>NC_044019.1:24912682-25611182 GCF_900496995.4 Aquila chrysaetos chrysaetos | reverse complement strand
CTGATCAATGTAATTGTTTGGCTAATTGTTTTATTAATTGAAATTACCAGATGTGCCATGGGAATATGGGGGAAGGCTTCTGATCTCACGTTTTCCAGGAGGATATATCTGGAAAAGTTCAGTGTGGGCAGTACAGGCATACTGGTGCTATACTGAGAACCAGGAGACAGTATGAGAGCCCTTTATTTATCTGAGCCCCTTATTCCTCTATTTTAAGAGGAACAGCTGTCAAATCTGATTTTTTTTTTTTTTTTTTTTTTTGGTGGGTGGGGTGTGGAATCTGTAAAACTTCTGTAATGAATGTTTTCTCATTAATGCACCAGAAACAGTATCAAAAAGCCTAGTGCCAAGTAATAGAGAAAGCCATAAAACACAAGGAGTTTGGCTGGAGTGTTTCTTTCATTGTGCTACTTAGTCCTCTACAGTTACCGATGGAGGAGATTTTTTTTTTTTTTCCCCTGCTCATTTTCCCTTGTCTCCTCTGCCTGTATCAAGGTCTCCGGCAGGGTGACCTGCCAGGACAGCTGCAGCCAGCGGGAGTGAACAGAGCCAAGAACAAGATCTGTTAGGACAGAAAAACAGGGCTTCTCAATTGCTAATCCCGGGCGAGGAGCTCCTCCTTCTCCCCATCTCCCTCCGGGGACACGGGACTGGTCGCAGAGCTCATCGCACCCAGTCAGAAGTGAAAAACCCTCTTTTTTCTTTTTTTTTTACAATAGCTTTTCCATAATAATGAAAGCAAGAATAACTCCAAGTAGGTGGACGGAAATGTAGGAGGAGGAAAATGGAAGAGAAGAAAGGAGAGGAAGGGGAGTGAAATAATAGCTATTGGCAGTCATTTTTGAAAAACTTTTGAACGCTTCACAGCAATTTTTAGGAGTAATTTGGCTTTTTTTTTGGCTTCTTGCATGTATGTGCAATTTTCTTACAACTGAGAGAATTTAGTGATAGCTACATTATAGAAATTCATGTATATGATATATTGACAAGTAAAAGTAGATATTGGCAGATAAAAGGATAAACAGGAAAAAAAATCTGTTACACAGGCATGTTATGGCTTCAGCCACATCATTCAATGGCGAAAAAGAATTCCTCTGGCTGCTGATAGCAGATAATTAAAATTTTCAGGGAGCCGCCAGTGAAAAATAGTACTTTGCTTGATGTATATATGGAAATCCAGCACAGAGCATGTGGTGTTCCTGTGGCTAATGAATTCTAAAGCAAAGCCAGGAGCTGGAAATACGCAGAAACTCCCCACTGCAGGGATCTTTGGCGCCATTGTGTGCCTCTGAGGCTGAGACAATGGGAACAATTTTATGCTAATCAGCGGAAATAAAATGCAACATTTTGCTACAAGAGAAATTAGCTGACACCAGCACTTGAACTTTTCTAAGCAGAAGTCTTGGTTTGTGGGTTACCAAAGTGGATAACGCTGTGAGGCGCTTCAAACTTAATGCAAGTTCTGGCAACTGGAACATGTGCAACTTCTTTATTTCCCCCCCCCTTTTTTTTTTTTTTTTTTTTTTTGGCAACTAGAACATGTGCAACTGCTTTATTTTCCCCATTTATTTTTTTTCTTTCTGGCTTTAGTATCTTAAGGGATATAAACTATGTCTTGCTTACAATAACTTGTCTCTTCTTTGGATGGAAGGATCTACTACTTTCACATGCCTAGGTTAAATGTCCTGCTTAAGGGTACTTAAAAGTGATTGATAATAGGTCCTCAGAAAACAAATACAAAATCAGAGGCAGTGGCAGAGAAAGGTCAAAGGCAAAGGGCCAGTGGGGGTGAATGTGGTCAAGTAATAGGGGGTGATAGGCAGAGGAGGCTGCGTGAATGTGTAGGGGTGTATTCTGGGGAAAACTTTCTAGTGGGTTGCCTGAAAGTCTTTTCAGCCAGTTCTGCTGCCAGACCAGAGCTTTTCCTGGACTTTTTAGATAACCCCTGGGTAACACATGTGAAAGTATGTTAAATAAATATTATACATCGTGCCGTGTTGCACGCTGAACACTGTAGAGACACACACACACACACACACAAAATCACATAGATTTTTTTTTCCTTGCAATGAAACTTCTGCTCAAAGAAATAGTGAAATAAGTAAGTGAAGGTACTACTCGTTATAATTTTTATAAGCATACTACTTTAATTGGGATTCATGATTTTGGGAGACAAGGTAAGCAGGAATCATGGGCTTGATGTATTGGAATGGGAGCATGAACGAAGTCAGGTACAGCTGTTTAAATCACAAATCTGCTGGTAGAGAATGAGGATGCCGTAAAAGGGGTTTTTTGTCAAGAGAGAGCAGACCCTGAAGCCAAGATAGACAGCTTCAGGGAAATTACCTGATGCACAGTTCTGCTTTTCAATATCAAGATGTGTAAATTGAACTGTGGAGTTACTTGGGATGTAGAGGCAGAAATATGGAACGAGCTAATATCTTTGATTACAGAAGTTACCCACCTTCTGTGAAACCGATATTCCCAATAGGTCTGCCTCTGTGGTAAGCACAGTTTGTCTAACAAAGCCTTTCTTGGATAATTTGCATTAGCTTGTGCTGAAGTGTTTACCGCTAGTGATTTTTAGTGGCCCAAATACTGTAGAAGTGCTCTGATTACACGGTAATAAACTGTATCTGAATGTCCAAATGAATACAGATGTTCAGCCACTAGTCTTGCATCTCACCCAAGAAAAAAAATCAGAAATAGATCCTAAGAACGAAAGCTTTTTATGGCAAAAATAAAGGCTGTCCGAGAACACAAGACAGAGAGTGAGAGCGCAGTTTGCAATACTGGCATCAATGTATATGAGTGGAATTGGTTGAAAAAGAATCATAAAATACATGGAGCATTTGTGTGTGGTCCACAAGGTTCAACGGGTTTTTTTCATGGCAGTAGTCACTATTCGTTTTATTGCTTTACCAATAAAATGGGAAACACAGAAATTGATAAGCAAAAGGAAAAAATATGTTGATGCTACCCACAGTAAAAATGATTTTTTTAAAAGGCCATTTTATCAAAAACGTGCCTTTCAAAGTACATTTTGACTGATTTGTACATGAAGAAAAACACACTTTGTAGACACTAAAATAGAAACAAATTGGCTGCACTAACAAGTAAATATTCTTTAAATGAAAATTCTTGTTCTGTGTATTCGATAAACTCTGAGTAGGAGAGGATTTACATCTCTGTAGTTGTAGCCAACCTGGGTTTTGGAAGACTGCAGTTCCGACTGCGGGATGATATATAGATAGATAAACAGATATTTAGGTATATCTAACAGCAGCTTTGGAAATGGTTTTAAAAATGTTTCTCCTAACTGTAAGCTGGGACAAGTGACAGTTTTCCTCTGACGCTAGGACAGGGCCCATACTAGGCACGGGTATATTATATACTGCTGGACATGACATCTTTCAGATGAGAAATACTCAGGTTGCAGCCTGTGGGGTTATTAAAGACCGTGTCTCACCCCCCCCACCCCCCCATTAAATAAATGAATTGTCTCTACCTAATTACTTCTCAAGTGAAATCTTTGTTTTGTTGATGCTTCAGTTGACTTGTTCAGGATTTTATCCTCTATATGAGTAGCTCTAAGTTCTTTAAGTGAGAGACCCTCTTTACAGCTCAAATAGCCTCAGGTGCTGATGTGATAGACACGTTATATGAAAATTATTTCTATCAATCCAACTCAGTTTAGCAGAATCAGAGGTGACAGGCAGGAAGTATGTTCATGCTTACATTTTTATATTGTGAGATTAATATTATTGAAAAGTTCTTAAGCTTCCCATGCATGGTAAGGATTAAACCTTCAGGAGTAAACTTTCATGAATCACTTAAGAAAAAAAATGAATAATTTTGTTTATACCAGTAAGTTGTTAGCAGTACATGTAAAAAATGCCTTTTGGAGCTTGGATTTTTTATATGGACACTTTAGTATTTATTTTCTTTCCTTAGAGAAATTGCTCTTTTTATTTTTTTATTTATTCACCTCGTATGGAACTTAACACCATAACCAGAATGGTATTTATAAAATCAATCACATTGTCATTCTCCATTCTCCCCAAACTCTCTAAAAGAAAAGAAAAACAAAACAAACCCTTACTTAAGCAAGAGTAGAAAAGAATCTAGAAGTCCTTGAAATACATTAGGCATAACACAGTGTTGCAAAGAGGGCAGAATACGGCCTTTATATAAGCTAAACTATGCAGCTTTTGTGCTTGCCGCTGCACAGAAGTATACAAAGAATGTGCGCGTGAAGGGTGTAACGGTCTGAGGGTTGATTTTGGGGATGGCGAGCTCAGCTGTCCCCATTTCTGCTCTATGATGCAGCCAAATCTTTCTGGCCCAGCACTTGACGTAAATTGAGATAAAACTACCTCTGCCTTCCTAAGGTTTCAGTTTTGCCCTTCGGTCCACATTTTCTAGAATTCAGCAGTGACGGGAACAGAGCAAGAAGAGGTGCAAGAAAAGGACAAGGTCAGGAAGAGAAAGGAATGGGGATAAACACAAAGCTTCCACATCGCTTCGGTTTTAAATTAAACTCGGCGATCCCTGCTCTCATAAGTCTTCCATCTCGCTCCCAAGGCCCTGCAAGTTTATTTGAACCTAGTCCCTCATGCAAATAAAGACAGCCCTCATATGTTAAAGAGGTGTCACGTAACTCCTTGCTTCTCCTAACTGCAAGGCCCTGCAAGTTTATTTGAACCTAGTCCCTCATGCAAATAAAGACAGCCCTCATATGTTAAAGAGGTGTCACGTAACTCCTTGCTTCTCCTAACTGCCTGCTAGCGAAGGTCTGCTGGGCCTCCTTCCCGCTGGAAAAAAAAAGTGATGGATGTGGGTACACAAACATATGTGTGCAGGCCTTCTGCATCCTGCTTTGTCAGCACTTGGCTCACAAATACGACTCCTGGTGACCTCCGCGTCCTTCAGTCAAGACCAAGGAAAGCTGCGAAATACAGAACTGAATGGTTTTTTTCACTTGTGCAGGCTGTAATGCAGGAGAAGTTACAGGTGCAACAGACACTAGTTAGGAACTGTCTGGTGTTGGTTCGTTATGTTATTACAAGTTGGGTTTTTTTTGTTTTTTTTTTTAAAAAGGAACTGTAGAAAATAGATGAAGAATATTTATCTCTCATCTGTGGTTGATTTTTGTGTGATGCCAAGAAACTGCCAGAGCAATAGTTGACATTTAGAGAAGAATCTCTTTTGACTTAGAGATATCAAAATATATTGTGTTCAGTATCATTCTTTTCAGGGCCCCTCCAAGCCTTAGAAGAATTGCCACTTTTGCAGTCAAATCCAAGTAACATCTGCTCTATGCAACCAGTCAATATTGTGGAAAAGTTCAAAGAATGAAGATCATTAGTAGTGTCAGCTTTACAACCAGAAGGTAATGGCATTAAAGTGAGCAAGTATAATACCCAACAATACCAGGCTCATTAACCAGTGATTTATCATGATGAAAAGACCTGTTTAACCTTTAGTCTTCACATGCTTTCTGTTTTTAACAAAAAGACCTATTATTTCTAGTTGTCAAGTGATAATTTGTGGGTTGTTAAAGGGATGTATTAAATTATACTTTAAACGATTATACACAATTACACAAATATTGCATTTGCAATGGGATAAGTTGAAGCTAATATGATTTTTCCCCCACCTCCTCTTTTAATTTTGTTCATCTGTTTGGAAAGTAAAATGAAGGCATTACATATATGAAGGATACCAGTATGTGACTTTTAAGCAAGTCGAATCGAGTTTGATATGTGCAGCAAGTGACAACGTTGTTTTGCAGAAGCAGCAACATAAAATATTTTGAGGGTTGTGTATACCAGTGCAGAAAGCTTGTTCTTGCCTCTGAATGAACAGGTGCATGTAGCTGACTGTCCTGTGAAACTATGTTTCTTTTATCCATATGCTGGGATGTTTCATTAATTTAATTCGATTTTTCTTGGAAAGGAAGCACTGTTTATTCTAGACAGCTTTTGGCAGTTGCCATGTAACCTTGTCTGCAGCGGATCAGCCAACACAACTTATTCTGACCTGCAATATCTGTGCCTTGCCAGCAATAAATCTCTCTGAAAACGTCAGTTCTGTCAAACTGTGCCAAATTGTATGGTGGGTTTTGTGATGTAGACAAACATTGATCGAGGATCGGAAAGACCACGAGACTCATTTCAGATCTAATTAGATCATTTGTGATCCAATTCAGATTTGCATTGCAGGTCACTAGGAGTACCGTGTCATCCTCCGTCTAGTTTCACGTTTTTTTCTATCTATCTGTTTGGTTCTCTGTCTGTCCTTAGTATAATAGAAGGATAAATTTATAACTGATTCGGTAATTCTCCAAGTATTTCTGTAGACAAAGAGATTCTAGACACACAAACTAACCTGTACGAGTAGATAAAATAGAATGATTGAGGACTTCACACCTGTTTTTTACAGCTACCTTTTGAATGTTGTACGTTCAAATGTATTGACATTTCATACACAAATTTGAGGAAAGTTAGTCGGCGTCTGAGAAGTTAGTAGGAGATCATATACAATATTCAAAATGAGCAATCCAGAAGGATTTTCTAATCTGTGAGTAGATTTTGTGATTTTACAGTTGGAAGGCAGCTTGGTAATTTACAGGTAATGCAGCATTTGTGACAGACGACTTCTGAAGTAGGTATGTAATCGTAATGCCTTTGAAATTAAGAGAGATGTAGGACGCTTTATTTCCCTCAAGCTTTATTAACGCAGATTTTAATCTATTATTATTTTAATCTGTTATTGACAAAATGGCTAGGTACGCTTTTTAAACTACAGAGACTCTAGATACATAGATCTCTGTAGATATTCTCTGTATAGATGTCTCTAGATATCCTCTTTCTCTGCTTACCTACAATACGAAAATATTGATGTCTGTTTTCTGCTGTGGAAGTGTCATAAGAATTTGGGGGGAAAACACTGAGAATATTTCATTCTTGGTGATGCTGATCCTCATCTCCTTGGTGATCACTTTTAAGTCTGGACAAACATTTGGAGATGTATTGCTATCTACCAATTTGGCTGTAAAATAGTCTTGGTTGTCACGAAAATACTTGAAAATCTTGCTGCATTTGAGAAAAAGTTTGGACTGAAAATAAGCCATAGTGATCCCTTTTTATCCAGTATTGTAATAATAGCATATTTGTTCATATTTCTGGCGTGCTGGTTTCAGTATTCTCGTCAATCTAGGAAAAATCAGAGCTTTGTCTTCCTTCTGCAGAGGGACTGCCTTAAGGACCATGGCATAAAACAGTGGAGAGGGTGAGGTGAGCTTCCCTTGTTTCTTGTAGGTGGTGCTTCACTGTGTATTAAATAAATATTCAGTGAGATAGAAAATGTAAAATAAGACTTGAAGAACCTCATGATTAGGACACTGGTCTCGGAGAGAAGATACTTCTGATGCTGGCTTCAGAGATCATTGACCCTTTATGCACAATGGAATTGCAGTAATACGAAAGACTGGCAATCCCATCGCATCCGTGTCATCATATAAACTGGTGGGTTTAGTGCTTTGTAGAAGCCCTTCAGGTCCTTTCAAGGAAGAGAAGGATTGAAACCAAGTCTTCTGAGTGAGTGGTCTAACTACTAGGATCCTGAAGGGGCTGCGGACATATGTCAGGATTTCTCTGAACATATGCTTTCTCTTTCCTGTTTTCCTTCTTTTTTTTTTAACATATGCTTCATTCCAAAGCATTTAATTTTAGCTCTGAATGGTTTTTTGACATTTTTATGCTTTATTTTTGATCAGGAAGCTAAAACCCCCCATGAATCTGAACTGTACTCTTTCTATCAGTTGAACTGAAAAGTCAATTACTTGCATATTTGAGAGGATAGGGCTCTTAACAGAAAACTGTGATTTTAGTGGGATTAATTCTGAGTACTTTCCCGATGATCTAGTAACAAATGTGGATCCTTCTTTCTTTAGGCAACAGTCACTTACTTCTGCGGTTGCTGCAGGACTCGGCAGTTTGGGTGAAATTCGGGCCACATAGAAATTTTGCCATTGAGTACTATAGGAGCAGGGTCTCAGCTTTTGTCTTTCCACTGCAGTCTGAGGGGGAGGGCAGGAAGACAGACAAGTCTCTGAAGGAAAGAAAAGAGAAGCAAACTTTTTTTTTTTTTTTTTTTCTGTACAGTTATAAGATTTGAGTGATTGACTGCAATATCTTTAAAAAAGGGACAGGATCTCTGTCTCTTGGCTTGCAATATTGCCTGAAATAGAACTTTCAATACATTTTTGCCTGTGGAAAAAAGCTTATGGTGCAAAAAGTGAATATGCATAAACTTGTCATTTGCCTTTGAAAATGCAGAAAATACCCAACTCTTGTGTTCGGCTTCGAAAAATTTGTGAATTATCTAGTTTCTGAATTCTCACGGGGAGGAGGAAAAAAGGCAAATGAGAAGAATTTGGTAGGTTCAGTTTTTGTATGCGACTATTCGTAGCACTCGGGTGGTGATACTAGATTAGTTTCACAGGTGTAACAAATATTTGCTCTTTCTGGGTTCCATTTTGTGAGTTCCTGAATGTTCTGCCTCTTATGGACCAGACTGGTTCAGGGCACGTTATCTCAGAGATAACCCATGTGTACACGTGCTTTCCTACATCTGGATTGAAATATGCACCGCTGGATCCTACGAGGAAATTCGGTGTTTGAGATCAGAAGCAGCATGGTGCCTGTAGTAGGATTGCTTGGAAAGTGGAATGTGGTTGAAGCATCATCCGGACTTTTCTCTGGGGATGTCTATCCAGTTAGATGGATTTATAATAATTTTGCAACACTGAAAAATGGATATTCTATTCTTATTGAGAAAAAAACATACGTTAGAAGAGTCGATTTCATTTGGTCGTTTTCAGTATTACTTGCTCTAATAAACCAAAATTGTGCCATGAACAATGGTAAAGGAAAATGACTAGCAGACCCTAAGAAAATGAAGAAGATGGATGAATTTGAAAGATGTGTTGTGCAATTGCTTTCAAAGAAAGCTTAAAAGCAGCACGGAAATACAGAGTGAGCGAGCTCAGGCACATCGTGTAGTGTATATCTACATACATATTAAAATGCACTCGGTCTCAGAACGGGCTTTCTCCACTCCCTCTACCCCGCTTCCCCCCCCCCATTCTGCGCTGCCTAACAAAAGATTTTCAACAAAAGAAATTCTTCCTGGTTTGTAAAACAGTTGTGTAAAACTTGGACTGTAAAGCCACAGTTGACTGCTTTAATGTGGAACAGTTGGGAGGGTGGGGAAGCGCTGGCAGGTTGGGACAGGACACAGCAATGGTGCCCCTATTCTGTCGAGGGTCTACTTAGTCACACCACCTGCTCCCCCTATTCTTTCAAAGGCAAACCAGTCATGACAGTATGAACAGACGGATGTTTAGCCTCAATACCTTGGACACACAGCACCAGACGGAGCAAGGGGAGTTAAGAAAAGATAAATTAAGTGATCAATAAAGATAAGGGACCTGTTTAGCAGTAAATGGTGGGGACAGAGCAGACAGAACAAGGCGTGAACGTGTGTTAAATAATGCAAGTGTGTGTTCAGCTAAACCCAAACTTTTCAAATCCATGTATTGTTCCCCCAAAAGCCCTTTTTCCCCAGCATTGGTTAATTGTGGTTTAGGTAGAAGTAAAGTGTCTGTAGGCACATACGGGCTCCCCAGTATAAGTTTCTTCAGAGTCAGCTGTGCTGTTTGGTACTTGGCTGGAGTGTGAGGAGGGCGAAGGGAAAGGGTTCTGCGTCCAGGGTTGAGTCAGTGACCTCTTTGCACCTCCCACCTTTGTGACAGAAGGGAAAGAATAGTAAGGAGCAACGAAGTTCTGATAGAGAATAAGTTACAGTGCTTTGACAGCTGATTGACAGCTACGTGATCCAAAACCGTGGGCTTATTTTAACTGGCTATCACACTCTTCATCTCAAGGGCACTCTTCTTGTTCTGTCCTTCTGCCTAGCACAGCAAAGGTCTTGACTTCAGGCTTGGACTTCTAACCCTACTGTAGTTTAATAAGGAGATATAAGAATCAATGTACAGTCTTGCTTCATGTCCGGAGTAAAAAAGCTTGCAGGAAAACTGTGTCGTTTTACGTATCAGTATTCCGCACCATGAAGAAGGTTCTTCCACCTGTTGGCGGTTACAAAAGAAGCTACCGAAGTAAACAATCATGCCCAGCCCAAATGAGAGTTGTTTTTTTAATATGAGTATGTCTTTTGCTCTCCTCTAATGCCCCCAAAAGGAGGTGCTTTTCTCTCTGGAAGATTCAGGGTTGAGGCATTAAGCCCATTACTGCGATATAAGTGATGGTGTGTCTTACTGTGCCTCAACTACTCTGTGGCAGCAGCATACAAGGGAGAAGCTACTTCGTGTTTAGCAAGGGGGGGAACCCTGACGTTAATTGTAGGCGTAGATGAAGGTGATATGATGCATTGTAAGTTTTTAACTTTGCCAAGTTAACCTCGTTCTTGTGTTTAGGCTGCCAGTATCACCCACTCGTTCAGGAAATTGCACTTCAAGTACTACTAATCTTAGAATAGTTCAGTTGGAAGGGACCTACAGCAGTCACGTAGTCCAACTGCCCAAGTGTCAGCAAGCAACATGTTCAGTGGACTAGGACCTTGTGGCGCTCTCAGCTCTCACTTCATGGCTCAAAAACCAAAGAATAAAATTACTTACCTGTTCCAGTCCATTAAGTTGATTAACCTTCTTTTCTGCTTGTTGTTGTCCCAATATGATTAAAGACATTGTAATTCTGTTTAAATGGGTAATTGCCAGACCATGTTAAATAGGCTCTCCTGATTGCACTTCATCTAGTAGATCATATAGGTCCCGTGACCTCAGCTCCCATCCTTTCCATTATTTTATTTGGGTACTTGCTGTGTAATGCTAAAACAATGATGCTGTACGATAAAGAGTAAAGTGCTGTGAGTTTTTAAGGTGTCACTCACCAAAATGTCCCAGGATGTGAAAACTGAATTGTAGTAGTGCAATGGGGCACAAAATCTACTTCTGTGTTATAAAGGTATATAAAAATCTATTCCTTTTCGCTAGGTAGAAGAAAATGCAGACCCCTAGAAGTCACCGGTAGGTAGACTAAAGGGACAGGGAGAAACAGTCAACTCAAAAAGAAGAATTTAATCAGCTTTGGTGACTTGGTGATGGCTTGTAAGTGCAGCTGAGCCTCAGCTGTTCTCTCTGGTGTCATCCTGAATTGACGCTTCGATTTTCCTTTTAGAGCTGAAATGATTCTCACTGAGTGTCCTCCACAGCTGATCCTGCGCAGCTGTGGGGACTTGGGCAGTGGGAACCTGTTTCCTGAGGGGAGAGGGGCCAGCACAGCTGCACGGAGACAGCTGTTAGGGTCAGGTGGTTCTCATCACTGTGAAGATGGAGGTGCCCTCCACAAACCAGCCCAGCCTTTCAGGTCACGACATATGACTCCAGCCACCCTGCCCGTTCCACGGCAAACCGTTCACGAAAAAACCCACAAGTCTGTGGCAACACTGGCTAGCTCAGATTGGGAAGTTTCCTATGTTCCAGGTAGTGCTGTTGCAGCCTTCCTCTGATGGTCGCGTCGGGTGGTATAGGCTCCGATGAGAGCTTGCTGTTTAAAGGTTCTGCACGGTGCAGGATCCCTTTATTTTTGCTGTAAATCGGTTTTATTGGTCGTGAGGTTTCCAGGATAAGGATGGAAAATGAGGGTAACCTGGAGAATGAGCCTTCCACCCATTTTAGATGTGAGCCACAGGACATTGTACCTGGTTATATGCAATAGTGATGGAAAGCCGGATAAATGCTTGGAATTACTCCAACGCCTGTGGGCGTTAACAGTTCTGGACCAATGTCCTTGATGCTGGTCCCTTGTCTTTATGCAGCTAAATATTCCCCCACCCCACCCCCGCTTAATGAGACAGTGGAGCTTTCTTCCAATGTGTGTTTCTTGGCTGCCCAGAATCCCAGGGCTCAGCTGTGCTTTGGAGACCTGCCTAGGTTGGAGTTGGTAACAGTATTTCCACACTTGTATTTTTAATGTTTTTGGGTGGGGGGGGGGTGGTGGTAAAGGAGAAGAAGGTATGAAATAGAATGGGGAGTGAGGGATATGAATGACTTCTTGCAGTGTTGTTCAACCCCAGTGCCATGTCACAGTACTGCTTGAAAATGGGATGGTGATGCTGACTAGAAACAAAATAAATTGTCAAAGCTGGCAGAAATTAAAAAAATTAGCAAATAACTTAATGCAAAATGCTTCCACTTTTAAAAGTGATTTCAGTCTTCACACACAAAGGTTCGAAGTGAGGAGAAATACAATGCCATGCCCTCATTCTGTACTTTATTCTGTCATTATTTGCAAGGAACATAAGCTGTGGCAAAACTCAGGATCAGAAAATTCTAAAACAAGGTAGCTTTCACACTGTTGGGATGAATTAAATGGACAAATAGACAACAGCTCTGTGTGAGCCAGGATCTCCTGATTTCAGAGCTGGGCCTTGTTAAGTATAAGCATGCAGTTAGGATTATTTTTTTTTTTTTTTTTTTTGGTTCTCTCTCAGATCAGCAGCAATGTTGAGATGTCAGTGTGTGTGCTAAATAAAAGTGACAGGAAAATGTTCCGTGCAGGCGGTACATTGACAGTGCTGTAATGAACGTGGGTTGGCTGAACACTGTTGTTTTATTAGGACTTGATCCTTGTGGGTATGAAGTGATTCCAGCAGCAGGCAACTGCTGTCTGCTTTGTGCAAAAAGAACTTAATCTAACCACATACCCACAAACTCCATAAAATAGATCCCTGGTTTGGTAATTACCTTGATACATTCTGTGATTAATGATTTGCATCTGTGGGATTATCATTCATGAGCCTGGCAATAAAGCTGTTTATTTTTATGAGATATTTTATAATTCCAACTCCAAGAACAGCACGGTACATTAGTGTTGGTACATCAGCTAAATGTGCGTGCAGCATCATAAGATGATTCAAACAAACAACTGGGAGCGTTATTATGTGCTCTGGAATTTACCACAGCGCAGCCACAGCATGATTCATTTGGCAGCCTTCTCCTACAGCTTACTGCAGTCATTTTAGAAGACTGTGGGTCTTTTTCCACATCAAGTCAGCTTGACAGTAAGATGTATCCCACGAATAAAGTGTGTGATCCTCAATAAGAATTGGCACGAGAGTTGGCACGAGAGCTGAAGTGTACTGCAGTTAGTTGGTTTGAGCCAGTGGGACTGCAGTTGTCCGTGGTGAGCTCTGCTGGCTCTCTGTGGTTACTTGTGAGCCCAGCTGAGCTTTTTCTCTTGTTCAAATCCAAATTCTCAGAAGACATTTCACCGAAGCTGTAGTCATCTTATTAGTCTGAAGGTGGATCCGCTGGAACAGAAATCTCATGATCCAAGGCTGGAGGAGCCTAGGCCGTGGGACCAGGAGACACAGAAGTGGAGGCCATGCGAGTAGAGTTCACATGAGTAGGGATGTGATCCCATCGGAGCCAAGGGCACGGGAGCTGAAGCTTAGGGACCAGAGGCCACGGTAGTGGATGCCATGCGGCTGAGTGCCACAGGATCAGAGGCCATGGAATCCAAGGCCATGGAGACGGAGAACATGTGAGTCGAGGTACTGAGAGCAGAGACCACGGGACCGGAGGCCGTGGGACAGGTGGCCGCAGGACCAAATTCCACAGGAGTGGAGGACATGAGACCAGAGGCCACGGAATGGGAGGACGTGGGACAGGAGGTTGTGAGCGTGGAGGCCACGGGAACTGAGGCTGTGATATGTCTACCCAACGTTTCATGTTCTGCAGTACAATCAGCTATCATTTAAGAGGTTATGTTACGTCACGTCACTAAGAGCTATACAATAATACCAGGTGGGATTTTGCAGGCAACACTTTCTAAAAACACAGGTGCTTATTCCATCCTCTCTCTTTTTTTTTTTTTCTAATCCAGTAAGATGTATTAACAAGCTAACGTTCTGACTGGCTTGTTTACAACATCGTTTCTCTTGCACTGAGATGTTTAGACAGTAATTTGTAGCAAATGGTGAAAACATACCTGGCGTTTGCTCTTATATGAAGAAAAGAGATGGGTGGGTTTTTTTCAAAAGCCCCAAATGAATTCTATGAATTCCTAAATTAATTCCTACTTCAATACAGGAACATCAATCTGGGAGGGCTAACTTGTCATAGGAAACCCTGTTTTGTAGCTCTTTTGGTTTTGCAGCAAACACATGATGTGTCTGACTCTCCAGCACTGCAACAGCTGGCACTCAGCCCAACTGGCTCAAGAATTATTTACCTTTTCAGTGTCCGTTCTGTTCGGGCAGCAAATTGTTTGTTGGGTCTATGTTATAAACCCAAACATGAAAATAATCTGAATTAAAAATAGACTCTCCTTGGGGGAATGAGAGGTAGCATGGGAACTGCTGATGCCCGCTTCCCTTTTGAAGTTGGGACCTCAGAGGATTTAAACAGCACAGGCATAGAGCAGAGCACATAAGGAGCTGTTGAAACACCTACGGCTCACCCCAGGACAGCCTCATTCCTCTTTGTCACTAGTCCTGGCTGAACCTGAGTTTCTGGAAGCATAATATTTGGAGAAATGCATGTTGCCCTTTCAGCAGCAGTGTGGCAACCGTTACTGTTTCATTAATCATCCATACAGCGTGGCAGGGACCGGATTTCTCATAGCCGTGAGGTTAGGTTGGATGTTATAGACAGCATTAGTCTGCAGACAAAACCGGCGTTGTCAGAGCCGCCGCAGAGGGCTCAGCTCCTGCAAGAAGGAGAGAAAGAAGAAAGGAAATGAAGGGCTTTGTCAGCAAGAGAGAAAAGTGGTTTCTTGCACAAGCTGGTGGTACCAAGTGGTGTAGCTTCCTGAAATTCCCACAAGGTCAAACGTAGTCTGCCTGAGTTCTCCGTTCTTGGCAGGGATGTGTGGCTGCCATAAATGAGAAGCGGGTAAAGACATGGGGAATTGCTTGTTTCCAACGGCAGATAGGGTTTACTCTAGACAGGCCACTACTGTGATACCTTCTACACCTAGGTGCAGACACTTCTTAAGTAGTGTAATTCCAAAATTAATTAATTAATTAATTAGGGGGGGGAAATAGGAAAAGAATTTGGATGTAGTTTTTTGTTTGGTCTCTTGGCCGCTACCAACGCTGTTTTAAATGAGAAATGGGCAGAGCAGGAGTCCTTGTTTAAGCCCACAGCACATACAGAGAAGGAATATTGTACGCGATGCTGTTGTCACCCACCGGAGGCAGTGGAGGTCAGCGAGTGCAGGAACTCAACTTCTTGGACTCCGGGAGTTTTCAGCTGTCAGCACTGTATCTCGCACCATCCAGTTTAAGCGTGTTTGAATCCAAGGATTCAACTCAGCCGTAGGAATATGAGGCTCCTCAGTCTCTGTGTTGTTCCGTCACCCAAAGGTGACAGAGCCAATGCGTCCCCAGTTTATGTCGCCATTCAGAGAACCCTTCCAGTGTTTAGGGCTGGGTATGTTCCCGGGGACAAAAGCTGTAGCTGGAGAGCTGCAGTTTCTCCCTGGATTTCAGAGGCTCCAGCGGCCAGGCAGGTTTGTTGTGCCCGTCCTTGTCTTGCAGTGGCCTGAGAGAAAGAAGATGCAAAGCTACTTTTGATGTATATCTTCTCATGTCCTTGAGCTGCCTCATCAGGTCAGCTCACAGCCTGCTGCAGGCGTTAATCAAGCCTATATAATTCAGGTATGCAATTAAGGAGTAAATGTTGGGCTGTCTCTAATTTAAATGCTCCCCTTTGCATCCAATTAGAAACACAGTAGAGCCATCTTGCATTGTAAAATTCAGGTGAAAGGCAATAAATGATCATAGCATCATTAAAATGCATGTAGCTATATTGACGGTACACGGAGTCAGTAATACAAATTCAATCACTGCTTAGTAAATAAGGTCTGTGTCATTATAGTTTCGTGCTGATAAAACTGTTCCAGTGAGGAAATCCTGGAGTAACACAAGGACAAACCACACATTATTCCTTAACGTTGCGCTGGCACTGTGCATTTGGTTGTTCTAAAATTTATTTAGTCATAAAGACCAGAATATTTTCAGTTTTCTCACATCTATAACTAAAGGAACTTCTAGTTTCTCTTATTTCACAAACAACTGCCATTGTTTAGGATAAAACCACAAAATAAAAAGGCAATATAAAACAAATTGAGATTTTTTACTACTGAAATTCAGGGAAGTGTAATTAATAGAATGATGGTGTTAAGCTTTGGGGACAAAACAATATTTAAAAAAATCAGAAAAAATATGCTGCCTGTGGGTGTTGCTTGTATTGTTACTATTATTATTATATTTGAATAGTTCCATCTTCTCTGTGCCCCATAGCTTCATTTACGTAGTCATTTTTCCAACGTTAAGCTATCCCGAACAGAAGAGAGCATTCTCCAAATTGTTGCTGAAATGATGCGGCCGTGTTAGAACGTCTAAAATATTCCCCCCCTCCAAACATTGTGTCTCTAATTAATGTCTATTGTGCATAACTTGTGTCTTCACATCCTGCCAAGCCTGTCTTTGGCACCAGGCTTTCTTGAACTGTTTAGTATGTTGTTTTCTTGCTGTTGCTCAAGGTGCATTGTTGGCACAATGGGAGAGACAATCTTGCAAATTTTTTTTTTTTTTTACATCATCGGTCACACAGAGTGATTAGTCCAGCTGTACAAATAATGTAGGAAATGGATTTTTTTTTTTTTTGCATTAGAATTATGCAAGCCCAGCAAATACTCTCAACAATTGCTCCTTAAGTCAGTGAAATTTCAAGCCATTCAGTTTTCTTGTAAGGAGCTCACGGCTTCTTTGATGATGAAGTTTGTTAAGCCCAAATGTGGAGAACTAATAAAATAATAAAAAGGCTCCAGAGGTGTTTATAGATTTCAATTATCTCTTGCTTTCTCTCCCAGGATTGGGCTAGGCAGGATTGTGCTGCCCTCAAGTAGTACTTGAGTCTAGGCTGCATTTTATGCTGGCTGTCTCCGAGGTTTCTTCTTTGTGGCTGAATCGCCTTAGCGTGGGTAGTGTACAGAGGTGCTAAGGGCTCGCCTAGACAAAGCAGCCATGCTTCACAAAAGCAAAGGAGCAAAAGGAAGCAAAATTGAATCTCTAGCACCCAGCTCCTGGGCAAACAGACAAAACTAATGGATCCACTCTTGCTCCTCCCATCCAATTACTGTGATCCAGTAGAGAGAATATGGCAACATCGGTTCACACAAACTCTAATACTCTTAATCCCTTCCATACATATAAACCTCACATTCACCACCGTTACTTCATTATCGAGCCACCCAGGCAGCCGGAGCATCGGAATGGACCCACCGGCTGCAAAAACCTGCCTCCTTCAGGTTTTAATCAGCTAATGAGGGATATGCAAATGACAAGCTTATGGGATTATGCCTTGTCTAACAGCAGTCCTCCTCACAGTGATACAGTAGTAATACAGGTGTTAGTAAACTGGTTATTAGGCCCTGGCTAATTTAGGCCCATTCACGCTAGGATTGTGCTGGCAGCACTGCCATTTGTACTGGTGTTTGTGGCCCAGTAGGAGATCTATTAGGGCTGCGGTGGGTCTGACGCAAACTCCTCGCCGCTAGATATGAAGTTAATAAATCCGGTTGGTTTGGTCTTTAGCCATACACAACAACCCACGACTGAAATGGGGATTTCCCCCTCCAGCCCAGCGGCCTGGGAAATTGCCACAGGAGGGCAAAGGGGGAGTTTCATTAACAGTGTACTTAACATTTATATGAACTTTTCACATACTGTTGAATAAGATGTAAAGCATAGCAGTATGATTAACTTATATTTTCTCTTGGGTTTCTTTCTTGGTCACGACTAGCCAACTCTCTGTTCCCTGAAAGAACATGCAGCCTAAAAGTATAGGGTGAGAACAAAATACACCACTTCTGGGGATGAGCGATCTCTCCGGGGCGTTGGCTGTTTCAGTGGTTCAGTACAACTTTCTGCTTTTTAGTTTTTCTTCTTTGGTGACATTTCTTTAAAAAGTTCCTTCACCATGCAAGTAATTCTACATTGCAGTGCGTTTACTCGCCATGCCAGTGGAGAAAAGTGGAGTGACATTGGTAAGGTATTCACAGACCGGAGCATGTACTGTGAACAATTTGTTAGCTGATACCCCTGCTATATGGTTGTCTAAAATTTCACGATGTATACTCATTTCGTAAACAACAAATATTCCTTACACATAAATATATGATGCCAAGTCTATAGCAGTTTTCAGGACTTTGGTGCCGGCTTATACAAGCCTACAGTAGAAATTAAGATAGGATTAGCAAGTAATTTTAAAGATCTCTGCCTTATGAACAATGAGATACAGAAGCATAGCTGTTTCCATGCATGAAGGACCCAGAATATAGTAGAAATCCACAAGTACATCATCTGAGAAGTGCCAAAATTAAATGGAAGATGCCCAATGACTGACAGCTTTTATCTTCTCCGGTCAGCAGAGGAAAGGAGGTATTTTAGAATAAATCTTAGTTTAAGGCCCATTTGAGGATTTTGCCAAAAAAGATGTGGGGTTTTGTTTCTATTACAATAGTAATACCTCCAATTACTCTTTCCTTTATTTAAATATTACTTAAAATTCAAGGACCTCACTAGAGTGTTGAGCTGTCCTAGGAGAAGCTAGAAATTCAGGGGCCCAGGTAGCCTTTAATGAGTTCAAAGCTTTGATTTCATCTTCAAAAAGACTGAGTTGGAATTGTTATCGTTAGACGTAGGGAGATTGAGACAAAGGTTTAAATGGTAAAGTGTTCGAAAGTAGGTCCACAAACGTAAATACGCAAAGCCTCTTAGATTTAATGCATACATATCTATTGTTCATCTGTTTGCTCTGACTGACCCTAACTAAATGTCTATCTTTAGAGGAAGGTTCTGCATCTGAACTTTCCTTGTGCCTTTCCACTTTAAGGCGTTTGAAAATCAAACACGGGTCCAAAATTTGCAAATTCAAATCAGTGATTGATCTCTTGAACCTAAGGATTCTGGATAAATGAGGCTGGCTCATCTGCTTATACGGCACCTATATTAAGGTTGTCTTGCTCTCCTGGTCTGTGAACTGGAACCTGAGGTGGCCCGTGGACACTGTCTTGTTCAGGTTGTGCTTGGGATAACCTGTCGCTACGTGTAAAGAATTTGCGAATGATACACTGGATCTTGTATAAGCTGAAAAGCACTGACTAACGGATGGGGGAAAGGCATAGTGGAATGGTTTAAATGGAGCATGTATTTTTGGTTTATTTATCGTTCTGTCATCCTGCTCTTTGCTCACCTCTAAAATAACCTGGAGGAACTGATAAGGAGAATTTGAATCACATTGATTACAGCCCAGTGGAGTATTTTGTAGAGTGCTATTTGTAGATAACAAAGGGACCGCTGTCTATTTATCATTATGCTTTATATCTGCATGCTGTTGCTTCAAATATTGAGAAGGTGATGAAAGTTTATCGAGTTTGGACCTATTCAAATCCCAGGAGCCAGAATCCCTGAATGTTCACAAAGAACATAAATCCTCAGAAAGATTAAGGAACTCTTTAGAACAAGGAAAAAAACACTTTTCATGGCTATTTCAGTGAAACAGCAGCATCTCCAGATGCTGATGACTCTGTTGTACTTGAGAGCTGAGAGGGTGAAAGATATTGAATTTATGCAATGCAACGGACTTCAGTGAATGCAAAAGACATGACAGAAAAAAAAGCTTACTTGTACTTGGACAGACCAGATCAGAAATATTGTTAAAACTCTAAAGAAAAATATCTGATTTAATAACAGCATTGGTAAGGGTTGCCACAAGTGGGAGCAAAAGAATTGTTTCTAAGAGTACAGTTACACGACAAATTTTCTGTGTGCTTCTTTTTTCTTTCTTTCTCTCTTTTTTTTTTTTTAACACAGGGATGATTACTTCTGGCACTTTGAGGGCGGTGCATACTGCATCCAAGAAGAAGGTTACTCCTTGATTTGGTCAAGAAAGTATACCGATATAGTGTTCAAAAAAATGAATGTGTGTGAAAAAATGTCTATGCTCCAGTAGAGAGAAATACATGGGCTATAAGGATGTATACATGTTGAGGGTTGAAACAGTGACAGTAAATATTAAGTTAAAATTAAATTAAATTACATTAAAAATAAACCCATGCTGATTTCCACTGGATGACAAAACCAGCTGCCAGGTGATGTGCTGTCAGCAGTGCACCGCTGGCAAAGATGGACGATCTGAGTTTGTGAGGTTCTGAGGCTTGTACAAGCGAAAGGACCATCAGGCATGAAAGATGAAAGCCGGCCTCTGTGGCAGTCTTTTGCAAAAAAATCCTTTTGACTTTGCTGGGATCAAGTTTCACCCAAAGTCATTAAAAGGCAAAATAATTACCGCCATGCGGTGTTTCTTGTTTACTGAATGTGTATAGGTCTATTCAAATGGGAGACTGAGGCACTTTGTTATACAAGATGTGACCGAACTCCAGCTTGCTGCTGTATGTGTTCCTCGGCAGGGTCTGTTTTCCACTGCGATTCAGCCCTTCAGGCTTTCCCCACAATCAGACTCCTCAGATCATCTTCATGATTCAACACATAGTCATCACTTGCAGTAAATAAGTTAGCGATCGTAGTTTGCAAACAAACCCAGCACCGGTACTGGGAACTTAGGCTGCTGCCAGTCTTGCACACCAGAAGAGTAAGTCTTAGAGATCAGAACAGAAAGGAGTATATGCCTCAGCTTCTGTCCAGGGACTCTCATCAGCCTAGCAGCAGTTGAATTTGACAGGTAATGTTCATTTGTCTTTTGGAAATGAACCCTTCAAACGCTAAGCATCCTTGACTTCCACATACATTGTAATCAAAGGGCCAGTGATACTGCAACTTCAAGAATTCCATTTTATCCTGCTTTATTGCAAATGCTCTTTGAAATCTACTTCTTTGGCTCTAAACTAGAAACGGCACAATGGTACTGCCAGGGTTCATAGCAGTTATAGTTTAAACAGCATCCTCTTCTAGATTTCAGGAAAATTAAGTTTTTCAGCCTGCCGGTTTACTTCTGCTTTAGATAATGGGTCTCTCCTTGGTCACCCTTGAAGTAATACTTTTTGCCAATAGAATTTGGGTGTTAGATGAATCATGCATCTCTTTTCAGGAACTCACTGTAAAACATTTATTTCCCATATATGCAGAATAAATAATAATAATACAAAACATAACACAGATCACCCTTATAAACAGGACACATAGCTTTTTATGAATCGGACTCCCTGAGAGTTTCTGTTTCAGATGCTGGGATCTATCTACAGCTGCTGGCTTTACCACGAGTAATTCTAAAATTTCATGGAAATAGACATATTCACAGAAAAGAGAATCCATTTTTGCCCTCCTTAACTTCGAAGATAGTCCTCCGCCACGCTAAAGAGAATATATCCTTCCAAGGCTACCAGAATATCTTTGAGAGCCTCTACTTTGTAGGACCATCAGCAAGCAACTGTACGTTGCTGAAAGAAATCCTATGTTCTTCTCACTAACATGGTAAAACACTTCTGACAAAACGAGATGCCTTATCGAGATATGGGGTTAAGATAACATTGGGGATCCAGACTATGAATCTAGCCTGAGCCAGCTGAGTTTTGTCCTGACCTGTGTCTCATGATGTGGCCCATAAGCTGGTGGTAGATGAGGGTCTGTGGAGCAGCTTACCTGCTCTGGGGTCTTCTACGCTTCCAGCTACCCCACTGTGCTTTGGGCTCATTCCAAGTTGTGGTTTCAACAGAGTGGTTGGAAATACAGTTAACGGGAAGGTGAGACCAAAATATATTGTAGTGTTGATAGTATGTTCTAATAAGTACCACTAGAGGGAAGTTGTAGCTCTGCATCCCACATTGTAACTTAATTTCTATGTGTTGCACAGCTCCTTTCAGCACCTTCACTCTAGCAGCCTAGATGCAAGATAACTGCTAAGACTGACTTCTTTTCTTATTAAGAGAACCTCGTGTGGTATGGTAGAATTGCAATTGCTTCTTTTTCAAGCAAACTTCCTTACCTGTCTGCAACAGTTATATTCTGTATATTTGTTCTAGATGGTAATTTTCTATTACATAAAAATGTTATGGCATCTGTCTGTATTGTATGGGTTTCGTTTTAGTTACGTGCATAAGGCAGGTCTCTACCTAGCTTTTCACCTTTCCCAGTGAACGATTTCTGGTCCCTTCGGATAACTCTATTACCAGAAAGACCAGTTGTCAAAGACAGCTTATGTCCCCTGTCCCAGGGAAAGTAAATACAGCTTCTTTCTTAGGCACTTCTGAATCCTAAATTGTTTGCAACTTTTTTCTGGAAAGAATTCTCAGTTCCCTCACTGCTAAATGGGATCACAAAATGGAAAAAAAGTGCACCATGAAAAGTAAGTTTGTTTGGATTGTTGTTTAAGGAGTTATTTGCAAATGCAAAAAGATGTGAGAGAATTACGTCCAAAAGTTACCTTCAGAAAATCCTGAGGTCAAATAGCCTTAATGCTACTCCTTGTGTATCTTTACAATGAGAATTTTAAGCGGATTCCTCCTGCGTGGCAGTACATAGGGTTAAAGGTTAACAACTGACCAATTCCTTGGACAAGGTGTTATTCAAAATCAGGTACTTAAGACATTTGCTAGAGGACTTAGCCATTATAGCTGTTTGGAATCAGTGCATTTTCCAGCAGGGAAAGTATTTAGGGGAACAAAAAGAGTGCAGAGACGGGGAATTCCAGAAAGCCTGTCGCCATATAAACTAAAAACCACCATTAGAAGCTGAGTTTTCTTTACAAAAATCTGACAGTATCCAAATACGTTGTGTGGAAATCATGGTCGCTAGAAAGAGACGAGAGCATTCTCCACAAATACGTTAGCTTGGCTCTATTTAAGTTCTGTTTTCAATGTACACATGAGTTTTCTCTTCCCATGTTGCTTTGCTTTGATGTAGTTATGCCTCTCAAGAGCTATCTGACTTCTTTTTTAGAGCTTGTAAAGTAAGTGGTGATTTTACAGTCAGATCTGAATCAAAGGAAAAAGCTGTTGGAGGCTTCTGATCTTGCACTGGTTGAAGCAGTATCTCATCAGGGATTGGAGTTTACTTGGGGGAATCCTGAAATAATAAAAACTCTCCAGGTTATATTGTCGTATTTTGAAGAAGAGTTTACAATGTAGGTGGCCAGAAATATTCGTGTTGTTTAAGCAGTGAGTACAGCTGTTGGATCTCCTTTCTGATGTGAGTTGCAAGGTTTCTTTTCTGATTTTTTTTTTTTGGTATTCCTGGATCTTCTGGGTTTTGGAACTGTTGGCTGTTATGGACAACATGGCTATCTTCTTTATTGGATATGAAAATGTCCACAGTGGTTTTGAGCAGGATTTAGAGTAGAAAAGACAGGCACTTAGACAGCCTTAAAAAACTAATACGGTTCTCAGGACTAAAACATACTGGATTCCAGTAATACCTTTACAAAAATCTAAACAATGGATTCCACTGCTGTCATGGCAGGGAAGACGTTCGTTCCACCTTCTGCTAAATCACTGATTTGATTCAGGGAGGTAAACAGCTGGTGTCCTACTGGTTGCATTTTGGCTTTTCTGTGGCAGGTCTACGACACAGCCGCCCGATGTGTAAAACAGCTTTTAGCTACAAGGCAATCATGAGGCTTAAATTAAAGGCATCATGTTTGTGAGGGAGAATAGGAAGTGCTATATTTAGATATATTTGGACAGAAAGCAATACCAGATAGCAGTGCAACATATGCATTTTGGAGAACTGAATTTAGAATTAAGTGGATTCTTCAATGTGCTTGCTTTAACATATACTTTTGTACTTAGAGGAATTTTGAAACTGCAGTCAAAACAGCTGTGTCTCTAAACATAATATAAGAAGATTTGAGCTCAAGCATGATTCAAAGTCTAAACAATGATAGCCTTGTGTAGCTTCCAAAATATTTTAATCTCTTTTTTTTTTTTTTTTTTGTCTCATACTCATTGTGGAAATAAAATTCTCAATATGCATTTCAATGAGACTCTTTTAACCTGCTTATGTCTTCTGATTGTAGACATGAAAAAATGGATAGAATACCAGTCTTAGATATGACATTTAGGAGCTGGTATTGTCCCACTGGACATTAATCAGTAGCCTTTGGTGCCATCCAATTTTGAAATGCATGCTAACCACTTTAAGAAGAACAATACAAAAAAAGCTAGAGTGATTATTTTAAAAATTAAAAAAAAAAGTATTTGTGGGAGCACTAGTAATGATATTTAGCTTCATTTGCTTAAAAATATTTTGCAGAACAGGACATTCAAACAAAGAAACAAAGGAAATGGCAGAGATGTAATTTACCCAAAGTCATCCATCTATCTATCTATCTATCTATCTATCTATCTATCTCTTTCTATAATCTATCTCAAATCAGTGCTGAGCCCAGGAACAATAGTTGGGTTTTACAATCTGTAACTTACTCCTTGTCTAAATAGTTATTAACAGTGTTTAGTAAGATCAGTGTGCCCAGTCTAACCAAACACAGCACAACAAGTGGGGGCAATGTGTGTGGAGAAAAGATAAAAAGAAGCTTCATCTAACAAGTATAAATGGTTTTAATCTAGGCAATAGGACCCAGGTCTGGATATTCCAGCTCCCCAAACTTGGATGAAGATTTGGGCTCTGTCATAGAAAAGATTTTTATTTATTCTGTTAAAATTACCTGTAATTTGGTTGAGGTTTATCTTGCTTTCTTATAGCTGAAGAATGACCATCTGGAGGATGAGGAATTAGAGACAGGATTTTTTAATCACGTTTTACTACTTGAGTTATGAAGATGGTGGGAATTTGGTGGGAATTGTGGCCTAGAGTAAAGCCTGACAAGATCAGGTTAAGCAGAATTTCTTACAGTATGTACCGTATGTGGCTAGGATTGTAAAAGGTCTGTTTTTCCTCTGATGTAGCGGATGGATGCTCCTGGGTGGTTTTGCTGTTGAATTCAAAAAGCTAACGTGTGTGAAATAACTTTTACTCAAGAGTCATTATTCCAGCCTAACTGAGATCTTAGATAAAACACATGAATTACAACAATTGTGCCATCCTTCCAGAGGAGAAGAGATCACTCCAAGAGAAGTCAGGATTGCACCACCCTTATTTGTCTTGCAGTGTATTTCCTTTCCTGTGAGACAGCTAGTTGTGGAGCTGGAGAGTGTGGTTGGAGAAACTTATGGCGAAACTGTGGATTCGTAAAGAGAGTGATGTATCCTGTTGCCAGCTGCAGGGAAGAGGGAGGTAACACGTTCAGCCCCCGAATGTGTTAGATTATATGGATATGTATCATCTAAACACCTATTCCACTGACGAAATAGATGCCTTTCCAGTTGAACTCCTCCCTTCATAAAGTAATACTGTTGCTGTTGTATATTTATGATCACAGACAGGTAAGATAGAAACAATTTCCGATGTGTAGAAGACAAACTAACAAAAAGTAATGATTATGTCCCCGTTCTCATCTGAGTAAGATTCAGATATCACTTGCTTCAATAGAAATCTCCAGGGCTTTAATTTGTGTGAATATTATCCAAGATTCAGGATTTAGGTCTCCTTCAGACCATCCACAGCAGTCATATATTTCTGTTTCAAAAGCAAACAGGAGGAAAAACTCGGTAGTACACCAGCTCTGTCAGGAACAGTTCTGTCCTCACCTCATTAAGATGTCTGTCCTTGTAAGGCACAGAACGCGGTCTTTCTCTTACTCTTTTGCTTCAATCTAAACAACAAACAAGAAGCTCCACATCCACTTGGAGGGATGATTTAGGCATTATCGGAGCGTATAGCTGTGGAGATAACACATCCAGCCCAAACTTCAAAACCACACAGATGGACAACATTGCTTGACATGCAGGTGCTTCTGTGATGTCTTCTAAACTCCTGTTGACGTTTTAGAGTGCTTAAACACCTTAAAAATTTGAGTAGGAGACCAGATCATCCCAGTCCTAATCTTGTGGTCATTGACATTGATTTCAAAAGACTGGTTGTGCGAAGAAATGGGAGATGTTGTTTGTGGAGCTAGGGGCATATCCTGAAACGGTTGGGCCAGATACCGTGCAACCTGTGCAAGTTCTGTCTCTGAAGTCTAGTGGTGACCTCCTTGATCAGTCTGGGCTTCCCCCTGAGTCCTGTCCAGCCCTGAGCATATTGTCTTTGCCCAGAAAATGAAGTATTTCCAATTGTGCTTATTATCAACATTATAATAAAACATTTGTTTAAGGCTGTCCTTATGAGAAAGTGCCTTCATTTTTGTGTTAGAGGCAGTGAAATTAATAAAGCAAAGTCAGTTTTCACTGGTTGGGTCTTGCAGATATTTTGCCTGCTTTCTCCATTGTTCTTCCAGATTATGAGAGGTATTAAATCAAGTTGGTGATTTTTTTCCCTCCTTCAGGTCCCTTACTCCCTGCCAGAGCTACTAAAATTATGTATTCTTTACTGCTTTCTAAGAAGATTACTAAGCCAGCTGACCCAAACAGCAGTGGCACCAATTAGACATCATTCAAAATTAATAACCACTATGATGATAACAAATCAAAAGATTGATTCTTCTGATGGGAGAATAATTTTAATTAATTTAATCCTTGTTGAAAGATCAGCTGTGCACAGTCCTGCTCACCAGTGGGGCCCATTTGTCCCTGTCTGTCCCGTCACCTAAAGCCAGTGAATATGATCAGTAGCCAGCACTTAGGGAACAATAAGAAACAGATTGTACTGTCAGGCTTCATTAAAGATCATCATTAGTATTCCAATTTGGAAACAGTCAATCTATCCTAACCTTTTACCAATTCTTTTCGGCTGCTTTTGTGAAGTTTGGTTCAGCTGCTAAATGTAAAAACGCTGGGCAGGCTTTTTTAAAAAAGCAAGCTGGATCTCACTGATGCCTGTCAGGCTGCAGCTTAGGGACAAAGCTCGGGGGAAATACGTGTTATGCAACCGAGCTCTAAATGATATCATGTGCAGCTGCTTATGATCTGAGTATTTACGGGCAATGAAACTTTCTAAAACTTGAAGCTTAACGATGCTGAATGGAAATGAAATTGATATGGCACTTTCTTTCATCCCGCTGTTGAGATTTTTTGTTCTGGTCCCAAGGGTGGTTTTGCAGAGCTAGCTCGCTGGCTGGGCTCTCCCGCTCCTCGCCGGCACGGGCTGCAGAGGGCATTTTGAGCATGTTGATGAGAGAGAAGGAATTTGAGATTTGTTTGCAGTTCACTTTATCTTTTCGACTGAGGTCAGATTGCTTTGTTTGTTTGTTCTTGATTCTAGCGGCTGGAAATAGTTATGGAGAAATGGATTACAGGATTTTGGGGTGTATTTCTGTACGGTCATCCCTTTACCTCAGCCATAGCCTCTGGCTGCACAGGAGATATATCTTGGGTCTTAGTTTTCAAAACAGTTTGTCTGCCAGGCAATGATCTCATCATTTTAATATTCTTGACATTTATTATTTGCTAACCTTCACAGTTGTCCAACCAGCTTCCTGAAGATGGTGGGAGGGCATGGATGTCTCAGGAATGCTCTGCCTGAAATACCAAAAGAAAACTACAATCCTGTCCTTTTGAATAATCTCTTAGAAAAGTGCTTTTAAAAAAGGCTCTATGAATTTGTTTTTTTTCTGACGTGTTCCTGGGTATCAGAAGGGGTTTCACAGAGATTGCAGACGAAAGCAGAATTAGGCCAGTGAAATAGGGAAGGAGTGAAAGTTTAGTTTTCACATTTCTTTTTACAAAAAAAGAACAACCCTCTCTCCAAATCTGATTAGCAATTAAAAATGCTGTTACGATTACTGTAACAGAATGACAAAGAAAAAAAAGTATGAATCAACGTCGCCTCTCTGTAAAAGCTCACATAATTTTCCACAGTTTACTACTACTTTATTTTCTGAATGTTTTATACAGTTCAGGAACCCTCTTGGGGACAATTATTTGCAATAATTGGTTGCTTATTGCATCCTAGTGAAGATTTCTGCTATTTATTTCCACAAATAAGTGGGTTTTTCTATAAACAAAAATTGTCACAATAAAAGTAGATACTTCATAAGGATGATCTAGCCCAAAATCTAGTCCTGCCACCCTGCCATCTTTCAAGTTTTCCAAACCCAACCCAATAACAGTGAAAACATTATTTTTGCACAGTCAGCTGCATTAATATGGAAGAAAAGAAAATCCTTTAGTAGATAATTGCAGCTGAAACCAATGTCAATGAAGATTTTGTGCAAACTTGATCAAATTGCCTTTACTTTTATGCTTGCTGTCTTGGGGGGGGGTAGGGTGGTGGGGGGAGTGGGACCTCAGAGTCATCATTATTTTCCTCTCTGAGAAAATACAAAACCTTAATTTGCTGAAAAAAAAGTAATACTGGGGTAACCAAATTGCAAATGTTTTGCTGTATCTTTTTGCTGCGTATAAGTCCTTGTATCGTTTTTCTCTTTGACAAAATAGTTTTAGTCAAAATTCAAAAGGAATTATAGATTTTATGGGTTAGTACTTATTAATTGCAATGGTATTGGCTATGTAAGCAGTTACATAGATTACATTAATTAGCAGTATATATTGTAGTGGTGAGTAACGTATAGTGATAGGAATGTAGATTAAAAAATCCTAGCATCCCACTGAAGAATGTCAGTCTTTCAAACTCCTAATATTCTGTGGGTCCTTCCTTTTAAAAATTTATTTATAATTTTCCAGTGACTGCTTTGATTATTGTTAGCTTTGCACATGACAAACCTGTTACAAAAGGGAAGGCAGAGGGAGCTGCTCTGTTTTTTTATACCAGTGCAACTGAGTTCCAAAGTATTGGCTCCATAAATGCTTTTTAGTTGTTTCTTAAAGTATTTCTTTTTGAAGTGCATCTTCTCAATTTCAGTCACCTTTTTTTTTTTTTGAGGTTCTTGATTTTGCTGTGATTTTTCTTTTACCACTTCACTTTTAGCCACTTCGTCCTTTTTTTTATGTCACATACACCTTCATTGGAAAAGTATGCCTTCAGAAGAACACATATACACTGTGTTATTACCTTGCTATTTTCAAATTGATTTTTTTAGTGCATCTAGTATTTTTTTGAAGGACTTTATAAGAAAGTGGCCCCAGAGAAAGGCTTTCAGTGTGCTGTGACTCCCTTGAATCCAGTGGAAGTTGGTCACAGGTTACGGCCTCAGGTTTACACCAGTCCAAATCGAAGACGCTGTTCCTAAGGGCAGTTCCTCCCTCCCTCCCTCCCTGCCCGTAGCAGCACCATCCCACCTCTCCTCCTTTACCAGGATGTTTTTAGCCACATGTTGAGGCAGTGCAGAGACCAACCTGGCTGATCCATTTTTTGCAGGTTTAGTTTTCAGAGGAATTAGGTTTTCATTTACATGGGAATGTCTTAGGGTGCGGTAGAAACATGAAACCAGAAACAGAAGCACGCTACCTCCTCTTTTGTCAGAAATAATAACAATAATAATCATCATCATCATCATCATTATGATTATTTTACATCTTATGAGGTGTTTGTAAAGGTAATTATTCTACTAGTATGTCTTTTTTTTTTTTTACCCAATTGGAATAGCTACCTGAAACTACTCAATTTATTTTTTTATCTGCCTTTAACAAATCATAATGTTGCTTCATGCTGAAGATGAACCAAGGAGCCAAATTGAAACATACTACATGGCCGTGTGATTTCTTGACAATGCTTCAGTCTTAATACTTAGTAAGCTGTAATTTGAAATACAGAAAAAGTAAATACAGAAATACATACTAAGATATAATGCAGCTCACTAAAATATTAGCTAGAAATGCTCATAAAATAACAGCCACAGATATCATCAATGATTTCTAAAATTTCTGTGTATCTCTCTGAATATATATATTCCCAAGGAACAAAACAATCCATGAAAATGCTCAAACAAAAGATTTGGAAGTGCCACAAATAGATGACCTTCAGAATTTAATGAAAACATTTTCCTGATTAAGAAGTATTTCAGTACAAAAAGTTCTCCACTGCTGTGGTTACAACAGATTCTGTGAGATCTTGTGTAACGCCACTGTATGCTGTGCATGCTGTGTGGCACTACTGATAAAATATCACCCATCTCGTGTAGCCGTATGTTCTAAAGGTTTCTGAGCACTGTGGTATGTGATGGGATCCAGACACGGAGCGGTGCTTCGGAGGTTTCGAAAACACTCCATTCCTCAGGTTCTACAGAAGGTAAGAGCCTGGTTAAAGTCAATATCCTGCTAACAACAGACTTTTGTTCATGCTAAATAGTTGACTTCGCCTCAGTGTGCTCAGAAAAAAATGATGTGCTTAAAAAAACTCCTATTATTGCACCAAACAGGGCAATCTTTATTGCCCCAAACTACTTACTTACTTCAGTGACTATTCTGTTTGGGTGGTATTAGTAATTTACTTTGCAAAATGCCTTTTCACTAGAGTATCTCGTTGGAAGAACCACTGTGAAATGAATACACTAAAATAAACAGAATGCGACAGCGGAAATACATTTTACAGAGGAAATCTGAACAAGGAGGCTGACCCATCCAGAAGGGATCAGACCAAATCTGCCGAAAGGGGTACCAGGAAAAAAATGATCACTAACCCCCCCCCCCCCCCCCGCCTTTTTTAAAGCTTTTATTTCCTTTACCGATTTCACACATTTTAAAACCATGCAGCTACTGTTTCTACCTCAAGTAAAATTTCTAGGATATATTTAGAGGTGTACATAAGTTGGCATCCTGACTTGACTTTTTTTGGATGCCTTTCAGTCCAGCAGCTTGTTTATGTGTACTACAGATAAATGCAATGCACCAAACCAGTACGCTAGCAAAATCTGTGAAACCAGAGTTTGCCTGTGGAAATTTGCCCTCTTTTTCAGTTTAGTTTACAAGTTGCAGTTGTGGCTTTTTGATCGATACCAGGATCTTTTAATTCCCTGTTGAAGATGACATTAATTTGTGGGCAGAACTTTTAGTCTTCATTTCCAGTAAGCAATTAATTCCATTAGCAATGAGGTTTTGCCCCCCCCTGCAAAATTCAGTACGCTGGCATCCTCTAGCACTACCTTTTTACTACAGACTTAAAGCCTCTTGATGGGCTCTGCCTATCCTGTGTTATACAGTTGTTTTTCACGTATTGAAAAAGACCGAGAGACATGTAAGAAAGCAACTTGATTTATTTTATTTTAATCTCAGACCCAGGATGGGTTCCCTTCGCTACGGGTGAGAGGCAACTGCACTAACCCCTGCCTTCCTGAAATCTGTATTGAGTGTATTTGTTACACGTTAATACCGATTGCAGTCTGGAAGAAGTTTGAAGAGCTTTATCTCGCAGAGCCGTTACTCGGTGCCTTTGGAAAGATCAAATTCAGACACACTTGGCCTGCTTTTGAGTTCAGCCCAGGGACGCCTGAGCACTTACAAATGGCACAGGACTCCAGAGCGATAATGGGCAAACAGCACCTTCCAGGATTTGGTCCCCAGTAGCACTGATAGATCCACTTCCTTGCACTTAGGGAATATTTGCTGCCTCCCCCCCCCCCTTTCCCCCACCTTCCCCCGCCTTTTTTCTCTCCCTTTTTCCCTCCTGGCCTTGTTCCTTTTTTTTTTTTTTTTTTTTTTTTTTTTGGCAGTACAGATATTTGCTGCACATGCAGAGGTTGAGGAAGATATATTTATTTTTAAAAGTGTAACTACACGTGGGTTGCCAAGTGTAATAATGAAGGAAAGAGTAGAAACTATCCTTTGACTGGAATGGAGGCTTTGCTTGGACTTGGGCTGAGCTTGCTTTAAGCCGAAGACCATCTGCTTCATAGATGTATGAATCCAAATTAGAACTGCACTGCCCTCCTGCGTCCACAGCAGAAAAATCCCGTGTGAAGAGGAAAAGGTTTTGGGAAACACATGCCCGGTACAGAGGAAGCGTCTACTTCTGCACCATGAATGTTAAACAAAAAGAACAAAATGATTCCTGTGCCCGGCTACTTAGAAGAGCATATAACCAAATTAATTTTTCCTGCTCAGGGCAGATTCTGCTCTCAGTTTCACCCAAAACATACAGAAAAAGTGGATAGTCCAACCTGTTTGGAGTGTTTTTTCCAACTCTGCATTCATTGCCTAAACATTTTGGAAGTTTTGCAAGATCCTGTGCTTTTACAGGCAGCCAGTTCAGCCTCCAGGGAAGCCTTGTGTGAAGACTTTAGGGATCCTGACCACTTTATAGCTGTTTCGACTCCAAAGCCATCACTGACAATACAGCCAGTTGTAGAAAGCTCCTAACGCAGACACAAAGTTGCCCGGTTGTTTCTTCTCACCACCCCAAATGCTCGGTTCAGCAAATTCAGAAATTTCTGGAAAGCAGAAAGGAAGAGCTCAGGCTGAAACCTCTGAAAACCAGGATGTATGACACAGAGATGGCCACGCAGCCTTCGTATGACCACTGCCGGAGCCGGCAATGACAGCCCGCAGGGGTTAGCCAACGCGCTCCAGTGGTATCGGCTGTGTCGGGTACAGCTACATTAAACAGCCTGGAGGCTAATTCGAAGGGCTTGGCAGAGCTGGCCGGGGACATGAAATCTTGGGTAGCAGAGTGTGTCCCCGGGTCACAGCTGGGTGGGCTGACCTGCCGGGGGTTGTGCCAGCAGCCCCTTCCCCTCGTCCTGCTTGCAGCGGAGTGGGCTCGCGGGTTCCTTGAGCAGCAATAGCTGTGAAGTGTCTTGCTACCCCACTTCTGTATCTGTACGGCAGCTCCATCCACCTGCTAGTTTAGAAATAAAATGGTTCCTGAGCATTAGAAGAATGAGGTCTAGACCAATCTTTTCATGAAAGGCTAGGAATAAGACAAGCAACTCATTTTAAAATGAGAGTTGGTGCGCTTATAAGGAAACATAGTGGCCTGCAAGAATAAGTAGCTAGTATGGGAAAACCCATGTGAATATATAGAAAGTTGTTGCTTGTTATGGAGTGCCCTCTGGTGCTGTATACAAATCAGGGGTTCACTGGAGGGTCACGCACTTTCTCTTTTAAGTAGTTCAAGCCACATATTGAGTAGGGCTTTCCTCCCTCCGTTATGCCAGTATATTTTGGTAATGTCTCTTCAAAATGATTTGGTTCCTAGAAGGCAAGCACAGAGACCTGTACCTAACAGAACAGAAATAAAGCTTGCAGGCAATGAAAGCGGGAAATAGGAGACCGAACACAGAACTTTGTCTAGTGTTGCTGATAAGGGATAAAAAGGACAGCTGCTGGGGAGGACAGATTTGGGATAAAATAGCGAAGTATTAGTTCAATAGAGTTGCACCAGGTTTACTGTAATGGTAACATAAAAGTGGCAGTTCTCGTTTTTTGAAGACAGAATCTTTCATGTTTTTGCAATCACAGATTTCTTCTAGGGGACAAAAGTGAAAATAATATTACTATAAGAATTAATTATTGTCAGATCTTTTTAAGCATGGCAGCTGAAAGTCAAAATCAGCCATTACCTTTAAAGCCACTGAGACTCAATTTTAATTTTATTGAATTACTGTATATCCAGATGAACCTACTCGGGAATTACATTCCCTGTTGGCTCAAATTCTACCCTGGATCTGGGTCTAGATCTGGTCTCGAGCTTCACGTTATTCAGTTCCGGGGTTTTAAAGTTGAGAAGACAAAACTTGAGCATACAAATGATATGGCCATTAAAGAAATTAAGTCGTATCTACCCAAACCTATGGTTAAGAAAAAAAAAGGCCTGATCAGTTAATAGCAAAACTGCGTAACTGCTTTCTCCAGTATGCTCTGAATGTTGCCAAAGAAATGAACCAGCGGTTTGGAGAACTTGAGCAAAGCAGTAAATCTCCTTCCTGCTCATGTAACTTGGACAACAGCTGCTGAGCCTCTGCCTCGGCTTCCAGCTGTATGATTTGGCTACCAGTCAAACAGTTCCAGTAAACAAGTTGGGTGACCTAAATTTTGTACCAGTGCGTGAGCATCAGTGAACACTAACGCTCAGTTTGCAGAGGCAGGTGACCCCTAGCACCAAGTGAAATATTAGAGGAATTGCTCTAAATTGTGACAATTTGTAATGATTCACAGGGATTATTCCTATGGGGAAGAACTCTGGAATAAGAGCGTGCTCAGCCTGACAGCAAAAAATGTTATGTTTACATTAATCAGTGGTTTCTTAGGAGCAGGTCAATAAAAAAAAGCAAGAGACGCAGAAGCTCTTAAATCTACACCACATTAAGTTCAGCCTTTCAATACTTAAAGGGGGCTTATAAGAAAGATGAGGACAGACTTTTTGGTAGGGCCTGTAGTAATAGGACAAGGGGTAATGGCTTTAAACTAAAAGAGGGTAGATTTAGACTAGATATAAGGAAGAAATGTTTTACACTGAGGGTGATGAAACACTGGAACAGGTTGTCCAGACAGGTTGTAGCTGCTCCATCCCTGGAAACATTCAAGGTCAGGTTGGACGGGGCTCTGAGTAACCTGATCGAGTTGATGTCCCTGCTCATTGCAGGGGGGTTGGACTAGATGGTCTTCAGAAGTCCCTTCCAACCCAAGCCATTCTATGATTCTAAGGCTCCGGAGGTTTATACGCCGGATCAGATTTAGTCAGGTCCCCTGGATTCATTATCTGCACCACACTTGTGGTTCGGAGCTGTCTGAACAAGCAGTCATTGGTTCAGACCCTCGGCTCTGCTGTGGAGCATATTTGGTGTGCAGCTGGAGTAGAGACTCTGGTTTAGCGTCTTCTGAAAAGAATCTAGTGTGTGTCCACCAAAAGGGGTCTGCAGATCCAAATGACAAGTCAGAAATGGGACCCGCTTCAAAACCATAATGCTGCTCCAACACAAACTAAAATGCTTTGGTCGATGCAGCCATTGCAGTCTTGACATACACTCGAGGCTGTAACCCAGCATTAAAACAGGCTAGACAAAAACAGTACTTGCAAATTTGTATCTTCTGCTTTCCTGAATAAATGCGTGAATTTATTATTTTTTTCCTGTAGAAAACACTGCATTAAAAGCAAAACATTAAAGAACCTTTAAGACAAGCATTCTGAGCAAGAACTGAAAAGCTATCTGTCCTTGGTGTATTTAGGGTAAATTAAAGAGTGCAGAGTTTTGTGCTGCTCTGGATAGACTCCTTTCAAGACCTGAGTTGGCTTGTAGAGGCTGCTGCAGTCTGGACATACCCAGACCTCATAGTGCAGCAAGAACTCTTTCTGATTTTCAGTCTTTAACATGCCTTTATGATGATGGTGTGTTTCTTACCATGCTGTCAAAGAAAATCTTTCAGGATTCATTCTCTATGTGTTTTTAGATGTTCACATACTCCTTACAGAATGACTAGGTGAAGATTAAGATATCAGTGGCATTTTTCCCCATTATTACACAAAAATAATTTTATGGAAAACCAGCAAACTCTTCTTCTGCTTCAAACAGGGCATGCTATTGCACAATACAACATCTGCAGATTTAGTTATGATTTTTTTTTAAAAGCACTACATGATTGCTGCTGTGCAGAATAGCCAGCTTGAGAATACACTGAAACCTTGTAACAAGTTTGATACAAAATATATATTGCTTTATCCTAGAATTCAAGACCAGTAAAGAGTTGTTCAAATCTTGAATCAGCAATCATTTTCTAAAGTTACCATCATTAGTCTTAGAAATATCGGTTTTGGAGAGGAATTGTAAACTACAGTAAGTACTTAATAGAGTGAGTGAGTATTCATTTTAATATTGTTTCTTGTTAATTCTTATTGTTAAGAATACAAAACCAAAAAACATTCTTCAACATTTTAGGCCCATTTTTACCACTGGCAAATGCAACAGGGTCACGCGCAGTAGCCAAAGAAAGAGTAACAAAAAGTTGCTGCTTTATTTGCCTTGGCAGAACCTTGCATGGTCCATTTAAAATGTCTGAGATTTAAAAATGTTAACCTTTTTTGAAAAGTATGAGTAGGTGTATTTTTTGTCAGTACGTTCCAGTGTTTTGATGAACATTTTTGATAGGATAGATATTTCTCCTAACAGAAAAATTTGTTGAAAGAAGAGTTTGAGATAAGCCCATAAAAGACCTGAGCTTATATGAAAGAGCCATTTAAAACAGCTAGTGAACAGTCAAATTTGGAGATATTATAACATTACGCTCCAAGCAGATATGTTCACAGTAATTGTGCCAACTTTTGGAAGTTACTGATTTGAAACGTTGCCTCTGAAACTTCACGTTTACAGTCCGCTTCAGAATTGGTACTCTGTTGTCAAGGCTGATGACTTAGGAAATCTATGTTTTGTTTGAACAGACATCCTAGAGGATTCTATCAGCTGAAATAACTTTTCCCCTTCTACTTAGCACGCAATTTGGGTATGTTAAGTCCTCACACAGAAAGCATAAAATGTGTGTTTTTTTCATTTCGGTTTTTAGTTAACTCCTTCAGTGTCAACAAGAACTCTTCCCAGAGTTAACTGTCTTGTACTGAAGAGTCAAGGCCACCCATTTCAAGATTTGTTTCGGGCAGGGCACGTGTAACATTGCTGAGGCATCAGCTTGCCAGCAACCCTTCTTTCCCTGTTGTTGCAGAGGGAGCACGTTCTGCAGGAAGAACACTTCAGCAGGGACATGCAGAGAATAACCCAGACTTGCAAAGCCAGCTCACCAGGCCTTGAAAGCCAGCATCTTGTTTCTGGGAGCTTCATATGATCAGCATGTGCCTACTAATACTGCCTGTCTGCCTTGACCTGGTGATTTATACTACATCACGTAAGTGAACTATCATTATATTACCAGCTATCATGATTAATGTCTCCAGGGCAAAGGCAGGCAGACCATAGGCGTAAGCGAGGATGGGTAAATTCAAGAAGCAGCGTGTTTGTAATGCTGTTCCCCTTGTGCCTCACGGAAGATATATCCATGACCCAACGTACAAACAAAGGGATCATCAGAGTGTACCAGGCATGCCCAAACCTGTGTCTGTGACTTGGATGTGAGCGGTACATCGTTCACTAGTGCAACAGCTAGCTTTGTTAGCATTTTATATATTGTAAATCAAAGAAGCTTACTTCTCTCTCTCAATCCTTAGTCCCCCAGCCCACAGACTAAGCAAGAATTTACCATATTGTTGTAAAAAGAAAAGGGAAAGCTCAGAAGCTCTCTTATTTTTAAGTTCCAAACTGATGGACTGAAAGTGGAGGAGCTAGTAATGCTGCTGAGGGTTTGTGATCACATTTAAACTGCAAAACGTTGACATTTGTAAACATCCAGTTAAAGGCAACGTTAAAGACAACAGAGCTCTTTTGCTTTTGTGGCTTTGCTTACCAGCTACAATGTCCCATATCAGAGCAGGAGGGTTGGGAGGAGAGGAGAAAATCCATCTGAAATTTAGCAGCTTAAAAAAAAACACCAAACGTTTATAATCAGCTTGAGAGCTCAGTGGATTTGTGAAATCGTTTGGGATTAACAGGCTATTGATTGCTAATAAAACAATATTTAGCTTTGTCTGATGAACAGCAATGGAAAAAGGTGTGGGCACCTTGTCAAACAAGACCCATTGAGGACGGATGATGGGTTAAGTGTGGGGGTCTGAGTGGCAGCGTGGGTGCCCGGTCTTCAAGGAGAACTTGTCAGTTGTTAGTAAGGCTGGTGAAAGGAAGGACGCCAGCGCCTGATGGCTGGGGTAGTATTGATGCAAGTTAGCTGACTAATCAGATTGAAAAAGTCCCATGGTATTTATGTCACTTTAATTTTCATCAAACAATTGGAGACGACAGCACTCTATTAAGAAGAGGTTGATCCAGAACTAAAGCTAAATAAATTAGGGTCTCAGTTTAATCAAATTATCCCTCTACTGGCCTTGGATTAACCGAGGGAGACAGCGTCGGTCTAGGCACTTTTCATTGGCCGATTTATTTATTTTTTTTTTAAAGAAGCTGGTACAAAGAATGGGAGATTTAACACACATAGCTACTACTCATAATACCTCAAACAAGCACCTTTTAAAGAAGCGGGAATTAATATTTATCAGGAGAATTTGCAGTTTTACTGAAGGATATTTCCATTTTTACGTTAGTTTTCTTCAGTGAAATGAACTGAAAATGAGGCAAAAACCTGTCAACAAAAAAGCTAAACCCAGGGAACTTGTAACAAGCTGGCACAAAAATTGAAACACTAGCCTAATGCTACTTAATGACTTCTTGTTTGATTCACAGTAGATAGTTTAGTTTACCTGCTTTAAAAATTGTTTGATTGCACATTTACATTTTGCTACTGTTTACTTACATTATTTGTGCAGGGTAAGTCATTTTTTTTCCTCCTTCCTACATTCTTTAGAACTCTGGGAGAAGCCTTTGGGGTAGCTAGATCATCTCTGAGAAAATAATTTTCCTAAGCTGTCTGGTATCTTCCCCTGCAAAGTGTTTTCATTAGAATTTTACAGCAAGAGATAGTAAGTATCCTTTCATTACTAATAACACGAAGAAATCCCGTGTTTGTAGATCCTCTACAAAGATTTAACTGAACTGTTGCAATAAATCTTTTGAAACCTTCAACTCCTAAAATATTCCCAATCTGCGTGTTGTCAAAATCATTGTATAAGTCTCTCCAGTTTTCTAGATATAAAAACAAAAGTAAAATAGTACATCCTTCGCTGCAAGCAACTAACTGAATTCATCCCAGTTAACTATGACATTTATTTTAGAAAAATGCAATGTGATGGGTGCTCCCTTCCATCTTTGTTGGAAAAGTAAAAATGATTTTGCAAGAAAAGCCGTGTCAATGGATGTGGTCCCATGCCTGATTCTACTTTCTGATTTTTATCTCTTTCTCTGGCTTCTACCTTGTTTTTGTCTGCTCATGATCATCAGTACTGTTCCTCATTCTGCTGGGGCAGTCACAACTTAGGGAAAGTGGAGCTGAACAAAGAAATACTTGTATTTTTGTTACATCCATCAAAATGGAGAGCCTGGTCTGGGCTGTGATCTAACGCACCTAAGGTAAATCATTACACTGCAGACGTGAGAAGTATGACTGTCTTCTGTTGGTCTCTATTACACTGTACTCTCCAAAATTTCACACTCTTCCTCTACTTGCATTTCAGTTCTGCTCTTAAAAACGTTCTTATCAAGCCCTTGGAAATCTGGGCACTAAGCACTGGATTCCTTAAATAGCTATGAAAACATGTACTAATGCTCTTTTCATTTATGATTTCTAAATTTTTCTTCAGCTATGATATTGGTATTTCGAACTCAAACAATTCGATCCTTCTTTTTTCTGGCACCCTTCAAGTCTCCACTGTCCGTTACTCCTCATGAACACAGAGCAGAGCTGGTTCTGGCAGACTTAATGTTCTCAGATGCTCAGCCCCTCAGAAGAAGGGCTTTTGTTTCAAAGTAACTCATCTAGGTATTTACATCCAGTTTGCTAAATGCTTAACATCCACTGTTGTGACACTAAATATCCTGTAGATATTTAAAAAAACATTATGTGCCAAATATTTGCTTTTGCGAGTTTGTTTTTAACCCACAGCCCTCAGAGTTCCATTAGTTCGACCTGTCAGCTGATATGAATGCTGCCTGTCCTCACTTGTTTTCTTACTGTGAATTCATAGAGATCATATATTTTCCTGTGTATTTCATGTACCTTAGACGTGGTCTAAGGTAAACACTTCATTTTACTTCAAATGGGGATAGGATTTATTTTGTAGTTTATCTTTACAGTCATTTATTCTAAGTCCAGATATTTTTTCCCTGTGGAAACACAGTTATTAACAGATAGACAAGTCTGAATTACTTACAGATGCTTTCTCTGTGAACACTGGTTTACCCTTAAGATGCTTACGAGTACTTTTATCTGCATTTACCTTTTGGACATCAACAGTGAAAGCAACTCTGAAGATCAGCGATTTTCTAAGCCTCTGAGCATTCTTTTTTTGTTAACGTTACGTGATTGGAGTTCTCTCAGTTGGATCTCAGTGGTCTGTAGCACCTGAAATTGTCCTGTGTTCCTCAAGCTGCTGCACAATACACATTTTATGGAGGCACTTCTGTAGGTGCATAAATATATTTTATCTCCAGGTAGTATCCCTCCTTTTTCTGCACTGTAGACCCTCCCTAATTGCAGACACTGGTTTTGCTCAATCCTTCATTGAAAGTGGTCACTCACAGTATTTGTACCAACAGTGCTACATTTCTGGCTGTACATTCCTGCTATTTGCCATTCCTCAAAGCCGCTGACTGAGTAGCACTGAAGTGCACTGGTTTAACTAGCCTGTCTGATAGGGAATAAACATCAGATGAAACAAAACAGCCCATCTAATCAGTTTGCTGATCTGATGCAAGAAAACAGGGGAGAATGTGATATTTGTATTTCCTTTGCCTTTCTGACAGGTTGAGAAATGCTGCTTTAATGTTAAAGAAGGGAAAATGGACAAAGAATGGAGGGGACTAAAAATTACCTGTGTAACATACTGAGTCCCATACTTTGTAACGTAACCCTAACCCGAGTTCCAGGGTGAGCTTTTGTTAAAAAAAAAAAAAAAGCCAACCAAAATCCCCAAACCATACCAAACAAAAACCCCCAAATAAAAAAAATCCCAACAAACCAAACCTGCCCCTGCCCAGATGAAAAAATTGTTTTGCAGCCCTCACTTTCCCTTAGGCAGCCCCTTCCAGCCCCACTTCAGCTGCAGATCTAGGTTGGCTTTCTCTCTCAAGCTTAAACCTAGCCCTACCTTCAGGGTGAGCCCTACACAGGATCCCCTGGGCTTTGCCTAGATGAAAAATATCTCAGTCAGTTATCTTAGTTCAGAATTATATTAAGGGGAATATGGCCATCATCTTACAAAACTTTTAAACTGACTGAACAGGTAAATTCAGATTAGCAATTCTGCTTTCAAGATCACTCATTTTTCCTGGTGATAGGAATAAAAAGCATTTTTTGTCTACAGCTTGTCCCTTCTGTATACTAACAGGCACTCAAATTTTCTGATTTATGTTTAATTTAAATCTTTCCAAGCTCTTAATTATTTTAACAGAGTCTAAATTCACCCTTCAGCTGAGAGGGTAATAAAGGTGTAAGATCACCACTGGCATTAATGATGTTTTACTTGCAGTGATGCCCTTCTGCAAAATGTGAGGTTTCTGTACCTCTTCCCGTTGCACCTATTACTGCTGTAGCTACGCTTTTCATTGCTGTGTGATGTTGGGAAGTGACAGCTTTGTGAGAACCTCCTTAAGATTGCTGCACATCTTAAAGACTTAATGAAAAAGCCACTATCTGCTTTTAGACTGCTTGCTACAAGGAGTTTGCATCGTTAATTTAATAAAAAATGCAACAAACTGGGTGGGAGGACTGAGCGTAAGAGAGTATTTGCGATCATGCTCTGTGCTTTCGGGAGTGTCATTCTTGGCACTTAAATGTAGCAGGCTGGGTTTAGTATCCAAGGAGTGTAGTGTAAAATTTCAGACAGTTTGGACTTTCTAGATAGAAAACACTTTTGAAAAATTGCGTTGAGTTTCATGGTTCTGTGCAGTTGTCTGTTCTGTTGGCAACCCTGAGCGGTTAAAATTGAAAAAATATAACTCTGACTACACGACTGACTAAGAAATAATTTTGTCTCTTAACATTAATTTTTAAACATTTTCTCTCTCTTTTTTCCTAATATTTTTTACACAGGGTAAAGTAATAGCCATGTAATAATAGTTTGCTCAAAAATGTTTCATTTGTCTCCTACACAATTTCTATTAACGTACTTTCTTTGCTTTTGAATAATGTCAAGCACTGTGGTCACAAAGGAGTGACGCAGGTAGGGGATAAAGCTACACATGCTTGGAAATCCAGATGAAACAAAGCCTGCAAGTGATATATTGATACTATATTTTGTGTGCAAACACCCTCTAACACCCTCCCCAGTGTTGAGCTTCCAGATCTGGAAAAAAGTTTGAAATGCAGTAAAAAATTGTAAATATTTGAAGTTTCTTCCCCTTGGCCCGGATTATGAAATAGTAATCCATTACATTGTAAATCTTCCTGTACCATGCAAATCCCTTTACAAGGATTAGGAGATTGTAACAAAGATGATCATATTTCAAGAGGTACCAGTGTAAGTTATGCACTTCTGCAAGGATTTCATACAGTCTTCACCCAACACGTTATATACACTGACCCAAATGAACAGGTGCTTTACATTTATTGAGAATCTTAATTCAAGCAATAATAAAAGAGAAGATTTGGTTACAAGGCTGTACGGCACATTCGGTCCGTTGCTCTCCGAGTGGACTCAACAATAGCTGAGGGTGTGCAATGGAGCAAAGACTATGCAATCAGTGACCCCTTGCCCCTTTGGTGGGGGAGAATTTCAGTAAAACACAAAGAAGCTGCTGTTTCTGCTTTTGCTGCTATCAGCCCCGGCACTACTGACAGAGCAGTGGCTGTTAAATCTATTTCTGCGATTAGCTGCTTGATCAAGAGTAGAGGAAAAGTATGTTTTATCATTCTGTGACACTTCTGTTTCTTTCATGGGATCAGACCCTACTTTAGGAGAATAAGGTAGAAGCATCTGACTTGCCTAGATTTCTTCCGCACACTAAGGGTATGCAGTATTTTGCCAGCATTTTGCACTAATTCTAGTCCAATAAGTAATACTGAGGCATTATGTAAGGAAAAAAATTCCACGAGAAACATTGGTTTACACCCCTAAGTAGCATTTGCAGAATGGGTGTTAACTTGTCATACCTACAGAAATAATTCTGAAGGGATATGGAATTTAAAAACAAAACACGAAACAGAATTTGCAAAGGAGTCTGATTTAGTAGCTCTTGGATCCTTTTTCAAACCTGTCGTTCTGGTCTTATCTAAACCCAGTTTCTCTATTTACATTTTTCAGGTCCCTTTGGATTTGCCTATAACTAGGCAAGCCTAATCCGTTTAATTAGTACCGTACTTAAAAATCTTCTTTGTTAGCTTTGAGAGACAGGAGGGTAAGCAAAAGGGAAAATTAAGCTACATGGGACAGATTTACAAGTACAGATTAGAAATCAGAGATTGTAATCCGGACAAGTAAATTCAGACTTTCAGGTTTCCTTTTTGAATTCTGCACCCCCCTGCTTTTTTTTTTTTCTTACCGATCAGTTAAAATCTCTGTATTTTTCTATTCAGCAAAGACCACCGAATTTGCACTCTAAAAATGAGACTAGAATCTGACTCTTGGTTCCACGCCTCTGGAAATGACCAAAAACTGCAATGGTAATAATGCTGGTGGTCCCTCTGTTGAGCAACAATTAAGTATCATGTACTAACCAGCACTTGGTACCTTCACTTACACCGAGTGCTACATAACGAGATTGAGTGCTGTTGCAGGTTAAACCTTTGTAAAATAAATATTATGTAGAATACCTTCTTATGAAAAACAAGATTGGAGATGAAAAGAGAGGAGACTATTGCCACGTCTGCCCTGGCAAATAGTGTGGTACAGCAAGTGTAGCAAAACATTTGGTGCTGAAAACCAGGTACTTGGATGCTTCAAGATTTTAACTTTGGGCTAGCAGCTGTAGTTTGGTCCCATGACCTGCAGTCCTGGAGCAGTCTGGTAGTTTGATTTGAAAAAGGAACCCATCTGATGTGTTGTGAGACCACACTGTGATGCGGACCAAAGCATGGGAAGTAGGGGAGTTTGGCAAATCAGCTTTTAAAGGACACGTTGGATCTCCTGAACTGAAGTGCCAAGGCAGAGGCACCCTAACATTCCTAACTAAATGGGTAAAGAAAAAAGAATTATTTGTAACCTACTCACAGATATCTGATTTGATCAAAAAGTACAAGATTTTATTTAAAAATGACTATAGCTTTTTGCAAGGCTGGATCATTTGTTTTATTAATTTAACATATATAAATCCATGTATGATGCCTGAGGAGGTGCAGTTGTCTAACAGCAGTGATAAGATATGGGAGATTTCTTAAGTGTGTCAAGTTAGGAAATAGACTGTACCCTTGTTCGGTTATGAGACACCACACAAATAACAGTATTTGGCCATCTGATTCAGATCAGTGCCAATAGGGTGCACAGCATGCCTCTGTTCTTGCAACTATAGAAGGCAGTCAGGTTCAAGGCGAAACAGTAATTTCATTGGTTTTGGAGATATTTGTAGTAGCACAGATGTGAATTTATCACTTTGAGGGTACAAATTGGAAAAATTCTAGCTTTGACATTTCCTCCACCACGTCCTACTTAGGAGCACCATATGAACCAGCAGAAAGGCACCATTTGGTTCTGAAGAGATGCGTGTTTCTGTCAGGCAGAAAACGAAGAGAGAAAACAAAGGCGGTTCGGTAACCTACCTAGAATGTCAAATACCATCTTCTTCAGAGGATGACCCTCGAGCTTTGTTTTTCTGTGTAATTTTTTTTTAAACCACTTTTTAACTTCTGCATTTGAATGAGGCCCTCGGTTATAAAAGTCTGCTGCTAAACTTTGTTTAAGAGCTGATATGCACGTGTTATTTCCTTTAACTCTCCCATCGCAGCCACGCTATCTGTAGGAAAGAGAAACCCGGCTGCCAGCCACCTGCCAAGCGCACAGAGTACGATCCCACCTCCAAGCAGCCGTAATCTCTCATATTTCAGGCTGGCTGAGGGTGTGACCCTTTACCCGTCCGCCTGCTTTTCCCTTCTGTGAGGCCACCACGCATTAACAGCCGAGGCCGCCTGGGCGAGGGGCGGGCAGGTGGAAGCAGAGCGGCCGGGGACGCTGCAGCCTTTCCCCGCTGCTCCACAGCCCGGCCCCCACAAGATGGCGCCGGCCCCTCCTGACCGCGGCGGCCGCGCTCCCGCGCGTTTGAAAAACAACGGTCGAGGGACGCCGTTCCCCGTGACCGGAGGACCCCGCCAGGGGGCGCGCTAACCCTCTCGGGCACGCCCCCCTGCGCGCTGACGTTAGCCGGCGGGGGCGGGGCGCCCGCCCGGAAGCGACACACGTGGGGCGGTGGCGGGGTCATGGCTTCCCGGGCGGCGGGAGCCGCTCCCGCAGGTGGGTCTCTCAGCCTCCTCCTCCTCCCTCTCCCTCCTCTTCCTCCCCCTCTCTTCTTTCCACACCCCTCCCCTCCGCTCAGTAACGGTCCCCTGCTCTCTGCTCCGCAGGGGCCGGCGGGCCGCCCGCCGAGGAGGAGATGCCCGAGCTGTCCGACGGCGAGGAGGCCTGGGAGGAGGAGGAGGAGGAGGAGGAGGAAGGCGCCGCCGCCGAGGGCCTGCGGACCCGCTGCCTCTTCTGCGACAGGTGGGGCGGCGGGGGGAGCCCCGAGGGCCGCGCTGTGCCCCCCCCCGCCCGGCCGAGGGGCCTCCTGAGGCGCGGTCGTACCCGCGGAGGCCCTGGCAGAAGGGGGGGTGGGGTGCGAGCGCCCAAACTCTGCCGGCGGGAGGCGGCCGCGTCAGAAAAATAAGTAATACGTAGTTTGTAACAGCGCTCTGTAGCTTGTTGAACTTACCTACGGCCTCTCTAGAGCGAAGGGTCTGCGAAATCCAGACTGCAGGAGAGAGTAATGGGGAAAGCGAGTAATTTCTCTCTCCTCACCCTGAAGCAGTATGGCAGCTTCTCTCTTGAATTCTTTCTGTCATCTTCTCCCATCATCAGGAAATAGATGAGATTTTTATTTCGGTGCAGCAGATCTAGCTGGCCAGCTCACCTCATGTATGTGTGGTTCTTAGATTGTGGGTTTAATGCTGTCTTTGCTCTAAAGGAGTTTTTGAAAGTTAACGGGGTTTGTGGTTTTGTCAAACAAAATTTTTACATTTATTACCTTTTGTTGCAAAATGTTTTGCAAACAAGGTAGAAGCTTCTTTGTGAGGTATGCGAGCAAGCAGGTGTCTGTTCGTCCTTTCTCAAAGGCAAAAATGATGTGTTCTGAACACGTTGCCTAGCAGGTCAGAACAGAGCATATAAAATGTATAAAACATAAAGAGTGTTAACAACATATGTGTTAATGCTGCACGTTTAATAATTCATTATTTACAGGTTGTTTAGTTCTGCTGAAGGTGTATTCTCCCACTGCAAAACAGAGCATCAGTTTAATGTTTGTGATGTGATCAAGAAACATGGTAAGTTTTTTTTTTTCACGACTTGTCATTTCCTTCTGCATATCAGCATCTCGTTTAAATAAATTGCAAAGATTAGCTTGTTTCTAAGTGATTTCCATGTTGTAGCTGAAGATTCAAAGATTGAACAAGATAAGCTATTGTAGGAAAATGCTTATATGTTACCTTTATGCTGGCCATTTGCCTGATGCTTTATCTATTGGTAAAGCTCTTGACTAGTAACGAAAGTAAGATTGATCTCTGCTGGCTTGTGCCGAGTCCCCACTGCCTTCTTGATTGACCTGAGCCAGCCCACTGCGTGCTGGAGTAAGAGCTATTTACCTGATCGATTGGGAGCTCTGGCCTGACTAGCAATACTGTTATTGGGCTCAGGAGCTTAGTAGAGACCCAAGTGGATGTATCTACCAAAAGGTCAAGTCACTGGGCTGTACTGCTGGTGTCTTTTAAGGGGCTGTTTGCAATCTTGGCTTACGTTCCCTAAGGTGATCATAGGAAGGTATACCCCTCGATGTCTGTTTCATTCTTTCCAGTTGAAGTGTGAGGTTGGCTTTCGCTTGAAGCTGCTATCTAATTAGACCAAGATGGTGACTGAAGGAAGGTGCATATAGGAGGATGTATGTGGACTGGGGGTGGCTTTGGAAAAGTTAGATAAGTGCTGAACTACTGAGCCTGAAATCCACGTCTTACTGCATATAGAGGAAAACTGGAAAGCAGGGGAAGGGGAACTTGGAGTCTTGGAGAAACACAATTTTAAGAGTGTGCTTTAAAAAGGAGAGAGAGATAGGGGGATGGGAACCACACGAAGCATTTAGAAATCTGCATGTAAAATTGTAAGCTCTGGTCTGTTTTCTGTATAAAATCCAATGTAAATCCAACGTCCTCACCGTTCTTGATGAGAGTACGTAATTCTATTTAAACTACTGTTATTTCTGAGCAAGGTGGCAGTTTTAAATCAATATTGGTGTGTAATCTTGATGAGTAGGATAAATTTGTATTTTATTAAACGGAAAGCTAAAATTACGAACAAAGCAGCACAGCATTTAAAATATCAGCAAGGTAGCTAGTAGGAGATAAATGTGGCTGTCCTGATGTACTTGCTTGCCAAATGAATGAAATCCTTGTTCATAGGCCATTTTCCATTCTTAATTTGCAGCAAATGTATTTGTCCTGAGGGTGAGAATTTCCTGGTTTAGTCCTAAAGAGAAGAAAAATGTAAATGGAAAACTTAAGATAGGAAGACTGCACTAGATAATGATGTATACCCCAAGGGGAAGCTGGCCAATTGAACAAGTAATTAGTATTCATATCATTGTAAAATGCTTGTGGGTTTTCTGTAATGCAAGGTCTCTTTTTTTTTTTTTTTTTTTCTCCTTTCTGTCTTTCCAGGACTTGATTTTTATGGATACATTAAACTAATAAACTTTGTTAGATTAAAGGTAGGTGTGCCACATACTACTTCTGTAATCTGTGTCTGAAGAATGGAAAATCAAGATGCTGCGTTTTCAATTTGCCCTTTTTTAATAACTGTATGAAATTTTCTGTTTCTAGAAATAAGAAATTACAGGAATTAAAACAGCTGTTGATTGGTTTATTTAGATGTGGAGTTGTTTTTATTTTAAATACATTTACTTAATGTGATTTTTATTGTTTCCAGAAGAGGATGTTCAGACTTGCAAAAAGCCCGCGCTATGTAGTATCACGGTGTTTTGTAAATTCATCTTGGCCTTTGACTCTGCTGTCGCGCTCCAGTAATGAGTTCACTTCTTGATAACTGAAGTTTCTCAGTCCTCGCATGCGTGTTGGTGCAAAAGACTCTTTCCTGGGGTTGTAGGCTGGCCAGACCCCCACTGCGCTGTTAGTAAGGACAACACCTGGTCCCTTACATTGCAGAACCTAAAATTAATCTCTGCTAAAATGATACCAGAAACGGGACAGTTGATGGGAACCTGCAGTTTTAATTTAGGTATGGGTATGTTTTGTGTATTCTGTGACTTTTAAGGAACAACCGAAGAACATGCTTTGAAGTTTATGTTTAGGCTTAATACTGTCTTATGTAATTAAGCATTTTTTACTTAAATCTTCAAATATTTATTTAAATCCTTAAATAGTTATTCAAGGCATGACTAGCTACGCAGAGTAAACACAGAAGTGGAAAACCTGAAGTCCAGTATCTGACCTTTCCTTTCTTGACAAAGTATTAACTGGCCGGATGCAAACCGGAGACAATATAGCATTTCTGACATTTGTCCCTACAGCGCTGTTTGTGTAAAAAGACTTGGCGTGATTAGTATCTTGGCTTTATTGATAAGCCCTGTTGTAAGCTATGGGTCTGACACAGTCAAACACCTGAGTAAACTTGGTTCCTGATAAGCAGTGTAATCCTCCAAGTATCCTTCAATGTCTGTCAATCTGCTCTGCTGTACTGCTTGTACTGAATTCCTTGATCCTGTAGCTTTCTGGGCTTTGGGACCCAGACTAGCTCAGAGGTGTAGTTTTATGCTGTGCTCTGGTCACCGTGGTTGTAGTGTCAGTTATGCTAAGGTAAGTACTTGTTGTCAGAGCCAGGTTGGAAGCCAGAATTTCATTTCGTCGCTGTTCTCGCTAGTCATGCTTTGCGGTAATATCTTTCTCAGCCTTTGCTACAAAGCTACTTTAATAATACCCTATTTATTTTAATGGGTGGAAGAACAGATATTTGCTTTATTTTCTTGAATGAAATTGAAGGGCTGATGTTTTCAAAGAAACTTAGCTTACATGCTCTTCTTCTGTCTAGAAACCAACAGGAGCATATTTGAGTTCTCTCAGCAGCCCGCTGCCTTGGGAAGGAGAGGAATATTTGAAACCAGAGCTAGAAGATGACCTTCTACTTCAGTTTGGTAAACAAATACATTTCAGTATGACTGTACTGTGTTGTGGGGTAAATGTGGTATTGGCAGAGTTCGTGTCACATGAAGCATCGTCACTATTATTCAGTTGACTTGGGTACACGAGAAAGTCCATGTACTAGCTGAAGTCACGCTCTGAAATTTTTACCACATGTTATATGTTAGTTTTTAATGACTGAGATTTTTATAGCTGTATGTAATAATTAAGCAGATCAAAGAGGCACTCTACTTAAGCTTCATCACAAGATTTATGAAGTTTTTAAAGCTTCTAAATATAGATATTTAAAATCAGATGCATTCGTGTATGCTATAAGAAAGGATCGAGTAATTTGCTTTGTTGAAAATACCTCCATCTTTTATACAGGTTGTATTTTGGACCAACGAAGCGTAAGATACTACAGTTACACAGAAGAGTTCTGCTTCCTTAGTGGTTCTAGCGCTCAGTACAAGCAGCCTTAGGTTCTCTCTCATGACAGTTCATCAGGTGGTTTTGAGAGAATTCAGTTTGAGTTTTGAAATTTTTGCTGCCCATGATCCTTCCACTCTCTTCCTATTTTGCACTTGATTGTACACCTTTCTTTCACCTAAACTGTAAGGTATTTAGGACTTGTGGATTTTTTTTCTCTGTACAGTCTGGGATGCAGTTTTGCCCTTTACGTGAGCCCTGCTGCACGATAGCAGAGATGATGTGTGGTAGAGGACATCGGTTGGTTACTTCAGGGATTTCACGTTTCGCTGTATCAGCTCTTGCCCAATGTGTGCTCTTTGCCCAAGCTATAGACTTTTTGAGATGCTTTGAGGTGCCGTTGCAGTTGCTAAAGGGTTGTGAGTGTCATCTGAACCTTTGAAATCTTATTTTAAGTATCTGTGCTTTGTTTCGGTCCCATGGGCCAAATAGTCAGTCTTCCATGATTAAAAGGAATAGATAAATGTTTTTTGTTTTTTTTAAAATGAAGTCTTTTGCCCAATAAGCTGGCAGTAACTTCTTACTATATCCAAAACCACAGTAGCACCATTTTGTTATCCACTGGTGTCTGTTGAAATCATCAGCTGAATTTAGCAAGAGGTGAATGGGACATAGTGCTGAGTCTGAGTTTTGGTAGTTAAAAAGCAATGTTTCATATCGATTCATTCTGCTTATGCTCTTTTGTGTGTTCATAAGCTTTATAAAAGACCAAGGTATTGGTTTGAAAATTAAGAGTTACTGTCTAATTATTAAGAAAAAAATGTATATACCTTCTTACCTTTTACCACAACCCTTAACAGCCCTTTTGGCCTCAGGATAACTTAACTGGAAAAATAGAGGAACCTAATGTCTCTTTTTATCAATAATCAAACACTGGTGTGTAAAGAAGCCTGAATTCTGGGTTTATTTGCTTTGTTAACTTGGAGCTTGCTTCTAGTGTACTAGCTTTTACTGAGTAGTATTGTGTTCTACGGTTAGTCCCATCAAATTCAGTGATGCTGCTTGTAAGACAGACGACTTTTACAAATCATCCAAAGGCACAAGTAGCAATGCTGAAAACGCCATATGTTTATCAGCTGCTGTGAAGCAACATGTGACTGGTAGGTGAGTTTTTTTTCTCCCTGTTTCATCAGATATAGAAGATCTTTGTGAACCTGTGAACGTTTTGCCTTCTAATGGTTTAAATGATACCGTGGTGCTCCTTGAACAATTAAAACGTGCAGAACACAGAGCAAGACTTGCAGAAGCAGCCTTGGCTAGAGCACAAGATGATCTTCAAAAAATGAAGTAAGCGTTTGAACTGACGTTTTGGTTTTGGTTTTTTTTTTCATTTGATGTGTTTTAGGTGAGTTGAGATGTTCATGTTTAAAGACCAACAGAAATTCAAAGAAGTGGTAGAATGTAACTATGGAGTAAAACTCATGACTTGTGTTGGGCCTGTAGGTTTGACTTTTATTTTGTAGATGATTAGTAGAAACTTCACAAAACTTGCACAAATTGAAAGAGCGACGTATGCTTACGAAAACTAAATAAGCACATGGCCCAGAAACGTGTATTTGGCTTCAGACCACTCTTTGTTTTGGAAAACTTGGGGTTTTTTTCTGTGTGTCTTGTCCTATTCTTGTTCCCTTCTTTTTCATTTAAAAGAAAGAAAAACCTTTTTAGGTAATCAGTTGCATTTTCTTCACAGCTCTCTAAACTTCAATCAGGCTTATATAGATTTCTTTTTGAGGTTAGTATATCAAATTATCTGATATTGTAAAAGGGAGCCTTTAATTTTTCTTTGTCAATGCAGGCTTTTCAATTCATCAGGGATTGCCTGGCAGCAAAAATAGGCAGATGTAGATCTGATGAAGCAGCACAGTTTTAAATTATAGACAGATGAACCAATTGTGTTGTAGTAGTCTACGTGCTGTAATTCATAGTGATGGTGATTCATGCTGGAGATTACTTCACTGAAAGAGACCATCTACACATGTTTCCTTTCAGGTAAACCTCTGTGAAGTAAAGATAGCTTGGAAGTCTGAGGTGGAGCAAGAATAGTGTACAGGACCTTAATCTACAGTAACCTGGTTTTCTATTGTTTTCTGTCATGGAAGTAGATTTATACTGGTATTTGGCATGTTGGTTGGCTGACTTCAACTTCTGGGGTTCCAGGAGCTTTTGCATGCTATACCTGTCTACAGAGACTTCTTGGGAGACTAAGTAACTGTAACTTCTTTCAGTTGCAACATGATTATATTATGCAGGTCTTACTCACTAAGATGTGGGAAAAGTATTTCAAGTTTTTTAATGACTGCCTGTTCAGGATCAGTCATGCAGCTGCTTAGAGATTGTTGCCTTCTGAGCCTGGGCATAATAGTATGAGGCCACTCACTAGTTGCGTATAAAATAATTTCTGCGGAAATGTTTTTCCAAGTTTGCTAGACTGAGCAGACTTGTAGAATCAGGAGAATTGAAAGGTGTACAAAGGAAAGACAGGTAGCTGGAGGCCTCGTGACGTTGTTTTCCCCCACAAATGGTAACAGTTCTGTGAATCAGGTCATCTCTAGCATTTGATGTAACCTAGAGATGTAAGAGGAAGATGTTAAGTTCTGCTGATGTAGACCCTCTGAGGAATATTGTCTGGCTGAAGCATGTTTACTTTTTCACTTCATTGTGGGTATAGTAGGAGCTGTTTGCTTGTCAGCTTTTAAAAGTGTTTTCATGATAAAAACCTTGATTTGTGTATTTTGTCATCAAAAGTTCTTTGAGAAATGAGAAGAGGATGCGAGTATTAGGAATGCAGGGCCACGGAGGAGGAAAAACAAACAGTGTGACGTTCAAGTAATAAATTGAATTTTAAGCTCTGGTTTGTTTCTACCCAAGTGCTTCCATTTTAAAGTACTTCTACCTTCCACTATTCATGCAGCGTTTTGCGGTTTGTAGTTCTTGTGCCATTTGTTGTATTGAGTCCGAATCTGCATTACGCAGCCTAAAACACATGGTGCGTTTTGACCGCTGTGGTACCAGCTTTTGTACTGGCGAGCGCAAACCAGATAATTCCTCCTTAAAAACAGAAATGAAGTCCAAACGTTTTACTGCTGATATTTGCTGGTTGAAAGCAGAAAGTGGTCACTGCGGGAGGGTGATGGAGGGAGAACGGTGGTGCAGCAGCCCGGAGGAGCCGGCAGAGGGGGGCTGTGCACCCTTAAAGCTGGTCCCATTGTTGTCAAAGCCCCTGTGCAGCCTGGAGCCCTCATTTTTTTTCCAGCCCCTTCTCCCCCCCTCCGCCTCCTTTTCTTGGCCCCATAAACATGTCTCAAGGGTATATTTCAAATTGATTACAGGCAATTTGCACAGGATTTTGTGATGAACGCAGATGTCGGGAGCAGCTCGTCATCCAGCGCCATTGCAGACCTTCAGGAGGATGAGGATGGCGTTTACTTCAGCTCCTATGGGCATTATGGGATACACGAAGAGATGCTAAAGGTTAGAAAGTCATCTCAACTGCATCTTAGTAGGACTAAAGAGGAAAGATGTAATGAAGTGGGCTGTGTGCCCATAAATATACTGCAGAGCAGCTGCATTTTTAACCCTTTCTATACATGATAGTTTTTTCCTAGGAGTTGGGTTGAGAGATCTCTTTTCAGTTTTATTTCCTTTGTATAAATGCTGTTTACAGGATGCCTTAGGAACATAAAATCATTTACTCTACAGATAGGCTTGAAACTATATTACGATATCTGTACCACAACCTTACCTTGCCAAAAGCAGCTTTTTCCTGGGTGCTTAAAAGATAAAGGCTAAAACATGGTACAGACAGTGAATATTTTTCTTTAGTTTATATTTTCCTAACAATTGAAATTTGTTAGGCAAAACAATTTCTCAAATATTGTGGTTTCCTACTGCGCTAGGTAAACAGAAATTGTTGGCATTTTTGCACAGTTTAGTGTATTAATAACATGACATTGAACAGTTGGAAAAATTGTGTGCTCCCTTTGTATGATAAAGATAAAAAATTAACGCTTAAAACTCTTCAAAGGCAAACCTGTGTATGCCCTTTTAACTTTTAAAAAAACCCCAAACGCAAAACCCAACAACTTATAATTGACACATAAATCAAAATCTCTTAATGCTTACTTTTAGAGAAAGTATCATAGTTGTGAAATTCATAAACAGTTTTATCGTTTTAAGGTAGAAATAAATAAAATTCCTGCCCAATCTAGAGATAGAATATGGAGTTGTGAAGTGACTTTGTCCTTACAGGTAGCATATAAGGTTTTCTGCTTTGTAAATGATTTAGTGGCCCCAATGTAAAAATACACATGAATCTGTGTCAAGGATAGTATAAGCATGAGGTTAATTTTAAGGGGGGCAGTGGGGGGGGGGTGTGGGTGTTAGAGAAGCACAGAGAAGTTTGCGGAAGTAGAAGAATGTTTTCCAAAATGTATAGTCTAGAGAAATATAATTTATGTTTTGAAGATAAATAAAAATGATAGAAGTTTGGTTTTTCAGTTGTATAAAGGTGTTGTTTGAGATGCTATAGGCTATAGGATGAGGAAGCCTTTCTGTTTGCGAATAGTTTATAATAATCCTGCACCTCTGCACAAGGAGATTGGTACAAAATTGTATTTTATTGGTTTAAGGAAGTTTGTCAGAATGCTTTTAAGAAAACTTTTGACTTTCCTAAACGTAGGAGAACAGTTGCTTTTTATCATGTATGCACTGAATTTTTTCCTATGTGCGAGGCATTCACTTTGTTGTTTTTTTTTTTTAACGTCTACCTTATTTATATAAATATAGTGGCTTGCTACATTGAAATTTTTAAGAAAGGAGTCTTGCTGTCTGAATTTTACGTCTGTCTCTGACACTGTTCAGTTTTGAAACCTTTTTTTTTCTTATGCCTGGTAGTGGTAGGATGAAGTTTCAGTTTGGTTTCTTTGCTGCAAATACTTCAGAGGTGGGTGAAGAGTATTGTTACTTTACTCTGGCCAAATGGCTAGTGTTTCCCTTGCTCTTTGTTTTTTGCTTGAGAATTTCTTGACTATCATCTTTGATAAATTTCCTTACCAATTTATTTAAAAACAAAACAAAAAAAGCATTACATTGAAATGGTGAGTGAGAGAATGGAGTTGATGAGTAGCGAGACCTGAAGTGAATGACCATGGCTTGCTCGAGCAGCAGTGCATATAGTAGAGGCAGCAGCTAGAATTGTATTGATTGAGTTGGGGCAGTGCTGAGGCAGTGTGAGTGGGCAGGACGTAAGGCTGAAAGCTTTCTAGCTGACTGCTTTCTCGATTGATGCTGAACATTCTGATCCATCCCCCCCCCCAAACTTTTTTGGTCATTTCAGCAAAGCCTATTATGTACTGCGATAGAGGTGAAGTACTAAAAATAGTTGCTCTGAATATAACATCATAGTAAACCAATATGATTTTAAAGGATGACGATTTCTTTTATTCATGTTAATTATGTATAATTTTCAAGTACAATTCTCTAAAATCATCCCTAGATGTTTCTTTGGGCTCTCTGTGTATGTGATAATCCTCCTAAATCCTAAAATCCGGTTTTCAGGATTTTCAAGCCTCAAGATAATTCATCTCCAGAATCTTTATGAACATACCCTTTGTTCTCAGTCTCCATTTTTGATCTTGTTTTTCTAATAAAATAGACTTTGTTCTTTCTTGCTAGAGAAAATTTCTTTATTTTCTGTATTATTTCTAAAAATTCTTACCTGCCACAGTAGAAAAATATTAACTTAAATATAGGCAATTGGATTTTGTACTTCAGTATTATTTATAGGCTTGTCTTTACTAGATAAAAATAACTTAAAATTTTTCTTTTAATTTGCTCTAACACTTGAACTGTAACAGCAATTCCAAACCCTATACTTGGCTGTCAATTTGCGTACCTGCTGATGCATATTAAGAGAATCAATGTTTTAATAGATGACTTTGCTGGTAGATTGAGCTATACTGCTAGCTTTCATATACTAAGATACTATAAATATTTAGTTATAGGCTTGAAAACATTCCAGCTTCTCAGGTCACATTGTATTACAGTTAAGTTTGTTTGTTTAATATATTGGGCTTTCATAGAATGGACTGTACAGCTGCAATTACTAGCTTGTCGTCAGGCTTGCAAAATTGCAGTTTGTTCAGAAATAGAAAAGGTTAATCTGATCCATAACTTATTTTTGAAGGAATCTGTCTCACAGGAGTCTCAGAGAATAAAATGATACAAAACGTTTTACGAGCTTGTGGCTCAAATTTTTACCATTGTATAGAAGGTTGTTAAGTAAAGTTGATGCAGTATTGCCACTCTTACCGCTGTTCCTAGAAAGCGGTGAAGAGGTATTAAGAAGCTTGAAATGTCCAAAATCAAATGCAGCAGGTTAGGAAACTGTAAGCTAATTTCTTATTTTTCCTCCAGAGGCTCAGCTGGCTTCATTTGCAAAGACAATAAATTCTGAAAGAATATCATATGGGAAGTGTGGTGATTGCAGAGCCTGTATAAGTACAGTACCCACAAAACATCTTTAGGCCAAGTTAAAAAGCAAGGTTTTCAACATTTTTAAACTATATACTCTACCTAGTAGAAGAAAATGAATGCTTTTTTATTCTTTAAATCATAGGATAAAGTGCGTACAGAAAGCTATCGTGACTTCATGTATCAAAACCCACATATCTTCAAGGACAAGGTAGGTAAAACAGCTCAGAAAATAGAATAATTTCTGCGCTTTATTTTTTCTCAAGTGGTAGAAATCCTTCAGGTTGGCTACTCTGTAGCTTTGGGAATGGAATATCACACTGGCAAGATTTGATTTAATGTACTCTGGCTTTATGAGGTGATAGAGTGCTATTCAACTGCTGGAGGGTGCAAAGTGCTGATAACAGAAGTGCTGATCGCTATTGTCATTGTTCTGTGTGCCATGTCGGGATGTTCATTAATTATGTTGGCGGGGTTAAGTTGAGTCTTTCTTGTCCAGTATATTAAGTGGAATCTATCTTAGAGGGTCTCTTTACCAGAATTTAAGTGAATTTCAATTTGTGCCTGATACAATAAAAACATCTACAAGCACTGTGTAATTAGAACTGGGGAAGAATTCATACGCAGCTGATTTATTGAATTACTGTTGTTGAGTCTCTCCAGACTAGGTTATTATTAAGGGACTTAGAACCAGGAACTAGTATTTCACTTGCAGTGAGAAGAGATTGCACTGACGTTTATTTACGATCTTACTGTGGTTGTGACCCCTGCGCAGTTGTGATCCTCTTCTTGTCTTCTGTGTTTCTGCTGGCTATTTCTGATGAGTTTGTTGTGTTCTGAGTTACGCTGTGCAGCCTTCTGTTCTGGATTAGCTTTCCTCTCTTTAGTGCTTACCATTCTTAAGCTGCGTATGGACATTTCTTAGTGTGAAACCGAGATGTCTAGGTTTATGGAAGGCAATCAGTGTTGACTTTTATTTTGGTTTTGATTGAGACTTTGATAATACAAGGCTTCAGAATAGTTGTGGTAGTAATAAAAGTGCACCCATCTGATAATTCCTCAGTTGGAAACGGTGCTAGATATGGTTTTGTCGTAGGCGGGAGGTACTTCAAGGTGCATGCATACTCTTTGTATGCCTTACCTCAGTTTTCTTTTGGCAACTACAGCAGAAAAATATTAGGGAAAGAGTTTTCTTCCTTTTTTGCTTCAATCCATGTCACAAGCCTGTTTCTACTGAACATTTCTAAGCTCTTCAGGTATAATGAGAGAACGAGCAAAAGTGTTGTAGAAACATCATGCTGCCATCTCCTTAAAAGGTGAGCGGCTCATCCAACAAAGTAGAGAGATCAATAAAGGAGAGAGAACTTTTCTGGGAAAAATTTAGTTTCACAGGTGCCCCTAAAATTGATAACTGCAGGTTTTCACAGGGTAAGACTGATCTTACTAAGTTATGTGGAATGTGTGTCCTAGTGGAACAGTAATTTTTCAGAATTGGTTGTATTTCTCCTCTGCTGTGTGGACATGTTGGTAACATTCGAAACAAAACATGGATGAACTGTTACAGACAAGGTTGCTTCAGCCCCAGCTGTAGATGGACTGGCTCAGCAAACAGGTAGAGAAAGTGTGTGCTTACTCTGGTTTAGCTTCACGTGAAAGCATTCAACTTCTAAAGAAAAGCTTGTCTATTCTCACAACATCTACAAACTGGTTTCTGAACGTGGTGTTTTTACAGTAGTTTTTTGATCAAGATTACCTCAGATTCATAGTGTATCCAAACTCATCGTGGTGTGTTGAGGTTGAATGGAAAGAAAGTTTCTCAATTGCTTTGAGTTCCCAACAGCTTCCATCCAGGTGACCAGTGCACCACTTAACTTCTGTGTCTGATTAAATGTTGGTGTAGCTTTCACTTGGTACGCTGTTATGGAGAATATATGGGATTTTTTTCAGAGATCTAGCTTTGAAGTGACATCTGTTACAGACTTCTGCTGAAGGAACTGTTAAGATGTTTTGCTTAATTTATGTATCCTATGATGCTCTCAGAACCATATTAATGAGTGAAACTTCCAGCTTGAGGAAATAGGCTATTTTCCCTCAATGTTTGATTACAATTTAAAAAAAAAAACAGTGAGTAAAAGTCTGATGCTGTATTTCCCAGAACTCCCATGTGGTATTCCTCCCTAGAATATACGTAGTGATGCTTTTTCTTGTTTCTGAAAGGACACCTGTGAGGTGGGTTGGGAGGAGCTTGTTCAAAGAGCTTAATTGGTCTTACTAGCTTTTGATGCAAATCTGCAGTATCCCAAAGAGGTGTGATTGCACCGTAACAGATGGTGACAGAATATCTAGTTTTGTTTATTATGCATACTTCATTCAGAACCAGCCAATTTGTTTGTTCTCTCTCAGCTTTCAAAAGGAATTATGAAAACTCGAATGAATCCTGCTTGCTGCCTTTATTTTTAACCTGTCAGATGTACTTGAGATGAGAATAGGACAATTTAGATCACCTAGCAGGAGTAGTTAAGGTGGCCTTACTCAGTAAAAGGAAATGTGATCCATTTTTACAACGAAAGTATTTTTGGTGTAAAGATAATTGGTTAGAAAAAGCACTATTGCCATGCTTAGTTTTTGTTGTAGAATAGAAGTCTGAGGCAGGCATCAGTGCCATATTGAGGAGAAAAAATGAGTTTTTAAACATAGTTCCTACTAAAAGTTCATCGGTGGAATTAATTTAATTGGCCAAATTACTTGACCTCCTGTTTTTCTGAATTTGAAGTAATTTTTTTCTGTTACTAGAAGTAGAATATCAGTTTTGATTAGACTGCAGAGAAGGATGTGATGCTGCAGTATATTATGGTATAGTCAAATCGCCAGTCCAGCTGCTCCAGATTTCTGGTGAGAGGCCATATGTGATCACCGCAAGAATGCGTTAGCTGTAGACCCTTGTCCTTAGGCTAATTGGTGATCATTCTGCTTGTCTTTCCGTTCCTCAGATGTGTTCCAGCTTGCATATTTTCTCTCCTGTGTCGTCTTCTCCACCCCCATCCCCTGCCTAAGGCTAGATGAGTTCCATCTGGGTTTTTAAGTGACCAGGGCAGCTGTCCAAAGTGGTGTCTGTTTTGATTTTTTTCCAATTTGTGGTGATTGCTCTCTTTCATGCAACTGTACATCAAGATCATTCTTTCACAGAGGTTTATTTTTGGCTCTGACTTCCAGCTTTCATGGCTCAGCAATTTCGTTAACTGCCATGGGTAAAGTGTTAGAATAGATGATGTTAGGGGGTGTGAGATTTCAGCAGCTGCGAGAACATTGATTTTTACTTTCTATTCCTGTCTCTAGAAGAATTCAGCCTAGGGATGTCTGTAGCCATTACATACTCATATGTAACTTGTGAATGAGTTGTGGAATTGACTCATATTGGAACATAGCTCCAAATAGTTGCAGGTGGAACAAGTAACTCTGTAACGTCCGTGGCCTGTCTCTAAACAAGATGCTGTAAAAAAAATTCATCCTGCTAGTGTTTTTTAGTCTGATTCCAGATTGTAAGTTGCTCTATCAAGACAGGTGGCAGTCAACTCTTCAGTCATTGCTTCCCAGTACACTACAGCAGAAGCTCACTTACACTGTGCTGCTAAGGATAAATGGCTATTTTTATTCATGCTGGCTTCAGAATCATTGTTCTGTGTCCATCATCAGAATGTAGAGAATTGTAGGCAAGGGAAGGCAAGCAGACTTAATATGCAGAGCATTCAAGTATTTACTTTGATGTTGTTTGTCAGGTGAAATTTAAAAGTGCACATGCAAGTTTTTGTTGTGCCAAAGCAAGAACGCTCAGTAGCTCATAAGCTAGAAAGTTTGTCAGTAGGGTGCATTATTGCCTTGAAAGACTTTGTAAAAAGGGGTTATAATTCTCAAGTGTGGGATTGATTACTGAGTGATTTGATGCCTGCCTTAGAAAAAAATTTCATGTCGTGAAAGCCGTGAGGATAGCTTTTACAACACTGGATGCTGTGCTAAGGAGAGACAGTGAAATAAGTTAGTTTTCCTTTCTAAGAAATGATTTTTACGACTAGTAATTCAGATTCAATGTTCTTGTTACCTTAGAAGCGTTCTAGTAAGTCACTCTTACTCTCGTGTTTAGGTCTTTTGTATGGGAAAGGAAGACTGTCTTCACAGTTCTGATTCTGTTAATGCTTAAATGCTATGCATGATACGAGTGACTACGTAGTGCTTAAGAAACTTTTTTTTGATTTTTCAGATTTCAGAACATTTTTGGGTTTAGTGCTTAGAATTTTTTAACACCATTAGTAAAGCTTAATTATATTAAGTAGAAGTCCAACATTAAGACCGCTGATGATCTGGCTACTGCAACAAAATGCACCCTCAGCAAATTTGCAGGTGATGCGAAACTGGGAGGAGTGCTTGATACACTGCATGGTTGTGCTGTCCTTCAGAAGGACCTCCACAGGCTGGAGAAATGGGCCAACGGGGGGGGGTCCTGTGCAGACGGCAAGGGGCAATGCAAAATCCTGCAGAGGAGAGAGAAGAATAAGCCCACACACCCACAGAGGCGGTGGCCCTATGGGCTGGAAAGCAGCTTTGTAGCAAAAAACGTGGGGGTGCTGGTCAACACCAAGTTGACCGTGAGCCAGCAACACACACCCTTGTGGCAAAGGCAGGCAGCCTGCTGGGCTGCGTTAGGAAGAAGACTTGTCACCGGCAGGTCGAGAGAGATGCAGCTTCTCTTGTACTGCAGGGAGATGACTTCTGGAGTGCCGTGCCCAGTCCTGGGCTCCCCAGCGCAAGAGTGAGCTGAATGTAGTGGAGCGAGTCCGGTGAAAGACGGCGAAGGTGCTGAAGGGACCGGAGCGTCCGTGATGTTGGGAGAGGCTGAAGGAGCTGGGGTGGTTTTGTCTGGAGAAGAGAAGGCTCAGGGGAGATCTTCTCCGTGTGTGCAAACGCCTGGGGTGTGGGCAATTGAAGAGTGGCACAGGTTGCCCAGAGAAGTTGTAGAGTGTCTATCCTAGGAGATATTCGGAAGCCATCCGAAAAGGGTCCTGAGTGACCTGCTCTAGTTGACGCTGCTTTGACCAGGGGGTTGAACTAAGTGATCTCCGGAGGTCCGTTTCAACTTCAACAGTTCTGTGTTTCTGTGAAAACATCAAACGTGAAACTCGTAGCTTAAAAATCTACTGTAACACATTCAAGGTTCAAAGTGTTAGTTTTTAAGCTATTGAGAAGTTTCCAGCAGTTAGAAGAAATATACTACTGTGATGTTGAGGCCCGAACAAGGGCACTTGGTAAAATGTCTGCTTTATGAAGTTCAACACTGCTGGCAGCTCAACTCTACTTATTAATATATTGGTATTATTTTCTTAGTCACTTTGCATTTTTAAACTTTTCAGTGTTCCTACAGTAGCTAATGTGCGAGATGTCAAAAAAAGTTTTTGCATGAGTCTTGTTGTTATGTTGAGTGTACTTTTTTCAAGTGTGGTGATGAAGTTTATTCGTCTTTTCATGAAAACTTACAGATCCCACCTTCCTGGATTTTTTTGGTCCTATTTTGATTACAAATAGTGTTAGAAAATATTTCCAGGTGTTAAAAATGTGCCAGTTACCATTTTGCGATTTAGTCATCCTGAGCCATAGCTCTTTTGAGGCACTGTGGCCATTTGTAGCAGACAATTCATAAATAAAGTTTCTGAATAGACTTTTAATGAGAAACTACAGTTAGAATATGTTTTTTCAGTGTCAATGCTACATTCAATTGCTGGTGATTCACTGATTAAAATTGCTTAGGCTATAGCTTTCTGTTTCTCCTGTTCATGTAACTTTTTAGTTGTTGCCCAAATAATTGCTTGTGATTGTTTCCCATGTGACTGACTTAAATCTGCAGCTGGAGCTAGTCTGCTTCACTGTCTATCTGTAAAAGGTAGTAGAGAGCGTGGAGTTAGTACTGCTGTTTGACTTGGATATCTCTGAACGTAATAGTAAGACTTGATGCTACCGTTTGTTCCTTCTGTTACAATATGGTATCTCACTGTTGTAGAAAGACATGTAGAAAAATCATAGCAAGGGAAATAAGATGTTTATTTTTACCTCCATTTATTCATTTCAGGTGGTTTTGGATGTTGGCTGTGGAACTGGAATACTGTCCATGTTTGCTGCCAAAGCAGGCGCGAAGAAAGTGATTGGAGTCGACCAATCTGAAATCGTCTATCAGGCCATGGACATCATTAGGTAGGAAAATTTCCAAGAAAAGTATGGTAAAGATTGCTGTAAAAAGTTATTAAAATGCTGTTAATAGTTAATGATCACCTATCGCTCAGTATGCGTTTTACTGAAGTCCTTCTGTGTCCTAAGAATTAACACAGGTTTTGATGTGCAGTAAAGTTGTTTGCCCCTCTGGTAGGGGTAATTAAAACAGGGCTGTAGTTAAGGCAGGATGTTTCCCAGACCTTCCTCCTAACGTTAGCATAGGGCCGGTGCTGCCTTGCTGCAGAGGCTCCAACTGACTGCTGCCAGTCCATTTTCTACTCTTGTGCTTTAAATGTTGCTACTGATAAAATTTTAAGTTTTTGGACAACAAACATTAGAGTTGAGACATGTTCCAGGAGGATGTGAGAAACTTTTCCTGGCTGCACTACTTTGAGTTAAAGAAACAGTTCTGATTTAGATAAACCCAGTAAAAGTTGTTTAAGTGTATGTGTATATAGTTGTTTAATTTTCTGTTTCTATATAGGAATTTTAAATAATGATATAATTTCTATAATTTAATTTTCTATGTTATAGAAAATTGATTTTATAGAAGGTATTTTATAGTATAGAAATTAGAACTCTAGAAATATAGGCATGACATTTTTAGAGAAATTTTTCTATGTTGAAAATTAAACAACTTCTACTCAATTCATCTAAATGTATACATATTGTAGATCAAGTTGGAACTGTGATGTTTTTAAACAAGCTTGTCTTGCATTAGTTTTTACCAATTTTAGCACATAAAAAGGAGACGTAATGTAGCTTCCTTTGGCAAACAGATTTTATAATTATATGGTATTTTAGTTTTAACTTGTGGAAAACCTTTCTCTAGTAAGGTGCTCTGTACGTTGTTATATTTAAGGGACTCTGTGAGAATAGTAAATGTTTATTACCCCGTGTTTTGTTCCTTTAGAAACGTAGTGACCTCTGGTTTTCATGCTAGTTGGAAAGTGATTACCATTGCGCTGTAATGTTTTCTATGCTTTGGAGGGGAGAAGGCAATCAGCCAACCAAAAAAAACCCCAAACCAAAACCAAACCCATTTTAAGAGCATGCACACAGACACACGTACGCAGTCTGCAGAGTCGCTGAGAAAAGTTGTTTCCAGGAGAGCTACAAAGATGTCGCGTGCCACGTAAACTGTCGCGGAATAGTACAGGGTGGAAGGGACCCCGGGGGAGTGGGGGGAGCGCGTCTGGCCCAGTCCTCCTCTGTCAGAGCAGGCTCAGCTCCAATCGGTGGTTCACGCCTCGGCTAGTCAAGTTCTGAACGTTGCCACTTCTGTCTGAACTTCTCTGGAAAACGTGTCTTGTTTGACTAGCCTCACTCATACTTTTGAAATACCAAATTGTAACTTCCATTGTTTCGGTTTGTGTCTGTTGCCTGTCATCCAGTCCCTGGGATACCAGAAAAGGGCTTGGCTCTGTCTTCTCTTCACCCTTCTGCTAGACAGAGGCAAACATCAGAAACCCATCCCTTAACCATCCCTTCTTAAGGGTGAACAAACCCAGTTCTCTCAGGTTCCGCCTGGATGTCATTCCAGCCCCCAGTCACCTCGGTGGCCCCTTCACTGGACTTGCTCTGGTATGTCAATATCTGTCTTGCACTGGGGAGCCCACAACTGGACACTGTACTCCAGATGCAGTTTTGCAAGTGTCAGTTTGAGGGGAAAGATCACTTTCCTTGACCTGCTGCTACCCTCTTGCATATATGACACGGTAGACAGTTGGCTACTTCTGCTACAAGGGCACGCTGCTGACTTACATTCAGCTTGTTCATCAGGCCCCTTGTCAGGATAGGGTGGGGAACAGCAAGCAGAGCTGATTCTGACCAGCAGGAATTAATCTGTACTGTTCCATGGGGTTGTTCCAGCTCCGAGGTTCCCATCAGCCCATATCTACAGTCTGAAGTCCCTCTAAATAGCAGCCCTACCCTCTAGCACATCAGCTGCTCCCCTCTAATTCAGCATCATCCACAGACTTGCTGAGGGTGCATTCTGTGCCATTAGGTCACTAATAAAGGTATCAGAACTAGCATTGAACCCTGGTACCCAGCTACAAGTTAGGCTTTGTACTCTTTCTCTCACCTCTTGAACCTCATGGTCTAGACGGCTTTCCACCCATGTGATGGTTCATTTATCCGCTCCACATTTCACTAATTGACCTGTAGAGGATATTAAGGGAGACTGTGAGTGTAGGTAAAAATGAAGCAATGGCATCTGAAGGCTTATGATGGATTTCCTCGCATGAGGTAGGAGAAATGTAGGTGTAAATGTGTGCTGTTGATAGATGAGGTGTGTGGCTTTTTTTTGTTTTGGTTGTTTTTATAAGAGCAACTGTGGAAAAGAAAGTCTAGGTAGATAATGAGGAATTTGAGAGTGACATTTTTTTAGAATTTTTAGGTTAGATACCACTTCAGACGTTGGAGATGCAACACTGAGCGCTTGGATGCTGTAAAATTATTCTATTAAATAGATGCCTGTTTAAGAAAAGTACCATGTTAAGCACTAGGTGCAACTTCGAATAAAATGCTGTTATGGCACAAGAACTCATTCTCTCAAGAGAACTTTTCCCAGGAGTCCTTGACATGTTCACAATGGTTACAAATGCGAGTGTTTTATTTCTAATGTACTAGATGACAAACTTAGTATTGTTCATATCTTCCAACAAGTGCACAAAAAGTCCTTCGTGTGTTATTTATACTTGGAGGAGGATAGAAGTATCAGCCAACGCATACTACCTTTGGTGAGGAGAAGGGCAGGCCTTTAAGAAAAACAACAAATCAAAACACTTAAACTCTTAAGAGTGATGGATTGCCACTTGAAGTACACAGCGAACTGTCAGTAAGGCTACACATTTCTAGACACCTTCTGCTATACAAGATTCAATTCACGTTAAAGTCTTCAGTTCGCATCAAAACAATTTATATTTGTCTTGTTAAACCTACTTTTCCTGAAGGAATAAAGCTGGCACACTTGTAATGGAGTAACAAATATTTATTGGAATTCTAAACAACTCTGCGTAGTTTAAAAATGACTACTGCAGTGTGCTTCCACCTGTGATTCAAGTATGTGCTCGAGAGCTTTTGTCCCTCCCAGAATTCAGGTTCATTTCTAGCATGCCAATTACCAGAAACTGCAACCCCTGTGTGTAAGTAAACTGGAATACGTGGCCTGAGTGGCATGATTCTTTCCCAAGGTTACATAGTTAACTTATTTTTGGCTAAATGCTTTTCTTCTCTTTTCTTACTGTGAATAGCTGCCCATAAAATTTCTAGTGCAGTGAACAACTTGATTTTTGTCATTCATCACTGTTACGCTAGAATGGAAGGTTGAAGTATACTTCCTAAATAGCATCTCAGCAGTTTTTCCTACAGTGTGTGAACTACATTGGTTTGTTTGGGTTTTTTATACCTTACAACTGAAAACAAATATGTGATGAATTAGTCTTTCTTCTCTTTTGTTTTAAATCACATTTAGAAAATTATCCTTAGATCTCTTTTTGTCCTTCTTAAAATATTGTTGTGGTTGATAGCTCTTTAACATTTTATTTCTCACTTTGAACTTCTGGTTTTACTTCTGTTTACACCATTAAATGTGATATTAGTGATGAACTGCTACTCTTCTAACAGAAGACTGTCATGTGTAGAGTATTTATTTAATTCATCTTTCCAACAGTCCACATGTTCAAGTAGCCCTTTGACCCATTCCTTTCCCTCCCTTCATTCTGATCGTTCTCCCATTGTCTTTTAGATTGAATTTTTAATGTGATTACTGGTCTGCATTGAAGGCCAGACAGAATGTAAGAGTAAGATATCAGGATAGGGAGGGAAGGGGCAGAGATAAGAACTGCAGTGGAAAGATAGATTTCTTTGGTGGGAATACTTTTCTGCCCTCTATAAGAATAGCTGTTGTAATAATGGTATGTGTAAGAAAGACTAATATGGTTTGCTAAGAAGAAAAATACTAAATTTCAAGCATTTACGTATTTAGTAATTTCACTGTCGTGCAGTTTTTGTTTGAAAAACTGTAGTCACGTCACGGTACCTTCCTCCTTATGCAGGATGGTTGTACTGTTACTTGCATATGAGGTAATACCTGATTACTGCAGTTAGTAAACATTGCAGATGATTCCGGCCAAAATCACAGTGGGGAGGATGCCTTTATTGTGGAATAACTGTAATACTGATCTAGAGGGAATGTTTGTTCTCAGTGACTTTGCAGCTAGTTTTGTTAAATAAAAAACTAAGTTGTGCAAACAAGCTTTGTGAGGAGGTTAATTTCTATTGCTATCCTAGTGTGATGAGTAGGCTCTAATCACTATAGACTTTGCTACAGGGGTCAAGGAAGGAGAACTGGGAACAAGCAACTCTAAGTAAAGAGGCGTTATTTTAAATTGTCCTTGTCTGTATTTTCCTGGTTTCTGAAGCTTACGCATTTGCATGCACAGCACACTGGAGGTATACAGATCTACTGTCTGTCATCTTTGCCTGGCACTTAATCTGCTGCAGTTTTTGGCTACTCAGAAACATTCCCTCTGAAATATAATTGAGAAGAGGAATATTGCATTTTAGTGCTTTCTTGATTAGTTAAAAAAAAAAAAGTTATTGGGGGGAGAAAATACAGGCATAAGTATATCTGTCTTGACAGCATAGATTGGAAATATAAACTAATTTGTTTATGTTGTGACTTGCAGATTAAATAAACTTGAAAATATCGTTACATTAGTCAAAGGAAGAATTGAAGAGGTAGATCTGCCTTTGGAAAAAGTGGATGTAATTATATCTGAATGGATGGTAAGGTGCATGGATATTCTTTTCAAGACCTAGTTATTTTCAGGAAAAACTGTATTGTTTTATTTCATTTGAAAAATTATTCTTTAAGCGATGCAATTTTTTAACCAAAAGTCTGCCATGCTTGCAGCACTGTCTTTGACAATGTGGGAGATGGGATGATGGTCCTGATTATGTGGTATTAGGATACAATTCCTGATCCCTCTTTTTCACGTTCTTTCAAGTCAAGGTTCTTTACAGTTGAGCTGTTTTGGGTACAGCAGTTAAGTTTCTGTTACGTAGTTAGTATGCAGATCTACAGAAGTACTCTATTTCTCAATAATACTGTTGTAGCTGCTCAGGTGAAAGTAATGGAGAAATATTGTATTAGTCATCTAGCTAGATGGTTCTGATGAGTTAAATAACTTTAGTCCATAAAGACAGCTAAAGACTATCCTGATTGTGCAGGAAAGGCGATAAGGAGGTGAGGAACATACGCACTGGGAAATCTGCAAGTATATATAGAGCTTGAAAAGAGCGTTACTATTCATTGCAGTTTTTTAGTATAAGAATAAAATAACTGATTTTAAAAGTACATGATAAAGATGATGGCCAACAGGAGATGCAGTATGCAGTGTGTAAATGAGTCATTTCCTGGAATCCATTGGATTTCAGCCGTTGGCCTGTTACTTTTCTTTCATGTGCTGGCTGATGACTGTTACACAGTTGTGCTTGCTACCTGCCATTGTTCCTAATAAAGAAATCTGTGTGACAAGAGCCAGTGCCAGGCTGAACTTCGTAGTGACTGAGTAAGTCTGTTCCCTGTCAAAAATGTGGTAGGAAACACCCCTTGTGACTTTTTTTTGTGGACTTCTGCTATTCAGTCTCCTCGTATCGCAGACCTTCAAAAAGCACTTAAATACAGGTTTTTTTCATGCTAGTTCCCACTGTTTGGACTTAAAGAAAATTTCTTTTGTCCTTCAAATTTAAGATCAATAATGAAAACATATTCAAAGTTACTGGTTTTGGTTTTGGTTTTCTTGGGGGGGGGTTGGTGGCATTTTGGTTTTTTTATTATTACTTCTACTATACACAAGGGCATTTGGGAGAGAGGTCACATGTTCACTATGGATCCATATGTATCTACCTAGTTTCCAGGTAAAGGTGGAAATAAATTGTTTTAGTTTTTCTGTGGAGTTTTTTTTATGTTGCATATTTCAGTGAGCTGGAAATCTGCAAAAGTTTTTTCCTCTGCTGCTATAATGAACGTTATCTGAAGCATGAGCTTAATTTAGTGTTGAGGTTTAAGCCACTGGCTTAAACTAGCGGTTTAAAAATAGTGTGTTATGGTTGGTGATTTCTGACAGTATAGTGACTTCACTAGAAATGTAATTATAGTTCTTTCAGGGAAGCTTCTGATGAGTTGCCTAATATGTGCACCAAGAATCATGTTCCCAAAATCACATTTCTCATTCTGGAGCCCATGGTTTGGTTTTAAAAGGAACTTGGGCCCTTAAGAGCTTAAGTCATGTTGTAAATCAGTGCCTCTAAGGTGAAGTAAAGGATTTCGAAAAGCAGCTCTTGTAAGAAACGAAGTATTGAATGTTCCATGTTTCCCATTTATGTGCTAATTTACCTTTTAATGTCATAATTAGAGCCATGTGCATTTCACTTAATTGGGTATTCTAGATATTTTGGAATGTTAGCATTTTTATAGGTTGCTGCAATACAGAGATAAAGAGCACAATGCCGTGGAAGTAAGATTGATAGCTGGACAGTGTACACAGTGTTCCAACACTGTCCAGAAAGGAACATTATGTTGCCTAGATGCAAATGAAGATTCCTCTTTGTCTGGCTTGCTTTGTGAGTTTGCTTTTTCTTTTCCTTCCCTACGTGATACTGACCAGTGTGAAATCTTTTGTTAATATGTGAATGTAAGTGCTTGAAAATGTTGGAAATGCAAAGCCCGAGAGCAAAAAGGAATTCAATATATGTCAGTTTTCAGCTCTCTATTTAGAGAATATGTACGGATTAGCAGGAAAATTTTAATGGGAGCAGTTTTTAGTTTGTAGCGAATATATGAAAAGTTGCTGTTCTGTTTAGAAAACAAACTGCTTTGAGACTAGTAAAAAATCAAACCCTTTTGTGGAGCCATAGCTTTGTTTTGCTTGGTACAGAACAGTGCTTAAGACCAGTACGCTATAAGCTTTTTTAGAGCTGTGTCTGGAGCATCAGAAAATTAAAAACAAGTGTGAAGCAACAGAATGGACGCAACAGAGAGGAGAAATACTGCGTCCCCCAGGAATGTTTCTAGAACAGGCTTTCTGAGAAAGATGGCACATGGAACAGTGTATTGTAAAAGGTACAGTGTTGCATTATGAGCATCTCCAGTGTAATGGTTTCTGATGATCATCCTCTTAATTGTCTAAGTGACCTATAACGTCCACAAATTGCTTGCTATTGGTACTTCTCTTTCATTTTTAAATTTGTTCCCTTAAAATATACAAAAATGGGAGGAGCATCTTAAATATTACACAGCGGGTAGGGGTGTGTGAGTGTGTGTGTATATAGCCAAATTGTATTTCAAATGTCTATTTGTCATCTTCCAAAAATAGTATTTTTCAGTTTTAAATTCATCTGGAAGCGGTTTTGTCAGGTTTAGAGGCTGAAAGAGGAGCAACTCTTCTGTTCAGTGGCTTTATTTAAGCCTATGAAATAAATTGCTAATTTATTGATCTTGCTTTTAATGTAAAGACTAAATGCATCGTTTGTGACCTCTGAAGTATGTGTGTTTGACATGGTTAAAATCAGACCATAAGCAGGGCATTTGTGTGATTGTGTGCGACTAAAACCAGTATGTAAACCATTGAGAAAGACAGTGGAAGGTGTGATGAGCTGTGGGCTGTTCTGTTGGTGTCCAAAAGGCAGATTGCTGAAGATTGAGGGCTTGTTGGACTACTGAAGACCCAGCTAAAGCCATCTATTTAGACTTTTTCACTCTGAAGACAGCTATGCATTCCTTTTAGCAAAACATTGGTGAAGTATGCAGCCTGAGAGAAGGACTTCTTGTGTGCTGTGAACCAGGAGCGCAAGGGAGAGCAGGTGGATCGAAGAGATACTTCACCCAATAAACCACGTTGCTTTAAGAATGAACACAAAAAATGGCCAAGTAATAGCCTGTTCTGCTAACCAAACTGATTCTGTAAGGAGAAGGTCTTCCAGTTCTTGGAGAGAGATTATTTGAATGTAAGAATGCGTGAATTTTATATAACGTCTCACTGCTGGCCTTGTTTTTGTGGAGGTTTCGCTGTCCAGGATCGTTTGATACTCTACAGCAGGGCGGTAAGCTTCTGATGCACCATCCTGCTTGGTTGCCTGGAAACTTTTCAAAGCCTTGATTTGTGAAACTATGAATTATTGTTAGTGCTTACAGGTACCAGCCTCTAATATTGTTTTACTTGTCTGCTTGTACCATAGGCCACCTACAACCAAATCTCTTATCTTCTTACTCAAACTGTAGACTTGGTGAATTTATGTTTCTTAGCAAAGGTACAAATAATTGAGTATTTGTACACACTGCCTAGTGGCTATCTGATGCAAATAATTTCTGAAGGCACATCAGTGACTTGTTTGCACCTTGGTGTAACGAATAAAAACCCTTATCAGTTAATGACTTCACCAGAAGTGAACGTGGTTTGCAAATGCTCAAATTTAATCAGAAGCTTAGAATTTTCTCTTGAATGTGCTGCTGTTCATATGGGTGGTGGGAAAGTACTTACAAGTCATATACATCGTACACTTGCTCTCAGTCAGGATCACATTTATGTGTTCTCCCCAGAGATACCGAATTTTAAGAAACAATGGTGTTTCAGTGTAGTTAGAGTAATTTTACATACAGTATATAAATTTGAAATGAGAGCTGCTATGTGAAGTGCTGAAGCTAGTTTTTTGGTTAAATTGAATGCTGGGCAGGAAAAGATTTGCTATCACCATCCAAAGGTGGCTGTGTTATTGCGCATGTGGATTTTGGGAGTGTAATTGTAAACTTAGAGGCTGCTTATTGAAAGGATGAGTGCAGAAAGAAACAAAATGTGTGTAATGTTTTTCTGGAATGTTCTTACCCAGCTGCATCTGTGTGCAGATTTTTTTCTCTCTGTATGCTTTTACTTCCTTTGTCTAGCTAAAACTATAAAGCTAGCGATTGAGAGTTTTATTGACTTGAAAAAAATCTGCATTTCTTGTTTGTAAAGGGTTTTACTGTGAGAGACAGTTGTCCAAGATGGTTGTCTCAAATACTGTGTTGGAGTACAGTCCGTTCTTGTAAATTGCTGTTTTATGCAGTGCTTTATGATACTGAATATGCAATAGAGTTTTACATAAGGAAAAACTGGGAAAGAGATGGACTCTGAAATTAAAACAAACCTAGGATAGAATCCAGTACTCTTGTCTCTTAATTGTATCATTGCTTGGGTAGCTAATACAGCTAATATCTTTTTTTTTTTTTTTCTTCCTTCTTTTTTGTGTTAGATAATTTTGAAGTGATACCAGGGTGGGCTGTGAATGGGAGGGGTTCAGGATCTAGGGAAGAGGCCTAGGAAGTGAGCATGTCTGAAACTGGAAACCATCTTTTCTCTCCTTCCTTTCCCCTGTTTCTATGATGCGTACACAGTGATGGTGCCTTTTTAATACTAGTCTTTCTATATAGTCTTAATATTCTGTATTGTTTCTGTTAGAATTTGGAGGTGCATTAATATAAGTGTTCTATTTCTGTAATAGAAATAATTTATAATTTTACATAAGAATTGAGCTGTTCTTTTTGTGTTTTTAATAATGCTGTAAAGAGTATACTGAATGCTTTAATTTCTTTACAGCAAAATAGTTTTTATAAAGAAATTGCATTTCCTTGCATGAATTTTTTTTTTTTTTTTTTTTTTTTGCCGACACTAATAATGGTTATCACTTTTCTGCTTTTCAGATCTTCCTGCTTGGTGTTCTTGCTCATATTTATTTAAGGACACAACAGGGTGTGCGTAATAACAAAGTCAAGCTGTGTTTTTGAAATGTGTGGGCTTGCTCTGTCAGTAATGAATTATTTCCCTTTTTTTTAAAAATTAAATCGTACATGAAAGATCAGCATGTAGGCTGACTTAGCGTGAGGGAAATGGTGCTGCAGCAGAGCATGCAGAAGAGTTTACATGGAGCTGCTGCTTCTCATTTAAATGCGCCACAGGTTCTGGGAGGATTTTGTCAAGTTAAAAACAATTTTTCACAAAATTGAGTGGACCTCGTCAGTTTTGTGCATCTGTTAATGCAAGGTTACATTTTATGTTTTAAATCTGAATCCGTTGTCCAGTCTGCTTTATGTACCCTCTGTAACTTGTTTTACTCTGTAGTCCAATGGAAACCTTGTAGTTAGAAGCTTCAGTTTAAGAAAATAATGACCTTATTTTATACTGATAGGGATTTAAAAAAAAAAAAAGTCTACTCTCTGGGCCAGTGATTTGATAGGTGCCTTTCATCTCATTAAATACTCGGTGTTGGGCCTTACTGAATCTGGAGTACCAGACCACGTTCAGTTATGTTACAGAAAATAATAAAACGGATCTTTGACGGAAGGCGGGAGGGAAACACGACACTTATTCAAGTAGTTAAATATTTCTTCTCAGTTCTATCCTTACGTGTTTCTTCTGCTGTACTAAAAATTCTGCCAATTCTTGCTGTTGTAAACATGCTAATACCACTTTTTGAAATATATATGGCTTTCACCAATAAGTAGAAAATAAGTGAAGGCAAAACCACGTTCCACTAAGGTATTTGATAGGAACGGATAAGGGAAATGTACATGAAAAGGCATTTTTAATCTGAAGTAATTTGTGTTTTAAACAAAGCATTTTTCTTTAGTATTCTCCATGCAATGAGGTATACTTTAGAATTTAGTGTTGTTCTTGTGTCTTGATGCTTTTAAAGAGCTTAATCTCCTCCTTCATGAAGAATATCGTGACGAATACTGAAGCACTAATGTTAAAAACTTCCTATACTTACATTTTGATCGATTGGTAAAATATTTTTTATGTAGCTTTGAATTAAAATGAAAATAAATATTAGAGTGCTGTAGTGCATTTGAATAATAGAGGAAAATTTAACAATGCAGGATACTAAGCTATCAAAGTTTTGTGAGCCTTTTATAATTCTGTTGCAAAATACAGATATAAAGGATATATAAGAAATGTAGTGATACTCACATTCCTCTGGATTTGGATTTGTCAGTGGGCTCATGCATTTTTGATAGCTGAGTTCTTGGACGGACATGATGTAGGACAGACATATGCTTGAACAGAGTAACTGCATAGTGCTGTGGATTTCTGTTCCTGTCCAAACATCTTTACATGTATAGTTTTTGTTGTTAGCTGGAGAACAACCGTTTTGTTTCAGCTTTGAAAATATAAAAATAAGGAGCTTCACATTCATTTTGAGGAAGAAATGGGCATCTTTTTAGTAGAAAACGCATAATATGACAGGGTAACATTTAACGTGTGCTGTGTATTCAGTTTGTCTTTAAGAGAGAACGTGTCACCTTTTACATGTCTTAGTTTAGCCTCTAGCAAGATTGAATTATTAATATGCGGCTCACAGGTTTGTATCCTAGAGATCTCTTTGCAGTAATTAATTTTGAGGATGCTAATACACACTTAAGAAAAAACAGAACCCTGAACGTTATTGGGGTGGAAGCAAGAGTGCCCCAGAGCATCACGGGGAAAAGGCGTCAGGTATAATTCTCTTTCCAGATGGCACCCCTACAGGTGAGGCAGCAGCCTGTGAAATTACATTCTAAATTACACTACAGATGAGCACAGCACACTGAGCAAAACGCTTTGGTATAAGTAATAAATGACTTGATTCAGTACCATTGACGGTTTATGTAACTTACAGGAATGCTATAATGAACTGGGGGGGGAGATAGAACTGGGGAGGGGGGGAGAACCAACGGTGCCAGAGTGGAAAGGTTGGGGAAAGGACGGTGAGAACTTCACTGTATTTCTCATGAGAAGGTGTGTCTTCCAGCTGTACTTCTTGCACTTGTTTGTCAGATGCGGTAGGTGATGGGCATTTTAGGCAGGAAGAAATAAGTGAAGAGCTGATCCGTAAAAATGTCACTTCGTAACTTACTGACTCTTGCTGATAACTAGTCCTAAGGTATGTCCTAGAGGTTACATTTAAAATGCTGTGAAAACAACTCATTTTTGGTTAAAAGCATCTGAAGACAATTTTTATGAACTAAAAATATTCTATTTTTAAAACTGCAAGAATAAGAATTAAGAAAACTCTGGTTCCATTCTGTGCTTTTGGCTTGCTGTAGGCATAACATCGTCTCTGCCTGATGCAATTGGAGCTTATGGCCTTTTCAAACGTTTTGCAGAGCTTACTAAAAATCATATTGCGCACAAAGCAGCAGTCTTCGCTCTGGGACTTATTCTAAGGACTTCATAAAAGCTAGGCAGTGAAGTGGGAGAACAGGCAACATTTGGAAGAAAAGTGTCCAGTAGAGCGTTGTCCTCTTGCCAGAAGAAACAGGCTGAGAAAAGGGCATTTCCATTATTTCAAACTATGTTCTTGTTGAATACAAATCTGCCATGCTTCAAGTTTCCGGTTTTCTAGTTTTGTTTTTAGTTCTGAAGGCTGCAGTGTGGATGGTGACGTTTATAAGCAATTCTGAACTTGCAGCATTTTTTGTTTGAACAGCCTTAGGCAAAATAAACATCCAAGATGGCATAAACTTGAAGTAAACTTGGTGGTCTTAGCAGTGCAGTTCCCATGCAATGGAATATTTTCGGTAGTGTGGCATGATGGCTTCAAAAATAAAAAATAAATATAAAAAAATGAGCCTTATGATTGTACAAATATGGAAGTGTAGGGAAAATGAAGGAAAAAATCTTCTTTGCTGGGTTACTGCTGACTGGGCTTGTAGGACTGCAGGTCCAAAGTCTGGACTTCCAGTTTTCTTTTTTTGTTCTTTTCTACTGGCAATCGGTGTATAAATCAAGCCATACGGCTAAGCTGTGTTTTAAGCAAAGTGAGAATTAGGACACTAAGTAAAATTCCAAAATGTATGCTGGTATGAATAATCTTAATTGATTTGATGTCATACGAATGTGTATGTGGGTGAAATGCGTTACAGTATTCAGTAGGTAAAGGATCATACTCGGAAGATAGGAAGGGTGTAAAATCAGTAAATCGATTAGAAAACAAAGGGCTATATATCTCTTAGAAATCTGCAGTTTACTTAAAAGTAGTTTTATATAAAATGCTAATTGTATGTAATGGTGCTATATGGTTTTTTTATATCTCAGAAATGTGCAATTGAGGAAATTTTTTTTCTGTTTCAGAAAATGGCTGACTCGATTGCGTTTACAATAAGTTATTCTAAACATCTATAGGAGTATGATTAACCTGCTATAAAGTTAATCCCAACACAGAAAAACCAACGTAAATCTCAGGATAAAAAGGGTTAGAACTAGAATTTTTTTTAAGTTCAGGTGCTGCTAAATGATGTAGAACATCCAGAGAGCCCATGTCTTTGGTGTATGATTTATTTCCACCTGTCCTATTGAGCATTGCCCAAGCTGATACAGGGCACCTCGAGGCTGCAAATGTGAAGTAGGAAAGATGCATTCAATTTGGTTTTTCTCTGACAATAGTTTTAATGGTACTTGCAGCTCTGAGTGGGAAGGTAGTTTCTCAGGGTTTGGTTTGTTTTTGGTTTTTTGGTTTGTTTTTGGTTTTTTGGTTTGTTTTTGGTTTTTTGGTTTGTTTTTGGTTTTTTGGTTTGTTTTTGGTTTTTTGGTTTGTTTTTGGTTTTTTGGTTTGTTTTTGGTTTTTTGGTTTGTTTTTGGTTTTTTGGTTTGTTTTTGGTTTTTTGGTTTGGCACCTTGGAGTTACTACTAAAAAAATCAATACATACAGCTTTTCACTTTGAGTTGAATGTGATTTTTTTTTTGATGTTGTAAGACTCTATCGGGTAATTGTTGGTGTAGCTTGGATATTTATTGCCTGTAGTTTATTAATTTAGTAGGTGCTAGATACTTGCAGTTTGGGAAATTAAAGGTGATACTTTATGTAACTAAAGTTTTGAAGGGATAATGCTATTGTTGAGAAATTCACTGGGTGCTGGCTCTTATTGCAGTGTATAGCCATATCAGGTTCTTAAACTGTGTTGATAAAGTCTATCTGTAGATTGATTAGATAGGCTACATGAGAAGCATAATAATTTCTAAATTCTTTTCCCTTTTCTATAAACAGGGTTATTTCCTTCTCTTTGAGTCAATGCTGGATTCGGTCATCTATGCAAAGGACAAGTACCTGGCAGAGGGAGGCTCAGGTTGGTGCGCGTAATTCTTTTAATAAATTTAGCTCTGGGGGGAAACTAAATGAACTCAGAGACTTAGAATAAGCTATGCATGGATGAGAAAGTTGCCAGTCTAAATGAAAAATGTTTCCATTAGTATGAGCTTCAAGGCATTAATTTACTGTATGGGTAATAGAAGAACATTAGATGGGGTATCAAGGTCTCAAGTTAACGGTGTTTTTAAGAATAAGAGGGGGTTATTTATTCTTAAGTACAGTCTAAATTTTTCCTCCCTACTGCTTCCCACATGTGGGTATTTGTTTCCCCCTCTTGAAATCCCAGTTTCTGCATAACTACAAACAGAGGAAAATAAGTTCTGTTCTGTAAGATGTGATACTGTTTGAGTAAGGCACTATGAATTAGAGGAAAAGTGGATAGGATGTTTTCCTGGAGGAGGGAAGTTGCATGGGGAGGGCGTAGTTTCAAATGCAAGAAGCGGCATGAAATAACTAATGGTATTACATTGTGTCAGTTCAGCATATTTATTCTGTCCTTTTGGGAATATACCCTTTTTCTTTGTGGTTGGAGGGTAGGGAAGTGACAGAACAAAAAGGTTTTATTTTGAAGTAGAGTTCTTTTGTCTTTTTAAGTAGCTTAGATAGTGTCATCTTAAGCAGTGTTTAAATGCCTGTAAATATTTATTCCTCATGTGATGCAGTTTTCTGCACGAGCTCTGCATATGCTTTATTTCTTGTACTTAATTCCTTTGTCAGTATTGTATTTCATATTGACCTTTCCAATCGTAGTCATCAGTCTGGGTTTTTTTTCCCCTTTTGTGCTAACCATGCACATAGTTAGTTTCACTACACTGACTTAATGATTGGATTAATGACTATGTAACAGTGCTCGCTGCAGTGCTTCCCTTTGATTGCAGTGAGCTTTTGTGTGCTACAGAGTGCAGCAGAAAAAAGGGGTTTTATGCATTTGTTCAACATTTGATCACCAAGCTAAATATTTTTGTTTTCAGTAATGTGGAATAGTCCAGCCTGATCTGGAACACAGTTGTCTCGTGCACTGTATGGATATATGCTGATAATTTTATATTGCAATATAATTAAATATGGGGACATGCCCTAAATTTATAAGGAATCATTTTATGTTTAGCTACTACTTCCGAAACCACCTCAAAAGAGCCAGAAATTTTTGACCTCTATTGAAACTGCAGTGGTATCTTGTTCTCTATTTGTATTGTTGCTGAGGTTGCTAGTGGCTTGTGCCTCCCCAAATTTCCTTTGAGAGACAGGGTATGCTGGTTCTGCAGTGCAGTTATCCTTTGTGGTCTGAGAGTGGTCTTCGGCCCTTATTTGACTCTTCACAAAGCATACAGTATTGTACATTCGTCGATTGGTATGGCCACGTTTTAAATGGAACGCTGTTTCCTTAAAATGCTTACAATTACTTTTCTTCTGCCAGCTTGTATAGCAGGTAGATGGCTGTGCCTAATCGTGAGAAAGTGGCTCAGCAATCAGCTTAGCGAGACAGACACTTCTGCAGCGTAGATCAATAGCAGCAGAACTGTGGGCACATCCAAATTCAGATGAGCCAAAACTAAGAGCTCATTCTGAGGTGAAGTCTTACCAGAGAAACTCCTGAATATGCCATAAAGCTTGACTTTGTCTCAAGCCACTTTGTGCTATTAAGCCCAAGATCGTTATTACAGGGACTGTTTGAAAGCTGAAAAAAAGCAATAGAAGCAGCTGCGATTTGGCCAAATCTTTCAGTGATTGAGCCGGGAATAGAATCCAAATTTCTAGATTTGTGTTCAGTCAGTCATATCGTCGTTACTTCAATTTAGCCTGTTGGCATTCTGAAGTGGATTATGCCAAACTGTCGAGGGTAATGTGTACAGTATATAATAGCTTTATTTGGGAACATAAAATTCTTGCTGCCCAGGACCCATCTGTTTGTTCTTTAGAGCTGTTACTTGCTTGAGTATAGATTTCTGCATACGCTCGAGTGCAGTACACGTTGGTGAGGGGTGACATAGGTAAGGAAGGCATCATTCAAAACATAATACCGTTAGCTTGTTCACGTCAAAATGATGATGGTATTCGCTTGGAATTATTTCCGTATATCTGGAGGATTGCTGCCTTACCCTTCAGCGTCCTGAAGTTTGTGAGGCATTGCTTAAGGGATAAAGGATTTCCCATCGTATTCTGTTCACCACGTGAGCTGTTCCTAGTGATAGATGACTTCTGGGCACTGAGTCGAGAAGGACACAGATGGTCAAAACGATGAATCTGAGAGAGCATTGAGGGAGGAGTATGTGCTTTTGTCCAATCAGCGTTTTGTTCATTTCACCTGTGAGAGAGAATAATTATTAAATTATAAGCTTAATCAGAAAAAAATGACAAGTCTGTCAGGATTCCACAGGAAAGTGTTACAGGGTTGCAGAAAGAGCAGAGGATTTCCAGGGGATCGAGGATAATGGATGAAATGGCAAATGCAGTTTCAGGCAGATGCTTTTAAACGTTAACAACGCTCTACAGCGTTTAGATGATGTAGGCTGATGTTTCGATAACATGCTTACATTTCCAGTCAAACTTCAGTATAGCATATGCTTCTGGACACGGGTGGGTTTGTAACTTTGGAAGTTAATGTATCCATGTCGTCTTTTGCCTGTGCCCTGTTGGTGGAACACAGATTTCTTTTTGTGAAACCTGAACAGGCGTTGTCTACTTTTTTTGTTGCTATTGATACGCTAAACTAAAAATGCAGATTAGATTAGAGCATTAGTGTTTACATTTTTGCTTGTTCTTAAGCACTGTGTATAATCGATGATGAGTTCCACTGTGGATTTAAGGATTTACTGTGTGGATGAAGAGATTTAATAAAAACTGATTATGGTCCCACTCAAATGTTTCACGCTTGATAGACATGGTAAACTTTTTCCTGTTGAACAGAATGTCCCAGAAATGTGGGCTAGTACGAGGAAGGAAGGTTATAAAGTAGTTGATCACTTTTTGCTGTGCTTTTAATTTTTGTTTACAGTGTCACTAGCATGGTCCTCTAAGAGTATTCTGTAAGTAGGGACTTCCAGTCTCATTTCATCCCTGTTCTCGCCATAGCCCTTGTATCCTATGAAGGGCATTTCCCAGAAAAATATTCCCTCAAAGGCTGGAGTCACTTGCTTTTGTTGTCTGTTCCACACTGTCTTTTAATTTTTGAAGCATCAGTGGTGGCTCTTGAAGGTTTGGAAGGCTGGGAGGTAAAGCCCAATATAATGCAGTTGTCATACTAATAAACAGCAATATGAAAGCTTCGAAAAATGGAAACCCCTTATTGATGGCTCCAGAAACTACTTACAAATACTCCTACCACCAGATGTTGATTTTTTTGGGTGTGTGACAGCTGTCAGGTGTGCTGGAACGAAATGATTTGTTTCAGACAAGACAGTTTGAACGCCTTCCTGTTTTGATTCTCATCAAACTGCCTTTTTACTGCTGAGTTAATTGTAGGCTGTTCCTGGAAAAACCTTCTGCTTTGAGTTCTTCATCTGCAAAGTAGGGATGGTGATAGCTTACCAATGGGACTCCAATTTAAGCTGCCTGATATTTATTTATTCTGTTTTAAATAGCCAGAAAGTGAGAAAAATGACAGTGTGTTCCTATTTTGTATAAACTAGGCATTCTCAGTGTAGAGGTGGTTGCTTACTTCAATGGCTCCATATGGGTAAAAAAGCTTCTTTAGGGAAGGTTCTTCTTGATCATTAATATGTATAAGATTATTTCCTTTAGGCTAAATCTACTCTCACTATATAAAAAGTCTAATTTCAATTTGCTGTTTCTATCTTTAGTGTTTTACAAGGCAAAAAATACTGCTTTTCTGACTTACCATGCTATATACCAATGATTTCTCCATACTCATTTTGATAAGCTACAATTTCGAGCAGAGCTGAAGACAAAACTAATTTTACAGTTCACCAGATTTTGGGGAGGAAAAGAGAAACTTAAATTCAGTTTTGTTAACACTGCCACATTCATGAATCAATAAAAATAAAATAAAATAAGGTGTTTATTAGTAGGCATTTTGCTCTGAAGCTGGATCAAGAATTCAACGTATGTGGCTTTAAAGGCTTTAAAACTCTAAAAACAAAACATGGGGATTTCTTTGTGGAAAGAAACCTAGCTAAATATAAATTGAGCTTCTCTTAGTATTTGATAGTGCTATAGACAGCCATGTTCATAGCAGCTGTTCTTTGTGTCTTTTCCAATCAGTAGTGGGTAGAGATTGCCAGGAGATTGACTGGCTTTGCTGTAAGCAGCTGTTAAAAAGGCAAATGTCAGTCTTCCACTGCTACTTGGAAAAGCTGTAAATAGGTACTTGTTCTGAAGATATTCTTGGCAGAAGGGAAAGCGCAAGTGTGAAGATAGTGTAAGAGTGATAGCTGTCATCCTAAAACTGGGCAGGGAATCAATGAGGAAGTTCTCTTCTATCTGTTGGGTCATTTCCATACTCTTCAGATGCAGATAGAAGAGTGGTTAGTCTTTTCCAGTACCCAGAAATAATTTTTTAGGTTGTAAGGCAAATACCAGCCAGAGCTGATAAGAAATGGGAATAAAACTCCTGAGTGAGAATATTTGCTCTTCTCTGGAAATAAGTTCTTTTCACAGAGGTTTCTTGTTATTGCAAAGCCTTCACCTGAATTTTCCTTTGGGTGTCTGCCTACAGTTACTAAATACATCTTAGGTCAGTCTTTGTATAGAAGCCAGAATAGCATGTTCCAAATTATTTTCTTCGGACGTCAAGTTTCCAGTCATTTCCTGGCGGTAGGATTCGACTGCAAAGATATTTTGTCATGAACAGTAAATACTGTTACCAGAGTAGTGTGGGAGAATTAAGTTCCAATGTCTAGTCTCTTCTGTGGACAAATGGGACTCCAGAAAATAAGGCGGCAGAAGAAGTGTCTTGTCCAAGAGCTCAAAAAAGTTCTTTTATTTGTTCTTTAAAAATGTTAATCACTTAAAAAGAAAAGATCAAAAAAGTCCTCTTTATGCATGTCTAAAATAAAATTTCACTAATCTGGTTTTGTTGTTACAGTTTATCCTGACATTTGCACCATTAGTCTAGTAGCTGTTGGGGATATGAATAAACATGTGGACAAACTACTTTTCTGGGACGATGTATATGGCTTTGACATGTCTTGCATGAAGAAGGCTGTAATTCCAGAAGCTGTTGTGGAGGTGCTGGATCCAAACACACTGATATCCTCAGCCAGTGTCATTAAGGTACCATACTTCTTAAATTTTTAGTAGTCAGACTGGAAGTTTCCTTTTTTTATGGAGGACGGGGGAAAAAAAACAGTACGTACACACGAGCTTTGGCATCTTCGAAATTATACAAATGCAATGAGGTTCTTGATGTTAAGACTGTAAGATTTGTATTAATTGTGGTGTGGTTTGTTGTTTTTTTTTTTACCCAGTTTGAGCTCTTAATAAAGTAATCTCCCCATATTTAGATTGTTCTGTTCTACATTTTCTTCTGTCCAAACCCTAATTAAACTATACCAAAAAAACCCCAGGAATATAGAGTCTTCCACTTTTGCTTCCCTCTTTACCTCAGTCAGTGTACTGAGTTGCAGGGTAGCTTCTTACCTATTTCTGTGTCAAGCCAGCTGGCTTTAAAGATCTCGCATTGGAGGGTCACTCACTATCACCCGTAGCTTCATCCACCAGAATGACCATGTCTGAAAAGGCAACAGTGGTTTCTGCAGTACTCATTGAATTAATTTTAACCTTACTTTTCTGTGTTGTCTTTCTGTATGGCAGCTTTCTGATGGGGAATAGCAGCAGAGTTGGTAGTGATTCATATGAGAGAATACCTACATGACAATATATAATTCCAGAACACTGACTAGTTCGAAATTCTGATGAACTTTGTGATTAGTAATAATTTGAACAGTTAGATCAAATTGAGAGGACTACTATAGAACAAGATTTTTTGTCACAATGGTATTTTAATTATTGTTCATATAATTACTTTTCTGTTGTAAAACAATGAAGGCAGTCATATTACTGCCCTTTAGTGGGAATTGCCTGTTTAGTAAAGAGGTAATGTCTGTTTTAAGTGCATTCCTATCCTATTTTTATATAGAAGAAAATGGGTTTACATTATTCATCACTGAACTCGACACCATTACTGAGAGTAGTGCTAGTCTCTTCTAGCATAGAAACCACTTGCTATGGTCAGTTGTCATCCTGCTCACAAAAGCAGTAACAGGTGAAGTACAGTTTTGTTGTAAGTATATCCTGATGCAAGTTATTGTTTAAGCTTTTCTTGTCTATAATTTTATTACAGAGAAGATTTAAAAGTATTAAATTTTTTAAATCGGCTATTCAAATGTAGGAAGTACTGAGACTGATAATTCTTTAACTTGAATAACGACTTTGGCCTTCTTGTGCATCTCTGCTTTCTCTTTTTACTTCAGGATTCTTTTTCCATAGATGTTGAAGTCATTACAGATGTGTCTTACAGTTTACTCTCTGAGCTTGTTGACTAGACTCCCTCTAGAGTCAGTGAAATAAAATTCCTAAGGTCACCTATAATAAATTATGTGACTTGAGGCTGTCAAGTGTCTGTTTTCCTTAAGTGTGAGGAGCGGGTAGAGTGATCAACTCAGTTGTTGAAATATACTGTGTAGACCTGTCGTTATAGGTGTTGTGGTTTAACCCCAGCTGGCAACTCAGCCCACACTGCTTGCTCATTCCCCTGCAGTGGGATGGGGGAGAGAATGGGAAGAGTAAAAATGAGAAAACTTGTGGGTTGAGATAAAGACAGTTCAATAGGTAAAGCAAAAGCCACGCATGCAAGCAAAGCAAACCGAGGAATTCATTCCCCACTTCCCAGCGGCAGGCCGGTGTTCAGTCATCTTCAGGAAAGCCGGGCTCCATCACGCGTAACGGTCACTTGGGAAGACAAACGCCGTTGCTCCAAACGTACCCTCCTTTCCTCCTTCCTCCAGCTTTATATGCTGAGCATGATGTCATATGGTCTGGAATATCCCTTGGGTCCGTTTTGTCCCAGCTGTGTCCCCTCCCAACTTCTTGTGCCCCCCCAGCCTACTCACTGGTGGGGTGGGCTGAGGAGCAGAAAAGGCCTTGACTCTGCATAAGCACTTCTCAGCAGTAACAAAAACATCCCTGTATTATCAACACTGTTTTCAGTACAAATCCAAAACATAGCCCCCTACTAGCTACTGTGAAGAAGATCAACTCTATCCCAACCAAACCCAGCACATTCTCCACCCCTTTTTCCATACCATTTACATCATGCTCAGGTACCGCACTATCCAATACAACCTCGTTAACAACCACCTCCCTTCCCCTCCTTTGATATAATACACAAATATCATTCCCTTAGTCTATGGATCACCCTTATAAAATGTCCAGAGATGTCCATAAAAAGTCCACTGAGTTCATGTAGTCCATGACTTTGGGCTCCATCTGTTACGGTGGTCAACCACCCTTAGTAAATGAATGTGCAGAAAACAGAGGTACTGAGATCAAGAATCTGAGGCCGTAATTGTTAGCCATCTGACAGGTTTGTGCAACGAGAGAGGCATAGGCGCTTTGCTCACCTGCTGGTTTTTTTATAACATTTTGCATGTTCTCATTCAAGTGAAAGCGTAGTTGAATACTTCTTGCAAATAGGTCAAGTTTGCCATACAGAGAATGAAGAACACGTAAGGTGCTCTAAATTAATAGCTGCATGGGTAAGTTGAGCTCTATCAGTTTGTTAGGCAAACAAACGAATTAAAACGACATCTTAACCTGAAAAGTGTTGATAACAATAACTATAGTTAAATGTGCCCAATGCAGTCTATAAGCTGCTGTCATTTTAGAAGCAAAATGCTTTACTGGTAATAGTATATGTCCCTTTCTGTCATGAGCGGTCACTGTCCAGCTCAGGTATATGTACTTAGCAAATTTTGTCATCATGCAGCATTTTGTGTAACTGTTACACTTAATGGTTTTATACTCGTTTGTTCTCAGTAGAAACCGTGATTTTGAAAATAACCTGAAGTCAATGCATGAGCTAGTTTGCTGGAGTTATAGTACAAAGTAGTAAAATTAATGAGTTGAGCAACAGTGGCATTATAGGTAAATTGTTTTAATCAATAGCTGTTCCACAGAACAAATGGATTATATTTTTTAGGGAAAGTTTAAAAATGTTCCAATTTATCATATGATTATTACGGAACATATTTTAGTGTGTTTGCTCAGTTTAGCTGCTGCTTGTTTTGTATAGTTTATAATGCAACTTTTTAGGAAGCAAAACATTACCTAAAGAAACATAAGGCAGCATCAAGAAATATTGATTAATAATGTATATGGCATTTAACTTCAGCAGTATGTGACGTTCTTGGATAAAGCATTTTAACCAAGTATGTAAACTGAAGAATTTCATACAGTGAAAAAATGTTGTGGAATTTTTATGAACAACTGAAAACTGAAGCTTGTCGCTCTTTAAAAACTCTGATTTTTTTTTTTTTTATATGTAATATATATATACACAAATAAAAAAAATCAGAATATTGAAATGCAAGTTGCAATTTGATTTGACAACGTTATCTTTGTTATCTATTGTTTTGTGTTAATTTCAAAACAGTGAAGCAGTTCTCTGCCTCGTGTTCTTTTTCTTCTCTGTTCTGTTACTGATATTTCACATACTGATACACTGCATGGTTGTGCTGTCCTTCAGAAGGACCTCCACAGGCTGGAGAAATGGGCCAACGGGGGGGGTCCTGTGCAGAGGGCTTGGGGCAACCAAAGGGCAATGCAAAATCCTGCAGAGGAGAGAGAAGAATAAGCCCACACACCCACAGAGGCGGTGGCCCTACGGGCTGGAAAGCAGCTTTGTAGCAAAAAACGTGGGGGTGCTGGTCAACACCAAGTTGACCGTGAGCCAGCAACAGACACCCTTGTGGCAAAGGCAGGCAGCCTGCTGGGCTGCGTTAGGAAGAAGACTTGTCACCGGCAGGTCGAGAGAGATGCAGCTTCTCTTGTACCGCAGGGAGATGACTTCTGGAGTGCCGTGCCCAGTCCTGGGCTCCCCAGCGCAAGAGTGAGCTGAATGTAGTGGAGCGAGTCCGGTGAAAGACGGCGAAGGTGCTGAAGGGACCGGAGCGTCCGTGATGTTGGGAGAGGCTGAAGGAGCTGGGGTGGTTTTGTCTGGAGAAGAGAAGGCTCAGGGGAGATCTTCTGCGTGTGTGCAAACGCCTGGGGTGTGGGCAATTGAAGAGTGGCACAGGTTGCCCAGAGAAGTTGTAGAGTGTCTATCCTAGGAGATATTCGGAAGCCATCCAAAAAGGGTCCTGAGCGACCTGCTCTAGTTGACCCTGCTTTGAGCAGGGGGTTGGACTGAGTTATTCTATGACCTCAGTTATTCTACGATCAATATGAAACTAACCTGGCAAATCAAAAAAGCCCAGTTTTAACCCATATCAGTTTCATACTGTAGCTTACCATGTGGTTACATGAATAAGGAGTAAAACTTGTGAAGATGCCTGTGAAAGCTACTTAATCTCAACAACGGGCAACTGTCATCAAGAGCAACTTTCGTGAACAGTGAACTATTATATCTAGTTCCATACTGCTGGTAGTCAAAGTGTCTGTTTATTTTGGCATTTGGGGAAGAGAGGTTTTAGGTGTTTCTTCAGTGTGCTGATAAGATTAGATGGTTTTTAAGTCTCTTCCCGTTTTTGGAGAGCTGAATTAGTATTGCCCTAAGAGAGTTGTCGTCTTACGGGAACAACTGAACAACCTTCATCCAAAGGAAGATCTTAATTTAAATTCAGCCCTGTTACTGACAGAATTGTATTATTCCTTTCGACAGCATATCGACTGTAATACTGCATCCACTCTAGACTTAGAATTCTCTTCAGATTTCACCCTGAGCATTACAACGAGCACAAAGTGTACGGTAAGACAATTTTAGTTTCTTCATATGTGGTCAGTATTGCATTGGACTAATAGACAATGCATTTATTAAGCTTCATTTATCATCAGTCCTTGCCTTGAAACATTCGTTTCTGAGGTACTGAGGTGTCAAATGAGCCCTTTTTGTAAAGAGAGATGGATGTAAATCTCCAGTAATAGTGTTATGGTATAATACAGGTAGATGAGGAAAGGGAATGATAAGGAGCCTTAGCATTGGGGTTGTTCTGTTCTGTTCTCTAGCCCATTTTCTGAAATAAAAGTTTTTTGTTCAGACGTGTTGTTACCACTGTGCTCAAGAATGACGCAGTCACTATTCTTAGAAGAGCTTTTCTGAGTTTAGTAGAAAGAGTGAAAACCAAAATAGATATGGGAAAGGTAGACGATAGCTCAGGTAATAAACATATAGCAGCTCCTATGGCAAACATAGTTTATCAAATAGGAAAGTTCCTGAACTTTACATGGGAAGGTTGAGGGGGAACAAATACAGCATTTGAATTTTAATCTGATAACCAGGGTTTTTACTGGATCTGTTTTATTTATTGTATGCAAGTTAGTTTTTTTTACTTTATGTAAGTTAATATGACTTACATTCAAAAGAACACTGAAAGGCTGTGGGATTTGATTGGAGGGGAGTCCTAATTACAGCAAACACAAGCTTATTCATCTTACTATTACAGACTATGCTGCATTAAATTGAGTGAAGAATCTCCAGCAAATCTGAGTCTGTGATCTCACTCAATTGAGTATTATTTGTCTATGAAACACTAGGCAATATGAAAAGAAAGAAAAGGGGAAAAAAAAAATCTTCAGTCTGAGCTTTAGAATTAAATGAAAACTCAGTACTGGGGCATCTTTCAAATGCTTCTTTGAAGTTGTGCCTACATTGTTCAGTATGAATTTATATAAATACACACTCATTTTGTGGCTTTTTTTCTTGGTAATTCAGTATCTGGTAGTTATGAGAAAACAGAGAAACACTGATTTTTGGATTAATGAAAAACGTCACCTGTTTTTTTTCTGCAAAGGCCCCTGCAATTTATATTGTGTGTTTTGTGTTCCATTTTTGAAGTATATGTCAAGGAAGATACCTAAATATTTTCATTTAACATACTTCATGTAAGGGTGTGAGTGACTTCTGAGATCAAGGTGTTATGAATGTGTTTAAAGCTAAAACAACTTAGGTATTCCAACATGAATATTTAGAATTGTTTAGATCGGTACCTATGAGAGGATACCTTTTTGATTTGACTTAGTTATGATGCACAGCTTGCTTGCTTTGTTGGAATAGGGAAAAAAGGAATCAAAGAGAAGGATTTTTGTAGGGTTACCATTAGGGCAGTTGGGATAAAGATGAGGTACAGATGAGAAAGTCTGGTGGTGGCTTAGATTAAAGTAATGCTTCCAGTTTTTAAACACTAAATGATAAGCAAAGGCAGGATGACCTAATTTTTACAGATTTTATGATTGCAGTAATACGCTTTTACATTTGACATCAGTTATAAATGCTTTCTACCAATTTATTAAAATATCCTCATCAAATTTGACAAAAGTTTGTATTAGGCTCTGAGATCTGTAGTAAAAACTAAAATTTTTGTAGTCTAGTGTATTGTGATACTTCTGCTGGGAGTTTCATGTTTAGCTTTAGTCACAGTACATCTCATCACAGAATCAAGTCCAAAAGGGTAATTGGTAGCTAATTTTTAATATATTGTGATAAATCTGCTACAACTGGTTTATTTGGCTTTTGCATGTGTATATGAAGAAGAGATGCAGGCTTCCTCTGATATGGACACAAAGAATATGTTGCTGTATAATGTAAACGCTTAAGCTGATAACAAAATCTTGGATACCTATGTCAGGCAATGGAATACCTGGTTTTCGATGGGTCTGCACATTCATGCTGCTGCATTTGCCACCCCTTTTGCTGTAATAACAGGATACATAAGAATTTGTTGGTGTTATAAAATGAAGTTTTCCCACATATATAATTCAAAGCATTGTTACTAGTGTGAGTTAGTAGCTATGTACAAATACTTCATAATTATTTATCAGTTGTCACCAAATTAAGTAAAGACACAGTAACCTCTTGGGTTTTATTAAATGGAAATGTATATATTTAATTGTGCCTTCACCAAAAAAAAAATCTCCTATTTTTAGTGTCATAGAATCATAGAATGATTCTAGTTGCCTCAGGGCAGGGTCAGCTTTGATTTCAGACCAAGCTCCAGTGCAGCCCTGGGTTAATTTTCTTAATGTGGCCACTTTTGAATAACTGATTAGTTAAACAGAAATCTTTACAAAATCTTGGCAATCTTTTTGATGTTTGGGTAAAATAGCTTACTTCGTAATCATTTTCCGTAGCACTAGACCTTTACAAAAACTTCATTTCTGTTCTATGATTCTACGGTATCATTGACTTATAAATCAAGATGTAAACCTGCATTTTATGACTTGAAGGGGGAGGGGGCGAGAAGTGGGGGAAGAGCAGTGTTTCTGAAATTTTGCAGTGAATGCAGGTTCTAAAAAATGATCAGAACTCTGTAAAGTATTTTGCACTTCATCATTTAGGTTTATTGACACTTTGAGTGAAATTTCCACTCTTTCTATGATGGATTGTAGAAGTTTAGTTGGGGGTTGACAGTTCATCCATCATATCAGGCTGCCTAACCTTGCAGTAAATGAACAATAAAAGTCCATTATTTGTATTGAGAATTTTTGAGGAGATGCTTTAAGATTGCAATTTGTCCTTTGAAAATAACATTTGATGTTTTTTCTTGTTTGCATCTGTGTTTTATTGTTCTACTGGCTTTTTATTTTTTGCACAAAAAGAGAAAGCTGCTTATATTTCCCCAAATTCTAGCTTTTTGTACATGTCGGTTCTGATTTTTGCATTTTTAAATATGAACATTTAAAAATATTTTTGCTTTATTTAAAAAAAAAAATCACAAAAATAACTATTTGGAAATCCATCCTTATATGCTTGTATATATCAGGTTTTTTTAGCTCACAACCTAAAGTTCATTTCAAAGCAGCTTTTTGTCAGCCCTTTCCGTGCCATTTGGTTGTCTTATTCCTAGTGCTGCCATCGACAGCAAAGCTAACTTCAGACCAGTGTTACCATCAGAACGAGGATTCCCTCTGTTAAGTGGTCCGTCTTCAAAAACCGAAAAAGTGGAAAGTTTGGGTGCGCGGTGGTATCTTAGTTGTTTTGTGGATCCTATTGCAGATCAGCCGCTAGTTTGCACTGGGTAATTGGGTTGTGAGGAGTGGGTTTCCATGCTTCTTTCCAAGGCAGAGGTGTATAGAGGTGTGCAGAGAAGTATACGGTAGACATTCTTACATGGAAATGTGTCAGCAGCGTGGAATGCATGGTTGCTGCTGCTGAGCTTGTTTTTGCAGAAGCTTAGAGCTGATGAGAAGTAATTTAGTAAGTACTCAAAGAGTTGTGGCCTCGCCTAGTTGGAGTATGCAACATAAAGTTAATTGTTGAAGAGCTAAACTTTCAGCTCACAACTCTGGGGGCATTAGCCACGTTGGGGGCTGTTGCTTCCTCCCATCGACCTGTTTGCATGTCTGTGGTAACAGGGTAGTAAGTTGTAAAAGCTGAAAGGAATCTGAGCCATAATGCAGTCTTTTTACCAACTCATTACCACAATTGCTTTGATTATGACTTGAAACACCCCCAGGACCCCTCAGGCAGGAGAAGCTGTGCTGCACTTTTTCATTTCTGTGGCAAGATGTTAAATACCTCTAAAATCTGACCTTAGTTTTTCGTCAGTCTCTCTTGTTTTTCTTTTTTTCCTCCTTTTAGTAGATACTGTTTGAAATTCTGTGTTTATTTTCAGCCTCAACAGAGAAGTTGACCTCTTCTTGATTTCCCCATACTTTATTTCTGTTCTTGTAAATTGTTCTGGTAAACAGTACTGAGAGGATTTCAGAAAGGCTGAGGGAAAGCTTCGCCTAGGAGAGAGTTAGGATCAGACCTTTTTTCTGTTCTTTGGCTGGAGGGAACACAGGAAGATTAGCCTCTCAAGCCTAATGCTAACCTTTGGGACTTGCCACCCACCTCTTCCTCATCCTTCCTCACCCCGCCACCATTTTGCTTTGTCACTTTTTAGTACAAACCTTTTACTTCGTGAAAACTGATAATGCAAGTGCTGAAATAAATATTTCACTTCTTTCTAGATATTATCACTGTTCTTGCTCTTGGAAGGCCTTCTTGCTGACCTCTTGGCTAATTATCTGGTTGTATGATAGTGCCACTTAATTGTACTAGAGGTTGTTTGAAAATCGTGCAATTCAGAAGGCAATAGGCTGTTCTCTGTTTTTAGGTAAATGGACTAAGGACATAGATGGCCAGACTTAGTGATGAGCTTGTGCGAAATAGAAAAACGAAGCAGTTCCTAAAACGTAAGAGCATAGTAGTAATTGACATATACCTGATTCATCTGTCCTTCCACCTGTAAATTATTTGAAATTACTCTCATATGACCAAAAAAAAAAAACCCCTAGCAGAGTATTAAGTCATGCTCGTAACAGATCAGCCTGATGTCTCTCTGTAGGTGCATCGTAAATGTATCGCTCGTGAACCTGTAATGCATTTTGAGTCATATCCTTAAAAAAATGCTTAATGCTCTAAATAGGGTTTTTTCCAGGTGTTCAGCAAAAATAAACATTTAAAATGTCACCTTGTGTGCGGTGCTTAGTCTTTCAGAAGTTGGGGGGATGTGCTTTTTTCAGAGCACATATTCTTTCTGTTGATTTTTTCTTTTATTATTCCTGTGATTTACCACAAAGTAAATCTTTTAGCATTAAGTTTATTTATCGTTATTTTAGCTTTCAAAGATTGAAGATTTTCAAAGCATGAAACAGTTGCATGGAATCATTATATGAAATTATTACCAAGTACTTTTAGTGCAAGTTGACTTGATTTCAGTCTTACGAAGATAATGGCCAAAAATAAATTTAATTAGCCTGCAAAAGTGCATTTCCCTAGTAAAGAGCTAGGGTTTGTCACTGCTGATTTTAATGAGACATCTGGCTAATATCAGTTAGTAGATGCTGCTAGGAAAATATTCCATTAATTGTATTCTAAGTTGATCACTGTGTGAGCTTTTGAGATAAAATATAATGGTGATTACCCTCAGTGTAGAAATCAATTGACAAACTTTCTCTTTTGTTTGCGAGCGTTTCCCCTGTGAGTCCATCAAGGTTGATCTTTCCTAGCTGAATAACAATATCCCCCGGGAGGAAAATGGCAGTATCTCTTCATTGCTCCCAGGAGATCTTGTCAAAGAGCAGGGGATGTGTATAAAAAGTGGGAGGGAGGAAGGGGGTGAAAGAAGGATAATGAACCAGAGGACGTGACTGATGTATTAAAACCTTTAGGAGGAAAAAGGAAGTTGAGTTGATTGGAGAAAATTATTTTGACTAAGGAAAAACCTTTGCTTGTTAAAATCTTCCTAAGTGTTAGACAGTTTCATTTCTTAATGTTTAATCTTCCACTTGGACGCCAACAACAAGTATTAGTATGTAAGTCTTTAATTTCAACCTTAGGTGAGAAACTACATTTTTTTTTAAACTAAAAGTTGGAAATCTGGCTTTGGGTACCACGGTTAAACGCACCTCAAATGCCCGATTTCTGTTTAAAGGAAAGGCTATCGTGTTACAAAGCAGGATTTGTCCTTCTGATCTGTTTAGTTACTGGTAGCCTCCTCTACAGTGATCTCCAGATTCTTAGTCTTTTTAAAACACAAAATTGTTGGGTTTTAATAGGGAGGGGTTTCTTTTCCCTGTGATAAAAATGCAGCAACTCTGCCGTGTGGATGACAAACATTCCATCTCCATGCTTGGATAAACTCCATCAAAAGCACATTATCTCCCACTTCTGTGGCCAGCTGTCTAATTGTATTTGTTGTAGCCACTCACTGTTGGAACATGATACTAGTGAAGAGCAAGAATGATAAATTACTCACTGTAGGTGATAGCGATGATGATAATTTTTAATTTCCTTGTTCCTAAGTGAATTGGTAAGGTTGCCTTTATGAGTTCTCATAAGGAGTCGAGCAGTCTCATTTGTTTTATCCTGTTAAAATGCTGCACGTACAGCCAGCCATTTTCTTCAGAAAAAAGCCTTAGCATTCAGATATGTTTGAATTAAAGCTTAGACTCCTCTTCCCGTTTCAGCTAAGTGCTCTGAGTGCAAGAATACAAATAATATGTAGTAATATTCATCTATTACATATGTTAAAGCTCTTAATATATTTGGTACGTGTTACATGAATGAATGGGGAAAAAATAGGCTTAAAATAATTTATCTGGGGGGGGAGAAACATATGTTGATGACAAGTGAATCTTACTGGGAGGACGTGCTTCATTTACAGTTTTTTCGTATGTCTGCATGAACACCTTAGAACCCCTCAGTGATGGATGAAGACTGTAAGCTATTTTTCATGAACTCTTCATCAAAACCTGGGTTTGACAAAATCAGGTAGAAGTTAGTGGCTGCTATTGTAATTTCAGGAATATTTTATTTGTAGTTGAGTGAACTCTTTGCTGACCTTTATACGATGATGCTTTGCAGTGTCCGTAATGTACATCTATTCCTAAATATTTCCTTAGTTCTTTATGTAATCTTCTTAGTTCCCTGGGTAAATATGGAGACTTTGTTCTGGGATTGGAGGTTTTGTCCTCATATCTCTGCTCTTCTCCTGGCAATTTATTTGAGAACAGGAAGCAGTGTTTCCTAATACTTGACATCCTTTGAGGCTGGAGCATGTGTCAGGCTAGAGTTGCAGTTTTTTATTACCAGTTTAGAAGTCATTATTTTTGTTTTCCTCTTTAATGGTATTCAAGAGACTGGCACTTGAAAGATTCTTCCAGAGAAGGCTTAAGTTCGTGCTGATTAGTCGTTCATGAAGTTGTAAATGAGCTGTCAAAGGTGGAGCAAAAAGATGAGGAAAACTGCAATGGAAGAAATAACTGTTACTGTTATGCTTAAAAAACCAACCAACCAAAAAACAACAACAAAAAACCAACACAAAAAAAAAAAAAAAAACCAAAACAAGGCAGTAGTTGTAAAACATCATCTAGAATTTATGGGGCTGTTACTTGCTTGTTCCTTTTCTTTAGTTTGACTTCTTGTAAAAAAGATGCCACCTTTAATAAAAATCTGGCCAGCCCTGTATTCCAATTTAATATGCTTGTGTCTCTGATTGCTTCTACTATGCCACTTGTAAGTGATTTTTTTGTCCTTATATTTTGCTGCTTAGCTGCATGCGTTAAATTTTACGGCAAGGGAAGACTTAATCTTCCTTCAAGCTCTAAACATTGGAAATGTCTGTCTTTGTAGTGTTGAATATTTAACGGAAGTTTGTGATTGACTGTTATAGCTACTGCAATTTGTAGTAGTGTTCAAAAGTGAAATGAAAGGAAAATGTGTTGAACTGCACTCTCACAGAATTGTTTCACTGAAATGTACTGAAATATAAAAGATATGTATTGTGTATTTCAGCATAAAACCACCAACAAGTAATGAATTAAAAAAAAATTAAGATGTAAGGGAAGATACAAATTCCCCAAAAGAACATGGTAACCCAAACCACAATTTTATAGCTAGTTTTGTATTATCAGGTATTTCAACTTTAATTTGTGTAGGTTTTTAGACTTGTGAGATTTTGTTTTTAAATGTACAGGACCAGTGATTGTAGATAAAATCGTAGAAAGCATTATCTGCATGTACTTCACTGCTGAATTTTTTTTATTTTTTTTTTTTCCCCCAAGGCATTAATGTTGGGTACCAGATAATTTCTGTGGTGGTGCAAGGCTTACACCAATATACCTTAAGGGCGTGGGTGGGAAGGGTGTTTTCATTTAGGGTTTTTTACCACTTGCATTTTAGAGTATTGAAATAGGCTTCCGTAATGCAGTCAGATTTTAGTTATTCATAGGTCTTTGAAGGAAGGCTTCCTTCTCCTTCATGTAGAAGCAGAAGGCATAATGTTTTATGTAAAACTTTTCACAAAACATTGAAAGGAGAAATAACTAGAGCTCTGTTGTAGCTTTGAATCCTCCAATACTTTGCCAGTGACATAGAATCACAGTCATTTAGGTTGGAAAAGACCTTTAAGGTCATTGAGCCCAACCGTAAACCTAACACTGCCAAGTCCACCGCTAAACCATGTCCTCAAGTGTTACATCTGCAGGTCTTTTAAATACCTCCAGGGATGGTGACTTAACCACTTCCCTGGGCAGCCTGTTCCAATGCTTGAAAACCCTTTCGGTGAAGAAATTTTTCCTGATATCCAGTCTAGACCTCCCCTGGCGCAACTTGAGGCTGTTCCCTCTTGTCCTTTGGCTTGGGAGAAGAGACTGACGCCCACCCTGCTACACCCTCCTTTCAGGTAGTTGTAGAGAGGGATAAGGTCTCCCCTCAGCCTCCTTTTCTCCAGGCTGAACAGCCCCAGTTCCCTCAGCCGCTCCTCATAAGACTTGTGCTCTAGACCCTTCACCGGCTTCGTTGCCCTTCTTTGGACGCGCTCCAGCACCTCGATGTCTGTCTTGTAGCGAGGGGCCCAAAACCAAACACAGTATTCGAGGTGCGGCCTCACCGGGGCCGAGTACAAGGGGACGATCGCTGCCCTGCTCCTGCTGGCCACACTATTTCTGATCCAAGCCAGGATGCTGTTGGCCTTCTTGGCCACCTGGGCACACCACCGGCTCATGTTCAGCCAACTGTTGACCAACACCCCCAGGTCCTTTTCTGCCAGGCAGCTTTCCAGCCGCTCTTCCCCAAGCCCGTAGCGCTGCATGGGGTTGTTGTGACCCAAGTGCAGGACCCGGCACTTGGCCTTGTTGAACCTCACACAGTTGGCCTCGGCCCATCGATCCAGCCTGTCCAGATCCTTCTGTAGAGCCTTCCTACCCTCCAGCAGGTCAACGCTCCTGCCCAACTTGGTGTTGTCTGCAAATTTACTGAGGGTGCACTTGATCCCCTCATCTCGATTGTTGATAAAATTATTAAACAGAACTGGCCCCAGTGCTGAGCCCTGGGGAACACCACTTGTGACCGACCGCCAACCGGATTTAACTCCACAACTCTTTGGGCTTGGCCATCCAGCCGGTTTTTTACCCAGCTAAGAGTATGCCCGTCCAAGCCATTAGCAGCCAGTTTCTCTAGAAGAATGCTGTGGGAAATGGTGTGAAAGGCTGTACTGAAGCTTTTGACATGGCAAAGAAAACTTTCTGTATTAAAGATGCAGTGTCATTGACCAGTTTTTGGAAGAGTAAATGTTTTGCTGCTCCTAGAATAGCTGACTTCTTTGAACATGAGAAGATTTATAAAATTGAGCTGTAACAAAAAGAGCTATACTCTGGAATTAAAATGTTGTGGTAGGAATTAACATTTGTTCTTATTCTGTGCTAGATTAATAAAATCAGACCATCAAAGTAAGGCTATAATGGTTTATTCTTTGAATTCCTAGATTGCTTAAAGCAAACCTCGGGTGACTGTAAGCAGCTGTCAACTTGTGTCCTATGAAGAAATCATTAAATTGGGAGTAAAGAACAAGGTTGTTCTTTGACATAGGCCCACCTGCTCTTTAGACTAAGGTTTTCTAGATTAACTGTAAATTTGAGGCTTCCCTTTCCCTTGGGTTCTTTCCTTGCTTTCTTGCTTTCTACTAAAAGGTCTTAGAGCTACGCTGAGATCCTGCACGCCCTCCCTGTATTTTAGAATAGAAGTCCAACCTGTTCCTTTTGATAAAACTTTCAGCTGAATGATCAGTTTCATACACAGATGTATTGAAGTGGGTGGTATGACTTGTTAAAGGAAATTGAGAAAACAGCATCAATAGATAAGCTACTTACCAGTTTAAACTTTGAATGGTCCCAGGTGTATTTTAGCCTTGAAAGCCGTTATGACTGTCCCTACTGATTGCTTTTCTTGTTCTACAACTTTCTCTGGCGGGTGTTACGAAGGCCAGGTGTGCTCGTTTTAATGAGTCTGTAGGTATCTATGTAGCTCGCTTGGGATCCCTTAGGCCTAGGGCAGATCAATATGACAAAATGGCTCAAAAGCAGAAAGATCTCAAAAAGGCATCAGTATATTTAAACATTTAAACATAGCATGGTGTTTGGATGAGCATATAAATGTATATATGCTTTAGAGGACCATACAGAACAACCCTTTTCTTGAGAAGAGCTGGTGAATTTAATAATTCCTATAATGCATCTGTTCAGAAATAAAACTGATTTTACTTCATTAAAGTAATGTATAATTCGGATAAATTGAGTGCCTTTTAAAGTGCTATGTTATTGGCAGGGGAACACATGCAGTCTAGCACAAGAAATCTTCCACGTGAAATCAAGAGGAGGAAAGGAAGAAGGTAGTTAATTTAGGCTGGAGTTACCAGCAGGCTTTAGGATAGACTTGACCTTTTGTTTATTACCTAGGTGTAGGCAAATAACCGTACTTCTGTTGAATAGCAACTTTAAATTTTTGGTTTGGTTTCTTGTTTTACTGGGTAAGCCACAGGCTGTGTGCATCAAAGTGGGATATATTTAATCTGTGCATTTTTGCTTTCTGTATTTTCTCAAGTGTAATTGGCTTGTAAAATAGCTGCCGGAGTGAATATTAAAACAAATTTTGCAGCTGGTCAGTAACTACTGGGTTTGGTATTAGACTTTTTGTTTTCCCAAAGGTTTAAAATACGAGGGGAGAGATTTCTATCTGGAGATTAAACGCAGTGTTGGTAAATGATGGCAGGTTGCCTGAAAATGTTTATTAAAAACAAATTACACAGTGGCAACCAATTTCACAAAGAAAAATCTTCAAACAAAGTGTGTGTGTGGTTGGTTTTTTTAGTTGGCTCAAAACCAGTTTCAAATGCTATTAATAAAAGATACTCATTAGATTTCTAAATTGCAATATGTGCTCTTACAGTTATTTTTCAAAACATCATTCAAACTCTCTCCTGTATGTATTTAACTTTAAGCAAGTAATTTCCATGTAGCTATGCAGGACAGGGGTTGCCTGTTGACGTAGCTCATCAGAGAGTGTGTGTGTTAGTTTTGGGGTGCCCCCCCCGCCCAGTTTTAACTAACTAAAGTTTGAGGAATTTTGGGGAACGCCTGATCTTATCCTTATGGACTTGAGGAATATACCTTGTTAGAATATTTTTCTGTATTTTTTTTTTTCTTTTGGCTCAAATTATTCCAGTGTCAATATTAAAGGTCACATAGCCATTTTAAAATGTAACAAAAAGAATTTAATGGATCAATGTAGAACTCTTGTTCTCTGTAATCTGTTGAACTCTTGAACTCTGTAATCCCTGGAGCTCTGCATAAGGTGGTCTTTGTGATGTGTGATAATTACTGTTACTACCTCTTGATTTAGATAGTCAAAGTCACCATTTCAGGTCCTTTCAGTTAGGGAAACCATTGGTACTGTAAGGAATTTGGTGTTTTATTTATCCTTGTCATTTATGGAAGGTGTACAAATCCTCTTTCCCTGAGCACAGGAGGCATCAAATAGCAGGGGACAAATTCTTTGCTTGTAACTGTAGTTTCGTTTCAGCTAAAAAAATGCTAATCTCAGGGTAGCATGTAGGGTGTTTCTGTTACTTCTTGCTACCAAGTGTATAGATAATTGCATCCACCTTAGCTATGGTATGTCTGCTTGGAGCTTTTAGCTTTCTGGTCCAAAATGTAGCTTGATTGTCTCATTTTCTCTGGAAGCCAATTTTTTTTTTCCTCACAACTCTTAATGTATTTTTGTTGTCGCAACCTTGTTTTCCTTTCTCCACTAATCATATCCTAGGTCTTATTTGTAAGCATATCAACAGTATTGACCTGATGATTGAAAAATATTTTTATGGCTTAGTAGATCTCTGACTAATGTCCAGAAAACATTGTGCATCAATAGAAGTAGTCTGATGGGTCAATAAAACTTTGTCAAAATCTTCTCAATCTTTACTCAAAAAGGCGTATTAGAGGCAAGGCTGTAATTCACTTGGGAATGAGATTCTCAGCATTGAGTGATAGGACTTTATTTAAGAGATGGAAGAGTCACTGCTTCCAACATCTGGTGCTCATTTGTTGCAAAGGTTCCTCAGTGTCTCCTTGGTTCATTTTTTTTTTTTTTTTCCCAAGAATATTTGCCGACATCGGAATTTGGAACTTTCCAGGCTTATCTGGAGTGCCCTTAGGTTGAAGAGCTAACACAAGTGCATTAACATAGACTTACTTGCTTTAAGACATTATATTCACCACCATGTTGGTGAAATCTGTTCTGGATTTAGACTACAAAGGAAAAATACCAGAATGGTTTAGCTACTATTCAGATTACATACTTCATAATGATAAAGCCCTATGCCATACAGTTTGTTACCTTGGTTTTGTAAGCATGTTTGACTTTTTTTTTTTTTCCTCCACAATCTATCTCCGAGTCAATACGAAGGGCTTGCTACAGAACTTGTCCTTTTTAACTATTCAGAACAACCAGTTTCTTAGAGTAGGAGAAAAACACTGGTGCCATGAGAGGAAGGTTATAATCAGTTGTTTGCAGTAAGTTTTCACGCAGCAGGCTTGCTGTCATTGAATTGGTACATATCTTATTTGAATGTACTATATAGCTGGCGTGCGGAGAATGCCTTCCTGCTCTCACAGGGATAGTGAGTCCCCGGCTGCTGTAGTTGGAGTTACTGAAAAGCCTATTCTGGATCATTTCTTCAGGCTGACATGTAATAGAAAAGCATAACTGCCTTGGGCCCATGGTCTGATTTGCTTTAGCCTTTTTGTAGGAGACACTAGAAAGCAAATAAAGGTGAGCATGGACAGGATTTCAGAGGTGGATGGTCTTTTATTAGCATCTTCCTGTTCTTTATTTGAATTCTTTGATTTTCTGGGACTCTCACAAGGCACTTTTGTCAAAAAAGCAGGGCAGTATTAAAAGACTGTGTATCTAATAGTGTGGGTATACTGTTCTGTGTGCAGACATTTTGTATTGCTTTTCCTCTTCAAGCTGGATAAAAAGTCCCCCTAATGAATTATGTACTGAAAAGAGAGGCTCTTTTTGACGTTAGGAGTGGGATGGCAGGAGGGACAGAAGAAGTGTTCCGAGGAATCCTATGGAGAGTTACTGTTAGAAACTATTAACTGCTGGAAAGGTCCACGTGAAGCATTTGCAAACCTTTTTCCTTACCTGTGTGTGTAGTAGAGGAGGAAAAATATTTCCTGCCTGCTTATGCTCTGCCTCTGTTCCCAGGGAGCTTTTGTGGAAAATACTGTTAAGCTACACAAAGAGCGAACATGTCTTGCAGAATCCCTTGTACCGTGGGTGTATTCAGTGAGGGTCGTTGGAGCCGTAGAGGACAAGGACTGAATTTTATGTTTGTGGGTTTGCACATCTGAAAGGCGCTTTTCTCATATGTAATTCTAATTGCAGTTAGGGTGTGTGGGTTATTTTGGAAACTGAGACTAAAATTTGGTGTGTAATAAAATGTCGTTACAGCGGGCTGAATATTCTCAAGTAGAATGAAGGTGCGATGACAGCTTATTTTTTTTACTTAGGATTCTAGCATGCCTGAAAGCATAAATCTAAGCTTGTTCCTCTTAGTAAAGGCTTGAAAAGGAGTAGAAATCCCAATAGATGTATATATTAACGATTGACTTTTTCTTGAGTGTTGCTATTATTCCTTTATCATATTTGCGTTTTCCTCTTTTTTTTTTTTTATAGGCAGTTGCTGGTTATTTTGACATATTTTTTGAGAAGAACTGTCACAACAAGGTGAGTATTTGAGGTTATGCATTTTAAAAATGCCTTTGAGAGATGAGGGTGGTTTTGTATTTTATTCTGCCTCAAGGTGTTTGGCAGTGAGTCTATTTTGCTGTAGCAAACACTTCACGTGCATGTGTGTTTGGTAATTGATTGATGTGGTGTGATATCAAAAACGTTGTTCTTAATCAAACTCTTGAACTCTTCCATTGCAGGTCTTGTTTTCAACTGGTCCCCAGTGTACCAAAACACACTGGAAGCAGACAGTTTTTCTCCTGGAGAAACCAATTCCTGTAGAAGCAGGTATATTTAAATTCAGTTGTGGTGCAACAATGGTTGTGTTACGCTGCTGTTATCATTAAATTTAAATCTAAAATATGTTAAAAATGACGTAAGTGTTAAAAAGAATTAGTAAGGAAATCTTTCAGCTGCTGCTGAAGAGATTTTTTTTCTCTCAGCAAAGCACTGGGAAATATCTGTCTATACAAAATTCACGTTAAAAATACATATAAATGTCTGCATAGGTATATTGTGAGCAGGCATATGTCTTACACTTGCATAGATCCATACTGTAATTTTGATGAGAAAACTTCTGTATCAAAGCATTTCTGACACAGAAAAATACAAGACCAGAACATTGCTAATACCATTGTCTAAATTTCAACATTACTAATGTTCTTAAGTATCATATTTGTCAAGCGATTGCATAAGATTTTTTTTGTAGCACTCCTGAACTACGCTGTATTTGTTAAATGAATCATGAATATATGTGTGGGTGTTATACCTGGCACTATGGGATTACTCTGTAAATTGAAACAGTTTCAAAGAACTTGCAGCCATGAACTTGATCCATTGAAGTATGGAAGGTGTTATTTTGATACACTGTAAATTTTTATTAAATGGGCAAGTACTGTACGATGTTTCACCTTGAATTTGATGCAAGTAAAAAGGCTTTTGTTGTCATCAGGGATAACCCAAAATTCACATGATAAATTATTGAAGTAAGGTTTTGAAGACTAAAGTGATGCTTGTTAGTGGTTTTAATTAGCTCTATTTGGTAAGCCTTGAAAATACATTTCTATGCAAGTAGTCAAATATTCCTTGCTTTATAGCACAGAAATATGTCCGTGATCATTACAGGATAGTCATGCAAGAGCATAGACATACAACAGGTCAAGAATTATAAGTCTTGCCCTCTTATTCCTGTAGAATTGCACTTTCTTTCAGACTCTCCTAGTCGTCTTATAATCAAAGGAAATAAAGTAGTTAAATTTTTATGCTGTTATATGATTTTTTTATTTTTGTCCACTTAACCACTAGATATTTACTCACCACTGTTGAACTCTCACCCAGTGGTGAATTAGTTGCCTGTGAGGGCCATTTTTCTTTACAGACTAATGGGACCAAGGGAGGAACCTCAGAATGGGGCTCTTTTCTGCTGGTTGGTTAATAAACTCATGGTAATATATGGCCCCGGTCTGAACAGTTTATAAATAGATCAGACGTATTGGGGGAAAGCATACAAAAGCTTAATGTGAATGCTGCAAAAAAACCCTGAGGTCAAGAAGCTTAGAGATGCTATAGAGAAGTATTGATGTAGATGGAATATTGTCTCTCTTAACAGACCTAATTAGGAATGTACAATGGTGAAGGCAGCATCTGCACTCAATTAAACTGCTTTTAGAGTTGCCTTTTCCAGCTATCAGCCATGACAACTTTTTACCAGGAACCTTTCCTGAAGGCACTGTGGTCTATGTTATCTGACAAATCATTTCTCTCTTTCATGCTTTGACTTTATATTCTTAAATAATTTTTATTTGCATATTCTTAGGTCCTGTCACTTCTTGGTGTGCACATATGCATTGGTGCATTTGTACTTGGCTCGTGTTCTGTTCAGTTTCTCTTTCTAGTCAAGGCTGGCTAAGGTCTCCTTGCTGCAACTCATTAAATTTCAATGTCATAGGGTGTGAAGTGCAACTTTAAGTGCAATGACATTTGTTAGAATATGCACATTATTTAATATTACATAGATCATTTGACATTTATCAAATCTGTAAAATTACTGGGAGGTGTGCCTGGCTCCAGAATTCTAGTCTGGGTGCCGTGACTTTCTGAAGACAACTGCAGAAACAATGTGCTTTGAAGCAGTGAACACAACCTAGTTGACCTTGAAGATCACTTTTGCCATAACTCCTTCCTTTCTCTTTCTTAGCTGATGTTTCTTAAAATTATTCCCGTAACAAATCGTTATAGCTGTTTCTCTTTCCTTTCTACCCATTTCCTTCTTTTCGTAATTATTTAAGTTCCCCTTTCCCATCTTTTTACCCGTTCTGTCTGGTTTTATATCTTATATAAAATTACCACTTTAATCTAGGATTCTCTGCCTGTTATTTCTAGTGTTAGAGAAGGCTCTGAGAGAAACTCTTGATGTAATTTCCTTTTCCTTTGTAATCCCAGTCTTAATTCCTGTGGGGTATTTGTTTTTCATTGATGACATAAGCCCATCAAGGCAGAACGTGTTTCCTGATACATACATAGGAATTTTTCTTTATTTAGGTGATTTTTTTGGAAAAACCATTCTCCCTGACTTTGATCCTTCTCCTTCATTGTTCAAAAATCATTTTTTTTTCCTCAAGATGTGTTACTATAAGTACAGATTTCCTTATTTTCCATTTTTTCATATTGTTTTTTTTTTCCTTTGTAAGAATAGTGACTTGAATATTCATCTTGGTAATTTGTGGTTAACCATGTTTTTTGATTTCTTCAGTCTTTTGCTTACCATTTTACCAGCTAAACAAACTGCTCAAACTTCTGCAGTATGTGTAAAGTTGCACTTTCAGCTGTTCTCATCTGTCACTTGTTAATGGATTAGCACTGCTTGTTATAGTTTTACCATGCGTTGTTTCTGCATGGCATGTTGAACTGAGCTCCTCTCCAAGCGTACTTAGCTTTCGGGGAAACTTTTTGTCTTCAGATGGAATTTTCTCAATGCAAGTTAACTGAAGAAAAAAGTGACTATATTAGATTAAACACATTTGCATCATTTGAAGGCTTCAGTCCATCCCTGTGTTTACCAATGTTCTTCAATCCTCTGTAGAAATTCTTACAATAAGAAATGTATATATGGCCTTGGGAGACACAGCAAAGACGACCCACTTGTGACTAAATGTATTCATAGAATCATTTAGGCTGGAAAAGACTCTTAAGATCGAGTCCAGCCGTAAACCTAACACTGCCAAGTCCACCGCTAAACCATGTCCCTAAGTGCTCCACGTTTACACATCTTTTAAATGCCTCCAGGGATGGTGACTTAACCGCTTCCCTGGGCAGCCTGTTCCAATGCTTGAAAACCCTTTCGGTGAATAATTTTTTCCTAATATCCAATCTAGACCTCCCCTGGCGCAACTCGAGGCCGTTTCCTCTTGTCCTTTGGCTTGGGAGAAGAGACCGACACCCACCCTGCTACACCCTCCTTTCAGGTAGTTGTAGAGAGCGATAAGGTCTCCCCTCAGCCTCCTTTTCTCCAGGCTGAACAACCCCAGTTCCCTCAGCCGCTCCTCATAAGACTTGTGCTCTAGACCCTTCACCGGCTTCGTTGCCCTTCTTTGGACGCGCTCCAGCACCTCGATGTCTGTCTTGTAGCGAGGGGCCCAAAACCGAACACAGTATTCGAGATGCGGCCTCACTGGGGCCGAGTACAGGGTGACGATCACTGCTCTAGACCTGCTGGCCACACTATTTCTGATCCAAGCTGGGATGCTGTTGGCCTTCTTGGCCACCTGGGCACACTGCCGGCTCATGTTCAGCCAACATTGGACCAACACCCCAGGTCCTTTTCTGCCAGGCAGCTTTCCAGCCGCTCTTCCCCAAGCCCGTAGCGCTGCATGGGGTTGTTGTGACCCAAGTGCAGGACCCGGCACTTGGCCTTGTTGAACCTCACACAGTTGGCCTCGGCCCATCAATCCAGCCTGTCCAGATCCTTCTGTAGAGCCTTCCTACCCTCCAGCAGGTCAACGCTTCTGCCCAGCTTGGTGTTGTCTGCAACACTGTTTGAGTCAGGACAAGCTCTTTTCTTAGTAAATATTGGAAAATAAATAGAAGTAATACGATTTGAGTCTTGCAATAATCTGACCAGTGTACCTGTGGTAGCATTTGCTTCCTGTATTTCAATAGGTAGTGAAAGAGGAATTTGGTGGTATAAAATGCATTTAAAATGATTTCTTGTTTTGAAAGCATCTTTCAGACAGGGCAGTGCATTTTTTTTCCCCAGTAAAGAAAAATGGTTCCCTCAGATTTCTAATTCTGAGTAAAATAGTAAGGCTGACTTAAAGTCTCTATCAGATGCTTTATAGCTTTTGGGGATATGCCTGAAGTGGTTATAAAGCACTGATTGTATTTGGATTTGCTCTGTGAAAGAGGTTGAGTTTACAGATATCTGAACCTGTTGGGTATTTTACAGGAAAAGGCTCCTTTATGCCATGGCAAAATTGTTTTGTTCTGCAGTGTGAACTAGCTAATTTTCTCAGCTGCTTGATGCCAGGTTATTTGTTGCAAAAATAGATCTATTTTCTCAACCATAAAAAAGACTGAATGTTTTGATCTCTATTCTAACGATAACAGAATCAAGCCACTACAAGCCAAAGAATGGAGCTTGCAGCTAATGCTCCCTCCTTTGCCATTCCTGCCGCAGCCTGCGCTGGGTGTGCAATGTTTGCAAATTCTCTAGGATGAAACGGGAGACGTTTAATCTAGGTCCAAAGATCTGGAGAGTGAGGCAATAAAAGTTACACCTAATTAATACTTCTGATTTACCACTGAATTTCAGCTTGATACCTAACTATGGTAGACAGCTTTGTATATAGTTTTAATGGATAGTTTCTGTTGATTTGGTTTAGATTTAATGGGTGAGTGGGGGATAGTCTCTTACTACTCACGTATTCTGAAAAGCTAGTTTTCCTCCTCACAGACTGTGACGAGAGAATTGAAGCTGATGTACAATGAAGTAAAATAAAATAGTGCCAGCGTGTTGGATATGCTTTAACTGCTTAGCAAGCAGTAAAATTAAAGAAACTGGAGAAAGAAGCCAGATGATGTTTTATTGCCAGAAAAGCTGGGTTTTCTCAGACAAAAGAGTATTGTATTGTAGACTCCCTATAGAGTACAAGGCTTCACTTAGCAGCCCTTTCAATAGCTCAAAAATGTCTTTATTTTGAAAATTGAAATTGAGGTGCCAAAACAGTATCTTTTTCTTAGTAATGGTCCAAACATAAGTCTTTTCCTTTTGTTGTTTGTTGAAATATTGCTGCTAAGTTTCATTAACAAAAAACTATATACAGAATATCCTTCTCATTTGGCTGTCTCAAGCATTTACTAAATAAATAAAATGCTTAGAAAAAATATTTTAAAGGGCCCACAGAATTTTTTCAGTAACAGTGCATTAAGTTAAAACCTAGATCTGTATGCAAGCAAATTCTATTAGCAATAAAACAGCATATTGTCAGCATTTTGTGTTCTTGATATTGCCTTGCAGTGGAAATAAAACCTTGATTTGTTTTTCTGTGGTGCTAAAAGGGGCTAGCACAGCAAAACTGAAGTACAACTCACATGACTAAGCCCCTGTAAAATCCTTGATTATCTTGAACTCCCCAGTTTCCATAATTGGGTAGCTGTTTGTAAATTTACAAACTGAAAAATGTTAATTTCTCTACCGAGAGCGCTTCGTTAAAAGTAGGAAAACAATGCTGGCACAATTAATCTGTCTGAATGTTTTGATCTTACACTGAAATACTTCAATATTGTGCATCCCAGTTGGATCATTTGGTTCCTAACTGAGATTTTAGTGTCTGTTTTGCCTGTCTACAGCTGCAACATGGTGTCTATAGAATGCTGACACTTGTTTACTTACAAGTGATACCTCCCAAAATTATGCTCGCTTTTAAAATCTAGTAATTGTTAAAACTTGATTTTTGAGGTCACGCTAAATTTTGCATACGTCACGCTGTATCTTTTGAAATCTGCAGTTTAAAATCATCCTGCTGACTTTTCAGAAACATTTCTAAGTATGTATTTCAGGCACTAAAATGAGAGAATCTCTTCTCATGGCTTTTTATCTCTTTGAAAGATAATAGAAGTTCTGTACCTAGACAGGACATCTTGGATGGGCTTCTTGTGCCGTTCTGTGTACCCCCGTCTGAAAGTTCTGCAACTGCAAGGCATTATGGTTCATACAGCAGCAACAATCTGGTTTTCTCAGAATTTTGTCACAACTGCTGAGAGAGAAAGACTGGGACAAGGCTATACAGTTTAGGATCTCCGCTACAAAAAGTAGTGAATTAAGACTAGTTCTAGGTGAGTGAGTTTGACTACTGCAGCTATACATTTTGGAGGACTATGTGTCTGGTCTTCACCGTTCCCTGTGGCAGCCATTTCTGGTACCTGAGCAATCTTGGGAATCTCGGTCACTTGCAGCGTGTGCACGTTGTCTTGGGCAGCCGTACAAGGCTGTCTTACCTCACCCAACTGGCTGCGTAGACTTCTTTGCAGCAGCCCAGTTCATGGTTCGTCCTGGGGAGTTGAAACATGCCTATTTGGTACAAAAACTCTTCAGAGAATATACTCAGAGCATGAAAGGAAAAGACAGAACCTCAACAGAGTTTCAGAAGAGGGCGAACAGTGGTCTAACCGAAGGAGTTGGCGAACAGTTGCTTAGTTTATGGAAGTAGCCAGCCGGTGGAAGAAGGATGTCGCAGATCAGATGGATAATACCGAAAGGCAGTGATTACTGCTCAGTACAGAAACTGCTCATTGGTTCTCGTTGGGTTGGGGGCTCAGTAAGAGAAGCGGCCAAATGGGAAGGTGACGGTCTGCGTACAGCTGCAGGTGCCTGCAGTTTAAGAAGAGGAATGAGAGGATAAGGGATAAGTTATTGAGTTTAAGGGAAATGCTCTTGGTCCCACCACGAATTATTTCTGTCTTTCATTGTTCTTTTTCATTTTCAGAAGACAGATCGTTCATGGAAACTACTTTCTAGCCAACTCTTCCCAAGTAATGCTTTTGAGACTTGCTTTCTTTCAGTTGCATGCTAGACCTCAGTGTTGCATAAGATAGTGGGTTCAGTTAGTCTAAACTGATGTGGAAAACTAGATAATGTTTAAATTGTCAGCCTCAAGCAAGGACAACCTTATCGTGAAGAGTGGTGTCAAAGCTTAACTGTTATATAACTGAAGGCACGTACGACTACCACTTAGAAGCTTGTGGCTGTTGCTGTTTAGGGGATTTGCGGAGATAGTTCTCACCAGCAGTTTGGTAGTTAAAGTTTAGCCTAAATCCACTGCAGTTTTCTAGCAGCTGTCTTTGAAATAATGCCAGTGAGATCTCTTGTAAGGTTCTTACATTTTAATGGGGGTCAGAATAAAGAATGCTTTGAGTGCCATGTTCTTGTCTCACTGTTAGCTTCATAAAGCTCTTCCACAGGAAGAAAAGAAGGAAACCTGAAAGATCTTGATTGCTGGCTACCTTCAGGACCTTTTTCAATCTTTTTCATAATCAAAGAGGGAGGGGACACTAAGTTGCATCCTGTAGATACAACTTCTACAGGAGACTGCGTGGAATCTTTGGGGTGAGTCAAATTGTTTCAGATTAGTCAAGTTACAGACTGAAAAAATACGGTTTGTTGGGCCTAAACACGCTTAGTGATAGGGCTCTTGCACTGAGAGGTACCTTCGCTCACAAACTGCAGGCTTGCCCAAGGTATGATTGTATTGCACAAACATAAGTGAAAAATATGATTGCTTACAGTTTTCACCGATGGTAAAAGTCAGAACCAAAATAAACTATTTTGAGTGTTCAGAGCACATGTATAGGGTGTACTGTAGAGCATGTAGTCAGACATGTATTATTTGACAGTGGGTCAGTATGGACCTAGGGATGCTTTTTTTCTTGTGCTAGCAAGCTTGTGCAGCACTTCTGCTGAATTCTTTCGTGGTTTTTTTTTTTTTTTTTTTGGCGACAAATTTCAGGGCTCCCCAAAGGATAATAAAAATGCGGGAAGGGGATCATAATAGATTCAGTTTTGTCCTAATCAAACTGCAATGGCACTGTGTGCTTTACTTGCGTTCAGCTGAGCATGATAAGAGCAAGGTGATGCAGCTGAGTCCCAGAGACGGCTTCCTCCAGGCAGCTCATAGGACAGCAGAACGGTGAAAAAACATCAGTCATTTTCTATCTACATGACATTGATTAATTGTTCAGAACTGCCTTTCTGTTAGTTGGTCGCACTGCTGTTGTTTGCTTCAGCCCTTAGAAAAGACTGTTTAGAAAGGCAGATTTAATATGGTTACTGCATAAGAAATAGCTGAGAAAAATTAAGTGCTTCCTTTCATTAATGGCCTTTACAAACAGAATCTCAGGGTTCTGTTCTATGAAGTTGGATGCGATCTATTATATTATATTTAGTTTTTTATTTCATTTATTGTATTGCTTTGTTTAAATATTTTGAAGGGTAAGATTGCCGCATGGATTGATTTAAATAGTGGAATTTTAATTGTCTTAGAGGCTCTTTAGTCTTAACATTTTTTAAAACGTTCAGTATTATATGATGTTAAAATATATCAAATAATTCATTTTGCAGCAATTCTGAAAACATGTGTGTTCACACTAGGTTAAACTTCCTAGCTGGAGAGAAGCTATAATGCCCTTTTTTCCTTTACCTTGTCCTTCTACCAGGCAAATCTGTCTCTGCTTAAGTAATCTGTGAAACTGTTTTCACAATTCTTTGCAAATTGCATTGCATTGTGTCAGTCATTTGTGTCCTAATAATAAAGCTGCACGGGAATTGAAGTGAAATTCCCAGCTAACTGTTAAATTAACAAAATGTGCGAAATTATCAAAGAATACAGTTTTTTGATGTTTTGTATAGTATTTGTACCGCAGTCATTCTTGTTGAAAAGCTTTCTGTGATGTTTATACTGGAGCCTTTGACAAGATGTCCTGCATTTATTATTTATAACGTGGACCTTGTGTCAGTTTACTGTTTGTGGATGTAACCAAGAATTGTGCCAAATGAAGACTGCTAAAAATCTTACTGAATTTGAAACTGGTTTAATTTTTGGATTGCTGTTCGGTTTCATTTTTGCAATAAGAATATTGAAAATTTCAGCTTTTTAATGGAGCATGGCTTTTAAAATCACAGTAAGTAATGAACAGCTGGGAAATACTTTGGATCCAGTGAGATGGGAAAGTAGTAACAGGGGATGTGGCTGCTGTGAGGGATGAAGAGTACAAATGGAAGAGTAGCAGAGAACTTACTGGTACAGATCGAGATCATGCCTTCCTGTAATGTGTTCAGTAGAATCATCTCTTACATGTAGTTCTTGTGTTTTAAAATGATGGTATAAAGTGGCTCAGCAATAGGCTTCCTAAATATTTACAGATCTAACTTAAATTGCAGGTCTTACTAAGGACTGAAAATAAATTAAGATTAGTTTTTCTGGTAACTGCAAGCAGCAATCTTCACAAAAGCATAGCGAAATTAAGAGATAACCCACTCAGTAAGATCATTAAAAACAAGACTAAAAAGCCTGTATAGGTAGCATTTCCCTGCAGTATGAGGTAACATCAGTATTTGTGGATTATTTTTTTTCCTTCAGCTATTAGAATATTCACTGAGTGTATAGTTCCTAAAGATAAAAAGAATGCTATGCGTATGTTGGTCATCAAGCCAGAGCCAGGCTATCGGAACAGAATTTGTAATTGTAGAACTTCTGCAATGACATATAAGTTGCATAGGAGTTTCAGCTGTAGCTGACCTTCTGAGTATCTGACTGAAGGCTACCAAAGAAGATATCCTGATTCTTATAGTCCCCCAATGTGTTGTAGAAGGTGAAGGTCCTCTGACCTCAAAATTAGTCTCTTGCTGGGGCACTTAATTTCAGATACCTTGCTTGAAAATGTTAATGCTGTTGGCTTAAAGTTTTATTTTATTTTTTCTAACATAAATATGGTGTTATTTAAAAACTCCATATGTTGTCAGATTTAAAAATTAAATAGGCATTCTGCCTCTCTGCAGTCCATGCCTTTAAATAAAATATAAAATACTAACCTGAAGGTATTTGCGTTCAGCTCCTGGGTTGTATCTTGAGCTATTTTAAAATTATCATTTAGCTATTTTTGTATGTGACAAATCTGAAATCGCTCCTGTGTTAATCTAAGTTTGAATCAACCTCTGATGCACAATGTACTATTAGTATTTATGAAGTTGAAAAAACCTACAAATGTAGTCATTTATACTTAAAGGGATGTTGATACCTTCTGACTTCAGGCCTTTAGTCTAGACACCAAAATCGGGAAGCCTTTCTTCACATATACATTTCTTAAAATTGCTGTGTATATAAATATTTCAAGCATGGAGATGTTTAAAAAGTAATCTTTTTGTACATGTGTAACATTATATATTCAGTCATGTATGTCCATATCAGCAAAGAAATTTGCATTTACAAATAAGCTTGCAGGTTGCTTCCACTTCCTTACTTTTTGATTATTGTTTTTTTTCTCTCTTTCTGTGAAACTAAAGATTTGAGGCTAAATTCTTCAAGCACTAGATTGACAGCCACACTAATGTTCTGGAAATTTATTAACCTCTCTCCAGTATTTAGTGGGGACAATGTAGGCCAAATGTCAGTTGTATACGATTTTGGGAAATTTATGAAACTCTTTGCTCTGCAGAGATCTGAGGATTTTCGTTTTGGTACCCCCCTGGTACCAGTCAGGTACGCAAGTGCATATTGTGTGTGGGGGGGGTGGAGGTTGGGGGAACCAGATGAAAGCTAATAAAAAAACTAAATTTTCTTTAATGTCCTCCTGTACTACCTTCTCAGTAAATTTGTGCTTAATACTCAACAATATTGATATTGTTAATTACAGTAGCTCCATAAGTATCTGGAAATCAAGAACCTTGTTGAAAGCTTGGTCTCTCAAAACTGCTTTTTAAATAAAGCTTTCAAGTAAGCAAATAGTAGACCCTATGACTAGTTGAAATTAGCTATGGATTTCGGTTTGTGTGACTTCTTCATGATGGGTACAAACTTCTAAGTCTTGTCTTGAATTTATATAGCATGAATCGGTTCCTGGTGCTCTTAATATCTGTAAAATCTAGTTTGCCGCTATCTTTTTATTATAAGGATCATAAATGCGGGAGACAAAAGAAGTTCAGAACGGCCGTGCCTATAGAGAAATGGACTCATTGTTCCTTCGTTTAGTCCTGTGTAGAGTTTCAGGATGTTGCGGAGCTATAAAGGCTTTTTACATCCTATCCATTGAGTATGTTTGCATGACAATAAAATGGACTGTTATATCATGAAATTGGACTTGCAGATCCACAAATAATCTCTTGTCTTGTGTGTGAAAAGTAAAACTTCTCTTAGTATACACAAGTTTCTTAGCTGGCACAGCAGGTTTAATTTTTCTCCTCGTTTATTTCAGAATCTGACAGTGTTTTTACAAGCTGGAACAGACCTTTGAATTATGTAAGGAATAAATATGGAAAAACTTGATGAGCTGTGCGACTGTAGCTGCTTTTGGGATGGAACAGGGCTTGATCAGTGCAGGCTAGGACAAAATGTTCAACAGAAACACCGAGGCCTGGAATTTCTCTAGGAGGAGAGCTTTTACTTAAATTTAGTAACACCAAAAGCGAGGGTTGTGCCTCTCTGCCTTGGGGAGAGGTCTCAGCTCTTTCCTTCTGTGTCAAAGCGTTCTCTCTGGTTTTAGGAGAAGCCCATACATGCCAAGTAGGTATGGTCAAGGAAGCCTGATAGTTTGTAAGACGAAGTATTACCTAATCAGAGTTTAAAGGAAATGCAGTGCAAATACAAATCACGTGGCATATGAAGTAGGAGGTTCTGTGGTTACTTGGTTTTAATCAAAGTTGATAGTAGTGATGCGTTTAAATTAGGGAGCTCAGCAAAGGAATAATGCAATATTAAATTCTATGGACTAGCGATTATTTTGCTTTTTTTATACTTTTGTGTTACTGCTAATTTTGCTCCTTACTTCACGGACAGAAATCTATGTTCAAGAATTTAAAGATGTAGTATATCATTTCATGACAATATTGATATTTTAAACTGGGTTGGGGATGGGGGGGGGAATAGTACAACGGCACTTTGCACCTGTCCAACTGAGACTTGTATGTGCCTGGAAATGCTAGGTACTGATGTGCCGGTCCGGCTCAATCAGATACAGAGAGAGGTTAATGCATCCAAGGAATACAGTGTTTTTCCTCAATCACAAGTTAAATAATTGGCATATCAGCTCTCTGGGTGAGTTATCTGAGAAGTAAAGCATCAGACATAACTCAGCAACTCACTAAGTAGAACTGCGGTCAGTTTGACTTAACGTTTGTTGTCAAGACCATTGCTTAGAGCTTTGAAAACATAAAGGAAACTTTTGTAAATTTGTTTAATTCTGATGAATTGGGAACAGCTTCTCATGCAACATAAGGATATGTGATGCATCTTTGCTATTCCTGTGCACGATTGAGTAATCTAAGCATAGTAATTTCCTTTTTACTTTTGCAGGAGAGGCCCTGAGAGGAAAGATAACAGTCCGCAAAAACAGAAAGGATCCACGGTCCCTCTTTATAACCCTATCAGTGAAGGACACACAGCAGACCTACAGCCTGCAGTGAAAATTCTGTGCATATAACTTTGGGAAATGTCAAATTTAAATGTTATATTTTAACTGTTGATAACTGTTTCTAAATACCCAAAAATGGTAAACTCTTGAATTTTTTATATGTATATGCCCACACAAGAATATGAAGAGTTCACCTAGAATTGAGAGAGTACTGTTTGGATGCTTTTGCACTGGGATGTGGAGACTGAAGACAAAATCAGATTCTGCTGTGTTCCACATGACGTGCGGACGGCAAGAAAGATGGTTTTGGGTTACGTGAGACTGGTGGCTGAAAAAATCAGATTAAAGTCTTGCTGTGAGGAACAATAAATATGAACTCTCAATATTGTTTTGTTCTCCAACTGGCAAAATCCTTGTGCAATTTTTTTGGGGGTTGGGGGGGAAGAAGTTAAATCATGTGCCAGTGCACCTCAGCAGTAGCTGGAAAATCCCAGCTGGAATAAGTTTGGAATTCCAACTGCAGGATTGCAGCAACAAAGACTTTATTTTTATTACATTTCTATAATAAAAAAGTTGTACCACATTTTAGTTACATTTATCTAAATAAATGAACCGAGTATGTTATATAATGCAGTTGCCTGTTTCCTTGTTTTCTATGTAATTGAAAATTCTTCTATCTATCCAGTGATGGCTCATTTATTTGTGGCTACAGTTTTTTCTGTACTAGCCTATTGGAACCTAGGTGGATGGAAATGTATATTTTTGCAGCTTTAGGAAAAACAGTGTGAACAAATAGCAGCGGTTGCGATGGTGGATTTGGTTTGGCTGCTTACAGACGCAGACCATGAACAAGGATTGGTGTGTGTGTTGTGATGTTTAAACACTGTAAACTGCAATAGAGTTAGAACTAAGCGTAACACCGTGCAGTTTATGTGCTTGTACTGTACATGTATATTTGTGTTGAAAGTGGTTTCAAAAATCGTTGCAAGATGCAAAGACGGCAGTGTTTTGCTAGTGATCTCTGAACTGCTGTTAAAATAATGTTAGGACCTTTTTTAGAGGACTAAGACAAGAAGGAAATTCTTTCCCTTGGAATCTGCTCAGCAGCGTTCAGGTAGCTGTATATTGTATAATGGGATGAAATACTTACTCTTTTGCCTGTAACTAAAGAAGAGTGTTACCAGTGGTAATGCCAATTTGGCAGAAAAGTGGAAACTTGTATTCCAAAAGCTGAAATTCTCCTGCAGCGCAGCACTTTGTTTCATGCAGTGAAGCGGGCATTGAATAGGAAGTGGCAATTGCTACAGTGCTATGATATTTTCAACTGAAAACAGACTTGTGGATTTGTATTTTATCTTACGCTGCTTTTATCCTCTCTTGTGGAAACCTGTGGCTTAGTAATTTGCATCCAAATAATTTCCTTGGCTTGGTGGGTGTGGGGTGGAGATTCTTTCCTGTGTGAAAACTGTTGAACTACCTTTAGACCTTTAAATGTCCTGATTAACATCTAGATGTTCAAGAGCTCAGCTCACATATGCAGCTTAATAGGAATGTTCAGGTGCTGAGCACTTAGTCTGGTCAACTCATTTTAATGGTCTAAAGGAGGGCTTGACCACCCATGTTGACACTGTGGCTATTACGTTCACCTAGTAATAAGTATGAATTCATTGCTCGCGCTGATTTTTAGATCCCTCAATTTTATGCGAGACTGCACAAAGTTTATAAATTCTATTTTCAGAATTTTGTATTCAGGATGGGCTTTACTATAACAACTTAATAGCAAATGAGACAATTGCACACCAAAAAAATCAAAGATGCAAGATTTATTTCACAGTAGTACCTGGTAAGTATGAACGTGCTACAGTGATACAGATGATGTGTAGGTCTCAGTGATCTGCTAACATTTTTCTAGCTTGGTAACATATATTCCTTTTGAAAATACATTGATAATCTTCGATTGTTAAAACACTTGAGCCTGGTTATCTGAAACTCAGACTGTTCAACTCTGTATAAAAAAAGGCCTTGTAGATGAAATGCCAGCAGTTGGCATTGGACTGATTAATGGAGTTTGTGACAGAGTTAACGGTATTCGACAGTAAATATGCAGGCTAGGGGATGGACCGCTAATTTTTTCCTTTGCTGAAAGGTGCTGTAGAAATACAGGCTATTGACAGACTAAGCGAACTTCTTATACGTGTTCTCAGTATTGTGGCAACCAGAAGTTGGAAGAATCTGCACCTGATTTTGATCATCTGATACGTAGTCGACTGTGCGAGCTTCACGTGGTTTTACTGTGACTAACACTTTGACGTATTGGTGTTGGACTAGATGATCTTGCTGAGGTCCTTTCCAACTTTCATTTGTCAGTGCCTCTGCAGATTTTGTATTTGTATGAACATTGATATAGAAGGTAAGAAAGGAAGAAAAAGAATGCAAAGGGAGAGCAGTGCAAAGGCCTATGCAGAGTTCGTGTAGACTTAAGTAACGGGGGACTATAAATGAAAAAACAGTTGAAAATGTGTAAAAGAAAAAGGGAAATGCCAGCTATTATTAAAAAAACAACCAAACAAACAAACAAAAAACCCCAACAAACTGTGTCAAGAAGAGAAGATTTGGTATCATTTAACCAGAAGGAAAATGTCCTGAAAAGACCTTAATTAATGTAAAGCCTGAGAAGGGTCGTTTGATAAAGGCATTGGAGTTTCAAAGAACTTTAAATACATGAGTGGGAAGTGTCACACAGTGTCCTGTAGAAATAGCCCATCAATTAGAAACGGCTTTTCTCAACCTAGCAGTTGAATAATATGGGATTCATTTGACAGCAGTTATGCACGTTTCCTAATTGTAATTCTGAGAATTAAATATTGTAGGAAACATGATCAGTAAACACTCTTTTGAAGGGACTCTAATGATCGAATCAGAGGCAGACAAGTGGGAAGTAGCTGCTTTGAGTAGAAATACCCCTGAATTTGTCCAGTGAGAGATAGCAATCCTTTATGCAAAATGCGATCCTTTATTCTAAGGCATATGGCCAATGTGGCCAAAGGTGCAAATAATCAGTAACTGAATTTAAAAAAAAAAAAAAAAAAAAGTGTGGCAATGGCTGGAAATGCAAAACTGTGCATTCTGCATAGTTCATGAGAACATTTCTTTCTCCAGGTGGTGGTAACTCCTCGTGTTCCAGCTACCTGTGCTGCATGCAGATTCCCGGTCATGTCATCAAGTACTTGTGCGGGCACTTGATGTCTGACCCGTTTAATGAAATAGTTACAACTCGTTGCTGTGGAAAAGCGAACAGTACCATCCTTATCTTGGGTATTTTCTTCCTAGGGAGGGCGATGGGAATCATGCAGATTTATCTGTACTGGGTGTTCATAGTCTCTGTGTGTCAGGGCTGGTCAGAGGTGCTGCTTGGTCATGTTGGTATGCACAGAGAGAGTTGTACTTCATCTCACACATTTTCAGCTCTTCTGCTAACCTGTCTGCAGCTTCTGCTGTTCTTTGACCCGGAGTTACAATACCTTAACCCACTTCTGTACCTCCAAGGACATTTGCTCCCTACACGTCCTCTGTAAATTCTTTCTGTGGTATGATGATACAGCCCAGTTGTAGTTGTAGAAACAGCCATTTGTCAGTCATTGGTGTATCGATTTTTTTAATATTTTTTAACAACTGGGATAGTCATAGTTTCAGACCTAGATTTATTACTTTAGCGTGTGCTCCTGTATTCGGAAAAGAAAGAAAAAAAATACATTGTAGAGAGCCTGAATTTCACTTATCATCAGACAGGACTTGTCTGTTAGGCCAGCTCTTATAAATTGAGCTGGTCTGCCTCACAGTATTTATCTTCTTAGTAGCAACTTGTTATGTGACAAAATCTTTTTTTTTATTTTATTTTATTTTATTTTCCCCTGACTGAGAAATACCAAATTGGTCTATCCTATGGGTTAGATCTCGTTAGCTTTGAAATTCAAATTTGCCATTTATTTACCTGTCTCTCTTGCTTCGAGATGTGTTTCCTCCTGTCTCTTCTTTTTCCCTCCCCACGTACAGGTATGTACAGATGCAGTTTTCATGCAGCCAGCAAACCCCGCTGGGAGTTGGCTGCTGCCCTGCTGCCACCACTCCTTCTTCCCCTTGGGTTTCTAGCCTGACGTGCTACGCAGAGCTGCTTGCTGTTGCCTCCATTTCAGAGCATGTCTCTTGTCTCTGGCCTTTGGGTTTTTTTCCTGCTCTAGGTTTTTTATTGGGTTTTGTTTTGTTTGATCTTCTTCTAATGTGCCCTGACAGCATTCCCTTATTTCTGACGACCGGAGCTTCGTGTTATCTGAAGACTCTCACTCAAGTCTGTCCCCTGTCCTAGGCTGCTACTCTTCTCCTTGCTCCTTCTTTCATTCTAAATGTTGAATGTGCAGGTTATTCTTGAGAGATGCAACCAACTCTGTACAAGTTTAAGCTTTACTTCAGCAATTAGCACTGCCCAGAATGTGCTTGATTTGCAAGCATGGCAGAAAGAGGGTGCGGATGCAATAAGACAGGTACAGACAGGGGGTTGTTACAGGCCTTAAAACATACGAATTAGTTGTTGCTAATGGAGAACTGCTAAAGCATATGAAAAAATCTGATTCGGTCTACAATGCGTATCTAGGAGGATATCAAGAAAAAATGAACACAAAGGTTGGTAATTTCAGGTCAATGGTCAGATGCATGAAGTAGTGTGAAACGATATTATGATACCTTGCTTAAGGTGTGTAATTTCACATGCATAAAGAAAAAGGCCTTTTCTTTGGCATCAGCGGTACTTAGGACCCTTAATTCTCTTTATAAATTCATATTGTGAAATTTGCACACAGTAAAGGGCAAACGAATACATGATGGTAATAGCATGTCTGTTTTCCAAGAGGATAGAACTTTGCCTGCCCCAAATTGTAGGTGGCAACTATACATTTAATGGGAAAGATTCTTCATTTGCAAAACTAAGGAACCTGCATGGCAGATGTTAGCAGCGTCATGGAAGTGTGTATATGCATATGCCTCCAGTATTTATACTCGTATTAGACAACCGTGTAGGCTCATATACGCACCCGTACCAGAGGCATACTGAAATTTTCCAGTTTGCACCATGCATTTCCAAAATACCATATACTAATGATACTGTTTATAAGTGCGTATTATATTTACTGAATGTTTTGTAGTTAAATGGAATTTTTCTAGAAAAATACACTTGTGGATTAATTACTATGATTGTGATCCTTAATATCCCATAATTATTTCTACACTTACTCTGTTGAATGGGAAATCATTTTGAAAAAATAATGGTTTGGCTATAAATGATTGGGGGGGGGGGGGGGGGGGGGGGACTCAGAGAGTATGGTTTTTTTCGTCCTTAATAATTAAGTCCAGGAGTTCTGAAGAACACTGAATGTACAGAAGTTTTTAATGTTTAATCCAATATTTAACCTTTTTCACAAGGAATATTCTCAACAATCAATTATCAATCCTTATTCATGCTTAAGTAATTTAAGTTATACTTAGCCCAAGGTCAGAGGTGTTAAGGTTGACTAGTGATTCATAACAGTTCTTTTAATATTCAGATAAAACTGAAGGTTGGCATACCTTCTCCTGCTTGCAAATCTGTGCCCGAAGTCTACGTACTTGAAGATAAATAACCCCAGCTGAAAAGAGTACGGATGCTCACAGCTCCACTTCTAATTTAGATGCTAATCTACAGGGATTTTCACCTTTTTATGATCTGTTGCTTATTTAATCTTCCTTGTCTTCTGCAGTGCTTTTAAATGTTTAGCTAGCTAAGCTGTAAAGCTACCTTCCTGGTCCTACCCATCAGAGAGCAGCTAAGCAAGAAAGACAAACTTGGAAGCTCCTGGTCCTTCATTACTGAATGTCTCCTCAGTGTGCATCATGCTGGGGTCTCTAATAGGATTTTTCTGTGTGCACCTTAGTTTGACCTTCTAAATTCTCTCCTATGGGGTGTGCAAGAATGAGATAGATCCAGCTTCTGTGATCCAGATAAAAGCAAAGCCTCAACTTCAAATAGATAAAGCTCTACAGAGGATTCGGAAAGCTGGTTTGGGAGATACAGCTGCTAACTGAAAAAGGTAGGCTGCTAGTAAGTTTTTAAGACTTTTCTTACAAGGATGTTTCTCTGCTATCTGTTTAATAGTGCCTGAAGTTCCCTGTAGTAATGACTCAACATCTTCTGTCCCTGGTTTAAATTATTTGAAGAAAAAAATTGCAGAAGTGTATATTTACCAAGGTTAGTAGAATGTCACAGCCTAGCTCTGACTGACTTTCTGGAAGAAGTAGGAAAAGCCCACACTCTTACTGGAAGGGGAGTTGGAGGATCGAGAGTTGAAACTAAAGCTTTGTATGAAGACCGAAGTGGTGATGATTTTATTTTTAGAAACCAGGTTTGGGCGTACAATTTGCTACTGCTTTTACAGCATTGATTCACTGCATAACAACAGCATTTCAGAGTTTTCAAAGGCAACCAAAAGAACAAAATCATGGGCATATCTCTTAATATACAAACTTTGAAAGAAACGCCAGAGAGATTTTACGCTATTCTGTTTATACAGGTATTTGCAGATATTAGCGCTGGTGAAACAGTGAGATCCAGTTAAAAGACAAATATTGTATTACTTGAGGAGGCAAGGGAAAACATAGAGAAAAGTTAGCATTTAACGTTATGACCACCGCAGATAAATTTACAGAAGGGCTTATGTGATGAAATAGGTTTAAAAAACAGTCAGCTTGAGTTGCATTTATATAGTTGGACCGGAACCTGAAGATGGTTCAGTTTTCCAGGTTTAGTAAAAGAGTTTAAACACATACTGTTTGATATACTTTTTGACCTTGTGTAAATTCTTAGGTAGATAATTAACTTCACAGTTAAAAGCAGTATATTTAATGGTATTGTTGAGCGGCAAAGACGGAAGGAGCAAGGAGAAACCTTACTGCAAGTGAGGTACTATGCACGTAGAAATTACGTTTTGTTAATAGAATATTTCAAAAGCTTGTGCTTACTCAGTACGTGAATCTGTAAGTAACAGTCTGTTCCCTGATGTCTACCAACTGGTTCTGAATTTTTATCTACTTTGCTAATTTTCATACATCAAAATAGAAACAAACTTCGTTTATATCCCTTTCTGAATGGCAAGAGTGTTACTGAGTTTCTTTGACTTACTAATGCCTCTAGGTTCCGGCACTCTCTGGACTCCTCCATGATAAATGCAAAAGACTCGCCCCATGGAAAAACTATACCATGAAACAATCAACTTACGGATTTATAACGTTTCTATTGCTGTTCCTGTAACAATTAGCCAAAGTAAAATAAAAGACTCTTAATGACAGCAATAACAAATTAAAGAGGAATAAAACTTACTCAACATGTTAATTCTATTTTCCACTTGGGTACTACTCAAAACATCAGTGGAAACAGAGTGAGAGCAAATATGTCCCATGGAAAACAAACTAACTGAAGTTAGCCCTTCACAAGTGAGAGCTACAACCCAAATAAAATTATTCTCCTTGGATTCAGTTGGCAGATGCTAAAATAATCCTGCTTTACATGGTGATTGAGAGGCTTTTCAAATTTTTTTTTTTTTTCTTCCAAAGAGAGCCGGGCAAAGCTGGGCATGCCCATTTTCTCATGTTTTTTTTTTTTCCTGCCACCCTATCATCTTGAGGCATGTTATGGTCTATACAAAATAAGGGATAGATTTTTCCAAAGTGACCTGCATTAATTGAGAGAGATCACATCTGTATACAATAGTAATGTGCAATGAGTAACAAGGATGTGGGTGATTCAAGTCCTTAGAAATTATCCACATTTGGGAAACTTACACCGGTGAAAACCCATCTCATGGACACAATGCCATGTTACCAGAGTATGATCTGTGCTATGTATGTTGCTCTTGGTATCATCACACCTGGCTTAAAATTTTTTTCACTTTAGCAGGTGATACTCACAGTATGTATTTAATGATCTAGATCTTAAAACAATAAAAATCTGTATAATTGACACAGTTCATCCAGTACTATCCAGACAAATAAGTACACATTTGCTTAACTCTTTAGTACTATCACTCTCCAGTACCGCTGTTTGCAGTAGTTTTCATTAAGAAGTCCCTCTTGGTAAGAATTACCAACTTTTACTGCCTTATGTTTCCCTGAGTGTTGCAGTCTGCCTGGATGAAAGAAGGAGCTCTAGGGTGGCAGGAGGGTGAGCTGGTGGGAGAGACGCTGGAGAAGTACAGGTCCTGGGTGGCACGTACCGCAAAGAGAGCTCCCTTGAAGGAGCGTTGATCCCGTTTGGGTAATGATGGTTCAGGTAATTAAGCCTGAAATACAAGTAAGGTTCCGTAAGTAGAATTGAACTTCGATTAAACCTTCTGATGGGTTAGGCAAAGAGAAGAGCACTGAAGAGAGGGAATTTCTTAATATTATTGACTTCTGTCACAGCACTGGACATTCTTGAAACAATGCCTATTCAACTGGAAAATTGGATGTGAGGAGGAGGACTTCTCTGCGCCTCAGATGTTATAGCTGCGCTATACTGCTTGCTTGCAAATTACTACGAAGCCTTACGCTGAGAAGATAAAGCAGTAGGAAACGCGGGTCTCTTGCCTTGTGTTAATATATGCATTGATGTTGATTTTGGAAGCATTGTGTATTCAGAGCATTCACAGCTGTTGTATCTACATAGACCCCAAAATAGATTTAGCTTAGAGAGTAACAGATATTATGTAGTGTCCCTAGAGGTAGAAATAATGCTCTTGCAATTGGTTTGCCTGTAATTTGGACTACCGTTAGGGTGCCAGATGATAATGACCCTGGACTGTGCAACTGAGCTGGAGATGGGCGGCCCCAATCTTGTTTACTTGTCACCTAGAACAAACCAACATCTCTTGCAAACGACAGCAAAGAGCAGCAGGGAACACGCTGCCATCTGAGGAGAATGGAAGGAGAGTGGTTTTGTGGAAATATGCACATGCCAAGGAAGGTTAATGCTGTCAGAAATAGAGGATGTTGAGGGAAAAATGGCAAGCTCCTTCTTTAGCTATCAAATCATTCAGCTGTGATCAAAATTTTCTGAAGTGACTAGTGATTTTAATTTTCTTTTTTCTTGTTCTGCTGAAACTGAGATTTTTTTTTTTTAAAAGAGTTTGCCTTTCTGAAAAGCCTAAGTGAAGGCCCCTTTGTTGTGTCTTAAGTGAAAGACAGTTTAAGATTCTTTTCTCTAAAACAGAATTCCTGACCGTTATTTCTTCATAACACCTTGATCTATGTTTTAGCATTTAAAAGGTGTCATGCTTTTTCTCATCTTCCTATATTAAAAAAAAAAACCCATAGGCAGATGACAGGTGCTGTGAGGTAGTAAAGTCTCAATTTTTTATGGCTTTCAGATTGCCTTTTAGTGCATTATTTTGGTCAACTCTTAAGTTAAAACCTAGGTGCAACATCGGGCTAAGGAATATACCATGGCGTTAGGGTTGTGGTTCAGCCCATCCCTTAATGGAATTTTATGTTTTTCACACACAAGTACTTTTTTGAATCACATGTTTCATGTCTGACTTACTCATCCATATGACAGTTAATTACTTCTGAAATAATTGAGACATTATTGAAGGAAGTGGGTAAGAGAGTTGTCAACAGGAAAACCTTAGCAAAATCAACCCTGGAAGATCATCTCGTAGTTTGCTTTTGTAGTTGCGATCTGAAACCCTTGCTTCAGTCAGTGGAATAAGCAAGCAATGGCTGAGCTGTTAGGACAGTCTCGCCGTTTCTCTGTGCACGTGGATTTCTTCCTAGCAAGAAATTGTTTTGATAGTCTACAGAGTTGGGAAGAGGCATTCAATGAACATAAAGGGGACTTTAATGGGGTTTTGATAAAATACTACTCTTTCATATGCCTGCCAGAATATGGTGGGTTTTCCTGAGTTCTGCCATTCCTCCTCTGGGACCACTCTGCGCTTGAGTGTTTTCAATAACTTCACGTGTTTGTACATCTTGTTATAGGGCTGCGAGCCAAATGGAAGCCGTTCTCATTAATCAGTATACCTGGCTAATATATTACCAGTACTGTAACCCTTGTTTTCAGTAGGTCATTGCTAGTCAATCTGTTTTTCAGCAAATTCTGTTGTTGCCAGCCGTATTTTTAAAACACTGAAATGTACTGATCCTTTGGAAGAGGACAAATATGTATTTTCAAATCACTTTCCCCATCTGCATTCACTCTATGTGCAGCTTTCATTATTTGGGGGAGGAAGGGAAGTGGTCCAGGGTGAAACTGTTTGATTTGTTTATTTGACGTATACTATGCATTAAGCAATACTTCACCAGTCTGTTTGAAAAGGTGGTGGTGTGGAGAACCAGAGAGGGTGGGGGACTAGGTAGTTCTATCATGTGATTTTTTGCATCAAATATTTTAAATACACAGTCTTTTCCTCCTGCTCTTCCCTGCCTTGCATAAAGAATAAAGTCTTAGATGGAGTTAGCCAAGTGTAATTTACTTTCTCTCTAGAACTGAAGCTCAGTTAAGGAAAGGGATGCATAAGCCTAGCTGGTAACAAGAGTGCGGATGGTAGGGAAAGTTAATAAATGGCAATAAAATACCTACCTGGAACTTGGTATAGTAATCATCTCAACTTAGAACTCCATGTGGTTTAAGAAAACATCACCAGATCCTATTATGTTTTCCTGTACTTCACAGAAGCCTCTGCAAGTCTTACTTCTTTTTCCTCTTCACTCCCTGCCAGCCTGTTGCAGCTCACACTGCGAAGCTATTTTTCATGCTCAGTAGCATGGAAACAGAAGGGAGAGTATGAGCTATCACCTGGAGGGTTTTTACAGGGGGTTACGCGTGGATCTGATGAAAGGCCAGCTGTAGATCGTGCAGATGACACTTAATGTTTTTGTAGTACATCCTCTGGACTGCGGTTTGCACTAGCTTGCTTCCCTCTGATTGTGTGGGATTTGAAAGCGATATAAAAACCTGCCATGGGTGTTAATAGTGTTCTGGCTCCACATACAAGCTTTTTAGGCTCAGCATGTTCGGTGGTAAACACACCAAAAGTAAATACTGAGCACACACATATCCCTCTTTCTCTTGTCTGGCACTAAGGGGAAGCCGCATGTCATCTCCTCTTGCCTGTTGTAACTAAACCTGAGTTTTGCAGCAGTTCTTGATGATGTTGCGAGGCTAAAAAAGCAAATTAAGAGATGCTGGGTCAGCCCTGTTTGAACACTGCTGACTCTGTTAGCTGATACTATGAGCTGCTGGTAGTTTCCAGATCATCTCTGCAGAAGAAACAGTTCTGTCTTGCAGACCTTTTTGCTACTCCTCCTTGGACTGTACATTCATTTCCAGTCTGGTTTTGGTTTGGTTTTGTGGGTTTTTTCCTGTATCTGACACGTGCTCCCAAATTGTACTTGTCCTGATTGAAATTGTATAGAAGTGTGTGTTTGTATGCTCCTTTGCTTTCTTTGGGGGTTCTTTGCTTTTCCTCAGGATCAGGGCTGTGTGATACCTGGAATTTGCCTGCCTGTCTGCTACAGACCAAGCAGACTTGGTTTCTTTATGTCTGAAGTGAAACCACTAATAGCTGTCAATCCCAGCAGGAAGGTGGAGGAAGGAATGTCTGGCCAAGTTCTGTGAAATTCTCCAGGTTAAAGTCTCCAGACGTCAAAATCAATTTCATTTGTCTGTCTAAATGTTATTGCTCAAAGTTGAATAATGATGTGTTGCTCAAAGACGAGGAAATTGGGTAGAAGGAGACAGGAGCCATCCTCTAGATCAAAGGTGTCTCTGTGTCGTCTGTTTTGTAACAATTCCTATAAAGTCACGACTGCTACTCTGAAAAATTTCCTCTGACGTAGCAGAGATGAGAATGCTGACACTGAAGTAATTGGTTTGTCCAGGTGGATATATTGCATACATCTGTGCGGGCATAAACTGTCTCTGGTGTTTGACCGTATAGCTCACCGTACCATGCGAGACCCTAGTTTGAACGGCCCCACGGCCGTTTCCTCATCAGGGATGGGAACGGTGACAGCGCGAGTGAGTCAGCCCACCTCATCTCCTCACCTGGCCAAATCCCACTCCCATGGTGAGGGGGCAGAACCGGAAAGCAAATATTTCCACTGTCAGAAAGTCTTTTCCAAGCATATCGTCTTACTAAATGTGTCTTTTCTATCCATTTGCCCAGTTACAATTAAAGGGGGATGCGTTTATGAGCGTAAGAGACGTTATTGTCACAATGCAGGAGATGCAGGTATGTGAATTATAGGTTTCACTCAGATTTTTGGATCAACTTGAAGAGAACTGACAGGTTAGTCTCGAAGCAGCAGATCAAATCACTTTAAGCAAGAAAAAAAAAAAGTAAAAAAGGAGAAGGTTAAAAAAAAAGATTCATACTGTCACTGAGTCAGTGAACCACTATACTTGAAGCCTGTAATCCAAAAAGCTACAATTCTGCAGTAAGGATATCTGGAGATGCTTAGATGCTAAGTTTCAGCAAAGTCCTTAAGTTGCAGTCTCCAACAAAGCAGAATTCGATGTGATATCTTGTTTCCTTAGAAACTATGCAAGGGGGACTGAAAGTAATCATAACCCCTTCATCATACCTTGTCAAGGAACAAAAGTCTATTAAGTTATGCTTTTTAGTTGAGACATTTATTCAAACATTAGGAGTTTCTGCCATGAAAATAACTGGAAGTCTGGATTGAAATATCAAAACTACTTTGAAAAGTATTACGTATAAAAATTTCCGTTTATTAATATTTGTGATTGTCTTTCACAAGTAATATGATTCTTTTGCTTTTACAGCATCTGAAGTCGAAAATTCTTACACAGAGGTACACAAAAGATGAAATCAATCACCATATTGCACACCAAGCCAGTGGTGCTAGTCACACACGTGGCACCAAGCGTGATTCTTCTACCTTTAGAAGAAAATCTCATAGAAAAAGTAAATCTTGTAAGATATAGCTATAGTAAAATGAAAAGTGCAATAACAAAGGCGACCATATTGATAAAATATGAGAATTATGTTTCAAATGTGTGAGATTTGAGTTATATTTTAGTACGTTTAAATAATACGTGAACTGGTAGCTGCTATGCATATGCCTACCATTGCCCCAAAACCCCGTAACTGATTTGCGTATGAATCTGCTAAGTTCAAACTGAAAGTGTACACCTTAGTTTTCTGACTCATGTGTTATTACACATATTTGAAAAAGGCAAATATCTCAAAGAATTAAGTTGGGGGGGAGCTTGTTTATCTGATTTAAATAGTTTCATTGTAAAGCTTTGTTTTGAAGTAAGATGGATTTTTAAAATTTCGAAGCAAGTTAGGCATCTAACTTAGCCGAAAACCACTGAGCACTGTTTAAATTCTAACCACGCTTTAAAACCTTTACATGCTTTAGAAGTTGTATTTAATTTTATGTTTGTAGCCAGAGATGTGTGTCTCGGGACGTGATATTTCAGGAAGAGATGGAACAATCGCAGTGAGTATGGATAAACCAATGTGAGCAGAGACCTAGAAAAGCTGACTGCTAAGGAAGCAATGAGTAGACTGAGGCTATTTATCTCAAGGTAGGGAAGAGTAAGAGAGATGAAACTTTAAATATGACTTGAAAAAAACCCCCACAAACCTCCTCTGAAGAGGAAAGGAACCATTGGCTTTCCACCCCTGCGATGGGTAGAGCAACGATGACGGGCTTTGCCTGAATCCAGAGAGTCTGAGCAAATCTGTGGTGGGTTGCTCAGGCAGGGAGGCTGCTGGGGCAAAGGGGCTGGTCACCTTTGGGGGCTGTGAAATCTGCACTGTGGGTGTTTCCACTCCTGGTTTCCACAGCCTTGAGGGTCTGGTCTGCTCGTTGATCTGTTCTTGTGCAGCGTGCGTGCTGGTTTTGTTAAGGCTCTCCTGTTTTCCGTGTTGGATTTTGCAGCATTGCCCTGGTGTGGTTGCTTTTCCAGCTTGGGCTGTACTATAGGGTGGCTGGTAAGGGCACAGTCAAGAGACGGCGTATGAGGTTTTCTGGAGTCTGCTGTGAAGTTAATCAAGAAAATGGCCTGCTTAATAGGTCATAGTTTTCCTTTCTCTGCTGCTCTTCTTGGCTGTTGTAACGTAGTGTTTTGTGAAAAATGACTACGTGTTGTGAAGAGGGGTTATTCTGAAGCTAGCCGTGAAGAAGCAGGTGTGTAAAAGCTTGTGGTACATGGCCTGGGTAAGGACGGACATGCCTGAGCTCCAGGCAGGCACACTTTAGCAGCTGAGGGCTAAAACTATAGAAAGGCCCCCAAGAGATGACTTCAATTTCCTCCCCCTAGCAACGAGACAAAAAAACGTTAAAATATCAAGTGCATGCAACTTGCTCCTTCATTGCACGGTGTCTAGAGAAAAAATAAAATAGCAGATCAATGGCAGAGAATTATTCCATAAGTGATTTGGGGTGTTCTGAATGGAGAAATCTTGCTTTCTGGATGTCTCTTGTGTCGATTAGTCACATGTCTTCACCTTTTTCAAAAGGGGAGTCATGTGGGAGCAGTGGCAAGACGACATGTCAAAGTCACCAGAGATTCCCCCATTACTGAAGTGTGTGTTGAGGAAAAGAGGGGTAGTCAGCTGGGAATGCCTGAGCTCAAATGCATTTGTAAGAAATGCTGAGCATTGACCTCTCATCTCAGAAGAGATCTTCCTTGGAAAATATGACCATATCATGCTAACATCATAAATCCGGGAAAGGAAAGAGGTTGGCACGGATGTCTTGCCGTACAACATAAAATAGTTAGGCGAGTCTGACATTTTGAAAGTTGTATAGGATTAACTGGAAAGAGGGTTTTTTGATCTTCTATTAAAGATATGTTAAGAAAACAAATGGAAAAAGGGAAATATAATCCTCTCTATTAGGTGTTCACAAGGTTTTAAAAATGATAAGCACTTTCTTTTGGGGAAAAACAATAAAAACAAGTGAGAGGTTGGAGTTATTTTCCATTGCTTCTGCTGTTAGAATCCAATGCTACTTTAAAAAAAAAAAGCACTACTAAAAAAAAAAACCCCAAACCCAGCCCGAAAAACCAACCCCAAAACAGCAATGTGAAAAATCACAAAACAAGGCAAAAACAGCCACAAGGGAGGAAAAAAAAGAAAGCAAAGATTGACAGGGCAGCTTCTCTATCTTGTGCTGATTCATGTTTGCAATCTTACTGCCGATGAGAGATAGGCCCGGTACACCATCTCATCCATACTCTGACATGGGAAATATGAGGTATCTAAGATAATGCCCCTTTAGCTGCCTTTCTGGTCAGAATTACATGGCAGTGATTCCCCAGCCAAGCTTGAGCTGGTAGGCTGGGCGTTTCAGAAAAGGATTGCAAAGTAGGCAGGGGGGGAAAAGATGCATAAAGGAAGGGTAAAAATTCAGTCTGTATCTCCGGTGGCCTAAGCTGCTGTTCCGACACTGAACGAATGAGCGAATGAATGACAGTAATTCTTGTCATGGTGAATGGGACTCTACTTGCAAAACGTCAGGAAATGAGGAAAACAAGAATAAGAATTAAATGAAGCACAATAAAGCTGCTTTGCCACAGCTGGTGGAGGTAGGCTTGTCATTAGGATCTCTCTGGGTTCTTTCCTTCTAGGACTTAACTTCCAGTTTCAGACAGACGAAGATCTGAGACCCCGGCACATGGAGGCACTGGCTGCTGTGGTGCTAAATCTTACTCTTTTGAATCTATTCCTCTTGCGCTAATGTCACTTGACTAACTTGACAAAAAAAGACCAGGAGCACAAGCAGATGGCAAACTTTACTTTCTGCACGTAATTTCCAATATCAAAATTTCTCTACTGATTTATGGAATTTATTGCCTGTCCACCAAGCATGATGTTGAAACTGCTTTTTAGATTGCTTCAAGTCCCTTTCTAGGATTAATTCTGTCTTTCAGCTATAGAATATTGCTGACTTCTTTGTACGTAACCAGTCAAGTTGGACGACCGTTACCTTGGACAAAGATGAGGCTCTTTTTGTCTTGTGCTTTGACCTCGAGATGATTCATTACCTGATCTCAGGGTCTGTATAGAATAGAATAGACTATTTCAGTTGGAAGGGACCTACAACGATCATCTAGTCCAACTGCCTGACCAATTCAAGGCTGACCAAGTTAAAGCATGTTATTAAGGGCTGAATTGGCTGCTAGAATAGATTTTTTTTTTTTTTTTCCTACAACCCTGAGTACTCTGATTTTGTTGATTCAAAGTGCTTCCTAATAATGTCCAGCTATTTTTGGACATAGAGTTAAACTCTGGTGTCCGTGTGGGATGCTACGGTAAAGGGACAATGCCAATAAATCCATGTCAGTGGATGTTCTGTGCAAAGGACAAGAAATAAATGAATTGCTGGATTGGAAAGGAGAGGTCTAATGCCAAGGTGCTAAAAATGCTAAAGTTTTGAGAAAGGTTTTCTAGCTGTATGATGCAATTTGGAAAGCATAGTGTGGGTTAATCATGGCATAGCGGCCTCAAGGCATAGTTATATTGCAGTGTCACATTTATAGAGACTATGAAAATACATAATAAGGACTGATTCATAGACAGGTTTCTGTACCAATTTTTCTTGCAGTTAAGGCTTGACAGAAAGAGTTTTTTGGAGGAGTGGAGAGGGTTTAATTCCTTAAACCTGTGACACCTCATCCTGGCTGCCAGGGTAACAATACTTTATACTGATGCATTTGCCTAAAATTAAGATGGCTAATACTTTTAAAAGTTACTTACGTAAATGCTTTTATCCCAGACTATTGGCGCCTCTACTGAGAGGTCACAAACGGGGGATATGAAACTGGTTTAAGTCCTTGGAGTCAGACCTGATCTCAGAAGAATATATTGCCGAACTGGAGGAGAGAGAATGGAGGTTACTGCCCACGTTCATTCAAATTCTCAGTTGAAGTGATGTGCCTGAGGTCACCCGGGAGGCTTGTGGCAGAACTAAGCTCCAGTCTCACGTCACCCTTGGTAGGTTCCTCCCTTCTCCAGTTTCATCCACCGCCTGTCTGTGCTGGGCCTGTTTGTCTGCTGCTTTAGCTGCAGAAGAGAAATGATGGTATTTAGCTGTATTTTGTTAAGTTCTTTGCAATGTGATGAGAAAACATTCTCTGAGTGTCCCAGATAAACGTGGCTTTGTTAGGAAAGGCTAAAGAAAGATTAAATGAAAAAGGTACTCAGGAGAAACTGGCTATTGGAATACCTCTGGTGAGCTTTTCTCACGTCTCTTACCATCTCACTGACAAGCGTAGGAGTGAGCTGGGAAGCTTGATAAGGAAACAGTCTTGATACTGAAGTCTGGCTTCAGTTTTCCATCACCTGAGATAGTGGATCACCTTGAATTTTTCCTACGACCAAGGCATTAAGTATATTTGGAGCTCAGTGTCGAAGCTACCTAGAATTTCAGAAGGTGAACCATAGGAATTAACAAAGTGGTCATTTAAACAATGAATCTTGTACCTTAGGAGAGCAGTGTCATCCTAATTACTTGGAGATTTATGTTCAAGGGAATGCTTAAACCTGATTTCAATATGTGAACTGGTAGAAGCTTACTTGCTTTTTCTAACTGTTTTTAAGCAATTCAATGTCTTTGTTTTAAATCCAATACCCTAAATGGAATGCACAGATTGTCTTGGGGAGTAAATAGTACTTGTACTCTAGTTTTTTATTGCAAATATTGTTGGAGTTGTCTCTTCGGAATTCAAGTTGAAGGTACGCTACAATTCAAGTCTACTTCAGCATGACCAGAAAAAGCACTGTGGGATTATAGAGCACAGGTCTGCGCTTAGTGAAGTGTGGACGTTATGGGATTATGTAGCTTTGACTAACAGCTGAGAAGGCTTTGAATAACAGCCACATGTGTACAAGCTGTAAGCCAGATTCTCTGCTGTGATGCCAGCCCCTGTGAGTCATCTGAGGGTGTAATGGAGCTGAAAAGTGGCTATGTAATATATCCCTATCTTCTGTTCCTCAACCACGGGGTAGTTCCCTGCTGCCACGCCGTTGGCATACCCGACTTCTCGTACCCAAGGCTTAGACCCCAGAATACGAACTCTGTCTGGACTTACACTGGGGGTCTGCTAAGGAGGATGTGATTAGGTGAAGCGTTTCCACCAGTATTTTCCCACAGAGCTGTTCCAAGTACACTGGGACCAGTTTGGTTCAGGAAAGGGAGTCATTACTAATGTCCTCCAAATGGGTGTCCCAGTGAGAGAAGCTGTAGCTGAAAATTTGCCCCCAGCGTTTAGTCTTCAGCCAAAACAGAGTTAGATTTAAGCTATGACCTTACAAGTTCACTGCTCCTATTAATGTCCTACAAACCACTCGCTGATTTAGACTTACATCCCAACAGTGGGTTGACTTACTAACCCTGAACAGATGGGTTTCTTCATCTGGCACTCTGCAAGATAAAGTGTGGGATTTTTTCATGCCGACAGAGGGATCACGGCTTTGTTATCTCTGTATGACAATCGCTGTACGCAATTCACTATGTATTGGGGGATTTCCTGTTTCACAGTGAAAGAGGAAAAAAAAAAATCAATGCGGAGCACTGTGGTTTAAACAAACCGAGACCTTCCTACGAGAGACCACAGAAAAAGTTTAAGGCTTTTTTTTTTTCCTTCCCAATCAGAAATCCAAATGACTATCATGACTTGCCTTATGAAATCCTGCAGTAGTTACATTAGTATGTTTATTATGTTTTTTCTTAAAATGGGACCCTGTAGTCAATGTTGCTGGCTCCTGGGAAAGCTCCCATAGCTTCACAGAGGTGCGTGCCAAGATTTTTCGTTCTTACTGGTTTTGACTCAACAGTCAAAAGTGAATAAGGCAGTGAGTGAAAGGTGTTAAAATGGACTGGTTCTCTGCTAGAATCCGGTGTATTTTCTGTGTGATGCTCACGGTGTCCTCCCAGGGCATCTGCCTAGAAAATCACCTTTCTCTCATTTTCTGCTATTTGTGATATTTTCTTTCCAAATTTCTGACCAGGAGTTCAAACCTTAGTGTGGTATGTTCACATGGTAACAAGCGACCCAGATACCACAGTGGGGAGAATTAGTCTTTTCAGATAGCGTTGTTTAGGGTGTTAATCTTCATTAACATCGAAATGTAGCTGAGTTGATGCTTCACGGTGGAACGATGATTCTGTAAGCTCCAGAACTTCCCCACCTGCCAAGCAAAACCACCTTGCAGGTGGTTTAGGCACCTTTCTGCAGGTGAACCTGTCAACATGGTGGGGTTTAACGTCCCTCCATGTGCAGTTCCTTGTCCCTGTCTCCCTGACCTGCTGTATCTGATGTCGGGGCTGCTGCCACGCTCTTCTCACAGCCAGGATCTGCTTCTGTTCCAGCTTCTCTGTCCCACGGTTGCCACAGCCACTGTCCATCAGCCCTCTTAGATTTGTGCACTTGGGTTGCTTTACAAAGCGCTCCTTCATGTGTTGTGTCCGCAGCTCTCCCTGCACAGAGCCGGCATGGATTTAAGGAGGTTTATTTGTCTGTTCTCTGTGCTAACCCTACTTATTATGTATTTGTACAGTTAGAAGAAACTACTGCACTTAATCCAGTTTTGAGCAGCACTAGTTCAAAAAGATGTATTTTTATCTTGTTTGCAGTGTAAGGACAGGTACATTCTCACCTGAGTAGGGAGAAGTGTTGAGTTCAGTGACTGGGCTAGGCTAAGTCTGGAGCTTAGTGTGCCACTGGAAAAAAATATCCTTGACTTGACTGCACACAGGTGAATCATGGAAATGTATTTAGAGCTCTAAGCAGCATCTACTTACCATTTTTCATTAAATATGTGCTTTTTTTTTTTTTTTAAGCCCTGTCCTATTGCAAAGTGGAGGTTCAAACCTGCGGTGATTGTGCCCCGTATTGAGATTGTGCCCTGTGGTTAAGGCAAATGTCTGGACAAATGAAGAAACATGTCTGTATGGGTTAAATAGCTGTTAGGAGCATAAATGCCTGGCCAGTGGTGCAGAAATTTCCTCCAGATGCTTCTGTTTTCCCCCCACCTGATCCCCCTTTCTTTTAATTCTCTGTTATTCACAGTGGTCTCCACTGAAGGAGTTACATCTCTCGGGGAACTGACTCCTTTTTACAGTGAGGATACCAGACTTTGACAATTATCTGAAAATCCAGGAGCCATCCAGTGAGTTATATGGGTTAAGGCAATTGGAAGCAAGCTCGACAGAAAGTGTACAGTAGAGCTAATAAATAGCGGGATGAGCCTGAGGCATTTCACGGGAGAAAAATAACAGGTAATTATCACTTGAAAGATTTTGCAGTCTCTTGATTATTTGGACGTAATTAACTGAGAGGGGCAAAATATTGCAGCCTGATAAGGTGAATCTTTGTCTTTAAAAAGGGTCTGTGCTCTCTGCATGGGAAAACTGTTCAGTTGAATTAAGGCTATAAAAATGCATGTATATAAACAGAATGAAAAGGGAAATACAAGAAATTGAAAATGAAGTATCACTTTGCAATATCTGGCTTATTGACACCTGCTTTTGCTGGTTTTGATTTCTAACTCGGCTGAGGGAACGCAATGCTGTTCTTGGCTTTGCATTATGTATAGCTATAGTTAAATCATTATAATGCTTTAAAACCATTGTTGGTTATAAGAAAAGCCATCAACTTTCACACCTATATTAACATTTCCGTGCTGCCCAAAGCTGGAATTTCTCTGCAAGATTTCAAAGCCCTGGGTGAGGGTGGGTTTATTCACGAGGTTCCCTTTGCAGCTCTGCATCCTCAGAGAATCCATGGGGACCTGCCCATCTCTTGGGTAGCGAATGAACCTGTCCTGAGCTGCAAAAACAGCTCCTCGCATTTGCTGGGGACTTGCCTGAATTTAGTGTCACCTACCCCTAAGTCTAACGGTCAGATGAAAACCACATTTGACTGCAAGTCAAATCCACAAAGTACTTGGTCCAGATTGAATGGGTGCATTTCACAGCTAACGTTTAACATCTCTCTAGTCTAATTACGTTTAACAAAAAGGCTATTCAACCGCAAATCTGAACTGGGCATTTAAAGGCATTCCCCGAGGTCTTCGCACCCTTCCTCATCCTTACCATCCTATTTGCCTTTTAGCTTTAAGGGAGAAAAGAGTTTAAATGGCCGTCTTCTGTGAAGAGCTCCCACCAAAGCGCCTTTCTCTGGATTTGCCGGAAAGCTCCGTTCCGGAAAAAAAAAAAAAAAAAAAGGGTGAGACCAAGGAGAGGAGGGAAGAAGGACACCTCCCCCCCCCCCCCGGTGCATGAATTAATACGCTGTGTGAATTGCTTGACACAAGCTGATTTCCTCTTCTAAGTGAGGACCCCGGGACAAGCTGTGACTTCAGAGTGTGGCACTTGCGGCTGGAAGTCCTGCGAGAAAACGCCGCGGGGGGGGGACACAGGGACAGAGGGTGCAGTTTCTTGCTGCGATTGCCTCCATCAGTTTTAGGCAAACTTTCCAGTGGGAAGGAAGGAGAAGGAGACAGCATTAAAATCAATAGCTGCAATGCTTAACCCACTCCAAAAGTAGCCAGGACGGGGGATTTTAGCGCAGGGATGGGCACTGCGTGGGTGTCTCCCGGCGTGTTCGTGGAGGGGTGTCAGCGCTTGCTCCTGTGGGGGCTCGGTTTTTTTCCGCTGAGGCACGGTCCGAATGCGGTGTAAAGGCAGGGAAGTGCGTGTTTATGAAGAAGGGGGGGTCGATGGGACGGTTTGCGGGGGCTGTGTGTCGGGGGGGGGTCCCCGGCACAGCCCCATCTCCCCTCCCATCGGTACCAGTCCGGCCCCCCCCGCTTCGTTTGCGCATTTGCTTGTCTGCAAAGAGGGGGCAGGGGAAGAGGAGGGATGGCGAGCAAAGGGGAGAAAAAAAAAAAAAAAAAAAAAAAAGAAATCAATTGCTATTTTTCATCTTTGACAAAGTAATTAAGACGGAGGCACTTGCTCGGCGGGCCCTGCTTCCGCGGTCGGGGGGGGCGTCACGGCAAGCAGGCAGACCCCGGGGGGGCTGTTTTAGGGAAAGGACAGGGGGTCTTCCCTTTCTTTGGGAAGACCACGAGTGTCCCCCTCCACCTCCCCGGAGCAGCCGCTCTCCCTCCCAGCGGTGATGTGGGCGACCCCGGTGGGGGGGCTTTGCCGGTGGCCACGGCTTTGGGAAGCAGGCAGGGACCCCTCCAGGCAGGGCAGGCTTATGTCGGGGGTGGGTGAACCCCCCCGTGGGTGGGAGAGGTGTGTTGGGTGCGAGCTGCAGCCGGGTGCTTTTCCCTAATCCCTTAGGGATGTGCTCGGGGCTTGGGAAGGGGCGGCTCGCCTCCGGGACGGGCGTTTGGGAAGGACCGTGAGAAACCAAAAAGGAGCTCAGCAAAATAATTTTCATGAGCTTACTGACGATTAACTGGGACGTTAAAACCCCACGTTGGAGGGATTTTAGTTTTTGAAAGGAACCGTAATTCCAAACTAGGAGTTTCGACCAAGGGCAGGTGGCTGCAGCTGAAGCCGCGGTGAGAAGAGAAGGGCAGGACCAGCTCGGGGAAGGTCGGCTCTGTAGTCGCGATAGCCGGCGATAGGAGTGTTAGGAAAAGGGAAAACGTTTGAATCCGTGCCCTGTTTCTCTATGGGTTTCCCTCTTGCCCAAGCAGGGGTCCTTGGCTCCCGTCCGCAGCGAGACACCCCCCCCCCCGGCCCCGCCGTGCCCCAGCAGGAGAGCCCTTCCCCGGGGTGCAGGGGAAAAGAGGGGTGCTCTCCCCTTCTCTGAAAGTAAAGGAGATCGATTCCTCTTTTCCAGGGGTGAAACTTCGATTTCACGTTTCAGTGCTGATGGAGACAGCAAAAATATCGCTTAGAAGAGAACGTGAAGAATGAATATTGTCACTTTTCTGAAAAAAAAACAAAATAAGTCAACTCCGTGAATCTAGAAAAGGTTGGGGGGGGGGGGTCTTCGCGACCAAAATACTTCTTGGACTGCTGCTTTGTCGCTTTTAATTTGGTTCGTGCCTTTAGAGGCATTAATGTAACCTGAAGGGCAGCATAACTGAGCTAACGACCCTGCTCCCTCCCCCGGCTCCGAGCAGATTGTTCTGCGGCTGGAGGATGCCTTGAGAAGGAAACACGGCAAAATACCGCTGATTTCTCCCCCTCCCCGATAAAACTAGCTTCTGTGTGTGCCCCTCGATTTCTGAACAGATCGAGGGAGAGTACATGGTAGAAGAGAGGCAGAAGAGCGGATTTGAAGAGAGGAACATAAAACACTCTACACAGACAGTGTGTATGAAAGCGTGTATGTGTAAAAAAAAAAAAATACCTGTATGTGCGTATTATAATTATATACCTATAGCATAGGTAGGCCCCCCCATCCTTGAACATGTTCGAAGCAACAGCATAATAAGTTAACCATAGCTGTGTTATAAACATGCTCTGCTGTCAGGCGAAAGCATTTTTCAGTTGGGAGAGGGAGTAAGCTTTTCTGCAAAAACCGATTTCCAATGTTCTGCTTTGCTGGCCCCAATCTCCTTGGCTTTCGTGGTGCTTTTAAATACCTCTTGCAGGTGAATTTCTGCTTACATCCGCAATGACCGGGTGTAATGTAAAGGAGTTGGGCTGAATTCTAGCGGAGATGGGCAACCTCCGCAGCTCCACCCGCACACCGAGCCGCAGCCTGGCGCTGCGGGCAGGTGCCTGCAGTGGAACAAAGCTCTTCGGTCCCACTGATGGGGACTCGTAGCTCCTGCGGGCACCGGGCAGCCGGAGGCTTTGCAGAATTGTCTGGGCTACTGCGATTTTTTGATTTACTGTGTCCGCTGAACCAAACGTTAGTAACCCGTAAAATCAAGGACGTACAAGAATTGCATGTGGTGTTGGTGAGTTTAGCCCCCTCCTCTCCTCCCCTCCCCCGAATAGGCGCACGCTTCACATTGCTTACGCTAAAATACAAAATACTCCCAGGCGAAGCTGACGCTAGCAGAGTGTATGCGGAGGAACAGCATCTCTGACGCTGAAACAACTGGGAAGGTTGCTTAGGGAGCATCCCGATTTGCCAATACGCTTTTATTTTTGTCGGTGTGAACAAAGTTGCCTTGTGAGCAACAGACCTTTGAGAAAGCCCCTCAAATAGCAGCTAACACGAGAGGTGATTAGGAGTGAATTGCAAAATCGTTTCTGGGTTGCAAAAACGATTCTGGGTTAAAGTCTGACTTTTAATGATGAGTAATTCCCCCTCTTACCACCCCAATTCTCAAAAATAAATGCTTTAATGGGTGGGGGAAGAACACCAACAACCTGACTGCGGTTGCCATCACCTTTGCTCCCACTTAAATGTTCTTAAGATAGTTTTGATGAGAGGGAAGATTGCTTTATTGTGTGTATCGTTTTAATTTAATTAGGGCTCAGGTCCGTTCCCCCACGGATGCACAGTAAAAATAGACAATATAGTGTTGTCTGGCGCAACGAGAACAAGGAAGACACAATTAAAATAATGCGTTTGTGTACTTTATACACAGTCAACTTCTCTGTGTGTGTGTAGGTATGTGGATATATATATAAAAATATGTAATTTCTATCTATATATAAACTATTGTAACGTCTGATACAACTGTGAACTGCAGAAATGCAGGGGAAAAAAAAAGTGGAGATGAATCACACGCTACAATAAGAGGGAGGGGGGAGAGGGGTAGAAATGGAAGGTTTCTCCCATTTCCCTCTTGCTTTGGGTGCAGTAGTACGTGTTTCTCACATGTTCCCTCTAATTACCAGTAAGAAAGTTCTTCCATGCTCTTGCTGGATTTGGTTTAGTAATCAGCCCCCATATGAGTCACACGGAACACGCAATCCCACTGCCGCGTGAGTGACAGCTAGCCGGCGCTCTGGCTTCTTGTTGTCCCTTTAAAATCTGAAACGAAGGGTAATGATTTATCAAACTCTTATTATCAAGAAAATGTCAAACGAAGGGCACCTTGCTATGCACTGACGCAAACCCGGTCTTTCCCAAGGAAGTATAGAAAGCTTTGCTCTCGACTGGGCAAAATCCAGTCTGTCAATTGCCTGTACCGCTGTTTTTACCTCTACCGAGTCAATCTGTGGCTATTTAAGACATGGTAAGTGCTTGATTTCTTTTCGTTGCTCTCGAAAAGGGCTGAAGGGGAGGGTTGGTCGTTAAATTTGGGGTCGGACCCCCCCCCCCCCCTCGTGCTCGCGTCGGTTCTCCCCGTCGGCGTCCTCCGCGCAGCGAGGGAAGCGGTGGCGGAGGGGGAGCTGTCCGCGGTGCTGACGGCGGAGCTGTCCGCGGTGCTGACGGCGGTGCTGCCCGCGGAGCCAGCGCGGGAAGGCTCCCGCGGAGCGGGGTAGGGCTGCCGCCGGGGAAGGGGCGCGGGAGAAACGGTGGTACCCCGAAGAGCAGCCGGATAGCGACCGAGTCCTTGCAGATCTTACCCCTGATGCCGGGAGATGGGATTAAGACGAAGCGAAAACTTGCAACGGAGACGGTGACGGGTAGTTTTGCGAAACCTTCTTCTGAGAAGAAGGTGTATTTTTAAAGCTAGCGTTAAACAGATGGAAAAGGTAGGGTTTGTCTGCGGGTTGTTTAAGGTATAAAAAGAAGACGCATTTTAAATGATAATTTTAAACTGGAGGGAAGGGCAGGGGGGTGGTGTGTGTGTGGGGGGTGTGGGAGTGTTGTCAGTAATCTGTTTAATAAATAAGGAATGCTTAAAAACATCTTTAGACGCGTGTGAGTCGAAAACGTAAGAAAAAGAACAGGGAAAGCTAGCCGTTATTGGCGTTAATTCCGCTGTGGTGGTGTGGTTAGGTTTGCGTTTCACTGTCTCGCTGTCAGGTTTTGAAGGGTGGCAGCCAGCTCACCAGTACTATTTTGCTTGTTTTTTCACATCTCCGGCTGCCTACAGGGCAGCTTGTCTATTGCCTATATATATATAAAAAAAAAAAAAAAAGCCGATGTGCATTGTTGAATGACAGAAAGGAAATGGGGCGTAAAATTAAAGAATCTTTCTACACTGGTGATAGGGAAGGGAGCATCCTACAGTCGTGATGTGAAATCTAACGAGGTCTGGCGGCGCAGTGCTGTAGAAGCACTTATTTAAACTCGAATTATGGGTTTGCAGATGCTGGTGTGGTTTTTTGTTTGTTTGTTTTGAGTTTTTTGTGTACCTTACTGTTTCCTCCCCCAGAATACTAATGTTGAATGAGAGGGCAAGCAGGCGAGCTGGGGCACCTCGAAATTCTGCAACACTTTTGTATCCAGATTTTCTAGTGCACGCTTTTTGTGCACGAGGAAAGAAATTTGTAGAACCTCTGCAGTGCCAGCATTTTTTTTTTTTTTCTTTTGGTAAAATATGTGATGTTCTCATTTTAGGATTACGCCAGTCAAAGGGATATGAGCAAACAGGTTGTGAACAGTTCTGAAACCGTTACTCCTGGACCCAATGAAGGTACGGGAGTTGTAGGAATCAGCCCCGAAAATGAGCCGCAGAATGGCCCATCGCAAGCCCCTGCCGCGATGGCCAGGCTTCCCCGATCACTTTCTAACGACAACAAAACACTTCCCTCCGAAGAAGCTCAACCAAATGATTTTGAGAGGACCAAAGTTGGGATCTGCAAGCTCAGCAGCACCCCGGTGCAAGCCAACTCCACCCTCCGGAGGGAATCTGTGGAAACCTTTCCGTGCAAGCATACCCCTGGGGCAGGGGCCGCCGGGCAAGCTCCTATCCCTCACTGCAAAATTCCCGCTTTGCAAAGCACAGACGGAGACGCTAATCTAAACCTTGGTAAGAGCACACTGGAGCAAAACAACGCCAAAGGCGCCTGGGTGACCTTGAGCCAGAGTACCGTGGTACTGGGCACAGATGGGAACACTTCTGTTCTTCCTGGCAGAGTGGAGGGGGTAAGTTGGTCTTTGTAGGGTTTCTTTCCCCTGCCTTCAACTCGTGGGAGTGAGAGGTCTTTGCCACTCATTGCCGATTTGGGGCCGAAGCTCTAAAATCAGGTCCAAGTCAGTCGGGGATGGGGCTGTACCGCAGGGAGGGGGGAAGGAGGAAGGGGAGACAGGGTCTTAGGTAAAGTGCTGTACTGCCGGTGAGTCCTAATAACGTAATATTGGTATAAATGACAATCAATAGTTCCCGGCTAATTCCAATGTGTTCACTGAGCCGTGCCTGTCAGTATAACCCGGTTCTGGCCCGCGGTACGCGTGTGCGTACGCCGGTTATGCCTCCCTGCATGAGGCCAACTCCTGTCCCCAGCACCAGATGTGAAAGGTTGCCTTGCTCTTCCACTCCTCAGGCTTGGCCGGCTGCTCAAGCCCCTGGCAGCTGAATGCTTTCGAGCCTGTAACCAAAAATAAGGCGAAATCAATCAACCCAACCCCACAAGACATCAAATCCTCCCGAACCCTGGCCCTGCGCCCCGGGAGGGGTTTGCCGTTAGTGGGGTGCGCGGCCGGGAAGGTGTCGCCCCCCACCCCGGCACTCTCCCTGCCCTCCCACATACCCGGGTTTAGCCTGAAAGGAGGGGAGGGGGGCAAGTTCATTCCATAAAAGTGATTTTTTACATCGTTTGCGTGTACCGGGGAAAAGGCCTGGGCCCCTGTGGGCTTTGTGGGGGACCGGCGGTCAGTCCTTACCCATCCAAGGGTACCGAGGGCTCCGCTCCCCAAAGAAAGAGGGCAATGGGGCCTTCCGTGCACCGGGGAATTAGGAGCCAGGCGACCCCCCCCCCCCCCCCCCGAGGCCCTGTGTAGATGCCAGCATGGCCGGGAGATGCGCATTGCAGTGGCCGGAGTCTCCGGGAAGGGAGCCGTCGAGCCAAGCCCTGCGCATTTCACCCCCGGGGGGACCAAGCAGGGCGAGGGTGCCCGGGCAGCGGGGACTGACACCCCCCCCCCCCCCCCCCCCCCCCCGGGCTGCGGTCGCCGCCTCCTCTCCCTCGGGATCAGCCTGAGAGAGGGCCAGGGTTTAAAATCCCCTCTTCTGTTTTCTCTAGCTGAAGAGAGCCCGGGCAGTGACGGGTCACCCTCCCCGGTCCCCCCCCCCGCCCGCCCCCGCTCTCCGGGACTCCCTCGGGTGAACCCGGCAGCCGCGGCACCGCGATGCTTGTTTGCAAAAGTGGCTGTTTTCCGATCTCTCTCTCTTTTTTTTTTTTCTTCTTCCCCCCCCCCCCCCCTTTCCCCTTTTCTCCCCTTTAGGAAGACGATGTAGGGGATGAAAATAAAGCCCGAGGGAACTGGTCTAGCAAGCTGGATTTCATCCTCTCCATGGTGGGTTATGCAGTGGGGCTGGGCAATGTCTGGAGGTTCCCGTACCTGGCCTTTAAGAATGGGGGAGGTAGGATGGCTTTTTCCTATCTCTCTACCTGCAGTACCGTACGGGGCTGAGCCGGTCCCTGCCTTTTTGGTGGGGAAAAACACGAGGGAAGCGGGGGCCGGGGGTACCCGCACGCCTGGTAAAGCCGGGCAGCAAAGCCCGGGCTGAGCCGAGCTCTGGGGGGGGGGCAGCTCCAGACCATCAGCGATTTTAGCGAAAACCCTTGCTGGGTTTTTTTGCTGTCGATCAGCTCGGAAAGTAGGAAAACTGCGAGGAGATTTCGTTAAAAGGTAGCGCTTTCTTTAAAACCACCCTTAATTAATTGGTGCTGGTCGGAGGAGGGAAATGAAGAGCCGGGTTGAGCACGCCTGGGCGGAGAGGGAGGGTTCCCGACCCCCCCAGCCCCCCCTTTGCCTAATTTAAACACAGTCAGGTCCAAATCCACAAACGGTGAGACGGGGGAAGCGGTGGGAGGAGAGGGCGATAGGAAGGATTTTTGAGTCGGGAAAGACACACGAGGACGTTTGAACCCGAGGCGAGACGTTCTTTTTTATTTCGTGAAGTTTGGGGCATTTCTTTTAAATCTCTCAGTGAGCCGATTGAAAACTAAGCGTTTGAAATAGAGCCAGTGCCGCTCAGCAGAACAGAGGAGCAGAAAAGCTGGAAGAGGGCTTGTGCCCTTAATAGTTTACAAGGGGAAGAAAAAAGTTTATTTGCGGAGATTCTCCGAACAGAGGCTCTTCTTTATACTGAGCCTCGGTGGGTGTAACTGTATTTAACCTGCTGCAGCTGTAAGCCTCTTCCCTCCGCGCAGGACTATCAGCAGGGCATGTTGGTGCTGTGATCTTTGAAAACAGTTGTGTAAAGGCTGTAAGAGCTATTTCATGCGAGAGAACTAGCGATTTTAAACCAAAATCAACCTTTACAAAAAAAAAAAACCGGCGAGCTTTTTTCTTTTTACGCGCAAGGACTTTTAAGCGGGAGGTGTGAAAATACTCATTTAACAATAATATTTTCTCGAGCAACTGCTGCAAACGCAGAAAGCTGCTCCCCCACCCCGGGTTGGGGACACCGAGAACCGATAACAAATAGAAAATTGTTAACAGCTGCAGGTCTTGACTAAGTTGTCCCCAGTATCACGGGCAGAACTGGACCCGTTCCGGCCGGAGGAAAGCCCCTTCCCGGGGGGCTGGGTGGGGGTGCTGCCCCGCGGAGGTTGCGCGGGGCTCTCCGCACCGGGCCGCGGAGGAAGGCGAGTTCCCCTCGATGTGATAAAAGACGAGACGCCCCCCCCCCCCCCCCCAAGCGCGATGATTCAGGTTGTTCTTTTTTTTTCTCCCCCTCCTTCCCCCCCCCCCCCCAAGGTGCTTTTCTCATCCCTTATTTGATGATGTTGGCTCTAGCTGGGATCCCAATTTTCTTCCTGGAAGTCTCCCTGGGGCAGTTTGCTAGTCAGGGACCCGTGTCGGTCTGGAAAGCCATCCCCGCCTTGCAAGGTGAGCGGAGCAGGAGCCGACCCGGTTTTTGGGGAGCATGACCCAAACTCTCTCGCATGGCTTAAGCACCTGTGCCCCCTCCGCAGCGCGTCCGCAGGCGCGCAGCCGCATGTTATGGGGCTTTGCCGCTGGTGGCTCGGCAGCTTTAGCGCGTAATTTGCGCGGTCCTTGAGGGTGTGAGCCCTTTTTTTTTGGGGGGGGGGGGGGGATGCTGCTCTGTACCTGCGCCGGACAAAACCGTCGCTTTGCAGCCGCCGGGACGTGCGGCAGGTCCCTGCCTCCGCCTGGGATTAATCGCCTTATTTTCCTCTCTCCCTCTATTTTTTCTCAGGCTGTGGCATTGCAATGCTGATCATCTCGGTTCTAATAGCCATATATTACAATATTATTCTGTGCTACACACTTTTCTACCTTTTTGCGTCCTTTGTACCTGTGCTACCTTGGGCTTCCTGTAACAACCCGTGGAACACGCCAGACTGTAAAGATAAAAACAAACTTTTGTTAGGTAAGTTGCGACAGGCTTGGTTTTTCGGTTTTTTCTTCTTTTTCTTTGCGGTCACGGTAGGGTTCCAGAGTTTTCTCTGGCTTAGCTGCGCCCCTGGGAGACTGAGGATGACTGTGGCCGGGCGAGGTTCCCAGCACGGAGGAACCGTCGCTTCCCAAGTCACTTCGAACTGATCTGCACTATATGGGCTCTTCCCTCCTCCTTTAAATTTTTCTTCATCAAGGATAAACGGGATTTTTCAACGATAACGCTAAAAAAAAGCCAACTTTTTTTTTTTTTTTCCGGGTAAAAACTCTGCGTAGGGGAAAAAACACGAAACAAAATGCAATAGCTGGCAGCCTCTGCTTTCTGTTAAAGACAACTTAATGAAAAAAAACCCTGAAAACCGAGCAAACAACCTTCTGGACGAGCTGGCAGCACCGGCTGCGGGGGCCGGTTGCCTTCCCCTGCCTTGGCCCGGCGGCTGGGGGCCGGCCGGGACGCCCTAATGCCGGCCCCGGGTGGGGTGACCCCCCCAAAGGGGGAGGGAGCAGAAGTTCTTTCACTTCCTCAGGCTCTTTTGACGCCTTAGACATGTGGGCTAAAGGGGGAAAAATCAGGAGAGCTTTTTAAGCCCTAGTTCTCTCAGATCTTTATAGCTTCTGTAAGCAAGGTGTTCCAGAAATGTATCATAGAACGAAAGTTCAAGTCGTGTGTGATTTAAGGCTTTTTGTTGTCATTTTACACCCAACCTGGAAAAAAAAAAAAAAAAGAAATCTGGACAAGTTATTTTTCTTCTCTGTTTTCTTCCTAGATTCTTGCATTATTGGTGACCACCCAAAAATACAAATCAAGAACTCTACTTTCTGTATGAGTGCCTATCCAAACTTGACTATGGTTAACTTCACCAGTGAGGGAAACAAAACGTTTGTCAGTGGAAGCGAAGAATACTTCAAGTAAGATTTTTATTTGTTTAGAGACGTTTTGTTAATCTTTCTCTAAAACCCACTGTAACAGACACAAAATACCTCTTTGGAAGACTAGAAATACAATAGTTAAGGACAGCAAAAGATACCCATTTTTTATGCACAGGAGTGATGAAAGCTGAATTTCAAATGCTGGATTATTTGTGTTCTGTTCCTATGGTGCTTAGCACAGCTGGGGTGTTGGCCCATGCCTGGCATTTTTATCTACTACTGCAATGCAGATAAATAAAATAATACATGGTGAGAATCCCTGGAACCTTCTAGAGAGACTGCTGAGAATGCTGAAGCAAAACAAAATTCTGTAGGAATTTGCACTGAATTACTGCCTGCGGTTGCTGTCATTAATTTTTCTCCTTTTAAATTTTTTTTTATTATTATTTCTTTTTTATTCTTAGGTACTTTGTATTGAAGATTTCGGCAGGGATTGAGTATCCTGGTGAGATTAGATGGCCCTTGGCACTATCTCTTTTCCTAGCTTGGGTGATTGTTTATGCCTCCCTTGCTAAAGGAATCAAGTCATCCGGAAAAGTAAGAAAAATATTTGTGATTGTACACTGTGAGAAAGCAGCGTGTTGCTTTAAGGGAATCACACTCTTGTTTAAGGCAGTGAGTTATTGAAAATTATTTTCAGCAAATGGCTAAGTATTAACGAAATGCCTTTTTCTTGTCTGTGTTTTCCCGTTTAGCCAAAACATAAAAAAAGATAATTTTGGTTGAACATTTGTTCCCTAATCTTCAGTAAGTTTAAAATGAGCCTTTAAGCTGCGCTCAGCAGTTGGATGGCAAAAAGGTGCCTTCAGCAGCCTCCCCTCTTCCGTGGGGTGCTCATTAAAATTCTGCAGTCACCTTACGTGTCGCTGTAATCAGGGAAATTATAAGTTAAGATGTTAAGTAACACATTTGAAAATAAGAACTGAACTCCCATTGGTCTATGGTGACCGGGAGCAGTGGCAGTGTGTGTATCCTCTTTTCTCAAATATTTGTCTGCCATCTTTCTAAAACTCCTCCTTGCGGTAACCCAGCTCCTTGCTGTGTCTCTCTGACATCTCACACGTCGTTCTCTCCTTCGCCCCTCAAATCTGCGGCTTTCTGCCATGCCTCCTAACTAGCAACCGGGTCAAGAGGGAGCATGTCCTCTTGTTGGCATGGAAGTAGAGGCTTACGACTTGGCCAGGCAGCTGTCTGAGCAGAGAAATGCAGCTTTTTCTTCGGCAGCAGCACTGGTTTGGGTGGGTTTTTAGTGAAACCTGCAGGAATGCAATATCTGAAACTTTTCCGTCAACGCCACTGCAATTACCACGCAGGTTAAAATGTTGGATGATGACCTAGCATAAATCTAGCTTATTTACAAAGAGTAGGCTGAAAAGATAAAAAAGCTGGAGCGAAACAACTGGATATTTCCTGGGATAAAGCTAGTGGATATGCAGAGATAGCTATGCATATTCTAGACATGGGCACAGAGTTTCCGATTCCAAGCTACCCCTTTGTACCTAGAAGCTGACAACCCCTGTTGGGAGGTAGTTTGGGAATTATCAGAAAATCCAGAGACTCGGAGTGCCAGGGGAAAGTCGAGATTTTTTTATCCCCCCCCCCACCCCCCCAGCATGATAGGAAAAACTGTTTCATGCAAGGCCAGAGCCAAGAAACAGATGGTGTATGGGAGAATAACTTGGGTTTGGATGTGGCAATAGGTATTTCTTTAAGTGAGTCTTAGTGGCCAAGGAAAATACTGACTCTTTGGTGTCGGGGATAGAAAACCTGCATAGGTGAGTTCAGCGTATTCACTGCACAAAAATTCATCAGGGCAGCTTCTTGAAACACCTCTTGAAACAGCAAAGAGAAAGCTGAGAAAGCAGTTTCAAAAGTCACTTCAGCTCAGAGGATTCTGGTCCCTGTAATATTCAGGGGTTAATGCAAACAGGATTTGAAGTGCTTTTCGGTAGAGTGTACAGCTTAACTGGCTGCAATCTAGACATTTCATCTGACCACAGAGAGCGCTCTGGTCTGTACTAGGTAATTTTTAAGACATTAAACACACAACCTCTGTTGTGTATTTAGACATCATGATGATTAGGTCTATCTGGATTGTTCCACTTTTTTTTTTTTTTTTTTTTTTTTTTTTTGCATTGGGACCATAAGTATTTTCATGGTGATATGTAATTATTAAGAGGTACAAATAGTAATAAACATTCTTTAGGCTTAGTTAAATACAGAGAAATATATAGAAAAAATCAGAAATTTAAGCGCTATTGAGTGGCATTGCTCATTTCATTTCCACTGAACTGTGTTAGTTTACTCTGGGCAAGGGTCAAAAGTGATATTGTCGTTTAGATCTAAATTCCTATTGTTCCTCTCCAGACTTTCTTTTCTACTTTTTCTTCCCCTCTCTGTCTAGAATCCCAACTCTTACCTCTGTTGCTATGGATATTATTCCTGTTTCCAGCAGTGAGAAGAGCTGTAAAATTTCAGATTTCCTGGGAAATAACCCTGTTGTCTTCCTAGTTTATCCCCTGGTTATTGTCTCTGAGCCTGAGTAATTGCTTTCTTCAGGCAATAATATAGCCCTTGTATTCCCCCCTTCCCCCTTCTTAGGGATCCAAATAAGCCCTTTCAATAATCTTTTTTTTTTTGGTCTGTCCAGGTGGTGTATTTTACAGCTACGTTCCCCTACGTGGTTCTCATCATCCTTCTTATAAGAGGAGTAACTCTGCCTGGAGCTGGCGCTGGAATCTGGTACTTCATCACGCCAAAGTGGGAGAAGTTAATTGACGCTATGGTGGGCTTATTATTGCACTTATAACTCTGCTAGGGTGAATAAGTCATACGGATTTCTTAGTGTCTGTTGCAAGGGGTTTCGATGTGCAGAGGCAGCACTGTCGTCTGTGGAAACTTGTTCTTCATCGTACATGGAGTGTTGTTGCAATGGATGTTTGTTATTTGTGTGCATGTAACATTTTTTACATATATTATTATAGACGTGTTGTTTACTTCGCTTTTCATACTTCAGCTGAATCTCTGAGTAGGTGCATTTGGAAAATAGGGGATTAAAGAGCAAGCCTAGATTTTGCATACGCTGGTGTCTGTTGGGTGCTGCCTTGACTTGAACAAGCACGTGAAGCTTCTAATAGGTAACATAATGAACTTACCTGCATTTCTTGAGAAATGCTCTGAATAGGTGTATTTTACTCCTTGAGCAAAGATCGTTCTGAATAATGCATATGAGACATTAGATGAAACCAAATCAAGTTATACATCCTAATCTAACTCCCCAGGAGCATATAAACTGACACAGAACAGCCGTGATCATTATCCTACCTGCATTGTAAGAAACAAGGCTTCTTGCTGGGTAGGAGGGGACAGAATTCGACGACTCTGTACCTGGCTTTGCTCTTGAAGCACTGCCTGCCTCACTCAGGGTTTCAACTGATTTCTAAAAAGCCATTTGTTGCCAATGAAGCCAGTCAAACGTGTTCCAAAACCGCACGTGGATTCGTGTCTCTGTAGACTTGAATCAACCCACGGATTATATATTTGTCTGATACGGCACATGAGCGCCTGTGTGTTGGTCTGAAGTGTCTTGAGGCAGGAGTCTGGAGACTGAGCTGAGAGTTACAATTCAGACTCTTTTCTCTAGAAGTTTAAGAGGGATTTCTAGCAACACCTCAGGAAATTTCCTGTTTGTTTTTTTCTTTTTCCCCGCTAAGAAATTTTTTTTCCTCTATCAATAGTGGTGTGATATCACACTGATAGATCAATAATTAAAGCTGAAAGCAATTTCCTGGATGAATTGTGCAGATCTTAATTTCCTTAAAATCTCTGCAGTTATGAGTATTTTGACCCTTTAGTCGTGGGAGTATTAAATCTTCTGCAAACAATACAGAAATTAATTTTGCATTAAATATGAGCAGTTTTGCATCCCACATTGTCCAATAAAGGAGCTGAGAACTGTTGCCTTTTGCAAACCGGGGTGCTCTGAATACTCCAAGTATCTGTATAACCCTGGGTAAATGTTTGATAATATTCAGGCGAGCTTCGGTTTTCAATTTTCTTTGCAGTATAACATGAATTAATAGCTGTACATCACTCTCAATTAGATGAAGGATTGACTGCTTGCTGGCTGGTAACTTTTCAAGCAGCGTTTAAGCAATAACTTCAAAACTGGATAGTGTGTGTATAGGGACACCTATCTGTGCATGTACCTCTGTCTCCTTTTCTGCGCTGCAGACTTGGGTGGAAAATTAGACTTTGTAGGAGAGCTTGTAAATAGAAATACCAACGCTTCAAACATTTTGCAAGTGATAAGTAAGACCAACTCCTTTGAAATTCCAGGCAATTTAGAAATGTTTTATCCAAATGCGTTTAAGGCTTCAGAGAACTTTGTTACAGAACAAACAATGCCGTTTGGTTGTTTTATTTGTTTTGTTTTGTTTTTTTTTAACAAAGACTTGGTTGAACATATCTTTTCTTCTGCTGGGAGGAAACTGGGTCCTGGTGCCTAAATAGCCCTAATTTAACCCTATGCTGTTTGATGCACACCTAATGACAGAAATTTACCCTAATTTTAATGTAATCTCATTCATAAGTAGTGCATCAAGCGACACTGAGGGTTTTAATTTTATCACAAAGATAAAGTATTATTTAGGACCACTGGCGGATAAACCGTTGGCACCCAATGAAGATTTTTCCTCTTGATTTGTATTTTCTTTGCTGAATGTATTTGAACTGATATTCAAACTATATTTCTTGATACATATTTGTGCCTTCTACATATGGCAAAGGTAATACTGTCATTTTATATGGGCTCCACAAGAACGGTACTCCTCATCAAATGGGCACTATGTGTTTTGGGGCAGGGTTTTGCTTTTAAATGTTTTATTGACATCCATTGCTCTAGAGTTCATTTAAACTACTTATGTGTTAATCCCCTAACAGAAACCGTTAATAGAGTTATTGATCTTTTTAATACTCTTTTCTGAAGCTGATGCTATTTCCTCTCTTGTCTGTCTTAGGTTTGGAAGGATGCTGCCACTCAGATTTTCTTCTCCTTGTCCGCAGCATGGGGAGGTCTAATTACTCTCTCTTCTTACAACAAATTCCATAATAATTGCTACAGGTATGTAAGAGTGAAATCCGTTGGTCTTATTAAACAGGTCTTGTCCCAAGCCAGTCATCTGCCGACTTGGAGAAATCTGGTTTGAAAGACTGTCATCTTTTTTAATTTTCTTTTCTTTTTTTTTAGATTCTCTTTAAAAAAAAAAAAAATCCTTTTAAATTTTTTTTTTAAAATTTTCTTTCTTAAATTTTATTTTAAAAAATTTCTGGTATTTTATTTTTTAAAATTTTTCTTTTCTTTTTTTTTGGGGGGGGTGTGCTTTTCTTGTTTGTTTGAGTTTTCTTTCTATTTGTTTTGTTTCTTCAATCTTTTTGGGGGTTTGTGTATTGTATCTTCTCCCCAGGTCCTAATCTGCTAGTCTCAAGACGAGCCTTAGGCTTATTATAGTCTATTGGGTCTTCATTTTCAGAATCAGCAGTTTTAGGCTGAAAGGCAAGCTGGGAAGCTGTCAAAAGAGCTGTGAGCAGTGGTACGAAACGCTGCCAGTCGGCAGCCTCTGCTGAAGAACAACCCGTGTGTAGAATGGGCTGAAGTTTGCCCCTGTGAGACATGCACGAGTTTAACACGCAATTTCCATATCTGTGATTCTTGCCTCTCCTACATGTAATTCTTTTTTCCAATTACTCTTAGTGTGATTTTACATGTACAAAGTTCTTTCAAGGTGTGAAATTTAAAATCACTTTTATTTGAAGTCACTGAAAGTTATTTTTACAAGGAAAAAAAGTCGTTCTTCTGGTGGGCCAGTATAGTTTTTCATCAAAGAGCGTGCCAAAGAGATGTCTGCAGATGGAAAAAACAAAAGCAAGTGGCATTAGTGGAATGCTTCGCTGCTATTTTATGGTCTCTAAAGCCAATCTTGTTTCTGCTGAAGCAAACCGTTTCTGATTCCTGCAATGACAGATGTGCTGATTCAGGACAGCCACCAGCAGGCACAGGGGCTGTCCCAGGGGTATGCTTAAAAACTTTCCCAAATCAAGACTTTAAAGCACACACTCCTTGGGATTTGAACTCCCACATCCTGTAACTTCTAAGCACCATATATAAAAGACTTACTTTTAAAAAGAAATGTGGATCGGGATTTTAAAAAGGAATTTCAAAAACTTTTCTTACTGGTGTTCAAAAGTAATTTAATATAATCATCCTAAAATATGGATGAATAAGCAACAGCGTTGCATACTCAGTAACTCCCACCCAGCAATCCTTTGGGTCTTAATTTTGAAAATGCTTGTCCTGGGGTTTGGCTTTTTTTTTTTTTTTTTTTTTTTTTCTCTTGATGAATGAATACATTCAGAATATCAGGGCAAAAAATGGGAGAAACTTCATGCTATCTTTCTGCATTAATTTAGCAATGTTTTGTGGAGTTTGGAAAATGTTCATGAAAATTTTAAATTAAATACATGGTAATGAAGTATAAAAATCTTACAGGTCCAATACTAAATGCATGCTTTACCTATGTTAGGAGAGATATGGGAGACTGAAGCAGAAATAATTAGAAAAGCTTAGTTACTTCTAATCTTTTTAATTTTACAACACGTCTTGAATACTGAAATGAAGCATGACTATTTTCTCTTTCAATTTTTATATTCATTACGTTCTAATACTGCAGATAAAATTGTAGTTTTCAGTTACATATTCATTTTAAACATCATTAAATAATCTATAATTGCAGTAAATTTACATAAATTAACTTCCTCATGCATACCTCAAATATTTTACTTAAAACTTATCTGGTTTTGGAAGAAGATTAACACGTGGTGATTCCAAACAGAACATTGTCATTTTTTACTGTAGACCTGAAGAATTAACCTAATCATTCCTGTCAAGAGATGCTCTGTTAGAGATTCCAGAAGCTTCCCAGCTCAGTGAGGTTCTTGACAGCTTTTCCGGTTGTATTTTGTTCTGTTCCTGGCAAACAAATAGCAGAAGGAATAAGCAATTTTAGCCAACTTAAACAAAGGAACAAACAAAAACATTTAAAGTGCGTGACTTGTTTGCTCCTAAGCTGTAGCAGTTTAAGGGGAAGTCTTCTGGACACATATATTGTGAAGAAAAAATAAAAATCCTATCAAGGATGTAATAATTATGAGTGGGGATCATGAGGGCTGGTGTCCTGTCAAGTCACATACACTTACCCAGTAGAGTATGGCATTCAGGTACGGATTTCTTGAGATTCCCTTAACAGCAACAACGGAAAATTGTACGAGGGAATCCTCTACAGATGGGCGGGTGTTTAAGTGAGTGCTACAAGGTACGGAAAGCTTAACCCTGAGATTTTGTGCATAAATACAAGAAAGATACAGGACAAAAATCACCTTACCTTAGACGGTGGCGGTTAGTCCATACGTGATATAATAAGCAGATACGCACATCAGGCGAAGAGTAGAACACTGCATTACAAATCGTGTCGTCATTGCTACCTTCTTCAGAGAGACCAAGAGCAGAAATGATCACCCTCCTGCTTGGCCTGTGGCTTTCTATAGAACATCTGGGGGATGGAAACTTGCACAGCTGATTCCTGGTGGTGTTGCGAAGACTTCTGTCATCTCCGACCAGCATCAAATGTACCTGAGAAGTGTAAAAGTGCACCTTCCTCAGCGTTCCCACGGGATGTGTGTGCTCATGAGGGAGACTCCTTAATTGTGTACAAACCCCTCCTCCCTTGCATGTATTACAACACGGTGAAGCGGCTTCTTGTGTTTTCTTTTCAGGGACACATTGATAGTCACGTGTACCAACAGTGCCACAAGTATATTTGCAGGCTTTGTCATCTTCTCGGTTATTGGCTTCATGGCAAATGAGCTCAAAGTGAATATCGAAGCTGTGGCAGACCAAGGTAGGGTATGCTGCCGTTTCATTACTTAGGCACCCGGTGGCGCCTTCAGCTCTATGATTAATGATGACATTGACCGTGGAGGTGGGAATAACGGCTTCAAACTGGAGTGGATTAGTAAACCGCTTGTAGGCATTTCTGTACGGGAGAAGGTACGTAGGGAAGCACAGTGGGAAGTCAAGATATTACTTGAAGCCTCCTTATCACTTGTTTGGTAAGAGGAGGAAGCAAGCTGAGACTCATTTAAAATCTTTATGTAAATGACTGAGGCGGGGGGGGAGGGTGAGCTCTCTCCTTCACACAGTCTAAGCGATCGCTGGCCACCTTATTTGTCTCTGCTGCTGCTGCCTTGTCGGGTCCTCCAAGGTAAAAGTTGTCCCTGATGGTGGGAATCTTGGATGAGAGGACGGTGGGCTTCGCCATGTGGGGGTGGGAGAAATACGGTGAGAGAGGAGTATTGGGCTTCTGAACTGTGGGGAGGAAGGAGCTGCCTCCATGGGCAAGTAAAAAATTTCCAGAGAACGGGTGAGAAGGTCTCAGTTAGTCAAGTGAGATGGTTACAAATGGGGATCTGAGAGGTCTTAATTGTCTGAGCTGAATGTGAGTGAGAAGAGCGGGACTGACGGAAGAACTTGGGCTGTCAGGTATGATTTGGTGTGAAGTAGTGGGAGATAGGAAGGGAGGAGCTTTTGCGGTAAGATTCAGAGAAGTTTAAAGTATTGTAAAAATCTGATGGAATTCTCAAGGCATAACTGTTACCTGGGTCTAGTTCTACATTTCCTGTGCAATGTTCAGCACTTTGGCCCTAAGCCAACCAAGCCCCAGATCTTTAAGATCATTTCTAACTGTGTTAAAAGGACAAATTTGTAATAACTTGTATGCGCATTTACGATTCCCCCACCAGAGCTGTTTCTGTGAGCGCACGAGGGTGTTAAGTGGATTGTATTAGCTTTCAGCACAGATTCCTTCAGCGCTTGGAAAGGACTGTAAGTGGTTAAGAGCTTCTCCATGAGCCATGGGAATGGCTCCTAATGTCACCCCCGCCCCAATGATAGCACAGAGCAAGAGGAGGCTCTGAACAAGGGAAGGACAGAAGACTTCAAAAAGTGAATGTCACATACTCATGGGTTCTGTATGTGGCGTGTCTCACTGTCTGCATTAATGTGAAGACACTAGATGTTTTTCTGACAGGTTTGTTGCGTTGGATAAATTCAACGCCACAAGGTGCTACTTGTAGCCTAAGATACCTGACTGACTGAGCATCGTGAAATTGTAGCAGTGAATTGACAATAGGGGATAGAAATCAAGACAACCTTCCATAGTTTCTGTAAGGTAGTATTCATAGGTCATTCTGGAAAAATTAGTTATGAAGGTTAATCTGCATTTAACAATGTTGTGGGAGCTAAATGGAAAACAGACAATGTGAGCTGGGGACGCAGAAATCCTGTAGTTGAAGGAACAAAGGCTGGCAAAGCAGATGAAGCATTCTTTATTTTTTCCTGAAAAATACCTTGTCTTGGAATTCTGTTGTTTCTAATCGTTTATTAGAACCCAGCTACTACAGGTGAAAGGAGGAAAGGAACAACATCTTGCTGCTGGTTAAGAAATAGAAAAGGCTCTTAGTTTCCTTCTGCTTATTCCTTCTCTGCAAACCGAAACATGGATAATCCCACAGATTTGGCAGTACTTCTGACCTCAGAGATGCAAATAAAGGTGCTGGGTCACGTTCAATTTCTGCAGCTCCTTCGGCTGGTACGTGGCAGCCCAGCTGCTGAGGTGAGGGGAGGCTCACGGGCTGCAGTTCAGTCGCAGGGAGTTAGTTAGTGTGGGGCTTGCACCAGTTGACCCGTGGTGGGATGGGCTGCTAACCAGGCTGTGGATTCAGCTGGAGGGTCTGAGAGAATTTCATAGGATGGTCAGCTGGCAAACTGTTTCTCGATAGCAAGTAGTAGGGGATGTTGCATTGGCAAGGTAATGTAACATCAATTCAGTCTTCAGTGCCTCGTCTCTTCTTTTTGGTCTGCCAGTCAGCTAAATGGGAACAGAAAAGTTTCATTCTCATCCCTGTTTTCTGGCTGGATTAGACCATTGTGTTTGCAAAACTCCAGGTGAGACCAGGTGTTTTAGGAGCTTCTATTAATTTTTTTATTTTAGACTTTACCTCCATCCTGAAACAACAAACAAAAAAACCCCAACCCCAAAATCTAAACCACACTGCACTCACCGGAATTATTTTTAAGGAGTTAGAGTCAAAGAAGCCGTGCTTGAGTGAAGCTGCAGTGGAAGCTCCAAAGGGATGGATGGAGCCGGGGTGGAGTGACATAGCTGTTAGGGATGGTGGAGGAACCACTCGGTTCAGCCGGTTCATCTCCCTGGAGATGGCACGATATTTAGCGCAGCGGACGGCAAGCCCTTTTCTGTTGAGTGCTTGTTGGTGGTCTTTGAGCGAGCGACTAGGAACAGGCTGGAGCTCTCTGTTCCCGGCTGTTTCAGCAGCTGTTCGAGGGGACGTGAAAAAAAACTGTCACAAGACAATCTTATTGTAGGGCTGTCAGTGCATTTGTAAGAGCCCATTTAGGCCGTTTAAAAATATTTCACGAGGGTGAGGCTTCACAGCTTGCTCTGATGGGGGAAGCAAAATTTAGTCACATAACAGAAGATGACAGTACGGTAGGAAGAGTGAAGATTTGGGATAATTGCAGACTGAGTTAGCACATTGAATTAACAGAATTAAAAAGCAGGCTCAGGAACTGGGGAAAAGAGCCAGCCCTTGTCCCTGCCTACCTTTTTTGTATTCTAAAGTTGTATTTCTTTTTGCAGTGAAGGAGAAAGCAGCAAAAATGATGATGATCTCCCTTCAGGCTTTTGAAAACCTTGAATGAAATTCTTAATGGAAATGGATCCCCCCCCCCCCCCCCCCCCCCCCCAATATGAATCTGAAATACGTAGTATTTGTATCATTTAGAATCTTCCTTTCAGGAAAAACTCATGTACCTGATGAACAAATAAAACACTTATCATGGAGGGAAAGACAGGACAATCTATTTTTGTTCTCCTCTCAGTTTGATTAAGAACATAGTGCAGTTGAAAAATTTTAGTAATTTAAAATGAAAGTTCAAGGTCATTTGACATTTTTCATTTCAACACATATAAAAACTTTGGAGTTTTCCTGACTTCAATAGATTTTTAGAAAGCATTCATACCCACCTAAGTCTCCAAAGATGGAGAGGATGGGAGCCAGCCTCCCTGTGACTGTTTTCACCTGCGGTTGCATGCTACCAGGCATGTGATGTCTTGGAGAGTTATGAGGGGCTGAGATGGAGAGACATGCAGTTTCATATTCTATAATTAAACTTTTCCTAAAAGTGTGATTAATGGGAGCTCATTATTCCGAGACTTAATTAAACTTTTACATGCAGGAAGCTAGTGCAAACAGAGCCCTTATCTCTAATAGTCAAGAAGAAATCTTTAATCAAGAGATTAAAGAACGTGTTCCTGAATACATAGTAGTTCTACATGCACCTTCCTATTCCAAAAAGCCATTTTTCTGCAGCACGTTTTAAAGGCAGCAACACTTACTGAGTCATGTACAGTGTTGTCTGGGTTTTTTTTTAACTGTGTTGTTAACTCTTGTATTTGTCTTGTTCAGAAGGACCTCCAAGCGCTTCACAAATTGCCCGTGAGATTATTTCACATGCTGCTAAAACTGTTTTTCTCAGTGCAAGAAAGCAACAGTTCTCTCGAACAGAAACAGCGTGGGGACCTGTAGGAAATGGGGTGCAATAGTCCAGAGTAGAAATGGCCAGGACAGAGTGAGTTTGGAGCCCCTTCTCGTGGCATGGGTCATGGCATCAGTACTACTTGGTTTTCGTTTCCATCTCTCCTGACAGGAAACATCCTTCCGAGCATTTGAAGCGGGCGCTTCTTTAGCTGGGATAAATAGAGAAGAAGTGCCATCTACTGAAATGCTACCACCACAGTCCCGCAGCCTTTTCTCTCAGGCAAATCTAAGCATACTTGTAAAAATACCCTTTTTTTTTTTTTTTTTTTTTTTTAACAGTCAATAAAAATTACAGCCCGAGATATCAAAGCAACAAGGAAAGGAAAATTCCTGGTTAAGGCTTTAAAAGACCCCATCTCCCTATTTTTTCTGCTGTGCATTATTTCAGAATTTCTTGTGGATTTTTTCAGATTCACGGTAGTTAAGACCCTGTGTCTCGTATCAGCTCTGTGCATCCATCTGTTGTGTTCTCTCCTTCTCATTTGACTGTGTGCTGATGAGTTAAGAGTATTTTCTTTTCCATTCACCCTTGTAGTACCGAGGGGTGGGTGATTGCTATGTTAATGGGTAGCTAATTGGCAGGGACAGTGGCAGGAATTTGATCACAGAGCAGGAAAGAAACACCGCTGCAGTACCCGATTTTTGTTTATTTTTTGTATTTGGATCAGTATATTAGTATACTGGTTACATATGTATTCCACGGCTTGGAAAGTAGGAGTGTATGAGTGTTTTGAGACTTAAAGTCAAAACAGAAATTAATCATGTGAGGCTAAATTCTGCAGTGGTTCAATCTTTCTGTACATAGGAGAGACTGAAGCTGATCTTTTTTACTTTCATCAAGTGAAGTAATAATTTATTAGACTTTGAAACATGACTCTTCATGTCTCTGTCTTTTCCATTCGGTCAACAATATTAACACGACGCAAGATGCCTCACTCTTTATTTTTCTTATTTCTAGGTCCTGGAATTGCTTTCGTGGTTTACCCAGAAGCCCTAACTCGGCTTCCCCTCTCTCCGTTCTGGGCTATAATATTCTTTCTGATGCTTCTGACACTTGGATTGGACACTATGGTAAACTGCTTTTGTTTCCCATTTTTTTTCCTCTTGCTTTTCCTATTTATTTGTTTGGCGGACTGTGAGATTAATTGCTATTTTCCATGTGGTCAGTGAACAGCTTTCCAAAAAGAGGAATGATGTAAGGCCATCAGTGCTGACATCATTTGGGTGACGCTTTGGCGTTGACATCTGAGCATTTAACACCCAAGATTCAAAATACTCTCTTATATTCCATTCTATCCAGTTGGACCACTTTGTGCACATCGTGTGCGCTGAAATGACTCCTTTTATTTGGTCTTTCAGTTTGCCACCATCGAGACTATAGTGACCTCCGTTTCGGATGAGTTCCCCAAATACTTACGTACGCACAAGGCACTGTTCACTCTTGGGTGCTGCATCTCCTTTTTCATCATGGGATTTCCTATGATCACTCAGGTAATAATATTGTCTTTGAGCATCCCTGTCTGTCCCCAATCCCCCTCTGGTGGCCGTTCTCCTCCCACGCAAGTTGCAAAAGATTAAGCTGAATTCTGCCGCATGCGCAAAGACACCGGGTGAGTCTGAAAGCCTTATTTTATTTTATTTTTTTATTGGCTGCTCTGACTGAGATATATTTAAAAGACTTTTCTTCTCAGAAAGATTTGAACAGCAGACTTTTAAAATTTATCCCTAGCCAAACATCTCCAAAGCAATCACGTAAGTTAGGTATTCGTTTAAGAAAAAAAAAAAAAGTTTGTATGTCATATAAATATGCACACCAGTTTTGGGTGCCTTCCCTGCCAGATTAGATATATACTGATAGTCCTGGCAAAGTGCGGAGTTAATAATGAAATTCTCATCTAGCCTTGATAGCCTTCTGTGTCTTTTGTCCGCTAATTCCTCCGGCATTATAAACTCTCAGCAATTCTGAAAGGAGATGCACAAAATCTATCTTGTTGTTTTATTAATCCTTTCCCCCCCTCTTTCTTTCTTTCCCCTCACCTAATCACCTAGCAGCCCAACTTTGCTGTGCTAAAGCCTAGGATGAATTCAGTCCTTCCTTCGCTTGAATTCTACTGCTTAATCTCTGCCCTGAAGATAGGGTATTATATCCTTTCCAACGAGATGAACGGGACCTGCTGTTACAGTACTACTGGTTTCAATGGTGATTTTGCTTTTGAAGCAGTATGAAGTGGTTAGAGGCACTGCTGGTGGAAGGTCTGGTTGCAGTTCAGTCCTCAATCTGAAAGGACTGAAAGCAATGTCCTCCCAAGGTGTGATAACCACCAGACTCAGGTGTACCCTCTGCTTTTTTTTCTTGTTGGATTGGATATTCATTCAGCCAGAAGGAAGAAACTATAGCGCGGCATGAGCCTGTGTCCAGTCAACGTTTGGATGCTTGCTTGGGGTACGGAGTCCTGGGTCCTGCTCCTGTCCATTTTGCCTACCTTAGCGTCAGTTAGAGTTGTGACACATATGAAGAGAGACACCAGCTACGTGCCACAAATAACAGCTCTTTTATCCTTTTTTTCCTTTAGGGTGGAATGTATATGTTACAGCTTGTGGACACTTACGCAGCTTCTTATTCTCTTGTCATCATTGCCATCTTTGAGCTTGTTGGAGTTTCCTATATATATGGTAAGAAAAAATACTGTTATGGGACAGCCTATGTCAAAGTAACATTTTAGCATATGGTAAAGTAGCTGGTAAGGTTAAATTCTTAAGGAAAGGAGTAACACTTTTTTTTTTTTTTTTTTAAATAAAAAGCCTCAGAATTCCCTTATTTTGAACAGAAGCATAATGGGACTTCATTACTATAGGATTCTTTTAAATACATGTATTCAAAAGACTTTCATATAGTCTAATGACCTTTCCCTGCCCACAGCTTAAAGCCAATGCTTAGAGATGAGTATAAGAACAGACTAAGCATTTAGTGACACTTCTCCAGGGGCTCTTTCGAACTCCAACAGTTTTAGTGTCAGAGACTTCCTGAGCCAGAAGTAGTATCTTTGCATTGAACAACTTCTGAAGGATTTATTTTCCATGTACACATCCAGCCTTCCCCTTAGCCCACCTGTCTGTAACACAGAATCAAGACTATGCAGCTGCTCGGAGTGATTAATTATGCACAGCGGCAACACCAGTTATATCGATCCATGCTGACGTACATTAAATGATGAAGAAGATCCTCAGCTAGCATAACGCAGCGCAATTACCTCGATGCTACTGTAGCAACGTCAGTTGATGCCAGCTGGCGATTTGCTCCCAAACCGGTCCGGTGCTTTCAGGAGGTTGGTTCTTGGAAATGTGTGATCTCAGATGGTTGTGGTAGGAAATGTGAAGATCTCCCTACATAACAGATGATTAATTTATGGCTGGAGTGTGGTGGTGCCACTTAAGACTTGCCTTCAAAAGCAAAGTAAGATCTGAATCTCAGTGTTGAAGATGACAAAGATAAGGCTGTTTCCTCTGTTGCTGTGGAAAGGAATGAATTATATATTTTGTGTCAGCTAGACATAAACAATCCCAAGACCTTCTGTTGAAGGTGCATATATAGCAGCATGATCTTAGGCTCTAGTCCGGTGCACTGGGTACTTAGATCTACCTACGTTGTGGGGTCCCCTCTGTAACATAAATGCATTAAAAAGTCGTATGTAATTCAAAACACGCGGAATTTGCTGCTCTTGCTTGGGAAATGAATGTTATAGACAGGACAGGGAATCAGCCCTTCCGTGTTTTCTCCGATTTCATGGAAATACAGAAGTGTATTTTATCTCCACTGACATCCAATCCAGTAAGAAGGCCTGAGTGGTTGTAAGCTAAGAAGTCAGATATGACCTAGCGAGGAAACGTTACAGCATACAATGGAAAAAGTCAAAACACTGAGAGAAAAGTTGATTTAGACCGATCATGGTTTGGTTGATCAAAACGCTTGCTGTTTTTCATGTCCCTGAAATGTAAGTATTTTAATTAGAGTCGGTTTAGAAGTGTAATCTCTGCGAGTGAAATGATATTGGTAACTGCGATCAGCTTTACATTCAACCAGTCTTCTCAAAGGACCTGAGTGTAATGCTTTGAGATACCTCCTGAAGTGCAGTCGAGAGATGGATTTGGGGGATTATTTAGCAGAACTCCTGGTTTGAAAAATCAATGCTGGCAAGTTTTGCCATTGCTCTGTGCTTCACTTTCCATGAAGACATGTAAGGTTTGCCCATTCCCTCCCCCTGGTTACCACCACATTTAGCATTTACCCGTTCCTGTGGCAACGCCACCGGGTACATGTCATCTGAGTCACTACTGTCTGGTTACCGTACTGACCAATTTCCCAGTTTTCCTAAAATCAACGCAATTCCGTAAGAGAAGGTGAGTGGGAATGCTCAAGAAGAGTATAAGTGTTTGTTGGGTTTTTTTTCCCTTCCTCCTCCTCATCTGTTTGCTGAGAGCATGCCTGAATGATGCCGTGCTAAAGCACTAGATGTTGTCACTCTTCCTGGCCAGCAGTATCTACAGCATCACCTGGCCTGTCCCCAAAAGATTGCCCCCTTGAAAGCCATTGCCGTCAGCGTGCAAGATAAAAATTCCTTCCTTAGAGTATTTTTCAATAACCCCCAAACTACTTAAATCTGTGGAATTTCTTTGTTCTGTATGTTTTTAAATAAGGATGAAGGTAAATTGGGAGCAAATACTGGCTCTGTTCCTCCTCTGAACACTGTGTGGCAGAAGCACTACAGACCTGCCTTTGTGGAACAACGGTTTATTGGGCTCGTAAGCAAAATTGCTCTGGCTAGCGCCTGCTTTGCCCAACAAATTCAGTATCCCTTAAAACGCTAAATGTTATGAAAAACATAAAACAATACAAAAATAGTTATAGCACTGCAAAGGAAGGACTTGAATAGAGGAAACTTTTTTTTTTTTAAGTTACATATTGCTTTAATGTAATCAGACTTGGGATAGATCTGCCGATTACAAATCATTCCTTCCATGCTTTCTGTACCAACTGATTGTTAATGAACAGACGTTAGTAAGGCCTTTGATATAAACTGTTTCAAAGATTATTCCCTGGAATTAACCTTTTGCTAGACTAAAGAGCTTCCAGTCTTTTACACGAAAAAGAAAGATTTACTTTGCAATCATTATCTGCTTGACTAATGTATCACAGCTACTTCTGCTGCATTAAAGCCGCTTTTCCAAGGACTGTTAATAGGAATGCAGCTTGTATATTTGTGATTTGCATGTTGTAAATACAAGTGAAGCTGCTGCTCTTGTTATATTCCTTCAAGCAGTGCTTAAAATTGGCATAATATATCTTCAAGCTCTGACAATTGCTCTTTTACACTCCACTGACACTTTTCTCAGTATACTTGTGCTCTTCATAGGAAGCAGATTGGCACAATAGTGGCAGGTGCTTTTATGATGAAATAAATCTATCTTTAGTTCTTGTTACATGTTCTGCTTGCTGAGGTTGTTGAGATTTTTAAATTAAAAAGAGGTACACTTGGTTATTTCCTTGCAATCACTTATTTTTCAGTAGAGTCAGTGCTACATAATCCAGTCAAATGCTGGTTTTTATTTCACATGCCGGTATAGATGCTTATTCTCCAGTTGTTTAGATTATGATGCATGATTGGTAAAGAATAGCCTAGAGCTGTGGGTATTAATTTAATCATCAGCACAATTCCCACTGTTGCATTTTGTAACGTGAAGCTAAATACAAAGATCCTTGTGCTTGAAAGAAACACTGTGGGAGACTGAAAATGTAGGACCTTAACTTTGTGCTCCTTCTAGATCTGTTTTTTGACAGGCTGTTGTTGGGAAGGTTCATTGTCAGAGTGAGTGGTAACCGCTGCAGTGTATTTGTAGAAAGTAATTTTGAACATTTTTACCTGTAGAAGAATATTGAAGTAGTTGTCTGTCTAGGTTTGCATTCTCCTTTTTAATGGATTTTATATCTGCAGCACTTATGAATACATCATCCTACTTTAGAGAGTGGAAATTGAGATATGGAATATCATGTCTCATTGTTTATTTCCCAAAGTTATTCAGCAGGCCTGACTGATCTGAGGGGGAAACAAGACACACTAAGATTTAATCATCATTCTGTTAACTAAAGCATCCTTTGCATTTTTCTGTGGAGCCTGACGGACCCATTTTCAGCCTTTCACTGGGAAAGAGATGGGTGCTGTGTAATCCCTGTATCTATCTACATGCATTTGGCTCTTGAACTGCTAATATTTAAAAGTGCCTTAAACTGTGAACGTCTGCTGACGATTCCAGGAAGGAACTGAATTTTTTAATTGGAGTTTCAAACAAATCTGTGCACATTTGCATGAAGCTTGCACGAATGTTGGAGGCAGAAGCCCCCGGTAACTATCCAGTTAGGTATACCTCCTTTGCAGCAGCAAGCGTGGCTGAAGTAGAGAGACTTGGACGAGCTTTAAACTTTGTGGAAGGACCCTTCAGCCCCTACCTTGTGCTGTTGCAACTAGTTTAAAACTAGTTTTGTTCCCACCGCAGCGTGCTGCGGGGATGACAGTTGTGTGAGCATCTCCCACGTAGCTCGCTGCAGACGGTGCGCTGAACTGTAATAAGCAGGTAAATAAAACGCAGGGGCAAATCATTCGGTTGCAGCTAAGATCTCCTTTCATGTCCTTGACACGGTGACCCTGGGGGTTACATTTGGTCCGGGGTTACATTTGGTCCAGGCTTACAAAGCTCTCTTACAAAACGGAGAAGCACACGATGGGTCGGACAGGTGCTGAAGTACGGTGATTCCAGGGGTAGTAAAAATTACCTGTATTTTACAGAGAAGAGAAGAGGCTTTCTGTAGTCAGTGGAAATGAGAAAAAGAGGGAGAGAAATTAGTTACAGAAAAAAATGTGCCACCTGGGTCCCCTTGGGTTAGTTTTCTAAGCTTACATTCACTGCAGGTTGTACTTTTCCCCTCCCCTAAATACAGTTCTTGCAATACCATCTTGTTTAATTTCTGGATTTTGCTTCTCTATTTCTTATCATAACTCATTTTTTTTTTTTAGCTTTTCTCAGACGTGCTATCTGCCTGAACTGGCTTAATCTGTGCTCACCCTCTGAGCTGGGCCTTTAAGGCTGCCCTAACACCGTCTAGCCCTGCTGCTTTCTTAGAGGTGCATCAGAAGACACTGAATATCGAGCCACTGCTATTTTTTACCTGCTGGGCCATCGCTTCTTAATTCTGGGAACAGTCAGGTGGATAGATTTAGTTCTCCTTGATATCAACAGAAAGGCTTCAAAATTATGTGGATCAAGCCTGGGGATTATCCCTTCTTAAATTCAGCAGCTGCAGTGGCTGGCTATAAGGACAGTAAGAACACAAAGCTGTTTATTCCTTTTGTTCCAAGTATTTCCTCCCTTACTCAGTGACTTCTCGCCAACATTTAAGCTCCGTCTCTGTCCCCACGTCTTAAAAGTTGCACTAAATGCTGTAGAATAATGCTTTGTAAAATTTAAATGGCAGAGACGATCACCTGCCTCATTTGATAAAATTGGCCCAAATTGGAAATGTTTGTGTGACAGAGGAGCTCAGCCTTGGCCCCCAGACCTCCTCCTTCTTATCGTCATTAAAAAAAACGGAACAAATTTCAATTTTGTTGTTGTTACTTTTGGATAAATCACTAATAGCGGTACTGAGCAGGGGCCGTTTACCTAAACAGCTCTGCAGAACAAGGCTGAAAAGCAGAGTGGCTTTTATCAGATGGGCAATAGCAGCTACTGGGCCAGCACAGCTTTTCCAGTTGCATGGCTTGGCCAGGGAGATAGCTGCAGAGATGGCTGAAATACCCTTTTGTCCAATCGTGTGTGTTTTATGAACTCAAGTAACTTTATAGATGCGATCAATACAATAATCTGAAGAATTAACATGTCAGTCAATCTGTTCAAACAACATTGGATATAATTTAAAATATTTACGGGTGCTCTCTAATAATTGTAAGTACTGCTTACATATCAAATGAAAAATAACAGGATATTACCAGTTTCAATGCTAAGCGATACAATCATCCCGTACCCTGGTCACGTAGTAGGTATAGAGAAGCTCAGATACTATCTGTGCTGAAACAGGTATAGAAATATTAATAAGGTTCATCTTTGCAGCGAAATATAACAAATATACATATAATTGCAGCTAACCGGTACATACTATTAATGCTTTAACCCGGAACATACTGAACACTTAATCTTGATGTAAAAGCTCAATTTTGCTATAATCCTTGGGAAGTAAATATTTTATTAGGATGGTTCCCACCATAATAGTCTCATTTTTTACTGTGTGGTTAGGTTGTCCATTGAGGTTTTTGACCAACAAGTCAAAGTCTGTTTTTGTAATTAGACACAAGGGAGGTCACAAGAGCTATGTTGCAAATTGCAGCCGGTTTCTTTCACACCTAATTGCATTTCCATTTTCTATTTACAGGATTGCAAAGATTTTGTGAAGATATAGAAATGATGATTGGATTCCAGCCAAGTAAATTCTGGAGAGTCTGTTGGGCATTCGTGACACCAACTATTTTAACAGTAAGCAAAAATTTTTTGAACATCTCCAAAGAGTTTTGTCGTTGTTTCTTCATCATTCATGATGTTTCTGAACGCAGTAATTAGCTTTTGGATGCAGATACCTAGACACACGCGCACATGTGTGTGCACATGTGTTCTCGCATGTGCGCGTAGCAGGTGAAGCAGAGCCTAAGTAATGTTTTTTTTGGTAGGGAGCCATGGAGAGTCTCCACACGCTGCTCTGGTAGCCTTTCTCTGTCTGTGCAAAATGCTGGGACGGCATACCATTGCATACCAGCGGTTGTGATTATTGTATACGTGTGTGTGCGTGGAATATATATGTAGGTACATATACACACAGAGAGGGAGAGGAAATTGCACGATCCTCCCGTCTGTTCTTAGGCTGAGCTAGGGACAAACCATTTTATTGAGCCAGCCATAAGCTAATCTGAGACACGTGCTTTGGGGAAGGGTTTACGTGGAAATCCGAGCGACAAAGTTTTAGCTGCAATAGAAGGAGATATTTTTGCAAAGGTGGATACAGTTATGTTCCCGCTAATAAATAGAAATCACTTGAGTTTCTCTAAAAAAAAAAACCAAACAAACCCACAACCCTAAAAAAAGGGAAAAAAAAAAAAAAAAAGAAAGGAAAAAGGGACTGTTGTTTCCAACCCCTGCAGGCACCGAGGCGGTAAATGATCGCTCGACCCCCCCCCCCCCCCCCCCCGGCATCCGCAGAAGCCCAGGCGACCGGAGCCCGCCCCGCCCCTCCCGGCCCCGCCCCGCCCCTCCCGGCCCCGCCCCCGCCCCTCCCGGCCCCGCCCCGCCCCTCCCGGCCCCGCCCCGCCCCTCCCGGCCCCGCCCCGCCCCTCCCGGCCCCGCCCCTCCCGGCGCTTCCCGCCGCCACCACCAGGTGGCGCTGTGCGACAGCGGCTGGCCGCGCGCCTCCCGGTCCGGGGGGGGCGGGACCTTGGGGGGGTCCCGGGGGCTGCTGGGAACGGTATTGACTTGCGTGTGTTTCATTTCAAAAGAATAAATAGGGGTTTAAATTTAAAGGCAGGTTGCGTTTTGTTTATTTTTGTGGTTTTTTTTTTTTTTTCTCTTTTTTCCTGTATTTTATTTTTATTTCTACTCCCAAACCCGGAATGATTCTTTACTTCGAATTTAAATCTCTGTTGAATCTAAAAGATGGCAAGTTCTCAATGTTACCGTTGCTACGCATGTTTTGTCGAGTCCAAGAGCCAATGTGTAATAACTGTATCTATATTTACTCTCTAGCTCTCTAACGCAACGCTTCCTTTGCATTTTAACCTGAGTACAGATAAAATCTTTAATTGCATCTCATGTTTTGGCACAAGAATGAGATAATTCCTTCAGCCATTTCAAAAGCCTTCGGCTTGATAAGTCAGTGTAAAACAACCGAGCCTTTTTTTACCGGTATTTTATGTTTGAGAGCACGTACTTCAGCCTCAAAGTCCTCAGGCCTGGACCGCAGGTGCGGCAAGATTATCAGTATTTGTGTAGGGTTTTAAAAACTTATCGTTTCACAGCAGTCCTAAATAGTTCCTACGAGTATTCATCGCTGTTTAGGTACAAGATAAGAAAAGTTATTAGAATTTCTGAAAAGACAAGCGTTTTCGAACAGTAAGTGTGGTGACTGTCGGGTGGGGTGAAGAAGCAAAATGGGGACTCCACCGTCCTCAGCAGTCACTTCTTCCAGAGAAGTTGTATTTCGGCTTCTGTGCTGGGAAGTTCCTATTTGTGCTGTTCTTTAGTGCAGCGTGAATGTTGGTAAATCTTTTTATTTCGGGGGGGGGGGGGGGGGGGGGGGGGGGGGGGGGGGGGAAGCCCTGGCCAAAGTTAGTAACTTTGGTATTAATTCAGGAATAAGGTAATTTTTTTTCTGAAAACTGAAAAAGGTTTAGTTTTTGCAGACAGGGATGCATGTGTGAAGGGACTAGTGAGTTTTGGTGAGCTCAACAAAACCCTGTGTCGTGAGGAAAAGTAATTTTCTACGATGAAAACAATTTCTCCAACGGCCATAACGAAGATGTTCTACTTTCCCGCATAGATTTTCTTTACTGATTGTCTTCGCTGAAGTATAGTACTGCCATGCATGAAAACCAGGTAGATCTATCTTACCTATCCAGTGGCAACTGTTGTTTGATTGTAACAGTATATAGTTCGCAAATCCCTTTTTAAAAGTTCGAAGACGCAGCCCAGTTCGTAGTATTAGGATAACATCAACGGCAATTTGTTTTTTCTCTCTTGAGGGCCTTGTTACAAACAACGGTGTGTGTGCATGGGTGTTTTATCTCTTTTTTTTTTTTTTTCTTCCAATGGTTGTTTTCAAGATGCTGCCTTAGACCCATTGTTACCCTTCTGAAGGGAATGATAAGGCTTTTCTGCAAATTGCTCGATTCCTTTACTGATCAGACTTGCACTCTTAGCTACTGCCAGTAATCACAACCAGGGAATAGGAAATTTTGTTGTCTCTTAAGGAAAGCAAATTTGGGAAGCAAACAAGCTCAGTTCAAACTTGCGTGTTCTGTTGTTGTTCCCTCCAAATGTAATACTTAGTGAACTTACGGTGAGAAATAAATTGATGCTGATCAGTCGTAATTCTATTTTTATGCGATGGAAAAAGACAAAGCAAAACCAGGCAATACATTCTTTTCTATTATTGCCTCTGTAAAGCTAATATTTGATACATTTGGATAGTCTAATATTAGACTTTCAATTACTCCACATCTCTGGAAATAAAATGATCATTTTTATACGTGCCTTCACCTAGTTATACTGCTATAAATCTTCTGAGTGCAATTATTGCGAGCACAGGCATTTCCCAAAAGTTACTGAATTATGCACAAATGTGAGCAGATGTATTGCTATTCATACAGTAAGCAAAATGGAGTAACTTGGCATAATCACATTAGGTAAAACTGCCAATAGACCATGTAATAAAGCATGTTACTCTAGGGACAAGATTCTAATTTCAATTCTTCTGGCATAAATACAGCGATTTTTGTGGGATTTTGCAAAATTTCCAGGCGACTCATTAGATTCTGACTCTGACCTGTGTGTTGCAGCTTGTGTGAGCGCCCTGCCTTAGGTGTGTGTACTTTTATCTGTATTCCATATATACCAGCTGTGTGTGTGGATACCTACCGTTTGTTGCATAGCAGGCTTGTTTTGCTTATTCAAACATATTTGTTTTCCTTCCTTGTTTCCAGTTTATTCTTTGCTTCAGTTTTTACCAGTGGGAACCAATGACTTACGGAGCTTACCACTATCCAGGCTGGTCCATGGTGCTTGGATGGTTGATGCTGGCCTGCTCAGTTATCTGGATCCCAGTTATGTTTGTGATAAAAATGCATCTAGCCCCAGGCAAATTTATTGAGGTAATTCTTCTGTCTTTTTTTGCTGCTTAAAAATACGGTCACAGGAGACTGTCTGGTTTATTTTACATTGATTTTTGTGATATTGAATGTCTAATAGTGCTAAGATTACTTTCTGGTAAGCTAGTTATTGTGTGGCAAAGAGATGCTCGCTTGATTTAAAATGCAGACCTTCCATTCCCTGTTCCTCAACAAAATGCTCCTAAATTGTCAAGTGATTACTTTCATGAGTACTAGAAGGAGTTACAAATTTCACGAGCCCCGGTATGGCGTTGCTGAGGGAACGTTCTAGCTTTGTCGGCCTTTTTGCAAAAGCAGCACGCGGACGTAGGAAGCATCAGCTGCTGGTGCGTATTGCGTCGCAGCGAGCTCAGCAGTCAGCTCTAGGAGACGTCAATCCGGGGTCGCCCGTTCGCAAAATGCGAGATGGTTGGGTACCCGCGTCATCCGGGATGCGCTCCAGGAGGTTGTGCCACTTGATGAAGTTCAGGAATAAGACATATGAAAAGAACTCGTTCTCTACAGCTCAAACTACTCGTTATAAAACTTAGCTGGCAATCTTCCCCCCCGGCCCCTTTCTTCATTTCTTTATTTTTTCTTGAATAAGCTGATCCTCTCTGGCACCTGAGCTTAAAAAAAATTCCAGGTGGCGCTTTATTTTTCACGCTGCTTTTCTTTATTTTGCCAGTCAGATTCCTGCCGCTTCCCCCCACCACGCCAGAAACGTGGCAGTCCCGTTCTGCTCCCTGTCCCCATGCCGGGGTCCTGCCTCGGCTCCCCGGCTGGTCCCATCCCGCTGGCTCCTCAGTTCCTCGCGGGGCATAGTACAGCAATGTCTTTCTCATGTCAGCGTTTCATTCCTTCGTTGCCTTCGCCTTGTCTTCTGAAGAAGTTCAATGCTCCTATTTTTGGCCTTTGAGGCTTTCTCGGTTCTGCCTTCTTGTCACTGCATGCCGCTTGTGCTGTTCCCTCCTCAGGATAAGGAACAGACACTCGCCTCCCCTTTTCGTAGCCGCTTTTGCAGTTCAGTTCTCCTGCAAAACCCATCGGGGCTGTTACATGCCTCAAAAATGAGAAGGAGAGAAAATGTACTAAAATAGAATAATCTTTTTGGTCTCTCAATATGTCACACTACACACGCCTAAGGGAAAAGACCGTGATTTTTTGCTTCACATAGAGCAAAGGAATTTAATATTGAGTGGTGGGACACCCTAGGGAGAGCATCCAAGTAGACAGTTGGGACTAGGCAACGAGGCCGCTTGTCTAAAGGGCCATTTAGCCCTTGCGTAGAGCACGTTGGAGTGCCTAGGTCAGGAGACAACTGCTTCTACTGGAAATGAGCTAATGTGAAATTAGACTTACTTGGTCATCGTCATCTAAGTTTCTCTCCTTGAGACAAATTGTTCTGCTCCAAAACCCCTAATTTATGGGTGTAGTACTGGCATATATATTGCGGCAAAAATAGGGTGCTCTCCTTACTGTCCCTCTAGCGGTGCACCCAAAGAAACACCCCAAAGTTGGATCTGTTTTGAAGGGGCTTTTGCTGGAGCTATTTCAGCTGTAGCCCGGTATTTCCTGAAGATTGAGTCTGCTGCATAAAATTATTATGGTTGATTTGGGAGGTAAGAGTTGCAAACTGGTAATTAAGCAGAGATTAAAATAACGGATATAGAGGTCTGATTCACTTTATTAGGTAATAAACTTATAATTGTTCCCTCTTAAGTCATCAGAAATATGTTTTCTTTCCTTTTTATCTGTAAATGCGCCAATCAAATCGCATATTCAATAAAGAAATCAGCGGAAAGATTAGAAGATTTTTGTTGTTTGTCAGGTTAACGTTCTCTTCTTTCTTTTCTTCCTGCAGATGGAAATGAAACATTTTGTCACCTCAAAATTAAAATCTTTGTTCATTCGTAGCAATATACTTCTTTTTGGTCATTTGTATACTTTTGGGAACTATGCTAAATGGAAATCCAGTTTTTTTATGCAGTTACCCACTGCTTAGACCATTGGACTAAGTAATTGTGCACATGTCCTTCAGTGAGCCTTGGAATCTGTAGCGGTGGTTCTGAGCCCCCCTCATATGGTGCGGGGGAGACTGTATAATTAAAATCTGGGCACTTTATCCTCTATTAATCTTGCAAACTTTGTGCAAAACAAACACTGAGCAGTGGAGCATTGCAGGCCCATCATCAATAACCTTAAATGAGCCTATCCTCATTTCTTCTGCATTGTAATTCTGCTCCGTAACTTCAAGTGAGACTCTCTTTTCTCTCCCCCACATTGCAGCGACTCAAGTTGGTGTGCTCTCCACAGCCTGACTGGGGTCCGTTTTTGGCCAAGCACCGTGGTGAACGTTACATGAATATGATTGATCCACTGGGAACCTCTTCCCTGGGACTTAAACTGCCAGTGAAGGATATAGAACTGGGGACCCAATGCTAATGATTATTACGTGGGTGGCAATAACATTGTCAGCCTTTTCTGATATTTCTTTTCATTTTGCTTCCCCGCCGTTTCTTCGTTTCCTTTCTGCAGTGCCTGAAAGTGGTTGCTTAGGGAAGTAGGACTTACTGTTGCATGCCATAGGGAAGACCTAGCTAGACCACTTCCAGGTGTAGGTGATGCCCATGACATGTTCTGTACCCGCTGAAACAGCAAAAGCATATCGTGCAACAGGTGACATACCAGGTTTTGCCAGGTGGCGTAGGAATAAACAAAACACAATGGAAAAATCCTTTGAAGGAACTTCTGTGCGGAATTTGAGCTGTTTCACACGAGCGTCCTTGTAACCGGCAGCTATGATGGGATTAGGATTTCGTTAGTGCTGTAATCGAAGGGGAGTTCAGCCCTCAGATGGGGTGGAAGTAAGCAAAGAAGGGGATCTCCTGTAGTCCTGGCATAAATCCAGCATAAGGCTCTTGCAGCAAGCAGGGTCGCTTTGTCTACGCTGACAGCAGACCTTGACCCGTTGTGTCTGCGCGCTTCTTTTATGAGTATGAATTATACTAACTTTGAGGACTTGTTACCTAAACAAGCAGAGACCCTTTAAACGGCACACCAGGAAGCAACACGTGAGATCGGAACAGAAAGACAGTAATGCGTTTGATCTTTTCAAGTAGAAAAAGAAAAGCAAAAATTAAAGAACTAATCATTTGAGACTGGGACTAAACTGCGTTTGAGTCTAGAAGTAGTTTGGAAATGGTGCCAGGCTGAGGTGTATGGGCATCACTGTTTAAAGTACTGTCATATGTTTCTTTTGATAATTTGATACCTGTCATTTAAATTAAAAATGCCTCAGTTATAGGGAGTGTCTGAAACCTTGCTCCACACTAAGTGCAGCTGTGGCTTTATTCGCTTCACTCCAATACTCTGAACATGGTTTTCCTTGTTTCTCTGCTTTTGTTTACAGTATCTCCTCAAGAAGCCATCATATAATTTGTGCCTAACTTTGTATTCTTACAGTGGTAAGTGTAGTCTAGTTACCACCTGACAACAGTTATTAGAAGCTAGATGTGTTGTTCAACTTTGTGACTCCCCATTCATTCTCCTATAAACATCTTTATATAACCTTTAGATGATGTATTCTTCTCTTTCAACCAATGGGGAAATAGCAGAACCCCACTTGTCTATATATTATATATATAGCACGGAAATTCTTCAAAGCAGTGTTCTCTCTGAAATGTACATAGGGGTTGTTTTTGGTTTTGTGGTTTTTTTTTTTTTTTTTTTTTTTGTGCATTTAAATCATTTCCATTAAATAAAAAAAAACCCAAAACCGCAACAATTAACCACTGCAGTCATCCACACGGATGCAACGTTAGATATACAAAACGCGAGGGTTGCGGGGAGAGGGCAATTTGGTAGATGGCCGTTATAACATTGCGTAGCAATAGGACATTCTAAATCATTACATTTTAGAAATCGGATATAAGTGGTGATATGAATTCTAGACTTACATAGTTTTGTTACCTATTGGGCAGAGTAAAAATAGAGCTTTTTAATAAGAGTACATTTATTTACCTGAATAGAAAATTAGCCCGACTTACTGTAAATGCACTAGAATGAGGGAGAAAAATATATCTTCAATAATTGGCAAAACTGTAACCTTTACTCTCTTGTTATATCCTATACATACATATATGATATTTTTTAACAGTGACCAGTGTTCATGTAGTGTGTACTAGTGATGTTTTATGTCCCTATAAATATCTTATCAATCAGTGTAGAGATGGTGAGCTTAGAGTAGTTTAGCCTGTTTTTTCCCTCCCCACACACACTACTGTAGTAGCCAGTAAATGTTCTTTCCTTTCAGGGGACGGTTTCTCGCCCCTTCTTTTGTCTGTCTGTCTTCATATTACAGGGTCTCAGGTAAACCTTCAGTTAATGCGTGTCCGTAGATCAGTAGATGTGTTGTTTCATCCTGTCGAAGAAAACAAAACAAAACCTAAACCTTAATGTGACACTTCCACAAACTGTTAACTTATTTTCAATCTCTGTGTGTGTGTGCGTATATATATATGTATATTAAATATATTAATCATTTTGCTGAACGTCCTCTTTCACGGGGCAATTAGTGTTGCCAGTTCTAGGCACTGCTGGAGACCTTTAATCCTCACGCAGGACAAGCGAAGCGCCATCAGGGGTTGTCACTGAGCGAAGCGAGGGCAGATTTTGCAACATTTTGTGCTGGCCCCTGTGAATCCCCACTCCACGGGCTCTGTCGGTCCCCGTCTCGCAGGGACCCTTCCGTGAGCTTCTCTGCCTTAAAGCTGTGCCCCCTTCTTTCAGCTTCGCCCGCTATTCCAATAAGGGGCTTGCTATTCTTACTTCTGGCTTTTATTTTCCTGGCAGAGGCAGGTTTGAGAAGCCGTGCTCTGTTTGATGTGACGAAGGTCCGTAAAGACGAGCTGGAAATTTGGCCGCCACATCTACATGGGGCTGAGGGGCCTTTCTCTGGGTGAAGAAAGGAACCGAAGTCAGCACCTCTAGTGGGAATTAGGTATTTTTGTCAGGAGAAATGGCTTTAGGCCTCTCTTTACCAATATTACTTAGCATCTTGGTTTGATTTTTGGAGTCCAGGCCAGTTTTAATTCACTACTACTGTGATTAAAAACAACAACAAAAATATCCATAGGTTTGTTTCTCTCTTAAAAAAAACCTCCACGCTCAAATCGCTTAACAGTTCTGAATCCTTTCACTTACTAACTTGTCTCAGGACATGCATTGGAACTGGGATTAACTAATTGCAATAAAATTACCTCAGTGTAAGGATGTCAGTTACTGTCTACCTTAAGTACAAAAGAGATATCGTTTGAAGGAATACTGCGAGGTTATGGTACCTCTTCTTTGGCTTGGATTACCAAAGCAGAACGCATATGAAAAATTGAATTGCTTTCCATGATTTATGTAATTAATCTGCTTGCTTTTAATTTAGATGTTGTTCCTGTGCCTGCTAAGTCATTAGCACAGGATTAGGTGTAACTTTGAAACTCTGAAAACAGGTGATAGTGGTTTTGTTCTAGCTGGTATTCGTCTTCAGCTTTGACCTCCATTACTAGGCTTGCAAAACCATTAGGAGAGGGGGCAGAAATGCATACAAAAATTACAGAAGATACGAAGTTTTCACTGTATGCTAAAAGCAGATTTTTTTTTTTTTTTTTCCCACATTAGACTTTTTTGAAGTATTTTACTGGCCAAATCTGAATGTTGAGATTAAATTAACCAGCAGTGTCTTCTTTAAATGAGAAGTAACCTTGAAGTTTGAGAATGCACTTCATTTACCACGTTCTAGGAAAAGTTTGCATGTACTTTGATAATTTTCTAAAAATAAATTTAGTAACTAATTAAATACCAGTAAAGATCTTTAAAAAAAAAAAAAAAAAAGGAGGGGAAAAAGCCATATTAGTAAAAATGTGATGTACGTATTTGCAGATCTATCTATCTTGTGAGTAAAAAATGTTCAAATTTGGTGAAATTAGTTATGTTGCATATATTTTTCTTTGAAATGAAATTGAATTTCTGGGTGAGCTGAGATGCATTATTGTATGCATTAAAGATGATACCTAAATGCAAATGCTTGCCATCTTCAAATTCTTTGGGGTCTTCCTAGTGCTTTTAATATGCAATGTTCAAAACCTGTGTTTCAGCTAGACATGGCAGCACTTTTGTTTCCAAAAGAAGGGTTTAACAAAATGACCTTTAATTGAGAAAGACTTGGATTGTCTTTATATGATGTTTCAATTGGGTCAAAGTAGTTTTTTGATTAGGTTCTGCTCCACTGACCGCAGTAGATGTGCCTCAGCACTGAAGATCATTGTTTCCGATACACTGTGTGGCTATCTCTTACCATGAAATTCCAACGCCTGATTTATTTTAAATGCCTTTGGTCTTTTTGAATATATGTACAGTTGTATGGATAATATGATTTCTTGTTGCCTGTGTTAAAGCAATTGCTTATTTATGGCAGACATTGGTTTCCTATTGGTTTCTTACTCTGCAGCTCCACTTCTTGCAATCAAAGAGAGACTTGTAGGGATTGTGGGTTGCAGGCTGCAGAGCTTCGGCAAGTGGCATCCCAGAAAGCCGCTCTGTTTTGCTAGTAACGCTGTTGTAAGAGACACTTGTTTCTCAGTTTGTCGTGAAATGGCGTGCACATAAGGTACCTGTAAAATGGTCAGAGCTTGATATTCCCGAGGGACTCAGGTTGATGACTCGAGGGGGGGAGGGTAGGGGTATTGTATTTGGGGTTTCTGCCTTTGTCACCCTCAGGCAGCCTATCACCAAAGACAGAAGGTTTTCCTGATGGGTTTAACGTAATGCGAGAACCGGGCTGGGCCTTATTGCTTGCAATATTATTATTTGCCCATAATATTTAAATACATCTTCAGGTAACCATTTGCCTTATAGCTATCTTCCATTGTTAAGAAAACTATTGATCGACTAAAACATGTTGTTATCTGTCATTTATATTATGTAGTATTACCTTGTAAGGTAGATGCTTAGCTGGTATAAATTGTCACAGCTTTGTTTGGAGCTGTGACAATTTAGACCAGCTGAGAATTTGCGCCCTGTGTCCTATGGCACTTTATTACGGACCCATCGCTGATGGGTTAAATCTTAATTACTTGCGTAATGTCATATATATAAATATATATATATATTTACAGGCATTCTATGGGGTACTGCTGCCTATGGATAAAGATTTGTACCCTAACCAGGTCATTATAATTTTTTCATTAGCTGTACGTGGAGAAGATATATTATGTTACAAAGGATGCATCATATATATCTCATGTAGTGCATATTACAATGCTGTATGTTATTCATTTAAGAAACCATCATTCTTGAGGCCCTACCTCAGATTTTGTATTTATGTGTACAAATGCAATTTATTGTATTATATATTTGCCTATTATATTTGGATGTGATAAATTAAAATTATTCAATAATGTATGGGCTCTAAAGACTCTAAATAAATGTCCAGTGTTTAAAACAGAAAATACGTCAACATTTTTCTGGTGAATGAAACGTCTCTTTTTCCACCGCCTCCTTCCCCACCCAATACACACCACAAACATCATTCTTACTTAACACACAGCCTTAAGGTACCTGCAGAATTGATCCATTTGATTGTTAGAAACCTTGAGCAGCAACTGGAAACAGCCCTCTTGGGAAATGGAGGAATTGCACAGCTGCAGAAACAAGTATCAATTAAATGGTTGGATTTTTAACTATTTGAGTGCTCTGTAGCTTGCGGAATAATTGATTGCTTATCAGAGGGCCAACTGAATTTGCTTAAATCCTCCTTATCCTACCAATTCAATCATCCCAAATGTTGTTGAACTGTTAAAAACGGTAGAGGTTCCTATCAGCTGGAGATGCAAGTGAGAGATGTAAGGGAAGAGCAAGCGAAGAAGGAAAGGGTGAGGACACCGTTCCTGACCTTATCCTACCTTGCGTTCAAAGCTGAATTCCTGCGGCGTGGTGAGGGCGATGTGCCGCAGTACCGATGTGGTAAGCAGGCTCTTCCCTTCCCAGCAGCCTGCTATGGAAATGGGACCCATCCAAGCTGTTTCGCTGTTGGCAGACAAGAGCTTTTGACAAGCTTTCCCCAAACTCGGTAGCTGAAGTGTGATGTCCGATCACAGTGTGGCATCAAATGCGGTAACGCAAGAGATACTAGCGTAGTGCCAAGAGCGAGACAGCGATTCCAGGCAAGGGCCTGCTCCTGAAGACAGCCCAATAGCTACGTGGCAGGACTGTTTCAGCAGTTCTGGTAATCAGTTCCCCCCGCAAAAAGTACTTTGTTTTTTCTGTAATCTTGCATTTCTCTGCGACGTGTATGTGCAGATGAAGGAGACGGCACGACCTAATCAGTGATGGAGGACTACGGTAATTTTTTGCAAGTATAAGGCAGATTACATCCTGGAGAAGTCTGAAGTTACCAGCGAGCACTGTAAGAGTCCTGAGAGATGGGTAAGTGTCGTTGGTCCCCTTTTCAGGAGGAAAAACCGAGGCACGTGGAATTTGTCAAATCTCCAGGGTCAACCAATGTGAGTCGATGACACAACACATTGATTTTGGAGTAAGAGACAGTCCTTTGCTGTCACCATTAGGCACTGCTGCTTTAAAACTTTAAACTTGGGGGAACATATAAAAAGCCACGTCCTTTTAGCTTGGTTGTATGGATTCACCTGGGCCATGCTTTAAACCGATGTACGTTACTTAAAACGACTAGAGGATATGGGTATCTTCTATTGCAGCACTAGCAGATGTGTTCAGTTTGAAATAGTTTTACTCTTTCAGGTACCGAAATTCCTATGGTCAGGGTGTAGACCGAAGGGCGCATTTTATACCAACCTCATAGATTAATCAGTTGTAAAATTTAATTTAGACTTTGCAGTCTTCAAACGTGAGCTAACCATGCATTTGGGAATGAAAAAAAAAAGCAGTAGGTATTGCTCCATGACTGAGTACAGAAGTAGGCAAAGGATTTTTCTTTGTAAGGCCTCGTTCTGGTGCATTTTTTAGGTATTTATGTAATTATAAGCCTTAACGCGGATACTTTCAGCCTATTGGACTGATATTATATAGTCCTTTATGACTACGTATCAGTTGGTAGGACAGGTATGGCATACAGTATCCTCCCCCTCCCTTTACATCAATTTTTTTTCTTAGTGTTTGGGTGTAAGTGCTGCTGTTAATCCTTGCCCTCTACTGGCTGCAAAGTAAATTTTGCCCGTATGGATTATGAGCATCCCTTCGGAGCCAGGCTTTCCAGGGATGCCAGCCTTAGCTGTGAATTGAGGAGATTTTTCTATCCCATGAGCTAGGAGGCGGGTTTGTTTTTTTTTTTTTTTTTCCTCCAGGTGGAAGCACTGCTGTTTTCCAGCTTTTACAGTTCAGCTGACAACCGAGTCCACACATTCAGCTACGCTTAAAGTAATACTTAACACTTTTAATTGCTTTTTATCCAAGGCACGCAAACAACCTTACAACTGCTCTGAGAGCTACTGGGCCTAGTCAAAAATACTTCATCGAACTACAAAATGCCACAGGCTTTGCAGCTGGCAGGACTAACGGTTTAACACCACACAGTTAGCAACATTGCCATAATTTAGGTCAAAATCAAGAAGCATTCAAGGTCCAATCAAGAGTGCAAGAACAATCTTTCGCAGGAATACTATCTGAGCTGAAATCCAGCTAGCTTGCCAGGACTAATGCTTTAGTCTTGCAAAAGTGCCATCAGATTTTTTTTTTTTTTTTAATTGCTAAGAATGTTCAGGAACACAGTTTTAATTCTTATCTCAATGTCATGCCTTTCAGCTATTTATACTTCCAACAAGATCATATCAGAGTATTGGATTTTTTGGTGATAAAGGAGGATGATTTGTTGCCATTAGAGGAGGTGTAAGAACAGTATTGACTGGGAGAATGTGATTTTTTAGGTTTTTTTTGTTCATCCATTTGTCCTATCCTTTTCTAATATGAACAGCTGAAAACACTTGTAAGATTACTAATGCTCTCCCAATGTGCGATCATTTGGGCACTGAGCTGGGCTATAGGAGGATTCACGTTTGTGGGACCAGCTCTGTTGAGAGCGTTTCCTACCAAGTCGCTCGTGTGACTTTTTGCAGTACCTGTGGGCTCTTTGGATGTTTCTGATCAATGGAAGAACACGTCAGAATGACTGGAGCATTCTTTATCCGTGAGGTTGTTCAAGATGCGTTTGAAGCTGGGCTTTAAAGCCGATAACCGGGTGCAAATTTTTGTATGTACCCACAGTAATTTTTTAAAGTAGCATTTAATACAGATTTAGGTTAAGCTAATAACCGGTCTGTTTAAGAATCTATCTATGACCAGTTTAAATTGTATATCCACAAAAGACTTCCACCAGGTGGAAAATGGAAAACATGAGTTGAATTACATTCAATTCTGTGTGTAGATAGACCCTGCTTTTACTACCAGATAAGCACAAACATAGCTAAGCTAACATGAATTGGATGTAAAGACCTATTTCCCAGAAAGAAATCTCCTCTTAAATCAGAGAGTAAATACTATGCAGAAAAATGATTTTATCACGATGGGATAGAAGGGTGCGTCTTCACCTGCTGATGTACCATTGCCTCTTTTTCTTGTTGCCATGGATATAGCTCCATGTATACACACACACATACTTGTATACCATGTGTATACTTCTCCCCATGCCCCAGGGGTGAGAGCGGTGCTAACAGCATGGCACCCTAAACAAAAGTAAGAAGATACAAAGATGTATTTGAGTAAAAGCTCTTTTGGTACACTGGAGATAAATTACTGAGATGCTTTTGGAATGACCACCCCAGAGATTTCCTGGAGTGCATTACCTTGCTTGCAGCCAGGAACAGCTGTTTTCGGAGTTCTTACTAATTAAGTAGTTAGGCAACCGAGTTATACTCTTTGCTCTTGCTAATCTAAAGGTGTGCGAATGCAACTGCCCCCTGAGATGGGCATGAGTTTTTTGGTGTCACACTTACTTTATCCAAATGTACAGCTTATTATTTTACATTTAAGATGGCTGGAATTTGCGTGGTGCAGAACCAAACCACGATGTGATGAGGGGAGGCAGCAGAGAGGAGGATCCTCCCACTTTACAGCTGAAACGGCTTGATTGGAACTGTAGCAAAGCTAGATCAGCTGGAAACCTCACTCTGCTCCTGTTCAGCGGGATGGGAACGTGATCTGGGGCCTGTAATCTCTGCTTCAAATTTAAATCAGGTGTTCTACCATGACTTGAAATCAGGTGTTCTACAGGGAGAGTGATTGCATATAATCCACGCGTGTGGCGGTCTGTTCCTTGCTAAGGATGCAGCCACATTAAAGGCTGGAGGGAAGAAATATTTGAAGACAGGTTTTAAAACCGCCATCAGAGCAGCTTCTCAGATGACTCACAAGTATCTTTAAATACTTTACCTCTCTTTTACACTTTAGAGGCACGAAAGAGCAGTTAAGCGAGTCGAGCAAGGACACGCAAGAAGCCCGAGTGAACGCTACGGCCTTCCGTACTCCGTCTCAGAACTTCTTTTTGTTTATTCATCCCGGGCATGAATTATTACTAAGCCTAAATAGTTAATAAGGGTTGACGCTTCCTATTTTTATGCCGGAGAGCGACGAGGAGGCGCCGAGAGCCGCGTGGCCGCACCGCGCACCCACCCGCGGCCGGGGGAATTCACCGTTCTGGGGGAGAAGCCCCGTTACTCGGGGAGAGTTACGCTCCGCGTAAACCCGGGAGGAGGATGGAGGAGGAGGAGAAGGAGAAGGAGATGGAGGGGTGCCGCGCTCCGCTCCGTGACCGGGCGGCGGCGCTGGCGAGGCCCACGGGGTGGGGTGGAGTGGGGTGGAGTGGGGTAGGGGGGGCTCCACGCGTCACGGCGGGGGGCGGGCGGGGAGCCCCCGCTGCGGGGGCGTCGGGGGCCGCGCCTGGGCAGCGGGCGGAGCCGCCGCCGCCGCCGCTTGTCGGAGCCGCTCCGCGCGTCGGAGGCTGCGTTCGGTTCCGCTGAGGGCTCGGCGGCGGCTCCGCGGTAGCTGCCGGGAGCGGAGGGAAGGGTGGAGAGGGAGGCGGGTGCCGCCGATTCCGAGCCGATGGGTCTTCTCCCGTTCCTCTGGGCGTGTGCGGTCGCCGCCGGGGCAGGTGAGGGGCCGCGGGGGTCGGGGGCAGCCCTTGTCGCCTTCCCCCCTCCCCGCCCCGGGGAAGCGAGGGTCGGGGCGGGGGGGGAAAGTTTGGGAAGGCGGCGGGGCCGGGGGAAGCGGCCCCGGTTGTGCCGGTGGCCGCCGCGGTGAAGGGGACCGGGCGTCCCTCGGGGCGCGGGGCGGTTCCGCGGGGCTCAGCCCGGCTCGTTTCCCTAACCCCGGGTGCCGTGGCTGGTAGGCGAGGGAAAGTTTTTTCGCAAGCGGCGTGGGACGCCGAAGGACCGGCCGAACGGGGTGCGGGCGGAGCGGGCTGGCAGCGCCGGGGCTCCGGCCGGGCGGGGCGGGGGTGCTGCCCGCGGTAGCGGGCTGGGGGGAAGGCGAGTTATTGCTGCCGGTGCTGTGCCCGCTCCGGTATTCCGACCGTTTCTCGTTGCTTGTGGAGGCTTTGTTCTCTGGCCCCGTGCCCCCGGGTACCGCTCTTTCTCCGGGGCTTGGAGCTCCCCCCGGGGGGGGGGGACGACACGTTTTTCGATGGTGCTTGTAGCTATTTTCAAGGAGATTACCCAGCACGATTATCAGAAGCTCGAAGGAACCCGTGTTTTAAAATTGTAATTATTCCGAGGGTCGTTATTACCTCATCAAAATCTACAGATCTCGAGAGGCGTGACATAAAAATAGTTGGAAGAAAATAGCGCCTGTCCCTTTTGTAGCGGTCTTACCACCGGTAGCGCACACCGACGTTTGAAAGGGTCGGTAGGACCCGAAACTCCACTACTCGGAATCGCGAAGCTGCTCGGAAAGTTCTTTGTGTGCAACAATTGCTGCTGAAGCTGCGAGAGGAGAGAGCAAAATGCCTCTCCTAGAGCCTACTCTTTACCGTTTGAACGATTGCGCACGGGTACGTGGAAGTGACTCGGTTGTGTTGAGTGGGCTTTTGCTTAAAGTTTTTCCATCCCCGAATAGCACGTTACACACGTCGAGGAAATTATAAATGCGCTGCATACGTTGCATGGCTGCACGTTAGCTAGATGGAGCGTGGCACGATTGCTGGTGCTTGCGTGTAGGTGATAAAGGCGCAAGCAGAGAATACAAGCTGTCGGAGCTGTAAGGCAGAATTAATTTCTTTTAGGGATTTCCTGGTGACATCATTCATAATTATATGGCTTAATCCTCTAATCTACTGTAGTGCCTTCAGTTCACGTTGGGCCAAATCCACCGAGTCCCGAGGTGATTTCTACTCCCGCCCACCTGACTGAATCGTTTGGAGTTTTGCTTGTGTAAGCCACTGATCTAAGGGGAATGGCCCAATTACTTTAAATAGGAATTGAAAGCAGTATCGGTCAGAATCGGGCTCAAGCTTTGCACGGTTCTCCAGTGAGAGCAGACGGGTTGATGGTTAATTTTGACTTCAGAAAGAAACGGTGTTTCCAGCTTCTTGTTCCGCTGAAGAGAGGTGGCATAAAATACTAGATGCAGGCGCGGTTGATATGCCTGTGGTATCTTTCCGATAGACTGTGGGAGACCACAGGGGAAAAGGAGACTTGGTTATCATACTGAAGCTGCTGATTTGTTGTTTATTAATTATTAACTAGGCTTTTGAGCGCCTGCTGCAGTTTGAAGAGCCAGCACAGGAAAACGACTAGGTATTTAAAGCAGCGTAGGCTCTTGCTAAATAGTTGCTGTGACATTAGAAATAGTCTCTGTTTCTGAAAGCATTTTAAAAGCTGGAAGGGGGCACACTGAAGTTGTCACACGAGATTCTTCACTGGCATAAATTGAAGCCTGCGGAGCTACAGTGATCTATACTTGTTGAGCCTTGGGTATTCAGGCTGGAATAAACAGCTTTAATAGAGCAGTGGAGCTACTGTGATTTATGGGAGTGCCTATACTTGCTAGATGTGGTTTCTGTCCTCACCCGGTTGATGTCTGTGGCAGAGCTTTCACTGACTTTAATGGGGTCAAGATTTGTCTTGCTGGACGTAGTTTGTCCTTTCTGTTGAGCAAGTTTTAGTCCCTACTCGACCTCCCTTCATTTTAGGAGGATTTTGCCGATCTGAATAGATTTAACCCCTTTCAAATGAGGAACAGCATACTCTGTCCTTGGCAGGGACAGCAGGCGCTGTCTTTCCTGATAGGTAAGTTCACACAATTGACAGTGTGCTGCTTTTCTTCTGAGTGAAAATCTTAGGAGAAGTAATAAGTCCTTCTGTTTTTCTTCTAAAACAATCTTTGCTTTTATGGTTTTGTTTTTTTTTTTTTTTTTTTTTTTTCCCCCAGAAAGGCTGCGCCCTGTATTTATATAGGTGTTTGAGTCTGGAGTTTGTAGGTTGCAGCCCTTGCGCTGGAAGAGTTGCTGTAGGTTGGGAATCGATAGGTCAATAAGTTCTCTCCTGTTGATCAGAGGCAGGTACACTGAAGGAAAGCAGCTGCTGGCAAATATTGGCTAGAGCAGGATGGGTACATTTCTTCAGCAGCATCTTGACTGTGTGCGACTGGTTTGGGACCAGAAGAGCTGGCTGGCTGTGGTTTTGATGCTGGTGTTTGTTCCAGAAACGGAAGGTGTTCTTGGTCCGTCAGCGTGCACGGTGTCAGTTGTGGCCGTTCAGTGCCTGAGCGTCTGGGGAGGGGTGAACTAGTACTAAAAGCCTGATGATGTTGCTGATTATCTGGGAAGTACTTACCTTTGGAGAAGTTTTATCTGGGTTCATATTCTCTAATTTTAATTTTCTACAAAAAGGTGCTTATTCCCACATCCTTATGAAAGCACTGTGTATGTACTCACTCGGATATGTCGGCACTCTTGGAGCTTCGGTTCTGCCAGATGCCTCTAGGTCTTAATTTTCCTTGTAGAGTAAGGTTACGAAAGACCTCCTAAAGCTTCTGCCTTTTCAGTATTTTTTACTACTCTGCCTCTTGTGCAGCAGCAGAATCCTCTGCATTAGCACAGCACGTTATTCCAACAAGTTTTAATCCTCGAGTAAAGGAAAGGAGAAAGTGCTGTGGTACAGGTGATTTACGAGTAGAACACATAACTTCTTGTTCGGTCTGTATACCTCAGTAATTTCTTAGAGCCTTTCAAAGACTCAAACTAGAATATTTGCTGCTTAACTGATCCAGAAGCACAGTCCTGGAATAACAAATGAATCAATTTAGACCTGAACATGAAGTCCACTTGGTGGAAATCAATCTGGATGTGCTTTACAGGTAACGTCCTTGCTCCACGGAAGTCAATGGGACTTTCACCATTGACTTCAGCTGTGTCAGGATTTCATTCTTGGAGCCTGTTCCCGTTACTAGCGAAGCCAGTGGAAAAATTTCGTTAGGAAGGTGCTTGGATCCCACACGAGATATTTGACCCATGTCTCTGGCACAGATCTCATGCCACACTTACTGCTGTGTTGAGAGAGACACCGCGGTCAGGCTGGCCTCTTCCCATCCCTCGAAAAAGGAGGTATGTTTAAGGAACTTGGTGTGCCATAACCATCAAGTTGTCCTGAACCTTTGAACACAGCAACTTCAAACTGCTTGAGTGCGTGTCTTTTCTGTCAATCCCATCAGGTCCCTACCAGTTCAAGGAATGCCAAGTCTTTTCCTGGGCATAAGCCATTTCTAAAGTTTCGGTTTAGATTTGTGCTTCTCCAGTAGGTGCTCCTGCAGACCAGAAGGTGCTACTGCTGGTTTAGGTGAATGAATGTCTGCTGTTTGTAGGTAGGCTTTGGCATGCTTCACAGGCACCGGCTGTGCTGAAATACGGAGGTGCGCTTCCGAAGCAGCACCAAACAGTTTTGGGAGTCAGCCAGGGCTCTTGCGTTACACGATGGTGTTCTTTGCCCTCTACCGTATCTCCTCCAGGGTCATTTTGTCCAGTTGGGAAAACGTTTAGACTCTAAGCTGTGGGGCCCGATAGGTTAGTCGCAGCTAGGTATGAAATGTGAGAGGAATCTTCAGTCCTCACGTCTCCCTGGAAATAGTGTGGCCAAAAGACGAATGCTGCAAATCTCTTTCATCTTTTTGTATAGGTGGTTATGCTTTTGTTTGCTTATTGCTTTAGCCTTATGAAGCGACTGGATTAATATATCAGTTTTAGAACGTTTTAACTTGTGTGTAGTAAAATCTGCGGAAATAGTTTAATTGAAAGAATCGGAAAAGAATATCTTCTCTTTCCTGCCGCAGAGTTACTGTCTTATAAGTAATTACTGTACACAGCGCGTGTGTGAGTGTGAAAGTACTAGAAATGCCTGCACTAGATATTCTTCTCCATTCTTTTCATTACCTGATTTGAAATAAAAATTGATCTCACTGTCTCTGTCTCTCTCCCCCCTGCCCCCAACAGCTGTAGGATTTGGAATGGATCCTGACTTACAAATTGATATCATCACAGAACTGGATCTTGTGAATACAACCCTTGGGGTAACACAAGTGTCGGGACTACACAATGCCAGCAAAGCATTTTTGTTCCAAGGTAAGACAAACATCCTCAATTCTCTTATCTCACTTCTGTCTGTATGAGCTCATAAGAGCTTTTTTGATGCCTCATTCCCTCTAATCGTGGTCTTACTTAACTGTTGCTTTCTTTTATTTTTATTTTTTGGAAATAGTCCTTGTTACTTTCCTGAAATACAGATGGCTTTTTTTTTCCTTTTTTTTTTTTTTTTTTTTTTTTTTAACTGTGCTGTCAGGTAGTTGAGGTTAGAGATCTTTAGGGAAGTATTTTTGGGTAGGTTTTCAATATTCCCCAATATTTATTTCTAACTAAATGTGTCAGAGCGGTTCCAAGACACGGACTCGGTTGTACTCTTGTGTACTTTCTTTCTGTGATTGTACATGCAGAGACACATACAGCTGAAGCTCTGTAACTATGAGAAAGCATTTAATGTGTTGACACTGATTACTAACATGTAGCAAGTCTCTCATCAACTTTGTGGAAACTGTTAAAGTGAGAAAACTAAACAGTATTATATTTAACTGTCCAAGCTGAGTACCAGGTGCAGGATAAGTCACTTTGTGCTTTTTTTTCATTCAATATTCTAAGATAATGCTTGTGAAGTGTTTTCTAATGGTGGTGGTGGTGGTTTGTTGGTTTTTTTTTTTTTTTTTTTTTTATTTGTAGCGAGTGAAATTCTGGGTGAATTAATAAGTATTTGTGGCGAGTGAAATTGTGGATGAATTAACAAGTTTTACCACGGACTTAAGTAAGGTCCAGATTAAGAGACAACGTCCCATGGTGTGGAAGCACTGAGTTGCTACAACGTGTTTATTAGGCCAGAAAGACATTTATATCAGTTGAGATTAACATGCACATTGAAGCACGGTTGGGAACGTTTTTATTTTAAGACTTCCTATGTTTGTTTTTTCTTTGCTGCGCTTTACTCTGTGTTGAAGTGTGCATGTTAGAGTCTCACTTTTGGATATCTGCCCTCTGTAGCTGTTTTTAGAGGCAAACGATTATGATCTCATTTAGCTTTAGTTCTGGATCTGCAGGGCTAACTGACTTTATTGTAAGTAATACAAGAAGCGGGTCTATAATCTTAGTTCATCCTTTACCTGGCCAAGGCCAGTTTAGGAGCCAGAGCAGAGAGACTTCTGGAGACCTTCTCAGACTTTGTTAGTCATATCTCCAATCTTGTGTGATACGAGTAGCGTAATTTTCACAGATTCCCAGATTAATGTCCAGAAGAAGAGCATTAATTTATTCATTGTCACGGTTTAACCCCAGCCAGCAACTAAGCACCACGCAGCCGCTCGCTCACTCCTCCCCACTCCTAGTGGGATGGGGAGGAGAATCAGCAGGAAAAAAAAGTAAAACTTGTAGGATGACATAAGAACAGTTTAATAACGAAAAGAAAATAATAATTATACAATATAATAACAATAATTGTAATGAAAAGGAATATAAAAGAAAGAGAGAAATTAGACCCAAGAAAAGACAAGCGATGCACAACGCAATTGCTGACCACGTGCTGATCGATGCCCCAGCAGCGATCCGCCCCTCCTGGCCAACTGCCCCCAGTTCATATACTGGGCATGACGTCCTGTGGTATGGAATATCCCTTTGGCTAGTTCGGGTCAGCTGTCCTGGCCGTGCTCCCTCCCAGCTTCTTGTACACCTGCTTGCTGCCAGAGCATGGGAAACTGAAAAATCCTTGACTTATGTTAAGCGCTACTTAGCAACAACTAAAACAGCGGTGTGTTACCAACATCATTCTCACACTAAATCCAAAACCACTGTGGCAGCTACTAGGAAGAAAATTAACTCCATCCCAGCTGAAACCAGGACATTACTTTAAAGATGTCAATTGTTTTCTTCTGGTATCGTGACTCCGGGTTTGTGTATTATGGACAAACCACATTAAAGCACAGTCATTCTCTAAGGACTGCAGTGGCCTAACTGACTTAAAATATTTTAGTATTTCCAATTGCTATTCCATGCAGCTAATCGCAAGCACACTGACAAACTGTCATGGTGAGTTTTCACAGACTGGTGGTCAGAGCTGCAGGGAAGAAGACTGAGATGTGTTTTTCAGGACAGCTATTGAAACCATTGATACTGAAAGTAGCTTTGAAAGGCTAATGGTGAGGATGTTATGGATATTCAGTTCTTTTTGCCTTGGAGGACCCCACCTGTAGTTTACCAACTTAGAGAGGACTAGTGTAAAAAAGGTAGAGCTTGTAAAATTCACATGAGCAGATAAATTGGAGGATAGATGTTCATGGGAAGCAATGAACAAAAATTCACTGTACAAAGCGAATAAAGAATTTGAAGTCTGTAGTTAGGTAAATAAAGCTTTTTTTAATTTCCACAATGGGAATTGTTCTTGCTAACACACACAGAAATAGCTCTGTGCTTGGATATCGCCTCTAGTATAAAACTTCTTGGAAGATGGCTTGGGAAAATTACTCTCTTCAGTTAGGCTTGTGAGCCCTTGGGCTGGGAGAAGACTTGAAGACCTTTCGTCTTTTACTCCATCCTGAGAGAGGTCTGTCTGCGAGGGGTCTTTTGCTGCTGCTGTCAGACGGGACGGAGGTCCGAGGCCGCCCCGTTGGCTGCTTCCCTTCTCGTTCGTATCTGTTATTTGCTAAATGTCAGCAGTATGTCGGCAGCTGTACGAATTCGCTTTTACTAACAGAGGTGTCTTTACAACTACCGTTTGGCTGTGTGCCAGGTCCTTTGGCTGGAACCAGGAGATACTTAATTTTGATTTTTATCTCGCCATACAGTAAAACCGATATAGAATGCAGGGCAATGTGTGGGCAGCTGCTATGTCTAAGTTTTCCCACAGAGATTCACAAAAACCCCCAGCCAACGTGACGCTCCCAGAGGAGAGAAAAGACTGGAAGTTAGTACTTGGTTTCAAAATTACTGTATCCTCTTGGACTAGCTATTCCAGTCGCCAAGATGCGGTCCTTTCAGCAAAGCTTTGCTTTGATTAGTTCTTACCATATGTGAATAGTTAATGCATGCTGTGCCGTGCTGCTCCAGTGTTGTCTCTGGGGTTCTGGGCAGGGGAGGAGCTGCTTCACCTGGCAGGCTGATTGCTGAACACGGAGCCACGTTAGAAGACGTCTTCACTCGTAGGCTTTCACTGCTGGGGATTTCCTAGTTTAGGAAGTGAGAAGAGTTTGTGAGCGTGTTCTCTGGCGTGCGTTTTTCATAGGGACAGTTTTGCCTGCCGCCTTTGGCGGTGTCCTTACAGCAGGGTAACAGGGCTCTGGGCTTACACAAAGGTTCCCCGTGGATCATTTTCTGTCTTGTAAGACGTATTTCCTAAAATGGCTTTGCTAGAGCTGTTCAAAGTGAGAGTGTTCCTTTGTGTGTCACTGGAAGTCTACATCTTTGAGGTAGAGAAATGGTAATTTTTCCCCAACCCAGACAGTTCTGTGTAGAGCTGTAGTGAAAATATGGATATGTTCTCCTAAGCAAGATTCTTTTTCTGTGAATGAAACTCTTTGAAACGGAAAGCTTTGTAAGTTTGAGCATTTTTTCCATTGCATTTAGAGGCAAAAAGAAGAAATGAAGGAGGGGGGGTGATGGGAAGTTGTGCACAAAAGAAAGAGAAACTATTATTTTTAATTAGCTTTTTGATCAGTGGTGTTAGCTCTCTTAGAGTAAGTGACATAGTGTTTGTTACAAAGTTTCTGGGGAGTGATGCCATGATTTGATTTTATCCTAGCCAAAGTGTAGAAAGACTCTTTTCCCTGGAGAGTTAGCGATTTCAGTCCAAGACAAGCTCAGTGAAGTCAGTGGAGTATTCTGATTTTGTAATAATATTGGTAGTAACAGCTGAAACTCCGATTTCCGTGTGAAGCAGCTTTACAGGCAGAGAAACAAATTCAGCTCTGTTGCAAATTGTGTGACAGCGTGATAGAACCAAAGTGGCGATTGAGAGATGTGGGTTGCCTTTGGGCAAGCAAATCTCTTCTTAATGCAGAAAAGCACAGAAACCTGTAATTAAGTGTAGTCATCTGAGTGGTCCTGTTGGGCATGGACTTTGATTATTAGAGTATTTCAGCTGGATTTTTGATTGATCAGTTCCATTATTTGTGTGTTTCAGTTCCATTCTCTGTGAAATGGGGATGAGGGAATCCAAAAAGCAGTGTAAGTGCTGACAGCGTGAATTAGATGAAATGTAGATACATAACTCGTAATTGCAATTCTGCAAACAGTCTGACTCTTAAGATCCCTAACATTATGGTGTCTTAATTAGTTGTCTTTTATTTATATGAACAAGAGAGTGGAAAAAAGTCTCTGTGTCCAGATGGGTTGTTCTAGCACAAAGGGACTAAGGAGGGAGAGTGGAGATGCTTGACTAGAGTGCTCTTGGGGAACGGGGCACCCAAGATCCTGGTGTCTGACCCCACATCTCCTCGCCTCCAACCAGGAGTCCAAAGAATTCGAGGAAAAAGTTCTGGGGGTGGGTGGGAAATCTACCTGAAAGAGATGTATTGAAAATATTAATCGTCCACCTAATGCATTACAATAACATCTTGCAAACGTTGAGCGAAAGACATCTGTAAATAGTATCTTACAAACGTGACAGAATGATACTGAAATTTCTCGAACAGGATTGTAGTATAAATTTTAGCACTTGAAGAAACACTGAGCCATGGCTCACTTCATGGGGCGCAGTCCTCTTCTATGTTTCAGATGGCAGGGAGGCAGGTCTTGTTTTGACCCTGTAGGTGGAAACCTCAGCAGGATCTTGAGTTCAGTGGCAGAGAAAGGCTCTCGTTATAAATAAGGTAACAGGAGGCGCTTAACTGGTCGTCCTGTTTCTAGATAGACCGAGCCCAATTTTTAGCCTAGCTGTTACATGATGTGATTACTTTAACCAGTCTGACTTCTGTTCTGTGCTCAGTTCTCGTTGGGGAATTAAAATTTTATTCCTTTTACAACCTGTCAGCTATGCCCATTTCTTTTTAATTCTTCTTCTCTCAACACCTCCTTTGAGCTAACAGAGGCTTAAAACCTTTACATATAAAGCAGTTCCCCCAAGAAGTTTATTAAGGCTTTGCTGTTTCCTTTCCTGGAAATCTGGCAGTATTTTTCAACTTAGTCTTTAAATTAGTAATGGTCTTTTTACTATGTATACTATGTATAGCACTCAGTAAAATAAACCACCACATACTGTTAAAAGTCTCGCTATATATAGTCCTTTCTTCCCTGACCGCTTCTTTACTTTTATTAAACCACTGCTGGGTTTAGAAGAGAAACACCTGGCCCGCACCTCCTGCAGCACAGAGTTCAGTCGTGCTCCTTCTTCCCACTTTGTGATAGTGACTGCCGAGTTGTCTTCTGTACAGTTGTGGCTCCGACAGGAAAGGTGAAAGACTAACAAGTATCTTAAAGCACAGAGAAAGGCAATGGTTTTGTGAGAAAGGAGTGAATCCTGTTGATTCCTGAAACAAAAGGGCTGTCCTGCTTCAGGTCAAAAGAGAGAGCAAAGCTGCCGTCCCAAGGCGGGTAGAGGTGCCTCCCAGCAGACTCACTTGAGCTTCCAGATGCCGTACAACCCTCCCTGTCGGTGTTTCCTCTCAGCGTGTTACGGGTCCTGATTTTTTTTCAACACCTTCCTCCTTGACTTGGTAACTCCTCACTTAGAGAGTAGAGGTGTTTCCAGATCCCACTCGAGGAGTTTGAGTCCTAAAAGTCAGCTTTTGCGGTGCCAAAGTTGAAGGGCTTTGATCGCTAGCCAGCTTTGCTACGCTTTGAGATTGGTGGATAAGGAAAAGTGCAGAAGTTGATCTTGCGGTCAGGAGTGGGCACGTACCCTTTATATCGGGAACTTTAGCTCTGCTGCTGCTAGGACGGTCTTCAGGATACGCTCGTTATGCCCTGGCTACGTGTGTGGGGCAGGAGCTCAGCACTGAGGTGCGCTCAATAAATTCAAAGGCCAGGTGAGTAGGCTGCTGCCGTCGTTCATCCGTGTGTGAACATCTTCTCACCCGAGTCTCAGTGACCTGTGTGCTACGGCTAAGGTTTTAATCCACTTCAAGTGTTAAAGCTCAGTTACGCCAGCGTAAGGTGCAAGGTGTGCGAGCTGCAGAGCCCAGAGAAGAGCCAGGGACTGAATGAGGGGCAGCAGATGATGGCTCCGAGATGAAACTTGCAATTACCCTTCCTGGGGTGGACAGCAGGGAGGTCTGCAGTGAGTAGGAGAGATAAACTTTAATTTTGGAGTTCAGGGTGTCGGTCCCTCTTTACATGAGATAACGCAATGAGAGTCGTCGCTCTCTGTGTGATCTCTCCTGGTATGTTTATAGCAAATAGTAAATATAAGCAGTATCGTTTTTACGGAGCAGAAATCTTACGGTAGCAGAAAAATGAGGACAGCACGACACGGGTGGGTCGAAATCTTTGTGCTGCCTTCAGCTGTTTTAAAAGAGAGTAGCTCCAGTGCCTTTTCCATGCCCGCTGATATCTGAAGATCCTGTCTTGCTGGCGTGCTGGGAGGTTTTGGGGCAGCGGTGATGCAGAGCCGCTGGGTACACCTCCCCGGGCTGCCGGTGTCCCGCTCCTCCGCGCGCTTAGGCACAGTCGGCAAAGCAGACGGTGACCCTTGTGCTGTTGGAAAGGAATTTTTTTTTTTTTTTTTTTTTTTTTAAAACCAGGGATTGCCGGCCGCCCGCCTGGGCTCACAGCCGAGTGCCTGCGCAGCCACTTGCCGCTTCCCTCTAGCCGGCTGAGTTTTTTGCCCTTTTAAAATACGCTTTCCCTGAGGTGCCACCAGCCGGGACGAGGGGCTGGGCTGTGCCCTGAGGTGTTCCGGCGGTTGGAACCAGCTGGAACCGGCCGTGTCCGGCCCGGGGCAGTCCCCGCCTCTCCTCACAGAGACGCCCTGCGCCTCACCGCACGCTCCAGGTATATCTTCATGGAAACTCTGCAAGCTCCTTGAACTTGTGAACTTTCTTTTTTTTAAAAGGGAAGAGCGAGGGTTTTTTTTCCCCCGGTTACGTGCCCTGTCATGAAGGCCCGTGCTGGTTTCCACAGGGGCAGGGTGAATTTAGGGTTTTACCCCATGTTTGCCTGTGGGGCGCCTCTCCCGGGTTCCTGGGACCTCAGGAGGGAGAGGTCCCAGTATAAATAAATATGCTGTCAAATAAAAAGCCTGTGTATGTGTAAACAAAAATAGCACCTACCTCCGAGGTGTGGGTCAGCCTTTCGCCCCGATCATGTGGTGACATTTCAGGCATTGCTGCTTCCTCGGTGCTAAATTTTGACCTGTTTCCCTTCTCTTCCCGCTGAGCTCTCCCTTCTGAGATCCTCCTCTCACCGGAGGACGGCAGGATTGACGCGTTACTCAAAGCTGATCCGCTTTCAGGGCTGGCTGGCTCTGAAGGCAGCGGCGGACACCTCTGCTCGCTCGTAGCGGTGGCTCACGACCTGCGGCTGCACGGAGATGGTGGGGACCAGCCCAGCACGTGTCTTCCCCTGCGATGGAGGTTTATGGGGCGGTGAGAAATAGGGCCCAGCCCAGCCCTCGGGAGAGCGGGATCCTCACCCGTCCTCCGCACTCATCCCTTGGGATGGTCCCCCTGCTTTTACGAGCTCCAGCCTGGCCCTTAGGAGCTGTGGCAGCTGCCCGCCATCCTAGAGTTCCCTCACTGCTTTCAGCCCTTTGTCAAAGCTGCTTTTGAAAGCACTGCTAAAATAAAAGTTAAAATAAGATATCGACAGCTGGGCTGGCTGCACCCAAGAGGGTGGAGGGAAGCGTGACTTCTCTGACGGGGAAGGTTTCCGTGCTTGTGTCCATCAGCAGGACGGAGAGCAAGGTCTTGATCTCTTTTTGGGATTTCTGGTGCTTCTCCTGCTTTCCCCCTTTCCTTCCCAGACCTCTCTGAAAGCTGGAAAGGAGAGGGAAATAAGGCCGGAAATTTAAGGGCAAGGACTGGGTATGTAAAGTGACAATAATACAGTTGGGGTGAACGGGCTCCCCTGAGAGGATGCAGGCTGGTGCTGGGCAGTGGGTGGTGAGCAGCAGTCGGGTGAGATGAGCTGTGACAGGCAGGGCAAAGAAACGGGGCCTCAGGTGGAGGGGAGAGAGGCGAAACAGCTGGGGTGAGGAGCTGGAGGCCGAGAAGGGAGCGGGTGACGGCCGGGCGGAGAAGCTGGGACGAGGACACCACACGGACTCAGACTCGAGGGGAAGGGAGCGAGGCGCAGGGATGAAGAGCACGGTAAGGGGAGCCACGGACAGCCGTTGGGAGAAGGAGCCCGGAGAGAGGGGCAAGGAGCGAGGGCCTCAACGGGGAACGCGAGGGCTGCAGTCTTAGACTAGGTGGGGAGGAGCGGGTAAAGGTTTGCTTACGGTAGGTTTGCGTCAGGGCAGCGTAATAGGGAAAAGCACTGAAAGTTCAGGTTGGGTAGTGCTGTAAAGTACCTGTGATGCGTGGTAATTTTTAACAAATGTTTTTGCAGGATACAACTTGGATAATGTGGGGGGTTTTTATTAGTTTTTTTTATTAGAACCTTAATTGTGCTGTGCTTTGGTTGTTCACCTGTAAAGCTGAGGTACTAATGCCCTTTCCTGTAACAGCAGTGGTGTGAAAAGAATTCATTAATATTTGTAGAGGTCTCGGATACTGTGCTGGAATAATTAACTTGGTCATGGTCTGTTCTGTCTTCAGAGAAGGATTTGAATACGGTAGATTTACTGTTCAAGGGGAGCCTTGAACAATAAAAATCAAGCAAAACTTTGGATCCTTGTTTGTTCAATAAATATTTTTTGCTCTTTGTTCTTTACTTTGTGCACTGACTGAGACAGGGGCCCTCTGGAAAGCTGGGGTGTGATCCTGTAATTAAGAACTGGTGTTGGAATGCGCATCCCCGGAGGGTTGAGCAAGGTTTGCCTCTGAGACTTTAACCCTAACATCTGTCTAACTTCTCATTTATATTTGTTTTTTAAATATAGCTGATGTTTTAATGTGTTTTGTATACACAAGGTAGATTTTTTTTTTTTTGGCAATGAAATCGTTAGGTTAAGTGGTTTTTTTTTTTTCCTTTGCAAAACTGACCATTTTCAGAAGAGAGAAATGATCTGGAGTTGGAATACAATGAGCTAGGAGGGGATGAGTGAGATGAATCATCTTCAGTGGAGGAAATTAACGATCACTTGGGACATAATTATTGAACAATGCTTCGAGGCTTTGAAGATACATAAACTACTGTTAACTTTGTCAGTTTCCAGAATTAGTTTTTAAAATACTCATATATACCTATCCAATGTTGGCTGTTTCCACTCTCGTTTGATGTTTGAATTATGTTAGAAACCTGTCTAGGAGTAAAATTATCCAGCATATTGATATGAAGGTATAACTTGTAAATCCTTGCAGAGTTTCTTATTGCATATCCTCTTGTTTCCAACACCGCTGCCCCTCCTCTCCTGAGTAAGTGTAGACTAAAATAGAAACCTAGTCACATTAAATGACAGTGACCAATTTCTACTTTTCTTTTTTTTTTTTTTTTTTTTTCATCCTGAATGTTGTCATGCTGTCTTCTGTTACTTGACATTTTTTGGGTTTCCCATCATGTCTGTAATGATTAGGAAAGAATTCTGAGCACACATTACCTCTGTCCTTGGCAGTTATTTTTGCTTTCCTGGGAGACAATAATTGTGCTACTTGTCTATCTTCATTGCCAGGGTGGTAAGTACAGAGGGGAAGCGGGATAAGCACTTCAGTATTTCTGTAGTATACTAAAAGCCTCGAATGCTTCTGGCAACCTGTTGACAAAGTCCTGTAATGAAGATAAGCAGAAAGGAAACAAAAGGTCTCTGCTCTTCAGTGGGCAGAGAGTGGGATGCAGAAATTAGTTTCTGATACCGCTATTAAGTGTTGCATGCTCCCACACCGCGTGAGCATCTAGGCCCTTACAGTGAAAGTAAATCCATTTAGATAAAAGTAAGAATAACTGTTTGAGCTTCTCGTATCTTCATCAGAACAGAAATAGGACAAAAATTGTCTGTTTCCTGCAAAGCATTTTAGCAAACTGATACTGTTAAGACATATCATACTGCAAGTGATCAGGTTTTAACTACTTGTTTAGTAAATGAGTATTGAACTGGAGTAAGAATATTGTTCTGTAACATCTCGTCAAACAGGCCCGTGTGCTAGTCAGAGCCCCGGGAAGTTGAGGTGAAGCAGAGTCGGCACCTGAGTTGTGCCGCCTTGAGGCGAGTCCCTGCGCAGCAGCGCTGAGTATCCCTGGGCGGAGAATCCTGCCCAAGGTCAGGGAAGTCCCTGCACCCAATACTGCAGGTCCAGGTCGCTGGACAGATGCTGGGGTAAAAGAGAGGAGAATCGGAGCGTTACTTGGCACTGCTGAGTTAAAACTGCTTGAAATGCAGAGGGAGGGAAAAGCGATGCTGAAGACCTGGGTTCTCACTGTAGGCAGTGAAACAAAGCGGTCCATTGGGGTTGATTTTGACTCCAAGAGGGATCTCTTAATTTTTAAAGCAATTTTAGTAGAAATGTGTTAATATCCATTTGATAAGAATATTTACACTCATCCTCCTTGATTAAATTACTTCTAAACAGAGCTACATCTTTTGCCTAAAAGGAAATGGTGTTATTATTTGAAATTACTGTCACATGAATTTAAACACATACAATGATTTTTTTTTTGAAAATTTTTTTTGAGATTTTGTACCTTTAAAAAGTACACAAAGGCAGATATAATCATACCTAATACAAGAGGCAGGCATGGACCATTTCCTGTGGTGAAAAACCCTGCTGTCTTGAACTACCTATCAAGAATAAAAATTAGATGCTACTTGAGGCCTCAACCTACTTCTTCTATGCCAAATTCTAGATTAATCTTGCCACCTGCAGTGTGGATGTATAAATGACACGAGGGGGACATTTTTTCTCTTAGTTTTCATTTTTGCCACATAAATGGTGTGGAGTAATCATGTCATACTGTGCTGGTTTATGGCATTATTATCATGTGATTGCCTTGCCTTTGTGGCCTATTCAATGATACAAAATACAGAACAGTAGATTTTTTTTTTTTTTTTTTTTTTTAATAGAATGGACAAAAAAATTGTTTCTGGCACCTGATGTCCACTAAAACATTGATTTAAATCCTTAGTTATGTAGGTTGCATATCTGCTAAAAGAGCAAAGTTGGTTCTGTAATTCTGACAACCGGGATCTGTGACTCACTACTTTAGAGCGATAAATACTGTAGCTGAGTGCTGATGTTTTGGCCTCCTAAAAACCTCTCATACAGGCTTTCTGTCCCCGCATCCTCCCTCCTTGCGTGATAACATTTCTTACATAGTTAAAGCTGAGTTTCCCATTGGTCCTCTGTGCTATAAATAGGAAAAAATAATATAGGATCACTGCAGCTGCATGGATTATTTTACTGAGTCTGTCCTCCCCTTGCACATACGGGTGACTCCTCCCTCTGAAGCTGAGAGTTTTCCATTTGGCATCAGTGGGAACAGACACCTCCTACAGCGGACAAGTTTGGGTTGTAAAGCTTAGTTCTGTGTCGTCTCCCCCCTTCTTTTCTTTTTTCCTTTTTCTTTTCTTTTTTTTTTCTTCTCATTTTTTTAGCTTTTGTAAACTGGAAGCTAGCAAAGATGCTCCGAGAGCACAGCACGTATAAAACTGGGTCTTGGAGGTTAAATACTCATTGCTTCTATGATGAAAGACTATCTACAGATGGCATTCAGACCTGCCTCTGCTTCTCTCTCTCCACTTTGGCTCATTGTGCATAACAATGTTGAAATTTTAAAGCCTATTCGTGGGGACTGGGGAAAATAACAAAGCCAAGATGTGTGGGAGGAGAGTGGGGTTTGTATGTGTGCGTCATGATTTTTCTTGGTCTGTGGAGGTCTCTACGGATGTTCAACATGCTGTTTGGAAAATGAAGCGGCATGGCCTTAAAACACGATATTTGTAGAATAATTTGGTAAATGCCGATGATTTGGAAACCACACGTACCGCATTTTAGCACAAGTCTTCCTTTAAAGGGAATCTACTGGCAAGTTGTGGTAGGAGGACTCTGTGCAGTATTAGTTACAGTAATCTTATTAGGGAAATGGTGGAAGTTGTTTAGGTTTACTTCATCATAATTAATTCTGAAGCCAGAAGAAAATTAAGTTTCTTTTTTATAATAGTATTGCCCACACATTTAAAAGTCATGGTCCTCTGTGTTAGCCTTTTGTTCTCTGATGCGGGCAGTGCTTTTAATGTTTTTAGATGTCTTGCGAGTACCAGCTTTCAGATGGGATATTCTGCGTTTCTAGCTTTATGCCATCCTAATTGTTTCAGAATGTAGTCATTAAAAAAAAAAAAAAAGTAAACATTATTGCTGGTGTTACTGCTAACGGCAAGAAATGCGAAAAAGAGGGACACATGTGGCATTCTATTTAAATAAAAGCTTATTTTCAGAAACAAAGGCTTATGGAGCAAAAGGGAGCTCTTAGTACCCCAAGCACGTTTGCTGTTACGGATGAACCCACAGCAATGGATGCTATCAAAGTTGTCATATTTTATTCATGAGTTGTGGTATGCTTGGGTGAAATAAGAAAAGCAATGCTCCAAATCATAATTATGGTGTAAAAAGATAAAACAGTTATTATTGTGACATTTTTTGAGAATTCGTAAATCTCTCAAATAATTCATCTAAAACTTGAGGAGAATGACTAAGTATGCTAGCTGTATTTATGATTCTTTGTTGGGGGTGCGTGGAACACTTCACGAATAGAATTTATACATATTTGGGGAGAATATATAAATGCGTGCTTATGTGTGTTCCAAGAAGCAAAGACAACTAGAATATTGAATATAAACGTAAAGAGGCTGACAGCAGAAATTATACTTCAGTAGAGAAGGGCTTTGACAAATGTATTATGCCTCATGCTATTATCATGCAGTTAATAAATAAAACAGACACCCAGGATTTAATTTGCTTTAGCAATAAATGGAAGTGATATTTCTGAGGGAAAGAAAACAGAAGGAAGAATTAGTTTATGAAACGCGTTTGTTTAATGCTTGTACAAATTGTATATAGAGAATAAAGAAAAAACATAAGATTTTAGTAATAAATGAGCTAAATGCTTTAAAAGTAATTAAAAAAAACCTATTTAGAGTGTCAAGTCATTGGGAGTTTTTGAACCAAGAGCACTTCAGCATATGCTTACTTTGAACTTTACAGATAATTTCATTGCCTTCACTTGGATTATTCATGTGATAAAAGGCTTTACTGGACTGGAAATTAAAACCGTTGTGTAGGTGTAGCCGGGTCTGTTAGCTGCCATAAGTAGCATTAGGCGTTGTAACCTCTCTCTGCAAGTGAAGAAACCGAGTCAGAGGCTTCTGTTTTGCTGAAAGTTCCCTGTTAATGAACTATTTAAAACTAGTATTTTGATTTACACGTTTAAGAATGCAGGTTTTCACTAGGCAGGCAAATTCTGATTTCTGTGTGACCTTGCTGAAGTTAGACTGGGATTTCCAACAGAGTCAAAGTAATTGAGGCATTCAGCTTCTCTCCTGCTTCAGTGGGATCTAGTACTTAAAATTGCTTTGAAAATCCAGGTTATGGGTTACTTTTTGACTCTATCTGTCATTTTCATGTTAAACTTAGGAATCCTAAAGCACTTCAGAAGTATTTGGTGTTACTGTTTATTTTTAATACTCTTGCCATAAAGTATAAGCAGCATTTATTATTACCCGTAAGAAGGAAGAGCGCTAAATGCAAAATCAGAATTATGACACAGTGCTTAAAAATACAAATGGATCGATCTCTCTGCATGCTCTATTGAAGAAGCTTAAATTTTGTTGCGAGATTACAAGCACGCTAAGGGTTGTAGTGGGACACTACAATTAAGTCCAAATAAGTCCAAACTACAATTAGCAGTAATTGGCAAAACTTGGCTTCTGTATCTGATTTTTGGTTCTAGATGTTCCTTGCCTTCTGGTACCATCTTAAGTTTCTTTTAAACAAATGCGGCTCGAGAACATGTTTTGTCAAATTCAATGTATGTTATCGTTCTTTAAAAGTAATTTCAAATTCTTTGGGTCTGTGACTTTGAGCATACCTGAAAATGTTTTGTAGAAGGGGAGGAAAAAATTGCTTAGCTTGGGTTTGCATGAAGCCAGAACACAGACAGTATTTTTGGGTGGCTCATTATTTTGTGTGACATTAGCATTTAATACACTCTTAAAATAGATCCCTGAAGTGGACAGTACTCCTGCAAAACGGACAGCATATCAGTAACGATTCTCAGCAATTACTGCTTTTTCCCAATGTTGCGTACATTGCCGCTGGCTCTGTTCAAACATGACAGCGTTACTACTGTAGTCCCTGCTCTTTCTGTTAAAATGTTGTTGTTACTTTCCAAATTGGCAAATAGCAATCTTTATAGTCACAGTGATGTGATACCTTATCTAATAAAGATAAACAGTGGAAAAGATGTTATAATCAGTGACTCCTGAACTAATTAACTAACAACACATGTAATTTGATTAACTCACATGATTTAAGAGTAGATTATGTGCTTTTAGTGGTAGCATACCTTCTGGAGCATTTCTACCAAGCATTTAATTTAAGGGATCAAGCGTTTGTCAACAGTCTTGATTTCAGCACGAGTCCCTTGAGGAAACAGCAGAGCCTACTTGAGAAGGCAAGCCTGAGCTCAGTAGCCGCTTAAAATATTTGAAACACATTAAAATGGCTGCCTTGAGTAACAGGGTGAGTAACAGCCTCAGCAGGGCGATCGCCGTTGTTCTCGGCAGGAAGCCTGTTGCAAAGCCGTTTGGCTTACTCCGGTTTTCCGATTTTGCTCCGTAATGGCCGCATGGTTTGAAGATGGCATCGGTTGCTGCGCTATGCGTGTGCCCACGCCTGCCACTCGTCTTTCTGCTGCTGGAGGGATGACTCCGGTGCTTTCCTTGGGCATTCTGTCCATTTGGGTGGAAGAGACAAGGAAGGGCCCTGGAGATACGAAACCCATATGCAACGAAAGAGGGGCAGTGTCTCAATGTAGGCTTTGCTGCAGCTTTACGCCACTGTGCTTTCTCTGTCACCGAGGGCACCTTTTGCTCGCTGGGGCTTGAGAAGTGTAGGTGGCCGCCTTCTGTCTTGGCACGTATTCGTTTCCAAGTCTTGTGCGATATCTGCTGCTCTGTTTGTTCCGGAGTACTCGATTTCCATTTGGTTCAGTTTGAAATGCTGATAAAGCAAACAAAGGACTTAGACTCCCAACAACAACTTAATTAACATGAGTGTGGTCATTCTAGCTAGTGCTCAAGTCAGGCCAATTTTCAAGAAGTGAAGAGTCCGACATTAAGCCACTAAATCAACTAAATTATTGGTTGGGGAGAAACTGTGATTTGATAAGTAGTCTCTGTTTGATTTCTTTAGTGACTCAAAATTCTGCTGTCCTTGGCATCTGGAGTTTTAGGATTGGGTTTGCAATAGCTTCTTGAAAGGAATGAAATATATATATAATTTTAAATGCTAGATTAATTTTGTTAGGAGAGACCTAGTTGTAAACTAGTTTACAAACATGTATATCAAAATGACAGCAATATATGAACGCGTATTGCCAGGGTAGTTTTGCATCATACAAAAGGAGAGTTTACATTGAATTACACTATTTTTCCACCTTCTCTAGCAGAACTGCTTTTGCTGTACAGTCATGGGAACTTACCTTTGTAACATTAGCTATTCACCCTGGTAATTGCTCTATCCTCTAATTTAATGAAAACCCATTAAACCGAAACAATAATTAAAATGAGACATCATCTCTGTAGGAGGCTTGCATATTAAAATCACCGAGCATTTCACTGCAGACGGATCTTATTCTTGAGAAACGGTGTTTGAAGCAACATGTAAAAAGTGATTTATAATGAATAATCGTCATTTAGAAAGCTGTGCTGTTGAACATGATTTCCTACTGTTTATTACTGACTCCGAGTGGAGCTAGCAAGGCAAGAGCATTTACAATGCCTTTTCATACCGGTGAGAATACCTAGAAGCAGAGATGTGCTTGTGAGAAAACATCGTGCCCTCTTTAGTCCTCCCCGGTAGCGTAGTTTTTAAGAGAAGGTTGAGGCGTTTTCCCCCCTCTCTCTGGGTTTCTGGCAGGTATGACAGGCGGTGCTGCTCCCCTCTGTTCCAGCGCAGGGGGCCACAGAGAGCAGAATGAGGCCGGCTCAGCACCTTAATGTAAGCTTGCGCTTGTTTTCCCTTGGCGGTACCCCCACGGCTTGCTAAACCCCATGCTTTAGCGCGGCTTGGCAGCAGTGTAGGCGAGTGCCAGGCACGGTGAATGAATTTGGGTCTGCGCTTAGGGGATGTCTAGGTATGCTGCTACTTGGCTGGCGCGTCTCTGCAGCGCGGTGTGGGCTGTCTCGAGCCTTGGTGCTGATAGCCAAATTGAGCACCCAGAGTGCTCTGAGGGATATACGTGGCTCTGTGCCTATTCCTGTGACAGGAGCGTGTTGTTTGCTTATAAGGAGAAATTTGTGTGAATTTTCTCCCCGCAGCTTAAGATAAAAAATCGGTGCTATCTGCAGATAACTGCATTTTGCCCTCGCTAGGCAGGGAGGGACAACTACCTGAAGTGTTTCCCTGCTTGGCAGTGAAATGACTTCTTTTTGGCCACTATTCCCACGGTTGGTGTTAGCATCCTTCTGTGAACTTTTGGAGCTGTTTGTGACTTGTGTGGACTGAGGAGTGGTTTTAGAGGAGCAGGAAGGAGTGGGCGTCTATCACCGGTAGTGTTTTGGGTTGTTGTTTTGTGGTAGGTTTTTTTTTTTTTTTGACCAGTTCTTCAAAAGGTGATTCGTGGGACCAATGTGCAGAAAGGGGTCTGTGCACTGGATCCCATTTGGACTCAGAGGCTTTGATGAAGCACCTGCCTTCAGTGCGCAAGAAGGGTTTTGTGGTGCTGTTGTGTGTTTTCATCCTGAGCAACTTTAGAAACTGTCTACCCTGAGAGTTGCTAGTTTCAGATACTTCTACTCTTGGTTCCATTTCTGGAAAGCTGACAACTTAAAAAAATGTGGCACTGTTTTTTGGTGGTGTTTTTTTTGTTTGTTTTTTAATAGAGATTTCAGTTTTATTGGATTTTGCCTACAGCAAGGTAAAAGCCGATATGCTGCAATATTCGATTCTTTAATTGCTGTAGCTGAAATCCAGATTCTCTGTTGTCGCAGGGTTAATTTCCACTTGCTTGTCCAGAGTGACGGTGCAAAGGTTCTCCTGAAAGCACGTTGAAACAAATAGCTTTAAAATGATTGAAGGTACCAATGAAGCAATGTGTTCTGCAGTACGTTCTCTGCCAAAGGAAGTAAGTAAAAGGAAAAGGTATTCAAGCAGGCTAGTGAATGATGAAACATACCTGTTGCTTTAGAAAACACGGGTTGATTTGGAACTGAATTTTAGTATTTTTCCTCTAGTGGAAGCATCTGTTAAAGAAAAATGATTGCCCAGATGGATTGGGATTCAGCTTGTAAGAACCGGTGCACATTTTTCATTGCTTAAAATTCCAGCCCAAATGGTCATGTACTTCCCTTTGTACCGTGGATTGTTGACACTGTCATCAAAGTAAGTTTGGCAAGAACTTTGCCTGCTTTCCTAGCATTATCCTTTTCTTTCTCTAACTCATTTTGTCTGCTTCTGTGTGGTGATAATTTTCTCACTCTGTCTCTAATGCAGCTGAAGCCAACTTCTCCCTTTCTCTTATTTGGTGCTTCTAATGTGTTCTGGGCTACGAGTGGCAAAAGCCTGAGGTTTTAATTTTTAGTTGCCAGAGCTGCTGATGCACAGAGCAGTGGATCCACACAGGAAGACGTGTCTTGAGGGCCTAAATCAAATTTGTAAGGATTGATACTAATCCTGAGTTATTGTACCCTCTTAATTCCATTTGTCATGTAGGGTTACTGCGTACCGAAATACCTGTACATTTAATACGTACGAGGTAAAGCTTGCCCTGACGTCGTTGGCCCCAGAGCGGCGTTACCGTTCATCTGGACCGGTGTTACGATGAAGTGAAAACCAACCCATGCTAAAATAAAAATTTGAGACTTATTTTGAAGGTGCTGAAAGCGAGTATCGTGAGTAATCGCAGTTGCGGGTAAGATTTATCAAGGTGGCTGAGCGTGTAAGAGCTTGCTGCAGCTAAGCAGGGTGCTGTGTGCTTCCTCTGCAGATCCTGGCCAGACACGCTGCGGCTGCTGAGCCCCTGCGTGAGTGTAGCCCTGGGTGCTGGCTCCTCTTGTAGCTCGGCTCGGTAGGGCTGTGCTGGTCGGGGGCTGAATGGGCTCACGCGGGACAAGGCAGCCGGGAGAAGGCAAGGTGGCATCCCTGGGGATGGGGGAGATGGCGCCGGGCAGGGAAATGTGGGATGGCAGCGGCTAAATGGGTTTGGCCGTCCTGGGAAACTGCACCGTTGCTTTGTGTTTGGTCCTTCTTCTTTGGACGTGCGGTCTAAAAAAAGGAATTAAAATCAAGCAACAAATATGGTCTCACTCTGACATAGGTGTGTCTTCTGCTTCTCTGTTTTGCTGAAGGTGGAAAGTTGCCTTGACTTGATGCTCTGAGATGATTTGTATCTGTTGTACTTTCAAATAACTGTGTATGCTTGCTTTTTTTGCTTGTTTAATTTTAGAAACACTTTGGTATGTTTAAAAACCCTCTCCAGACAGTCAGTATTTCAAATTAAGAAAATATAATCACATAGAAGGGCATGTGAAAGTCGTATCTATGTTTATTTATTTATTTATTTTGCTGAGATTGCATTATCATTCAAGTGTGAAGCGATGTTTCACTGAAGATTATTGTATAAACCTATATTGTTCTATATTATGTAGGAAATACGACATTTCATTACAAGCAGACAGTTATTTTTATAGAGAGCATAAAAAGTATTTTCCCTTTCAGGCACCTGCGGTGAGGGGGTGTATGTATTCTCAATTTTTCTTTTTTTGAAGTGTGAAACCTTCAACCTGAAAATAGAAAGCTCTTATTCTAAATGGATCATACTCCCAGTTCATTTTTATGGTACTTTGTGCAGAAATCGAGCAAAACACAAACAGATGACATACCCAGTGATCGCGCAGTATGAGGAGGGCCACTGCCAGAGAGGCGCAGGAGGGCTCTCCCATGGGGCACAGGAGCTGGGGTGATGCTGTGCCGGCTGGGCCATGCCCTCGATGAGGCCTCGTGCGGCTCCTTCCCAGCATTCGGGCCCCGGGTTGTGAGCCCAGGGCTGTGCTCAGCACCCCGACAGACTTATCATCTCTGAAACGCCGTCTCGTGTGCCCCGTGGGTCCTCGCGAGCCTTGGTGGGCTCTTCAGCTTACAAGTCCAGCCGCCAGCTCTTGGGTCACATTTGCCATCTTGCCGCTGAATTGCTGGGAAACTCCCCTTGTTGTAGTTGCTGAGACTGAGTTATGAAGAACAGCGTTTCCTGAGACGTTTCAGCATCTGCAAGTACGTTTTCAGTTGTCTAGTGGTAGGGGGTGTTCCTAGGCACTGGTACCTCCTCAGACTGATAATGAGTAGATCTACTCCAAAGAAATAGCACCATACTCTAGACATGTATTCATTTTGAAAAGCCTAGTTGTGTAACTTTGTATGAATTGTATGTGTGTTGCAAAGCGGTATGTAAATACTGCTTGTTATCTGGTAGTTTGAACCCAAGATTCTGAAATTTTAGAGAATCATAGAATGGGTTGGAAGGAACCTGAAAGATCATTTAGTTCCAGCCCCCCTGCCATGGGCAGGGACACCTGCTACCAGACCAGGTTGCTCCAAGCCCCATCCAACCTGGCCTTGAACACTGCCAGGGATGGGGCATCCACAACCTCTCTGGGCAACCTGTTCCAGTGCCTCACCACCCTCACAGCGAAGAACTTCTTGCTTGTATCTAATCTAAATCTACCCTTTTTCAGTTTAAAGCCATTACCCCTTGTCCTATCACTACAGGCCCTTGGAAAAAGTCTTCTCCAGCTTTCTTGTAGGCCCTTTTAGGTACTGGAAGGCTGCTATAAGGTCTCCCCGGAGCCTTCTCTTCTCCAGGCTGAACAACCCCAACTCCCTCAGCCTGTCTTCATAGGAGAGGTGCTCTACAGCCCTCTGATCGTCTTCGTGGCCCTCCTCTGGACTCGCTCCAAGACGTCCACGTCCTTCTTATGCTGGGGGCCCCAGAGCTGAACGCAGTACTCCAGGTGGTGTCTCACACAGAGTAGTGAGAGTAGAGCAGAGTAGAGGGGGAGAATCACCTCCCTCGACCTGCTGGTCACGCTTCTTTTGATGCAGCCCGGGATACGGTTGGCTTTCTGGGTTGCAAATGCACATTGTTGGGTCAAGTTGAGCTTCTCATCAACCGACACCCCCAAGTCCTTCTCCTCAGGGCTGCTCTCAATCCACTCATCTCCCAGCCTGTATTTGTGCTTGGGATTGTCCCAAGCCACGTGCAGGACCTTGCACCTGGCCTTGTTGAACCTCGTGAGGTTCGCACGAGCCCACCTCTCAAGCCTGTTGAGGTTGCTCTGGATGGCATCCCTTCGCTCAAGCACGTCGACTGCACCACGCAGCTTGGTGTCGTCGGCAAACTTGCTGAGGCTGCACTCAATCCCACCGTCCATGTCACCAACAAGGGTGTTAAACAGCGCCGGTCCCAATACCGACCCCTGAGGAACGCCACTCGTCACTGGTCTCTACTTGGACATTGAGCCATTGACCGCAACTCTTTGAGTGCTACCATCTAGCCAATTCCTTATCCACTGAGTGGTCAATCTATCAAATCCACGTGTCGCCGCTTTAGAGACAAGGATGTCATCTGGGACAGCGTCAAACGCTTTGCACAAGTCCAGGTAGATGACACCAGTTGCTCTTCCCTTATCCACCAACACTGTAACCCCGTCACAGAAGGCCACCGAATTTGTCAGGCACAGTTTGCCCTTGGTGAAGCCATGTTGGCTGTCACCAATCACCTCCTCATTTTCCATGTGCCTTAGAGTAGTTTCCAGGAGGATCTGCTCCATGATCTTGCTGGGCACAGAGGTGAGACTGACTGGCCTGTAGTTCCCCAGGTCTAACTTTTTTCTCTTTTTAAAAATGGGCGTTATGTTTCCCCCATAATTTCATTATCTATGGCATACAATGATTTTAATCAACAGAGAATGAATATAAGGTATTGCATGTGGTTTTGCTGTATTCATGACTATGGAGAGGTGGTAGAGTATAACACAGTATTTCAAATTATGTTTCTAACTGGAGCAGTCAGTGCATTGATTATTCATTCATGATTCCAACTAGAGAATCCTATATTTTTGTTTAAATTTTGGTGGATAGATGGCAGGATGCGGCTTTATAGCTGGGTCCCCCCCTAATGAGAAAATGCTGGACTTCAAAAGGCTTGACTGAAGTTTTAACATACATGTTGCACTCACAACACTGCCTATGCTTTCATGTGAAATAATTTTTGAAAGCTTTGATAAGTCGTATTTTATTTCTGGCAGTACAAAATTTTGTAAGGTACTAAGGTTCTTAACCTTCAAAACAAGGATAACTATCTTCAACTGTCAGCTCTTGAACATTTTATCTCTTGAGTCTTACTTGTGCCTTGGAACTTAGTACCAGTGGATTGTCTGTCTGTGTAGATAGCAAACTGGATATTGGAGAACTTACTGGTATATGGGACAAATAGTTTTGTGTCTCCTGCGTCAGCTTTTTTTAAAGAAACTAGATAGTATTTATGACCAGTAATAACACCTGCTAGGTGAAGATAATGATACAGATAATGAAATCTTGCAGGTAAAGACAAAATCTGCTCTTCTGTGCTGCGTTGTTTATTCCTCCATTCCCCTTTCTGATGGCAGTGGAAGAGATTTCTGTTCTTTGAAGCTTTATCCTCTGTTATGATAAAAGTGGCGTTGGACAGACAAATAGCTTGATGCTGTAAAGTGGGCATTGTATTTATTTATCGGGTGAATTTGAGCCTCTGGCAAAGATTTTTAAATGATGACTAGTGATTTTTGATGTCTAATTTGCAGTACTTTTCAGAGGTGAGGTTTTCAGAGTACAAGTGTGTTAGGGCATTCGGAGTGTGTAGGCTCATTTGGAGGGCTTTAAGCTGCACAGGAAAAATTGAGACACCCAATTACAATACATGCTTGAATACTTTTTCCTTGGAGTTTAGTTTCAGTCCATGGCATTCCCTCAGTAGTTGCATTTCTGAGTTTCAGGTTGTTTTTCAAGCCAGTCTCTCCTCTTTCTGTCTGCAAAGCCTCATTTAATGACACAATGTTGGTTGGTTGTTTTTTTTTTTTTTCTGCAGTGAAATTCTGAATTGTAAATCTCATCACTCCTTTGTGTGTTACAGCATTCATGCTGGGTGAGATTATCAGGACTCAGTAGAGTTACATGGTTTTCTACCAGCTGAGAATTTGTGCTGGCATTTCTGGCTTCAAAGTAAACCTTTCGAAAGGAAGCACACCGGGCTTCTAATTGGTTGTGACATCCAGGAACGGCAAGTGGCACAGGTCTTGCAAATGTGTGACAAAGGCCCAGCGTGAGAGACATGGCAAGGGGTGGGAAGGTGAAATGCCGTGATTTCTTCCTTTTGTCATTAATCATCTTTTGGAGTGATGATATATTGTGAATAAAAGGATGAGATAAAAATGAATGTGGTGGGAGACGGCACATTTGAATCTTAGAAGATCAAGTATGAGAAGGCATACTGCCGCTTGGACATCGGCAGGATTAGCGAGACTGAAATATTTCTGCATCTGCCTGGTCAGACTGTAGTTTAATAAATATTGTATGAGCTGTCACGCTTTGCTTGTTTAAACTGAGAAATCCCTGAAACGATAGTGGATTGTGAGTGTGTTTTGTATTTATTTCTCAGGCAGAAGCACAGCCGTATAGCATTATTAGCAATAATACATCTCTGCCTTACACGGCGCAAGGACAGGTTTCCTCTGATGTACGATGGAGAGGTGGTAACGGAGTCAGTGGTAAAAACTGAAATTGGAGCTTGGTGAATTATGTTGGGAGAGGCAGTACCTGAGATTTCTCAGAATTTAGGAGCCTATTTATCTGACTGCAACACACCTTATTTACAGCAACTTAATCTGCTCACAGCAGACACAAACGGCTCAGCATCCTGTTAAAAATTCTGTCAGAAAATCAGTAGCTGACCAGTTGTGAACTTGTCAAAGTGACAAGTGGGCATGCTGACAGAGATGGCACTTGGGTTTTTTCATTGAACAAATGCAGTGGTGGAGCATGGTAGATGACTCTCAAAAATGAAAAATATTGATGGGAAAATGAAAAATGTAGTCTGAATCTTTCCAACTTAGCATTTTTACTGGAGTGTTGTTTCTCTCTTTTCTTCTTTTTTTAAAATACAATTCTTAGATATAGAAAGAGAAATCCACGCAGCTCCCCATGTGAGCGAGAAGTTAATTCAGCTCTTCCGGAATAAAAGTGAGTTCACGTTTCTGGCCACACTGCAACAGAAGGCATCGACTTCTGGAGTTATACTGTCCATCCGAGAATTGGAGCACAGGTAAGAGGAAATTGTTTCTGTCTTGCAGCAGTAGCAACTTAAAAGATACTGAGCGCTCAGTGGTCCGTTTTGAGAATGTGTTGAAATAGTAGGTGTAAAATCTGACATGCAAGTTAAAGCCTTTCTTCGTAGTTGCAATTTGCTACTTTTTGCTAGTTGTTTTTTTGTTATAGGAGGAATGCATTATTTATCTATCCTGGTCCGTAAAATAATTTAACTTGAACAGAAAGATCAAAACCAATGTAGTATAGACACAACGCACTTTGGAAGTTACAGACCTTGTATCGCAATTTCCCCTACTAGTTTATCATATGCATTTTGGAGTTTGCTTTTTCATAAAAGTTAAACTTACATGTTTCCTGCTTCACTATGTTTTATAACGTTTTAATATATTTTCTCTTTTGAGATTCAGTAATTAAGCTATTAAGCAATTAAGCTACTTGTGCTTCTGTATGGTGATGTGTATTTTTTCTTCCTGGCATAAATACAGTATTCTCTTATTTCGTGTGTGTGTCTTCCCCCCCCCCCCCCCCCCCCCCCCCCCCCTTTTTTTTTTTGTTGTCAGTGTAGGAGGGAAAAAAGAGGTCTCTTTCATTAGCTATGATAGTGACAGACATCAGTTTATTAAAAAAGCGTACCTTGGATTATGGCCCATAATACAATTCCGGTGATGTTTTGACGTTTCAAAGTGTGTGTTGTGTCAAACAGTCTCCTACTTGTAACTTTGTGAATGCTTTTTTCATAATTTCTTAGGGCTCGAAGGACCTTTGTATCTAGTCTGACTTTCTGTTGTAGTACAAGTATAGGACGTTCTTTGGTTGCTCCCGTTTCAAATCTAATACCAGTCATTCTGCAGCATTTTTTTTTTAGGGGAAAAAAAATTAATTCTATTGGTATTTAATTTTGTTAGTCATGTACTTGATACACAACTGTTAGCCCAATTTCTTACCTTTTGTTGAGAAGGGAGAAGGCAGTGGCTTTATTATGACCAAATCATCAATGATGGCTTTTGCCAGTTCAACAGCAGAGATGTCTGGACAAGGATAGTTAAGGGGAGGATATTGCTACTTGCTTATTCTATCACCATACTTTTCTGTCACTTCTACTTTCTTATTGGTCTCTTTCTTTTACTTTATTCCTTCCTTCATTTTCCAGGCCATTGCCTCAATACATAAGAATATTGTTTTACGTTACGCAGGGATCCGTCCCTCCAACTTTTCCTGTTTTCCTCTGTTTTCCGCTCTATCATTCCTTTTGTCATTTGCTTTTTAATTCCTCCAAGCTTTTCCAGGCCATTGTACCTGTCTGAAGTCATGGTTAACAGGATCAGTTTGCCACGTTAAGGGATATTTTGTTGTTGTTGTTGTTTTTTGTCTTTTTTGAGAAAGAGGACATTGAGGATAGCCATTGACAGAGGAACACTGTCACATGTAGGGACACATGCATGCACTCGGCAAAATCCAAGGTCAAAACTAGACAGGCGGTGATGATTACACAATGCAAGGCACGTGGATTTTTAGATAGGGCCTCTTCTGAATTTAGCTGCTTAACTCCTCTATCTTGACGGGCAGGGACGGAGACTCATAGAGAGATGTGCTATGCAGGGGTAATCTTGATTGAACAAAATAGGCTGCTGATGTCCTTCTTGGCACTGAGGTTATCTCTAGTATTGCAGATTAATAGACATTTTCCAACCTAAATGATTCTATGATTCTATGATCTGTTTAAAAATATATGTAGTCGAAGGATTGGGTGCTAGTCTCACTTAAACCTTTGTAGTTCTGTGTAGCAACCGAGGTAGTTTCAGGCTGTGTAGCTCCGTGTAAGAGCGGAAACAGGCATATGCAGTGTTGCTAATGACTGCTGTTACATTCTGAGTGTCAGATGGATTACTGCAATTAGCCACCTTTTCCGGACTCATTGTCTGTCACTTAAAACAGAGTCACTGTTTGTTTCTCTAGTTTCTTAAGTTGCTGCTTGGACCTTGATAAGGGTAGCGCTTTCAAACCCTTTGGTCTGCGATGACAGAAATTAATAAAGTGGATGACGGTGGAGAAAATACTTTTTAACGTTGATGAGGAGTAGAGAGCAAAGATTTGGGGCACTACTGAAGAGGACCTTGCTTACATTATGATCAATGTAATAGCAAAACTTTTGGCTTGATATTTTTTTGATGTTGCTTTAACTGCTCAGGTCACTCCAGTCTTTTTAACTTTGCATGTGAACTGAAGTGGGTGCAGGCCCTTGACACAGGGGAAGCCTTTTCTAAATTGTTGCTCCTACTAAGCTTTTGATAATTATCATGGTTCTGTTCTGGTGACATCCAGGTTTTTTGTCAAGCTTTTTTCAACGGTCCACGTGTCTATGAAAACAGACAATGCAAAGAGAATAGTAAGAAACATCATTATGTTTCAGCATGATTAACACCTATGGGAACAAGTATAAGGGTACATTTATTACCTAACCATTATAGTTTTTGACTATGGAAAAGCCAATAATGTTTTTTAACTTACCAGCATACCAAAAGTGGCAAAGTTAAAAGTTCGAGACTTCAGAACGTGCGGGAGGTCAACAACACCTGCATAAAAGAAGCTGTGTTATCTGTTGATATAGGAGTTCATATCTTTATGGGAGGTGTCTTTTTTGTTACACCCAGATTTAATAGTTGGCAAATAGGTTTTATTTCAAGCAACAAAAAGGTTTGTGTATATGTACATTTACACACACGCGTGCATATTTATGTATATATATTTATATTCTAAGTTACATATGCCAGCGTAACAGCGTAACTAGTTCAAAAGGCAGTTTTGCATGATGTGTGTAGTGGAGCTGATTGCCATAAAGTAGTAATACATAGAATGCTTGGTTTATATTTAATTTCTCTAGTAAGTTGTAGCAGGATTTTATTTTCCGTTAATGGCATGGAACTCTGAAACTAAAGGTATTAAAATAAGATGGACACAACTTTTCTTGAAGTCAGTAATTGAGATATGATGTTTTGTTGTACTAAATGGATATTTTGCGACAATTACTGTTAATTTGTATCATCAGTTGATGCACGGGATTTCTACTACAATGATGATAAATGCATCTTTGTTAATATTTTATCGTGTTGAATCAGCTTAATGATGATAAAGACTTTGTTTTCATGATCCAAATGTATTAAAATACAGCTTGGAAAATGGAAGGCTTAATTAACACAGATTAAGTCTAATTGAACAGTCTGATAGTATGTGCAGACTGTGTACATAGTTATCTGGCATACAGTGGTAAATCTGAAGATTATAATTTTTTTTCCTAAATTACAGATAACAAAATGTGATACAAGATGGACAAATATGTTACTTGGGGATGCAGGAGGCAGCAACTATTTTCTTTGTTGCAGGCTTACGCTAGCCAGGTCTTCCTAGATCTTTGTGAGCTATTTTGCTCACAACCTTTGACTTTTCAGACCACCAAGACGCTTGGAAAAGGCCATCAAGATATTTAAAATACCACGCATAATGAGTCCTTATTTCAACACTGATTTAATACGGTTTCATCTAAAGTTGTCTGCCTGCTCCTTACCTGCTTTGGCTTTGCATGGTCCAAAGCCCAAGAACATAAATTAGATAGAGTCAGCGTTGTCTTTGTGCTCTTGGGTTGGAGGTATATTGATGGTTCCTTCCCACCGCTGGCCATGATCAGTATCTGGAGAAATCTGTCAAGGATGTTGAGGTACCCATGCTAACGTTCTTTGAAACACTGGCTTTCGCCAAAGGAGCTGACTGTGATTTCCTGACTGGTCTGGGGCACGATTAAAAAGCAACTGACTGCTGTAATATTTTCTTTTCTTGGTGATGTGAAAATCGTGCCCCCTCCAAAAAAAAAAAAAAAAAAAAAATTAGGCATAAACTCTTCCTGTACTTTGTCTATAAAAACAATGCATTACAGTGAGTGGGAAAGGAAAGCATTTGTGTACTTCGAACACCTTCTAAGGGTTTTGGTGCTTGGAAATGATGGGTGTAAGGCACCTGGAAAAGAGTGGCGAGCATTCTTTTGGTGAGTGATTACCCCACTGATTAGCTTATAACGCTTTCAAATCATTTAGTGCCCAAACTTTCAATAATGACCTTTTAATTGCTGGGGATTTTTCTGGAGGTAGCCACCACTGAACCACTACTCGTTTGGGTCTAAGCATGGTAGGCTTAAGGTATCAAGAAGTATTGAGTGTGGAATGATTTTTCTGCTAACGTACAAATCTGAACATCCTCAAATCACATGAGTAGCACAAGTACGCATCACCTGGGACTCTGGTACTTACCTGAAAGGAACTAAGGGGAAATACATTCTTTACAGTATGTTACGCATAACCGGTAGCTGGCTGCCGAGCTGTCATCTGGTCACGACCTGGGAGGTGGTCACTCTGGATCAGGTTTTCTAGTCTTCCATCAGGCAAAATTCCCTTTGACTTTTGAAAGTAACCTGTTGGGTATTTGCTTGCTCTGTAACGAGCTGCCGTACAAAAAAAAGATTTTCTTCTTAACCATTGGTTTATTTTTGCGGAAAGCAGAGAAATTGGGCATTGTAATGCAGAATATGCAAAACGAAACTAGTAAGCAGAGGAGCCATTATCCATTAATTACCCATAAGAAATAGGATAATACCCTTATTGACCTTTTCCTCAAGGTCTCCTTATGTGCATTTTTCAAGGTCCCGGAGTCTTGTCCCCCCCTGCCGCCCCGCCCTTCCCAAAGAAGTCACTGTTGCTTTTGTTACTCTTACTAGTTACTAAAGAGGCAGGGTGAAAAACTGTTTTGTAAAATGCCAAGTTGCTTATTCTTCCCTACTGTTTTGTGTGTCCCCCGTGTCTGTCTTCTCTGTTTGCTTCGTGTTTATTAGTACTAACTGTCTATACGTGTGTTGTCATTCTTTCTAAAGAGTGTTTCAAAATGGGAGATCCCAACGCGATAGAACTAGGGAGCAAGTAGTAAGATTAATGTTTCTGAGATTTTCTCACAGGGAGCACTAAAATCTTTATTTTTTCTGAATTTTCTGAGTTTTTTTCAGGTTTTTTTTTCTTTGTTTTTATGCTTATAACTTATGTCTAGGACCTGAACTTCAGAAAATTTATGCCCCACCAAGCGTTTGGAAAGTTGTATTGTAAGCTAGTTGTACTGACGTGGTGAAATGGTTTTGCCGAGCAGAGAATTTGGCTCTTCGCTGTGTACCAGCAAGCTGTGCTGATATAAATATTCAGGGGCATTCTGATAAATGTCTCTGGCTCATAGTGAAAGATTTTTATTCCTAGCAAGTCAGTTTTGGGTAGGGAGGGGAAACAGGCATGGGACTCTAGTACATTGTTGATTACTTCCCCGCAGTGACACCGTGAACAGCTTCTGAGACTGTTGAGGGGTAGATGGAAAACTGTGTGTTCACGAGTAACAGTTGGAAGGCTACCAGGCCATAATATGTTTTATTAAAACACAAAAGGGTAACAAGCTAGTTAAATTAAACACTGAAACCTAATTAATGAAAAGAAACCTATGCAAGGGACTTCTGACCCTAGTTGTAAACCTGGAAGATCGGATTTACTCTATGCTACATTTTAGATTATTCTCTGCAAGATGTGTATATGCATATGGGATTCCAAGATGCGCAGTATTCAAAAAGGGAAGGAAAAACTCTGCAAATGTATCCATTAACCTTTTTCTTTTAGGGTAAAGGTCACACCTTCATTAATATTTATACATAGAATTGCTAAACTGGAAAGCTGTACAGAGAATATAAAGATCCAGCCTTACTTCTGTCCCTGAATGAGGTGATGTGAAATATGTGAGGCATCTACACACCTTTTTTTTTTTTTTTTTTTTTCCATAGCAGAACAAGCAGGTGAGCTTTGTTTCTTCCAGAATTTTTTTCTTTTTTTGAATTTTTCTTCCCAAAAGGTCTTTCGAGATGCAAATGCAAATAGAATTGGGCCCACCTGTTTCTGTGTGGGGGGTTAAAGTATGCAAAAGAGGAAAGCGAAGAAGAACTGTTATATTCTATACATCTTCCACCGATTTAAGTGCTGTGAAAGAGGGGTTAGTGCCTGAGGAGCTACCCTCCACCTTGTGGCTCCCTGCTGAGAGCAGGTGTTTTATGTACACTAGGCTGACAATTGTTGTCTCTCTGCAGCATTAACATGCTGCTGATAACCAGCTGTTGAAACACATTGATTGGACCTTGTTGGCAATTGGAGCAGAATGGCTGACAGTTTGAAACGCTTTAAAACTGAATTTGGACAGTGCAGAAATGTTGTGGTCAGCCAGGAGCAGGATGTGCGGGTCCCCCAGGAGTCTTCTCCAACATGCTGAGTTAATTCTGTTTGCTTGTTTTATGAGCCTCTGATATAGGCAGAGCACCGAAATGTCTCAAACTTACACTGAAGGCAACTTTCTGAAAACTGTGTCCGCTGAATTTGGGCTGCTCGTTAAGAACCCAACTCTCCTAGTTAATAAGATGGTTAGATGTTCGCAACATGTTACTCATAAACGGTCGTTTGCTTGGTTGGACATTAGGCTGGGTGATGTGTCTGTTTTTTGGGTTTGGTTTGCAGTTCAGTAATGATGCCGGTGTTGTTTCCTTGCCCTAGGTACTGCCTTCTGAAAGGGAGGAGGGTGGCAGTGCCTGCCCTCACGCCTGTGGAAAGCTGCCAGCGCTCAGGTGGCAGCGGAGAGGGAAGGAGGGGAAGGAGGAGGCCTGCAGGGCAGGGGGAGACTGAGGGTGTCCAGAGAGAAGCAGGGAGCAGACATGTGGCTGGGCCTTGAGAGAGTGGAAAGAAAAAGATTTTTTTGCTGGTAATCTAGCAGAAATGTGTGGAATTTGTCATAAGAAATCACTGAAAACTGCTGAATTCGAGAGTGAGATCAGAGGGAAGAACCTTTCTTGTAAGGACACAGCAATTAGGGTAATTTGTTTTCAAATATTGTAGTTTGACTCAGGCGGCAGACCTCGTTAGTTTAAAAGGCTACGTTATCCTCTTTTGTTTTATTAAAATCTGGTATTTAGAGATTGTGGATTTGTGGATCCCCTGAGCTGAGTTCTCGCTGCAGTGATGAGCGTGAGCGGGGAACAGACTGGACTGGGGCTATGCTCTGCTTCGGTTACAGCTCTGCTGGGGGCTCTCTGGTCACACTGGCGGCTCCAGGCTTCTGCGTACCCACAGTGATCCCTGAGCTAATGCCAGCTTGGACTCCCAGGTTAGCCTTAAAAAAATCAACAGCACCCGTTCAGAAAGTCTTCAGATGCAAATGCTTTGTGGACTGCGAATGGTCCACTGGTGCACTGGGGAAACTAAATTTTAGCCAAGGGTTGTAGGTGATGAGCTTTTCAAGGACTATTTCGGAGTGTAACTGAGGATTGCATTCCTTGCTAGAGTTACAGTCATAGTGTGAGTAAGTGTGACTTGGTTTTGGAGCGGTGATATGTAAAGAAATGATTCTTTTCTTTTGGCAGGTTACTTTTCTGTCAGACTAGTTCGTTGGGTTGACAAACCTTATTGCAACTGGATGGCTAAATCTGATGCAAAGGATGAGGTAGGAATAAGCGGGCAGGAGAGTGAGGCCATCTCTTTCAGGAGTGGTTACACTAGACTGCATCCCAAACTGTGAGATGAGCCTCTGCTTTTTGTGAGGGAATAAAATCAAATTTCTCTCATTACTTGGCAGCTTCTCGCAGATACCTACCTTTAGTAGAGATGTCTTGGTTCTTGTAGGTGTTTGTGTCTATATGTGTATGAGGACAGTGGCTTTTTTGTTTTGTTTTGTTCTGTTTTTGTTTTAGATGCTCAGAGTCATGACTTCACCTTACTTCAGATGATAGGCTCTCTTCTGTCCTGCTGACTGTGCCAGCTCTGAAGCCTGCTAAGATGCTGTACTATTTTTAGGTCCAATGTGGTACTACCTACTTGGTTTACTATGAATAGGAGAGAGACCGGGTCTTTTTCAGATAGTAGACAGGTAGCAGCCACAGTGAAGATAGATTTTTAGACATATGAAATGGAAACGAAAATGCTTAAGGTCAATCCTTACAACACATGCCATGAAAATGAGTAGCTGCTTTGTACCAGCTCTGACTCCAGCTGTCTTTTAGCTGGCAGGCAGACGTTGGGGTTACTTTTTTTTCTTTATATGATCAAAGAAGAAAGTAAATTTGTATTTGGATGACCTTTGCCTCGTCTCAGGTACACAAATGCATATTCTGAGCATCATAAATGCTCAATGCCTTGCAGCCTGCATGCCCAGCTGCCATGTAGAAGATTTGTAGAACAAAAGACAAAATGTTTGTTACAGAAAATGTCAGTGTGGGTGTTTTTGTTGCTAAATGCTTCAAGCTAGGCTGATATAACATGATTCCTGTTGTCCTCGGAGTGGTCTGAATGGAAAAAATGAAGTTGTTTAATTGACTGGATTTAGTTCCTTTCATTTGAAATGAAAGGACACAGATGTTTGAAAGAATCCTGTTCAGGTAGACAACAGCACAGTGAAATTGAACTTTCAGGCTTTTACCTGAGAGGTTTGAAAGAATTTAGTATTAAGTTTTGGCTTATTTTGGATTTGCTTGCGTAGGAGGTATACTTTTGGAATACAGTAGGTGATGATAGAGTCTTTGTCTGTGCAACATATGGGATTCAGCTTTTGCATTTTCTTTTGTAGAAAGTTAATCTGATTTTTCAGCAAGATACCTTCATTGTCACAGATGATCCTTCTTCTGTTCACAATACCTTTTGTCCTACCCGACGACAGTCCGATTTTGCTCATCAGCTTTGATGATATCAGTACGTAATCTCTGCCACAGTAGTAAGTCTTTAATCACATGTAAATGAAGATTTGCCACGTGTGGTTTTGCTGTGCAGGCTCTCAATCTGTCCATATTTAAACTAGCTTTAAAAAAGTAGCTTTCTATGGTTTGTAAGTGTGCATATGTAGCAGAGGACTAGATCTGTACTCTTGAGCGTGTAAGAGCATTTCTTCAAAATCCAGTGTTTGACAATGCGTAATGCTTCAGAGCTTGGGATCTTACCCTGTCACTTTATAGTAACTAGGATACAAGAACAGTGCCTGTGGAAGCGACTGAAATATTTGCCTTGACAGCTGTAACTTGTTCTGGTTTTGCATCCGTACAGAACTGTGGTGACAACTGCAAGGTGAGTGTTTACTTCTGTTTGAAGAGATGCATCTCTTGTTTCAGAGGCACTGCTTTTGCTCTATATGGCTTCATCGGCGGTGGTGATGGTCTTGGGCATATGCCTGCCAGCTTATCTGCAGCAGAGTGTACCCGGTGCCTGCTCTGGGCCTGACTTGCTTTTCACCGGGGAGCGTTAGAACAAGATCTCAGTTACTTTCATGTTGCTGTCCAGGCTGAGCCGCTTGGCAGCACGACCGAAATAACAACGTGCTGTGTGTACCACTGTGCACGCGGACTCAATTAGTGGTAAGGAACAGTGAAAGGCCAAAACTGTAATGATCTGTGATTCATCACAGAATCTCTGTAGATTGAAAATCCTGAAATCTGTGTGATAATGGATGCAGATTTGTTGGCTGTTTGTCTCCGAATACATCAAGAAGTGTTTCTGCGAAGATGCTAAAGCACAGTCTTGCCTGAAGCCATTTTTTGTCATTAAACATAATTAAATGTTCTGATATTCTGCTTGGCACAATGCTATTGGAAATGAAAAAGCTATGTGCGCAAACATGGCCAAATAGGCAAATTGTGCAGAAGCTTCTCGAACTTCCAGCTGATGACATCAAGCGGGCTGGTCTGTGAACTTTCCTTGAATTTGTTTTGCTATAAAAAAAATACAAGAAAGTGTGTCTTGACCATACTGACAGAACTTTCCAGAAACTTCTGTTCAGTAACAGCCTCATTCTTACTATGGCAGTGATTTTTTTTCCAGCAGTTGAGAGACCTGACATCGTAGTGTTGCTGCAGCATGTGCAAGGTGAACGGTGCTTCCATCCTTGAACTCCTGTGGTTTTGTGACCCTCTCCCACACAATGTTAAGCAGATGCACAAGTGTTTTGACTAGATGGCAACCCCAAGTTTGTACATATTCGCAGGGATGCCATCTGTGCCTGCTGCCTTGCCCTGGGACATCTGTTCAGTAGCTCTAAGAGCATCTGCTATAAGTGCTGGTGCTGCTCCTTGAAAGAGGCTGTGGGGCTTCATTTGGCACTTGATCAGGGATGACGGAAGTTGTAAAATCGGAATGCTAGCTCGGCTTTATTTATGTTTGAACGTGATAAAGGGGAAGATTTCCAGAACTGAATGCAAAAAGTAGTTTTGCTTTAGTTCTTAGAGCTCTTATCGGAGCATTTAGTCAGCATTGTGCTTACCAGATGGTGCCCTGTCTTCATTGTAGTATATTTTAGTGTCTCGTAATAGGTGTTAGCATAGTAAAGATCAGAACAAGAAGTGTTGAATACATGAAAGATATTCAGAAGGACATATATCGCAGAGCTCTTTTTGGGGTCGTGTCTTATTTGGGGTCTGTGAGCCCTCCCTCCTTTGGCCACTTCCACAACCTGACAGCGGTAAAATTTTTGAATGGAACGTGGTGGTGTTTGTCACAGGTTAAGATTGCTGCTGTGGTAGATATGATGAATAGATGAATGTGTTTCTTTAATGCAGATGATGGATTAAGCCAACTCACCTTATAGAAATATTTTGGGTTTTTTCTGCTTCAGGTGTCTTACATGATCTTATTTATTGTTGATAATGACTTTTTCAATTTTTTTTGTCATTACATCCACAGCAGCTCTTTCCAACTTACAGTATACTTTTAGACACATTTTTCTCCTGATCTGGAAGTGAAACGAGCTGTCAAATGCACAGTTAAATATTCACTATGGTTGTGACTAAAAGGAAAAAAAGAGCAAGCATTAAACATCACTGAGTCAGGCTTTATCCTCTCAACAATGTTTGTGTGTGAGGTACATAGGGGGTCACAAAAGTTGTCAGAAAGAATTGTAAAGCATCTTGAGTGGATTGTGGAATAATATTGTCTTTCTGTAAAGCACGTTGCATGATCTTAAAATATCCCAACTTCTTTGATGACCATAAAATTGATCTGAATTTAGCAACATGTTTTTCTTTCTTTTTTCTCTTATACATTGGGATTTGAATGAGACGCTGCGGACAGACCTATAAAAAGAATTTGAATTCTATAATTGTATAAAAGAAGTCAGCAGTAGCTTACGTTCTTAGCAAATATGGAAATTCTAGTAGTGGGAAAATTTCAGCCAAGGTCATATTGTATTGCTGTTCCATAAACAGAGGGCTTTCTTAATACATGTGTTCTGAGAATTTTATCTGTCAAAATGCATGTTAATTTGACCATGTCTGTTAAAAAAAAAAAAATCCTCATCGAGAAATAACAAATAAAACAAGAAACCATCACTTGATGCTAACAAGTTGACAAGTAGATTACTGTCTCACATCTCTCTTATTCAGAAAAGGTCTTGAGGAGGGTAGCAAGGGGCTAACTATAGCGGCAGGTTGACACACAGAGATATCTTAGAGCCATTCCAGTCAGGCTTCATGCAGATGTGATGCAGAAGCAGAATGAGTTGTAATACTCGGGGATCTCCCTTGGGCTTTTGATATAGATCTCATGGCAACGTTGAAAGTTCATACTTGTCTACTGATGATACATTTATTCAGACAGTCACAGATGCTGCAGTCTTTCAGGAACCCTGACTTGTTCTGTTCCTGTTTCCTTCTTCCTTGCAAAATACTGGGAAGTACCTACAGAAAGACACACCTGATAGAGATTAGTTCATTTTCTTGCCTCTTTTATGGTAGCTTCTGTTAATTTCTCCCTGTTGTTTACCCGTTGGTTTGTAGTAGATAAAAACTTGTGCAATGGCACTTCAAGTCCAAGGTGAGACAGATATTTAAAAAAAACCCCAATAAAACCATGTATTTTCTCTGGCTTTACTAATTATTTTCTCACAGGTGGATGATTTCTTGCCTAAGCTTATGTTTTTCCACTCATTTGTGTTCCATTCCACAATTTGCAGATTAGAACTTGAACGTGGAGCAGTTCATTTCCAGGACTGAATGGCCTTTATGTCATTGCTTTTGAAGAGGCTTTCCTCCAGTGTCTGGTGGGAGGAGAAAGAAAAGATGACGTTTGCTATTGAGAAAGCTATTGGCATGTGAATTATATTCTAGTAGAGAAAAGACAACTACGTCTTCTGAATGGTGAACATGGTGAAGTGTGTGTGTAATCAAGATCTCGGTGTAAATTTGTGCATCTTCCAAAAAAACCCCACCAAACCCCAATGGAAGAGTGTTGGTTTATATTGCCTTGCATTTTTTAAATACTTGAGATAGATATAAGTTGGGCTAATCCAGCCAGCTTCCGCTGTTGGGTTTTTGTTGCGTGTTGTTTACTGATGTCTGTCTGAGCGTTACTGCTTCTGATTTGCACTTGTTGAAAAATGTTGAAAAATAGGTGCAGAATTTGTCTGCTGTCATCGTCCTTTCCTGTCACTGAAGAGGTAAAACGTGTTTTATACAGTCCTGTGGCACTTAGCAGTGCATTAGATGTACATATATAAAAAGGTTAGCACTGGCTATTACAGTAAATTTTAACTAGTCACTTCTGTGTTATATAAATTAGTTAGGAGATTGACAACAAACTCGGTGCCTAAGCAACAAGCTGTTTTTAGTCCTGAAGTAACTATTGACACTAAGCCTTGTCAGATGAGAAACTACATCGCTTTGCAATTCCCTGTGCTGTTCAAATAATAGAGCATACATGTGATTAAGTACACTGACCTTTCCAGGGCCGGACTGTTGCCTTTTTATTAACAAACAAAACATTGTGTGGTAAGCGATTAGCTCCGTGGCTATCGGCGATTATGAAGAATGACTGCACGAAGTGATGTGCTTCCTGCAACAGGAGCTTGTCTTGCTCTTGGGCTCTTAAGCTTCTATGATCAACCTTGTAATTATATATTTTTATACAAATACTTTGTGTGTGAGACAGATGCTGGAGTGTTTTGTAGCTCTCCCTCATTTTTTTTTGAAATTTTCTGCCTCACTGCTGTTTATTTGAACAAGAGAGAAAGAAAGTCTCTTTAGTGACTTCCTTTTGTGCTCGGATAACAGATGACAATTACGAAACGTTTAACTTTGTATGTATGACGTCACTGGCGGTACTTGTCTTAGCGCTGTCCTGGCTTGGAAACACCAGCAGCAGTATCTTCTGTATATTGACTGTGCTGTTAACTGAGCAGCAAAATAAAATAATAAAAAAATCCTCTCCAGATTTCTTATGAGTGTAATTTAGGTATTTTAATGGGGGAGGGTGGGGTGGTGGTAGCAGTTAATCAACATTCTGCTCTACCTAGAAAAATCCCGTTTCTCTGCCCTCCTTGAGCCTTTATGTGTATGAAACAGGCCAGCTCCTTCACAACACCAGCCTTTCTTATTTTTTCCACTCTGTACTGCATGTATTTTATTTGTACCTGTGCCTGCTCTGTTTTTATTCAGTTTTGGTTTTGCCTTTATCGGCTTGTGTTTTTTAATTTGTCACTTGAGTCTTTGATTCGGGTGACGTGATAATGCTCAGAAGTTACATGAAAAATGTAATGGCAAGGCATTGGCAGGACAGAGGAGGGCTTGAGTTTCTCTTTTGGTCGAGATTTATTGGCTTGGTGTTCCCCTTCCCAGTCTGTTGTGATCTTTTGCACATGTTCCCAGCAAGAGTTTTATCTCATAAGTAAGTACTTCCCAAAGAACTCCGTTTTTCAGTTACGTTCTAAAAAGCCTCTGCTTCACTGGTGAGAGCTATTCTTGATGAAGTGTATGCACTTCACGTAAAAACTTGTGCACACTGGCTGTTAAGGTCTGTGTACAGCGGAGCAGCGTAAAAGGCTCGTGCGAAAATGAAAATCGGCACCCGAGTATTTATTATTTTGTGTTGCATTTATTTTTTTTTGGAAGAGGCTTTTGTTACTGGGTGTGGTTGTTTGGGGTTTTTTGTTGTTTTTTTAACCCAAACTAGCACCGGTCTTTCAACTGCCATGTTAAATTGGTGTTGTCCAGTAGGGAAAAAAACGACACTGTGGAGGTAGATGGGGATAGGGACTAGCTGGGCAACCTAACATCCGCACTTAGTTGTAGTTATTTCTACTATAAAAGGAGGTCTGCATCTTCTTTCTGTATGCAGGGCTTCATTTTAGCAGGAAAAAAGAGCACCTTGATTTGATACGCTATAAATACTCTGATCTGAGGTCCAAGAGAAGGCTTCACTATTTACGCTGTCAATGTGCTACCACCTGGAAGGGCTAAATTCACCCTAGAAAAAGAATTGGCTCCCCCCCGCCGGCATGAAGCCAGTTAATAGCTGTACTTTGTTAGCGCTCCGATGACTGGGACAACTGTCTGAGGGTTTTGACTGTTTGATTGTTTATGCTAGGTGTTGAGACACCTAATCCAGCCAGGAGGTTTTGTTCCCTTGTAAAGCTGAACAATTACAGCTGTAACAATAGAAGTCAGAAAATGAGTTAAGTGCGATTGCATGTAGGGGAGTCCTAAAAGTAAACAGTTTTTTAAAAAGTGGATATGCAAACAGTAGAAACGAATTTAATGATTACCAAGTGGTTTCTTACCTTAATGGCTTTTTGTTTGTTTGTTGGTAATGATATATACAGTTCTTTATTTTTGCATTTCCCACAAATCTTGTGTTCATGCAAAACATTGTGGTGAAAAGAATAAGGATTGTTTTCTTGTAGTTGAACCTGTTCTACGGGTAAAAAGAGGAATTCAGTTTCGACGACTGTCAAATGGTGTTTTGAACATGAGCTGTTTTTGTGTAACTGATATTGCTATTTTTGTGATGCACTGAATGTATAGTTTTGTCTCTCCACCTCTTTTTAAAAATGAACTAGTAGATAATTCATGCTGAGTAACCTCTTTAGATTGTGACCTTCCACATGGTGTTTGCTTAAAGAAGTTTACGAATTAAGAAGAAAGTGACAGAAGCAATGAATAAACCAAAAAATGGAACTGATTCTTCTTCATGTTTTAAATACAGCTATTTTGAACTGGAGAGCAGTGGCCTACGGGATGAGATCAGATATCACTACAGGTTTAATGGGAAGTCAAGAACAGAGGTGTTCCCCTACCGTCTGGCAGATGGACAGTGGCATAAGATTGCCGTGTCACTTAGTGCATCCCACCTTCTGCTCCATGTGGACTGCAACAGGTAAGAAAATCTGTGCGGTAATTTATATTTCTTTAAAAAATGCTCTCTACTTACACACAGGAATAAAATTGGAAAAGGAGAAATTTTTTTTACATATCTAATTTAAAAAGCATGGTAAACTGCCATGGGATAAGAAAAAGAAAACAAAGCATTAAAATGAAACAATTCATTGTGATTATGAACAAATGTGGGAAAGGTTGATTGCTGACTGGGGACTATTAAATGCATCTCTGTAGTTTAGGCACTAGCTGATGTTACGTTTGACTGTGATTGCATTTAAGTGTGATAGATTGGTGTGCAGTCTGTTCTGTTGTGAACTGCTTCACTCAGCCTACCTGAAATCTTGAAGAATAGATGGATGTGTCAGAGGCATTTTAATTTTATTTTACATAATCAAGCAATGCACTTTTTACTGATTTTCTACCCGCTGCCCCCCTTGGAAACTTCTGAGAAACCTGGAAGCTTCTTTTTGCGTGTCTAGAACTGGTGCTTTTTGTTTTCTGAAGGGTATTCTGTCTGTCATGGCACTTTTTTCCCTTTAAAAGTTGTAAAGGCTGCAAGATGGCAGATTGTCAGGATTTCAAGGAATAAAAAGGAGCAAACCTAGACTCTTTCTTCCCTTGGAACGTGATCTCACAATGTATTGAAGACTTCGGCTTTTGCTAACTTCGTGGTTGATGAGGAAACTCAGAAAACTTGAAATTTGGACCTTCAAAATAGTCTTTAGGAATGAGGAAAATAAATCATTACTTTCGTGTCTTCTCACAGTGAAACTAATAGAAAAATATCCTTTGCCTTCAGTGAGAGGATCGGCATGTGCATTTTGGAATTGTGGCACTTAAATGGATAGGGTGATGGTAGCGGATATTTTCTTCTGAAGTCTTCATTTTGTTCAGGCTGGCAGAATAAAGTTATATGAGTATTAGAGGAGTATGCAGTTATTGGAACATTTGAAAAAGTTTAAATTTTGACCAAAGGAATTATGAGATACTGTTTTGAGAAGATTACAGTCATTTTCCGCAACTGCATTAACTACTGACAGTAAAAATCTAATCTGAAGCAAGGTTGCTTATTGAATCCTTTTATCTGGACCCTAGAAGCAATTAAATGTTTATAGCAATTTTAATTTAATTAAGGCATGAAATCTACAATTTGTAAAGATTGCCTTCATTTCAGTTGTCTGATTTATTTATCTTACCATTTGTTTATCTGTTATATTATTTGCTTACAACTGTATACTTTTTTGTTTATTGACATACTGGGTTTTGGGACAGGTTCTTTATGATCTGTTATGATCTTTTTTATTCTTTTTTTTTTTTTTTTTTTTTTTTATGAACAGCAAATGTGTTTTAGGAAGACCCTTTTTTAGCAGATTGTTTAGCTGGCTGCCTTCTTGCACACAATATAGAAAGGAAGACAACACAAAATGCCTGCCTGGTGCAGAAGTCTATCCAGGGACAAGAGAGCTGCACAGAGTCATGGTTGTGACCTGATTTTCTTTATAGCAACAGGCAGCAATAGATAAATACAATTACAGAATGAGCTGTGCTGTCATATGAGGTGATAAACGTGTATAGCTGTCTCTGTCAGGTAGCCCTAAACAGGGCTGATGCGTCTAAGAGCATCCCTTAAGGTGGTACATCTCGGCTGCTCCCAGCGTAAATCCATACCTAAATGCCTCTATTTGGTTGTGTATTTGTGGTATTTTATAACAACTCCTGTGGGAAAGTAATGGGAATAGTTCTGAAAGCATGACTTGAGGGTAGATCACAGTACAAGTTTAAATGAGGGGAAAAAAAAAAAAAAAAGAAAAAAAGGAAGTCTTTAAGTTCCTGACTCAGCTGTAGCATCTCTGTTCAGTTAATTAGAGAATTTTGTGAATGTTGGTGTTATAGTTTCCTTTATTACATCTTAACCCCCTACATCTTTGCACTCAGAAGAGTCGTCAGCATCTTGTTCATCTTTGCACTAGCATTTCCTGATGACACCACAGTAAATGTCAAAAGATGTGAAAATGAAGAGCAAGCCAATGAGGGGTACTTCTGAGCACTACTGAAAATGCTAAGCCTTCCTCATGTTAGTGGTAGGAAAGCTGCAGCTGAAAGTGTGCACTGAAAGAGCTGTAGACTTTACATGTAAATGTCACCATTTTAGGCTAGTGTGGTGTCAGGAGCTCTCAGCAGAGTTCAGGATATCTAATGAGAAGTGATGCTTCTGCAGACTTAATTGAACAAGTAAGTCACAGGGAAAGAGAATACGACTGCAGTCAATAGATTGACCTGTCCCGTCTCCTGCAGAGATTCGGTGTCATCAGAACAGGAATTTAGCTTGAAGTGTACCTATCTAGTTAAAGAAGTTCTGTGCTTTTTACTTACTGTGCTTTCCCCTCTAAAAAAAAAACCAAAAAAGGCAAAAAGGAAAAAAAAAAAAGACCAGCAAAATTAATCTCTTTAATTCCTACTGGATTTCTTTAAGGGGGTTGCAACATGGCTTCCTTATAGTTATGCACGAATTTGTATAAATGCATTACTCCTTGTTTAGGGCTATGGTAATATGTTACACGTTTGGAAGGCTATTCTGAGTGAGTGATTTGTGAATGCAGCGTTATTAAAGTTAACCTGTATCTGAGAGCACATTGAAAGTGTTCGCATTGGGAAAAATAGCCAGCAACAACCTAATTTTGCTACAGGATTTGTATTGATACCCAAAGCCAGTCTCTGGCCTCCAAAACCTGCAGTAGATCAGAAAGCGTTGGAGAGGAAACTCGTAATTTGTAAACAGGTAGTCGAATCTACTTCTATTCTTCCCAGCCTTATCACCCACATTACTCTGATGCGTAAAATTGCTTTGACGTTTGGTACTTGATTGTCTTTTGGGTTCAATTCAAAGTTGACTTTGTTTTTCAGACCTGGATAGGTTAGGAAAGAATACTTGAGAACTGGTAAAAGCCTTTAGTGCTTTTAAGAGTCATCTTTAAAACAGTGTAATTGCCTCTGTTCTAATGAGATGTAATATGGTGGGGGAGGCACACATATCAAAGGAGGTATTGTACCCAAGTGCATGTCCTTTTGAAATCAGCTCCTGCTGCATTTTACTTGTTCCTTTTGGTGCTCCTTCAAGAACAAGGAGTGAGAATTGTAGCCGAGTTTGATGCTAGAGCTTGGAGCTGCTGACACAGAAAGATACATTAGAGTCCAGACTAAAAACCTGTTGAATGTCACCGGACTCTTCTCACTGACTTGGGGAGCTTTGTGCTGGGCCGAGGCAGTAACCTCCAGCCAGGGATACGTCGCAGGCAACTGGCATAATAAGCAGCGGGTGCGCTTGCTAACGTGCTTTTAACATTCTAGTAAGGTTCTGAAAGCTTAGAAAAATGGAAAGGCTACATTAATTATGAATGTACAACTGATGCACAAGTAAAACCTGTGCTGAAAGTAACATGGAAATTAAGCGCGCTGCTCTTAGTTTTGTTGTATCTGCGATGCTGAGTCCACTAGTGGCGAACAAACCTTGTTTCAAAGTATTGGTTATGTGTAGGATCTCTGCTCCCCTACTCTAGGGAAAAGGGGGTTGTCAGGGGCTTTCTGGCGAGCGTTTAGGTTGAGCTAGAGCAACTGTGTCGTTGTCAGAGGGTCCTTAAATAACCCATGGCACCAAAGGGTTAATATATATCGAAATAAACTCTGCCACGTACCTTCCCAGGTTTGGCCTCTTAGGGGAGCAGAGGTAAAGGATCCCGCTCTTCATACCTGCGTTGTCAGGAGATTCGCAATCCCAGGAGACTGTCATAGTCCTATAAGAGCTGGCGTTTGTCTTCTCTTCACTGGCGATTAGTTTCAGTTGTACAGTCTGTGATGATGTTGCCCGTGGTACCTGACTGTCCGCTGCAATGCTTGCCTCCTACAACAGTAACAGCACAGAAAAATGTTGCATTTAATAGTGTTAGGAGAAGAGTGAGGGAATAGCATGGAGCCTACAATTTAAGAGGTGGTGGGTACTGTATCAAAATGTATTTATTGACGATTTATTTCAGAACTACAAATTCCAAGTTGTTCTCAGTGTGTCCAATTAATCTGAGGAGGTAAGCTTGAAAAGTGCTTGCTTTGGATTTCTATTGTTTTATTTCTCATCAGCTGTATTGCTACAAAGGTACTCACCTGTGCAGACAGTATCAGTATTGCTTTACTTGAACTCTGTCTGCAGGCGTGAAAGGGAGAAAGGCACTTAGCTGCAAAAATTAATGCTTTCCAGTGAAAATATGTGCTGGAGTGCCTTTTACTATGAATACAGCCTGTGGTTTCAATGGATACTCTTAGCTGTTTGATGGAGGGGGTTGGTAAGAGCATAGGAGGATAGATTATAAAACTGGAGCAGGCTAGGAAGTAGTCTCCAACTCAAAAAACATGTTGTCTGCTTCTTTTATGTTTCTGCTGATAGAACAGCACATTAGGGAATAAAAAATGCATGAGCAGTGAGAACTTTTTAATTGGAAAAATAAATAAATTAAAGCAACATAATCCAAATATGGGAATCCGAGACCTCTGAGTTCTTATAAATAAGATATTCTGGCTGCCAACATGAGGTTTTCAACTTATCTAAACAAAGTCCTATGACTTTAATTAGAATGTAATAAATTTAAAGAAGGTTAAGGGATGTGTTTAAAAGAGGGATTCACTGCTTTACTTACTGTAAACCACTTTCTCTTCAGAGAGAAGATGGCATGGTGGCAGTGTTATGCAGCTAGGTAATTTACTCCCAACATTTGAATATGCTTTTGTGACCCAGATTGCTTCTCTGCTCTTTAAGCTGTAAGCAGAAGCTGTCAGAGAAACGGTTACTTAGGTAGAGTGCTTTAATTGTGCATTGCAGGCGCATCCCACCTCAGATCTGTGGTACTGTGGATTGGAAGTTAATTTTCGCTTACCGATTGTCCCTTTTGTTTGACAGAAAGGCTATAAACTTTTTAGCATGAGAGATCTCCAGCTGGCATATGATGTCAGCTGCTCTCAGGCCTGTATCGTTACAGTTATTGCAGTTAAGCTGCAAGGAAATGTTCAGGATATGTTCAGCATTACTTGAGGAAAGATTTTTTTTTTTTTTTTTTTAAAGTTTTTTTAATAGCCAGGGTTTTTCATTGAACGGCTAACGCATCAGCAGAATGGTAGTATGGGTGTGGCTGAAGACTGATGATATGTCTTAACCCAGCTCCTAATTATGATGAAAAAATTATTTTTTTCATCCTAGTAAAATCGGTTGAACTTTTTTTTGTATACTGCATTGATAGAATTGGGAGAAGGCCATAACTATTTCTAAAAGTGCTGGAAAAGTACTATAGAAAACAAATTGTAACAATCCGTACCTGTGCCTGCCTGTCTTAGATCCTTTGACCACCCCTAGAAGGCAGCAACCACTTACACAGGTACCGGGACCTGGGGAGCTGTGCTGCAGCAGAGAGGCCTCACAGAGCTCCTGCTCGGAGCGGAGCCTGCGTCTGCTTTGGTTTCTTTCAGGATTTAATCCAGGTCCTGCTGGTGTCAGCTACTGAAGAGCAGAAGGCAGCCTCTGGAGGTTCAGTTAAGGGCCTTGAATAGGAGCTTGTGGCAGTGCCCGGAGTTTTAGGGACCTGTGGAGCCAGAGTTTTGTAGCTGCAAAGCCCGACTGCTGCTGAATATAGACTTAACGGTGTTTTTTCTTTTTTTCTATTTTAAAACTGGGGACTTGCAGTGCTTTCTGGTGAATTGAAAATGTTGATAGACAGGTTGATGACTTCAACAGGGCAGGAATAATGTGTTACGCTTTAACGCTGGCATCTTGCATTCATTGTATTTGTATGCTATGGGTGTGTCAGAGAGAGAGGATGGATAATGGTAGAGGAAATAATCTTAAATCAAGGCCGGCAAGCCTCACATGATTTAGTAATTTCCTAAAGTGTGTGAATAGGTGTATTATTCCATTCTCAGATACTTTTTACAATATACATTTAGGCTTTTTTTTTCATTGTCAAAGCAATAAACCCTTAAACTGGGGTGATTACTTACAAGAGCAGTCTCTGAAAATTTAGCCTGTGTGGCCTGAAATGTATCTGTATGTTTGTTTCTGTGGAATTTTTTCAGGGGAAATCTCCTGTTACTTGGTTCTATTTTCTTTTCATTTGTTGGAGTGCTGATGGGGGTCATACGGACAGAGAGGCGATAGTGGTAATTTGGGAATCAACCAGATAGAGCAAATGTTTTGAGTTTTTTCCTTTCAGATTATAAAAACAATTATCTTGCTCCAGCCAGGCAGATTAACTGCGATCCAAAACATAAATGAACTTTTCCGTTTGAAGTGGTTAGCTAAACTCTGGAGTTTAGAACTGGAAGTCGCATAGGGTAATACTGGAGCTGAATTGAAAAACGGTAGTATAATTGTAGTTAAATACTTTTTTAAAAGCACTGGACCTTTGCCAGAGAGCAGCTGAGAACCCCTCGGAACTACTCGGAAGCTGAATTGAGATCTGAGCCTCCATATAGCAAATAGCACAGAGTCTTTCCAAATGATCCGAAACCTCCCGAGCGCTGTGGGATGTGAGAGGGCGACTGGGCAAACAGGACTGAGCCTGCTGCAGTCTGTGAAACCAGCCCAGAGTTTTATGAAGTGGTTTAGTACTTGGGGAGTCTTTCTTTGACAGTTTAGAACAGCAATAATTCCCCAGAGGTAATTATTTTCTAGAAATCCAAACTTGTCAAAATCCTCAAGTTGACTGCAGGGAGGTGGAGACTGCTTCACCGCATTCATTACTACCCAAAACCTGACAGTCCGCATCGTTGCACCGCTTGGTGACAGAGTAAACCGACAACACTTTTAACGGCAGACAGTGGTGCAGGAGGAGTCACGTTTGTTCCTTGGGTGTGGGGAGCCGGGGGCATGTGGGGTGCTCAGAAGGTGTCGAGGCTTGGAAGCGCTGTGAGTGTGGCAGTCATGGCTCTGGGGTGTTAGGCGGTGGCACGGACCTTGCTGCAGCAGCGGCGTAGTGTCCTCTCTCATTTTACGTGTCACGCAGAGCCGCTTGGCATGAAAACTACCGTGAAAGACGGTAGTTTGATCCTCAGCACAGAAATACGGCAACGTGCAATTTCCAGTCCTGTAAGTTCTTTTCATATCTGAGACCAGCTGGTAATGAAAGAATCAGTGAAAGCTGCATTACTTAATTGAGCTGCAATTTTAGTGGCATTCCCTTCAGCATGTCAAAAATGAAAGCAAATAACGAGCACTGTGTCAACTAATGCAACTAGAAGGACTTCCTCAGCCCTAGCTGAATCTTTCCGTGTCACGCCAGACACTTACCTTAACCTCGACTGAAAGATGTGCTGTGCGGTATCCCTGGGGTGAAATCCTAGCCCCAGTGAAGTCTGCAGTGAAAACTCTCATTGACTTCAGCTAAGCCATGCTTTCACCTCCTGAGCGTGTCAGATGTTGTGAGAAATGAGCTCCAAACCTGAGTGCTGTCCCTGGAGAGTGCTTTTCTGTCTGTCTGCCTGGCAGTTTCCATCAAAACTTAATTTTAGAACCAATATAATGGCTTGTTCTGTGTTTACTGTATGTTACGTACACCTCCTCAGTCATGGCCAATTAGTTATTATGGAGAGAGTGCAATGCTATCTTTCAAACCACCAAGGCTAAACCGGGCGGTTGAAAAATACCGTGGGAAAACGGAGGTGTGGGTTGTCGGATGAACCTGCTGTAAGAACTGAGGAACGCGGAATGAGTCGGCCCTCGGTGGGGTTACAGAGGTGGTGGCTAATGGGGAGGAGCGGCAGCTCTGGGGAGAGCCGAGTGCCATTGCCCAGTGCTGAGACAACGCTAACGGGAGGGCTCTGGCCGGAGCGTGGCAGCTAAGGCAGGGTGTTAACAAGGAAAGCCTGTGGTCCTCAGCCTGCAGTTACCTTCAGTCATGAAAGGAAGTTGGCTCTGGAATATGGATGAAATTATTTTATGATTATACACAAATCATTTAGTGATGACATGAACCCCTTGATGAGATGATCCTGTGACAAGATACACTGTAAGGCAATTAACTTCTCAGCATATGATTTTTTTGAAGGGAGGGAAAGAAGCTGTTTAGTAGAAAAGTTGCTTGTGGCTGGCTTCCTTTGAAATTTATTTTTTATAGCAGTGCAGAAAGGAGTTGGAATCAAAAGCCTGATTCTTCTTGCAGTTGCACCTGTCTTACTGTACTAGGTAAAGCAACTTTGGGGTTGAGAGTAGCATGAGACAGAAAAGAGGAAGGCTGCAAATATTTTGTGAAAAAGGGCTGTTTCTAAGCTGTAAGCTTCTGTGCTTCAGGTTGTGCTGTAATTGCCACTTGTGAAGACCTGTGTGCTACAGATCTCGGGCCGGGGATCGGCATGTCCTTGTGTAAATGCAGGTAGATGTAATAGAAGCAAAGTTTCAGCACTGCCAGTTCTCACTCAACAAAAGTCTTGTGACAAACACCAAGAGTAATCTTAGATTTTTTTTTTTTTCCCCCTTACCCCCCCCCCCCCCCCCCCCCATGACAAAATTGAGATGACATAAGCCATGTAACCATGGTTTTACCTCTCTGTTCTGGTAGAATTTTATTTTGGGGTTAATTTTGCTGCAAGATCTGAAGTACCTGTGCTGCTTTGTGCCATTATTATGATGCACATTTTTACCCCCTCACTTTCTGATGCAAGATAGGCTTAATTGTTTACTACTTGTTTCAAAGATACTTTAATATAGTTCTTTAAATTTCATATCCATCTCGCTCCAAGGGCTTCTTGTTTAATTTGTGGGAGAAGAGCTTTTCTTTTCATATGTTGGAAGAATCCATTGAATTAATTTCTCCCTCCTGTTTCTAGAACCTGTTTTTAATGGCTCAGTCTTGGTTTACTGGTATTTGGCATCTGGGATGTATTCTCAACATTTGTTTCATCTGAGATGGGCTTGTGGTATGATGGTTGGCATGGTAAAAAATGAGCGTGCTGTGCTTTTAGCTTTCTTGTATAACAGTTTGCTTTATTCAGTATTCTGGTTTAGAACCTGGTTCAAAGCTTGCTGAGGTTAAAGGGTGTCTTTTAGTGACCCTGTGAGTTTTAGTGTTGTCTCCAGGTATGAGTGAATTTGTCTCCTTGTCTGTAGTGGATACTTGTGTGCATCATAAAAAAAAAAAAAAAGCCTCCTACTGCTACATGTTTTATGCTCTGGTATTTGGATAGCAATATTTGCTCACAAGTGGTAAAAAGATGCCAAAATACCTTTGGGGAGTCAGATATTTATTTGAAAAGTGGTATTTGAACTATGTGGCTCTCAACTCTATATTGAGATGTTTAAAGAGAAGTACCTAAATTCACGTTCATTTATAAGAGTTGTGGGCATTGAATTTTATAAGAAAAGTCTGTGTATGTAAATGACATCTCCCTCAGCACTTAAGAGGAGGCATTCTTTTGACCCAGACACCACCATAAGCACTGCTTTAGCCAAGCAGGCTGAATATGGCAAAAGTTGGCATCTTCACCAGAAACTGGGACAAGTACATTCCGCTTGTGCTTCTGCTTACCTGTAGATTATGTGCAAGTTTTATGGGCAATGCCAGGACCATGAACCGCATGCTGTTTGCTTCAGATTTACCAGGTCAAAATGGACTTTCAGGAACACTATTAGAAGTAAAAGGTTGCTGTTGTGGTTTAATGCTGGCAGGCAGCTAAGCACCACATAGCTGCTGTCCGCACAGTGAGATGGGGAAGAGAATCGCAAGGACGAAAGTGAGGCGGGGGGTGAAAGTGAGTTGAGATAAAGGCAGTTTGATAGGTAAAGCAAAAGCTGCGTGCACAAGCAAAGCAAAATGAGGAATTCATTCATTACCTCCCATCGGCTGGCAGGTGTTCAGCTGTCTCCAGGAAAACCAGGGCTTTATCTCATGTAACAGTTACTTGGGAAGACAAATACCATAACTCCAAATGTCCCCCCCTCCTTCTCTTTCCCCCAGCTTGTAGGGCTGAGCACGACGTCATATGGCATGGGATATCCCGTAGGTCAGCTGTCCTGGTTGTGTCCCTTCCCAACTTCTTGTGTACCCCCAGCCTAGTCGCTGGCAGGGCAGTCTGAGAAACAGAAAAGGCCTTGACACTCTGCGAGCTCTGCTCAGCTTTAGCTAAAACATGGGTGTGTTATCAACAGCGTTTTGGTCACGAATCCAAAACACAGCCCCATACCAGCTGCTTTGAAGAAAATTAACTCTCTCCTAGCCCAAAGCAGTACAGTTGCCAGAGTTGAAATGCGCAATAACCATTTGGGTATCAAACTAGCTGGCTTGATAGCTGGCTGAAAATACTGTGTTTCTGTCCGAAAAATTATGGATAGTGCATGTGCAGTAAAGTGCAAAGTGCTCTGGATACGTCACATGTAAGATACAGTAGACCTTGTAGTTTGTCATAACTTTTTTTCCCCCACAACTCTTGAAAATCCTAAGCAAATGGCCAAATTTCAATTTCTGCCTAGAGTCTAACTCAAACTATTTTCTGGGTTTCTTGTACTTTCAGGAGTGCTATGCTTGTTACATGAAGATGGGTAAACACTGCAGCCTTGTAGACAGGCTGTTAGCCTATGGCTTAGACACTCTTAAGACTGTTATCGTCAGGAACCAATTGTATCTGTTTTGTCATTTGAAAGGAGAGTTAATAATATTGATCTTGTTTGTAAAGGTGTTTGAATTCACCTCAGGATCTCCAGATGAAAGATACCATCCATACAGGTGTAGTATTCTGAGAGAGATGGATTTCTGCCCTTCATGTGGCCAATGTCATATCATTTAGTGGGTCCAGTCCTCTACTTTAAATCAGTATCAATGATTGGTTTTAGTTTAATGCTCAAGAAATACTGCTAAAATTCATCGATAAGTTTGTAGGAAACTGAAAAGCCTAATGTGTTTTGTAAAGAAAGCCCCACATAGGCAGATAGTATCTCTGTGAATTTACCCTTATTCAGTTTATGTGTGGAGAATAAACCCTGAAACCTGAAAATGAAACATGCTCTTCTACCCATCTTCACTTGCATTTGTTTAATTTCCTCCTGTTTATTACAGGGTCTTGAAAGTCAATTTGCATTTCTCTTGAATGAAAAAAAGAGATTGCGTATAGAGTTTTATATAGATACATTTTTATTTTCAAAATTAGATTTGTAGTTGGAATAATTAAACTGAAAAGTAGAGTACGTTCACTTTATCGCTGTGATTATACGGGAAAATCGATGGAATCATTTGGGTGACAGAGTTTGAAGAGAACTTAAAAACTGAGCATGCGCTCTCGAGGCTTTTACCTAACATGTAGTATTACTGGACACCTCCTATTTTTTTTCTCCCAGAGCCGACAAATAACTTTTGATTAAATAGTTGGCAGTTAGTATTGCGTATTCAAAATTTAATAACAAAAGGCTTCCCTCAAAACCTGAGATTTTAATCTAAATTGCTTTCCTCTGTTAAGTGATTGTGAAGTCCTATACTATGACAGGGGAGACAGCACGAAAAATCAAAATTTCCCTCAGGAAGATTATTTTTCTGAAACAGAACACTGGAAACTGAATGAATAATTCAGTTAAAGTTGCTCCAGAACTGAATGCATGTCAAATAATGCATCTTATCTGTAAACACTATCAAGAAAATCCAATCACATTGGTATTGACACATTTTCATCGGGAAGCATATAGAAAGCGGATGGAAAGAGAAATATGTAAAGATATCCTAGTATTTATTTTTAAAATCAGTTCTTAATGCCTTTGGAAGAATAGACATAAAGACAAATGCCAATATTGTATCTTAAAGCTAGAGTCTGATATAATCATCAGTTTCTTTACGCGGTTGGGGTTCAGAAAGCACGTTGGACAAACTTTTGGAAGCAGCTGGTTATTTTTATACAACGGGCTGCGTTAGCAAGCCTGACATTTGCGATTTCAGATGTACTGAGTTTTTGCAGCCTCAGTTGGAGATGGTAACAATGGTGAAAGGTGCTCAAGACCTCTGCAAATGAGATTAGGAGAAAGACTGATGCAAAACATGGGGGAACCTCCCTCTCTCCTCTGACTTCCTGTTACAAAAGTGGAGAGTGCTATTTCAAAGACTCTGCCGTGAACAGTGTGTTATTTTGTGTGACTTCTCCATACCCTTCAGTTTATTTTAAGGATCTGAGGATCCAGATGGATGTCTACAGGGTAACAAATAGTTGCAGGAGAATGTCGGTTTTGAGGATCAGGTTTTGAATTGCAAAAATCTATTTGATGAGTCACCCTGATGTCAGCAAGGGGTCCTGTGCAGTCATCAGAGAGGCCTTCAGAGAGTGATTCATTTACTGTAAGATGAATCACACCCTAGAAACCCTTATGTCTCTTCATTAAGTAGGTAGGTCTAGAGGACTAGCTCCACTGTAGGTGTAAACTTTTGAGATAGCTAAAATTGGGTGCTATGAATTCAACACCTGGTCGCTACATGGAGATTTATAGCTTCAACAGAGTAAGTATGGCAGCTATATCAGGAACAAAAAATGCCTGTTCTTGGATTAATGGAGACCAGGGACTGAGAAATGAGGTTCCTGCCTGTGCCTCAGCCGCAAGAATATTTAGACTGCAGCTATTTGTTTCTTAATTGTACTACTGCTAAATAAATAAATCTCTCTGGTTCATATCTAGCCTGAAAATTTGAGAAGGCACATTCCTCTTTTAGTAACCTGAAAGAATTTGGAAATTTCGTGATTTGGTGTGCTACTTTGTACTAACTGTTGGAGTTGTAGTCTATTTTATTGTTCAGAATTTTAGGCAGTTGCATGTCCTCATCAGTCCACATTGGCTGATGTATTCTAATGAGAACAGACACTAAGTTTATTTTCATGTTTTGCTAAATATTTCAGCTATTTCCAAAATGCTTCTGGCATGGCAAATATCGTAAGTAGGAAGTAGAACCGCATCTCCACAAAAGCAGAAATACTGTGCAAGTGTTACCCTTTGCTTGTTAAAGTTGCGTGTAAGAGATCTTCACTGCGAGAGACAATTCCATGTCACGTTTTTCCCAGAGGGAACGTGGCCCAGTGCGTGAGGCAGTTAAGCCTTAGTCGTGCCCAGTCTGATGGCTTGGATCTTGGGCAATGTCCGTCCCTCACTCTGTGATGTTGGTTAATCAGTTAGTCTTTCTGTGTTTCAGTGTGCACACGTGTAAAATGAAGATATTTCCCTGTTTTACCAGAACGTTATAAAGATGATAAAAATAATTTTAGATTGAGTGCATAGAAGGGAACTGTCTCCTTGTCCAACAGAGCTTGGTTTCTAGAGGGGTCCTTCCTCTGCGCAGAGAAGGATGTGTCTATGTGTATTTGCTTGCAAATATTTTAGATATGCTTTCTTTCAGGAATCCACTGATTACTTTATAGATTTTCTGTATATTGTATTCGTTGTGACACAGACACCTGTTTGGAATTCATCCTTGAAAAAGGTGTTCCTGAGGATTGCATAAGAATACTTAATAAATCAAAGTGTGCAGATAGGGCAGAGGTATAGATACAAACCACAAGGGTATCATGGGTCTTTGTCAATTAACAGGTGTTTTTCTTACTACGTTTAGCTAAATGGATCAGTGATTAGTGAATGTGTTCTGAGCATGAACGTTTCAAGAAAGAAGGATTGGTTCATGGTTGTATTACTCCAGGTTTATGGGTTAGCTTCTTTGAAATACGTCAGCATCAAGTAGGGGCAAATCAAGCTTTCTCTTGGAAAGCGAATGCAGTAATCATAAATCTGAAAGTCTGAAGCATGGAGTAGAGCTTCCATTAACCTAGAGACCTGGGTCTCCTCATGCTGGAGGGGCTATTCAGTCTGCAGTAATTTTAGAGACCACAGTTCCCTGGAGTCCTCTTTTTAAGCATCCCTGTTCTTGTGAAGTGTATTGTGCATTTCTCTGTGTGGGTATCAAAGCCAAATGTATTGGAGACTGATCTCCAAGGAGCTCTAGACCAGCGCTTCGTAAACTGGAAGTGTAGTAGATATAATTTAGCTATTCATATGCCAAATACAAAGTATTGGTCAAGCGTGGATAAAGCCATAGAAAGTGACACGTCAGCCCAGAAATCAAGCAAGGGAATGCGAATGATATGGAAGCTTAATGTAGCTGTAAAAAAAGAAGGATCCTTTTATGTCTATTCAGCAACAGTAGTTTTTCAGCCTAAAACCCACCTCTTCCAAAAGAAAACAAGTACACGAAGGGGAGCAGAGCAAGGGTTTTTCCCGCTTCACAAGCAATAGTTCTAAGAGAATTTCACCCGTAAGTAGTAACTTTTCACGTTACGCATTGAGATATGTTACAAAACATTCATGCTTTATGGGTTTGTCTAAGTGTAGAAACCCCTGAAAAGTCACCTGAATAATCAGTAGTATTTCATAGATTTCTAAGTGACGTACTTAAGTGGGTAATCCTAATGTCTGGGTGAAACCCCGTTCACAACTCCTTACGCAAGTGCCAACGTAATAATTTTGTGTGGACAGGGTGTCTTCAACGCCCATGAAGTCTGTCTCCTTCTCAAAAACGTGCTCTAGGAGTGCTGCACCGCTGACGATGTTCTTGTGACTTACAACACGAACCTGGCGGCCAGGAGACATGCCCAGTTCCTGGCTTTACGGCAGCTGCACATCAGTCAGCTCTGCTGGCTATCAGCTGCCAATGCGTGTAGCTGCTAAAGCTCTGTTCACTGATATTTGAAAACGTTTGTTTCCATCTTTATTAAATCCACTGATTGAGAGTTAGTAATGCTATCACGTTTCTTTGCTCATATTAATTCAAAAGCTTCTTCCATGTAGTTCCAGTTTTTCTTTGTGTAGCTGTTTTACCTTTGTGTAGCAGCTTCCAGTCTTGCAGGAAAAGTCCCTTAGGGTTTTTTGCGTCACTCTCCTTTTTTTGTCAGGAGTTGCACGGCTCTTGTTTGTTGTTTTTTTGTTTGGGAGTGATGGTGGTTGTTGTTTGGGGTTTTTTGTTTGTTTGTTTTTTTAATTTTAATTCTTCGTTAGAGTAGTAGTATGTGGTGAATCGTGTTCCTTGTGATTCTCTTTTATTTTTTTTTTTTTTTTTTTGACTGTTATGAATTCAGATGTGCTTTTTGACCTTTTCGTTTCCCAAGAGTATAGAGGGGATTATAGGGGTAGCGATAAGCTGTATGTATGCTTTCTGGGGCTTTTTTGCTGATGTTTAACAGCATACAATAATAAAGTAAGCTCACATGGTTCGCAAACCAAATAGTGTCAACCAAAACGTCTTTTTACGTAGGAAGATAAGCAAGGACTGCTACATCTACAACTGCCGTCTGCATTTCATGCCTTCTCTTGAATCCTAAGCCTGTTACTCCGTGGGCAGATCTACAGAGAAGAAAACCAACCAAATTCTTAGACATAAATGGAATAAGGCACAAACCAACCTTTAATTAATCCTTTAATTTAAGTCAAATACCTGCTTCAGAAATGGAATTGGAGTAGAACAGTAGAGGAATATGGGGAATCCTGAGCATGTGTCTGATGAATGGCACTTTCTGAAGAGGAAGGTCACTACAGCCTTTTCCACATAGATTGAAAGTCTTTGTTAAATCATCAGGAAAGACAAGATAAACCACTTTAGCCTGTCTCTGGTTTGTCTTTCTTACCTGCTGTTGTTGAACTGTCATATAATAATATCACGTAGGTTTTGGTTTTTTTTCTATGTAATTGCAGACAGATAATGTAGAGTTCCTTTATAAACTAGGCCAGGTAAATAAAAATCAAATATTCTTCAATACGTAGTGTTGTTGAACCTGGTCAGCATTGGGATTTTATCTGTTAGCAGAAACGGAGTTCTTTATGGAATATTGACTAGTCTTTTTACGAGATTAGAAATTTTCTGGTGAGGACATTATTAACCTAAGTCATGAATAAAGATGTGTTCTATATCCAAAGAGAAATTCCTAATAAGATAGTGCAATTCAGTGACTGGTTTGCACAAGGAGCATGTCAATTCTTTGTTCTTCATTCAGCGTTTTGCAGCAGTTTTGCATTTGAATAGATCTTCAATTTTGCATGAGGTATGGCAGAAGTGGTCTACTTACACTTTAAAATATTGATAGAGGTGGTGCATGCAAAATTCCTATAATTCTCAAAAGATGGTTTAAAGGAATATCATCTTGTTTTCTTGTCTGAACAGGTAAAACAGCTCAGCATGGTAATTTTATAGCCAGTAAGAAGTAATTAGCTAGTGGAGGCAGATATTTTGTAGAGCTTTGAATGTATCATGTTGATGAAATGTGATGAATTAGGGCCGATGATAATTATAATAAACTTCAGCAATAAAATAATGAGTATTAGAAGTCTTCTGACTCTTGTACTCACATTTTTAAGATGGAATTTTCATGTAACTGTTTTGTTCTTAGGTTTGAGATTTTTGTTGCTGTTTCTTTTTCAGGAAATAGTAAGTTTGCCTCTAGTTTTTTACATTGCTTCCACTTGGTTTCAACAAATGGTTTCCTTCTTTTCTGGATAAGCAAAAGTGGGTAGAATATATGACACTCTGTACTTCAACAGAAAAAAACTTTATAGAGCTTTCTTGAAGCTCTTTAATACTGGGAGGTTATTCTAGGCCTCTGCAAATGTATGAGTTTTCCAGTAATGCCGTATGGTGGGTTTGACCTTGGCTGGATGCCAGGTGCTCATCAAGCTGCTCTATCACTCCCCATCCTCAACTGGACAGGGGAGGAAAAAAAAAATATAACGAAAGGCTTGTGGGTCGAGATAAGGACAGGGAGAGATCACTCACCAATTACTGTCACGGGCAAACCAGGCTCGACTCAGGGAGATTAATTGGATTTATTACCAATCAAATCAGAGCAGGGTAATGAGAAATAAGAACAACTCTTAAAACACCTTTCCCCCACCCCTCCCTTCTACCTGGGATCAATCTCACTCCTCATTTTCTTCTAGCTCCTTCCCATGAACAGCACAGGTGGACAGGGAATGGGGGTTATGGTCAGTTCATTACATGTTGCCTCTGCTGCTCTTTCTTCCTCACAGTTTTCACCTGCTCCAGCATGGGGTTCCTCCCACGGGAGACAGTCCTTCATGAACTTCTCCAACGTGGGTCCTTCCCACGGGCTGCAGTTCTTCATGTACTGCTCCAGCGTGGGTCCCTTCCCTGGGCTGCAGTCCTTCAGGCACAGCCTGCTCCAGCGTGGGTCCCCCGTGGCGTCACAAGTCCTGCCAGAAAACCTGCTCCAGCCTGGGCTCCTCTCTCCACGGGGCCGCAGGTCCTGCCAGGAGCCTGCTCCATCACAGGCTTCCCACGGGGTCACAGTCTCCTTCAGGTATCCTCCTGCTCCGGCGTGGGGTCCTCCCCGGGCTGCAGGTGGAGATCTGCTCCCCCGTGGACCTCCCTGGGCTGCAGGCGGACAGCCTGCCTCACCGTGGTCTTCCCCACGGGCTGCAGGGGAATCTCTGCTCCGGCGCCTGGAGCATCTCCTCCCCTTCTTCTTCACTCACCTGGCGGGCTCTGCAGGGTTGTTTCACATATTCTCACTCCTCTCTTCCAGCTGCTGTCGTGCAGCAGTTTTTTGCCCCCTTAAATCTGTTATCCCAGAGGCCCTACCACCGTTGCTGATGGTCTCAGCCTTGGCCAGCGGCGGGTCCGTCTTGGAGCCGGCTGGCATTGGCTCTCTCGGACACAGGGGAAGCTTCTAGCAGCTTCTCATGGAAGCCACCCCTGTAGCCCCCTGCTACGAAAACCTTGCCGTGCAAACCCAATACATGTGGCAACTTACAAAAATCAATGATTACACTGGGTGAGCCTGTGCTAGAAACACTCAGACTGTAAATGGGAAGAACTGTGCAATGAGTTGTGTTGATTGACGTACATTTTTTCTTTGGTGTTCATTTTTCATTTCATTTTAAAGCCATAGCTTTAAAGAAAGAAGAAAAATATTTTCACCCCTTTTAAACATACAGATAATTTCACCCCTGTAAGCTACAGGTCTCGATGCATTCAGAGTCTTTTCTATTGGCTGTCATGCTGGTGTGATTACACAGTCTGCCTGTGAGCTGGATAGTAATGGAAATATTTTTCTCAATAATCCTTATTAAGCATGCTGGTTTTGTTATGAAGCGGTAAGTTCATGGCTCCCACTGAAGTGACAAGCAGTATGAGAATCCAGGGTCAGTAACTTTGGTCTTGAATTTTTCGTATTCTAAAATGATGATATCATTGTTGTAGTGGTCTGAGTTCTTGAAAAAGGTGTTATGGAAACTTCATTACAGCTTTCCTAAAAATAAACAAATAAAAAACCCAAGCAAAACCTTTTGAAACTCCAGATACTTATTTTTGTGAATTTAAGATGCTGTGTTACAGCAATTTTTCATGAATTAACTTTAGGAATTTGGTATGTAGATTACTGCATTCATGTGCAAGTTTATGCAGTACATAAAGTTTGCTTATGGACCTCATGTTACTTGTTGTCATTGTTATTTCATATTGATATTATTTCTAGTTCCTTGAAGAATAACCAAGAAAATGTCCCTGTAGTGCTAGGTACCAAACAAATACAAAGAGGTCCCATTCTGTACCAGACCTACCAGTGACATGGGCAAGCTGGATGTGCAGTAGTGGCAGCGCATGTGAGGACCCAGGCCAAGTGAATTCGGTGACAGCAGCAAATGGGAGAAGTGGCTAAAACGAAAGGTCCAGGTCCAAGGACAAATAACACAAATGTAGAGACAAAAAGGCCATGGGAGTAGTGGTGGAATAAAGTTTCTTTGCGATGTCTATTCAAAATTCTAAACAGTCTGAAAATCCCAAAGGGTTGTTTCACTCGTTGGATCTTGTGTGTGACTGCACTTTTTCTCCAGAACAGGTAGTTGAGTTTGAAGGACACCCATAGGCTAGGGTGGTCCCATTTTGTTGTTTTCCCTACTACGTTGGGTTCTGGCATTGTGGTTTTTTTAGCCTAGTGCTGCACAGTTGCACAAAGAGAGTTTCAATTTTATGCAGTCTTCATGTCTTAGTGATTTTAATAGTTGTTTTCCTCTTTGGTTTTTTTTTTTTTTTCTTTTAAAGTTGTCATATACCTTCATAACTGTCTAATGATAAATGTTGTGTTTAATGAAAAATGTTGTGGATTTTTTTTTTGTTTTGTTTTGGTTTTTTTTTTGTTCTACTTTCCATCTTTTATCATTAACTGATCTTGACTAGCAACTTCTCAGAGGAAAAAGAGGATTCAAGTAATGGCAATGTATTCTCTCTACAGGATTTATGAACGCATCATTGATCCCCCAGAAACTAATTTGACACCTGAAAGCAATTTATGGCTGGGACAGAGAAACAGGAAACATGGCTTCTTTAAGGTAAGCAGATACAAAATGGCACACGAAGAGGGAAATAAATAAACAGTCAACCAGATATTTCTGATTAGTTGTCTTACACTCCTGAAAGCTGATTTGTGTGAATTTTAGTAGAAACTGTGGACTTGGGATTTGAGGCACATCCAACACTTAGGGAAAAGGGTCTCTTCCTGCAAGGTAGAGTACCATAGTCACCGACTGAAGTGCCCAGTATTTGGGGGTTTTGTTTTGTTTCCTTACTTTAGGCTTCACATACCTGCTGTGCTCTGCCTAGCTACTCCTGGGGACAGAACGAGACTGTGGAGGCAGCATCAAAGTCTATCCTTGGCTTTCATCTTTAAACCTTCCCGAAACAACAGCTTTGCTGTGGTGTCTTGGCCGGCCAGTTGTGGTCTTAATTGCTTTCGGAGGCCGTTTCCTCCTCGATTTCACATGCTTGACAAGCCCTCTCCTGTATGTTTTCTTTCAGCTTTTTTTGGCCCCTGGTGAGACTATGTGATTTTCTGGTCGAGGCTGAATTGCTGAACCAACCAACATACAAAATCCACCAATAAATGAAAACCACCCCCTCCACCTGAAAACTAATTCTTTTACTTTGTAAGCAAGTTAAAGAAAAGTTTCTGATATTTCTTCCAGTTTTGGATAACAAGCCATGGAGCAAGTGTTTATCAGCGAAAGAGTCTATAGTGCAGTGATAGGCCAATCTGCCTATCCTCAATATTGGCATGGATTTGTTGCCAAGGTGATTTACCACCCACTCAGTTTCCCTTTGATGCTGTCAGTTCATAAGACAAGTTTACAAGTTGCTGATTTCAACAAGCTAGGACAATTATTTTATGCGAAAATTATTTAAGCATAGCAACTAACAGTTTTAACTGTGAAACAGAGGTAAAAGCTAACTTTTTACTTAAATGACGGTCCAAGAGTCGCTCTGAACCTAGAGTACATTTCATCCTCCAGCAGCTGAGCTGTCACTGTGAAGTGAAATTGATAGTATTATTTTATTCTACAGCTGTTGTTTTTTTACCTCAGCTGCTTCCCATAATTCCACAGATGGTAAACATATGTTTATAGCTACATAGGAAAAAACCGAACTTATATTGGATTCGCCCATCTTAAATTCTTATTTTATGCAGGCAGTCAGAGCCTCAGAACTCTGGGATATTATATGTTTGTAAATTAATATTTCTACGCGTTAACACTTTGGAAACAGCAGGGTAGCTAATGATATGCTAATGAGCTGACAGTTTTTATTGATCATAATGAAAGCCGACAAGTGCCTTACTTTGCTTTATGCATGCTTGAATATTTTACTAACTTCGGGGCAGAAATATAATTGGTTGTATTTTTTTAATCCTGCTTGAGAGTTTCAGAAATCTTACTTTTTTTTTATGTTACTCATTGCAAAAACTTGGGATTTTGCCAGTTTGTAAAGAGTACACGTCTCTTTCCATATATTTACATGCTCAGTAGGACCTCCTTTTCTTTTTCAGAGCAATTTGTTTCACTGTTTTAGCATATTAAAAAAATAGATCTATTTTCCTTAATGTAAACAGAGATCTGCAGGGAAATAAGAGCGTTAAAAAAGAATTAGCATTTTTGTATGTGTGTTGGAGCCGTGATAATCTATGTAACAGAAAGCACTGGATACTGTTCTGTCATCTTCGCTGCGCCAAAATTTTTCTTACTTTAATGATAATTAATTTGTTGTGTCTCTCCGTAAATGAATAGCATTAAAGCACATTTTGGGCCATACTCTCATGCCTATTTTAGATCATAATTTTTCAGTATATCAGAAGAGGAGGGAGGGCATATGATATTCAAAAGTCACGGTGGCCAGTTGCTGCCATTTTTCTTATTTATGCTTTTGTTCCACGTCCTTACTTACAGTGATTATTCCACAAGTAGCCCTGCTGTGTCTGTGGCCTTGCTGGGGAACGAGGTGCTCTATGGCATAATCGAGGGAAGCGAAGTCTCACCCCTTACAACTAGTATCTCTTACTAGTTGTAATTTACCTGCTACAACCAAGCATTTGGAGTTCAGACAAGACGGAATGGTTTTAGCACAGCAGTGGTGGGAGCAAATGCGGAACAGAGTTAAGATAGCTTTGGCTGTGTCCTTTGAAGGGAATCTTATTAATTACTTCCTTCGAAAAATACACGCTGACCCTGCAGGTTTCTTTGTGTGGCCCGAACCCAAGTTTTGTTTTAGGGCTAGAGGTTACCATTATAATCAGATTAGGAAACCAAAGTAAATGCAACTGAAAGGAGGAAGAGAGTGATACCAGACATCCAGGGAACCCTCATTCTAGGATGGATCTGATGGCTGTCAGGATCAGAATTATCTGCAAAATTCATTTTATTGCTGGGGAGAACCCTTCCCCCTAAGGCTCCCTCCAAAGAGCTGCTGCAGAAATGAGCTTATTAATGCATTGCTGACTAGGTGATTCATGTCGAAAGATGGTAATTTTCATATCTGCTATAGCAGGCTCAATTGATCCTGCTGCTGCGCCTGGGGATTGTATAGTAGGTGCTTGAAAACTATGTTGGTATTTTTACTGCACAGCATCATATGTATACTTGGGCCTCTGTAGTCATTTTGGTCTCAGAGTCGTATAGACTAAGGTGAGGTAAATACAGTGCCAAGGGCGGCTCTTGAAGCGCCTGGCACGGGGCACGCGTGCCCGGTGTAGAGGAGCACAGTGCGGATCTAGTGGAGAGCTAGTGGTGTTGACGTAGCATTGCCTAGGCGCAGGGTTTCGGGCACATCTGCCGGTGCCGCTGTGCAGAGCCTTTCGCCAGCGCTGGCTGATGCAGCTTGCACAGCTGCGTGGCACGCATTATCTCTGTGGGAGAAGTAGGTTTTAAAGAGGGTGAAAGGCAATGGAGGAAATGAAAACGCAGGAGGGGAGAGCTCATGGAATATATGACCCTTTTCACAGAATGTGGGAGGAGTCCTCTATTTAATAGAGACATGAGAGTGCAATGAACAGGGCTTTTGTATTACGTCCTCATGGGGTGGGCTTGATACTTAGCGCTGCAGGCATGAATTTAGTCTTGTAGCTGGTTATCTGCCTGCACAGACGAAGGCTTTTCAAGCTAGCGAGTCCTGATGCTGAACTGCAGCTTTGGTTGTAGTTAGCCAAGTGCTTTAATGATAACATAAAGGTGATGTCTGCTTGCGAAGGGAAAAACCGGCAAGATTTTGACCACTGACATCTCCCTGTCAAGGCCAAATCCTGATGTCCTTTCACAGAACGTGGACTGAAGAACTCCACCCTGTGCCCAAAGTGAACCAGGGCCCTGGGCTTCCCCTGGGGAGTTGTGCACGCCTAATTCTCCTTCTGGCTGTGGTCATAGAAAGCTCTCGGCAACCAGGACTTAATGCTGAGGGAGGAATAGTCCAAGTTTGTTCATACGTGTTACAATAATTATGGCTGTAATAAGTGTTTGCCTATAATGAAGTCTTTCTATTAAAAAAATACATCAGCAAAATTTCTGCTCTTTGAAGGTTCACTTCTATATTTGATCGTATTAATTCTGTTTCAGAGGGTTTATAGACTTAGAAGGCATCTCTAGTGGTGAATTGAACTTCGTACGTTTTTCCATGGTAACATGCTTTCATGTAGCCAGAAGTCAAGGCACAAAAATAGCTGTGTTTCCTCTTCAGGTTGTATTTAAATGCAAATCTAGCCAAAAGACAATTGAGCGGTGGGTCTCTGATGCAGCAAACATGTTTGAAGTTCAATATGCACTTTTGGGGAAAAAAAAAAAAAAAAAAAAAAGGCTGAGGAAAACATCACTTCTGTCTGGATGATGTGCTGTTAGCTGTGTGATATGGTCTGGTAAAACTTCCTAATCTCATTTACTCTTGGTTGAGCTTTTCACTGGAGAGGCTTAAGCATTGAAATATATTTTTGTGCTTCACCTTCTAATTTCTCGCTGATGACTGCTAGCAGAAAGTATGTAAAAAGGCTTTCAGGATGTTCCATTTCCAGTGACAGTATTACTTCTCATTATTATGATGGTTTCATTATTCTCATAGATGAAAAGGTTAATAAATGAATATACTTCTGCAAGAAAGACAGTGTGATCTGATTATGTCTATTAATATTTTCAGTTAATATTTGATCATGAAACAGTAAGCAGGAAACGGTGCTTGCTGATCACCTTCTGCTGTTTTAGCAAATGAACACATAAATTTTAAGTGTTACCTACTGTACTTGCCAGGCTTCAGGGGCGATCTGAGGCCTATATTTTATTTGTGGTTAGAGTTCAATGTTTTGAGCAAGTGACACTGTCCTCAGTCTGCAAAATTCACTCGATTGCAATTTAACTGAAAATTAAAACATAGTCTTACAAATCAGTAATTTAATTAGATAATAGCTGCCACAATGATAAATTTCCTTTCACATTAAAGAAATTCTTCTGTGTCTGGAAGGAGCTGGAGCCATGTCACAACATCTAGTGCTGCTATATGCGCTTTCCCTGACTCCTAATCAGAAGTCCCTTGTTTTGCCTTGCTCCTCTCCCTTGCTGACCATGACATTATTAAAGCTAGTGGATCTTGTGGAGTAAGTATGTTACACAGTCAAAGATGGAGCAAGAGCTTTGTACTGAGGTTAAAAGAGCAAACACAAGCTTCAGCATTTTCTAGGCTATTTGAAGGATCTAGGGTTCTTCAGGACGCGGGTGTGCAGGGATACCGGGCAACCCTTTGTGTCTGCTGCTTCCATCGGAGATATCCTTGCAAGTCAGGGACAACAGAAGATGCGGCCAGTGCTGGACCTTTTGGTCCTTCCTCTCTCCTGTCCTGCCCAGTTCAGGTTCTGAGCCGCATACAGCCTGCACTAGCTGGCTTTGTCCTTGGAGTCCTGATTTCTGCCAGTCCTGCACAGGGGATCTTTCCATCTGTCTGGGTTAGAGAGAGGATTTAATGCTAACTGATGGCGTGATTACATGAACTACCTGTTGAAATACAAAGCTAGTAGGCTAAACTAAACCAAACAACTGAAGTGTAGACTCTTACTTACCTCTTGCACTATATACTTCTCTTTTCATAATGTTTCATTTCACAGTCTTATTTGGCTGAATCGCTAAAGAGTATTGCCGTGTTTTCTTTTTGTCTTTCGGAAAAGTGTGTCATAGGCTTGAATAATCCCATTTTTAAGACGCTTAAGCAGCTTATATTTGGCGATTGCAAAAGACAAAGCAGTATGATTTCTGTGTTTTATGAAAATTAATATCCAAACACACAGGAAGATAGGAGGAGTTGTTATATTTTGTCCATCTTCGGTTCTTTTCCTCACAAGAAGAGTGAGCTGGTCAATTTTTTGTACCCGCTTGAGAAATGACTTGCGAAACAGCTTGTACAGGTCTAAGTGAACGTTTGCAATCTATATTACCAGTTTTCTTTTCTTTTTACAAAGGGTGTTATTCAAGACGTGAAAGTCATCTTTATACCTAATGGATATATAACGCAGTGTCCTAATCTGAATCGCAGTAAGTAGCAATTTTTTAATTCTCTCTATTTTAGATTTTTTTCATACAGATTACGTCTTTGTTTTAAAAATAATCTTTTCAGGCTTGTCATTTTTGCATGTGCTGACTTGCAGAAGGCAAAAATTCTATGTAAACAGATTGCATTTTATGTTCAGATAAATCAAGTCTGATATACTATTGGTTATTTATGGGTTATTGTGTCTTTCCTTCTCTTCCTTTCTGTTTCTTTTTACTCTTCCTTTATTGAGCATGCCCAACCTGCAGTGATTTCTTAAGTCTGGTGCAAGGAATCATGGATTTGCAAGAACTCCTGGCAAAAATGACTGCAAAAGTAGGTACCTAAGCTTCTTTGTCAATTGCCTATTTCCTTCTGTGCTAAGACCAACATGAAAGTATTTATTCCTTTTGCAGTTATTCTGCGTTTTCATGGTAGAGCCTTTTTTTTTTTTTCTTTTTTTTTTTCCTTCTGCCAGTAGCCCTATCTGCAGCGGACTTACGGATATAGTTTCACGGATGTCACTTAAGCCTTATACGGTTTCTGTTCTCTGCCTTATTATTTGTAAGATAGTGACAAAATGCCCAGGGTCTGATTTTTTGTAAGAAGCCTTAGCATGATTTCCCTTTTCATGCTGAGGGATAAATGCAGAAACAAAGGAGCGAAATCCCTCACAATTTCCTCACCATGTGATGCTGTCAGAGGGGTGTGTGTTTGCCTATGGGAAGTCCTGTGAAGTCTTCAGGACTGGCATAGTCTCCTTCCTGGCAATTGAAATGAGGCCCCAAAATGGAAATGCCTGTGAAGCTGCCGGCTGTGCTGATCTTGACATCACCTTTGATCAGTGGCTTTTACCAGTGTAAAAGTTAAGTTAACCCAGCTCCAGGCGGTGTGTGCTTGGTCTTTTTTTTTTTTTTTTTCCCCTTGCTTTATTCCCTCCCCCGGTTTGGATTGTGTATAGGATGAATAAGAAGATATAGTGGGTTTTTTGTTTGGGATTTTGGATATTTGCTTTAGGCTCCGCTCCCACAATAGACAGCCAAGGCCCTTCAGCTAAGGCAGTGGTGAAGTTTTGGGGTAGGAAGCTGTGTTTTTGAGGTGACTGAACCCCTGATGTGTCTTAAAGGGCAATCTGCGAACACTTTTTGAGGTTAATGTTGGTGAACCATCTGGTCAGTGGTAAAAGGCAATTAATTGTCTCATCTGAAACAGCACTTATGCGCTAATTACTTATAGATTTCAGTGTAACTACACCCAATCTGTAGATGCCTTTAATCTCAGTGTAGTTACTGAACAGGAATTTCAAAAATAAAATTTGCATAGTAGTGCTATTAGTGTAAAAGAATTATACTTGTTACTGTGCTGCTTTTGAGTGTTCTTTTCCTTCCTAATAGGAAAGGGGAAACTTTGTTTTTACAGAATGTGCGCATTATACTGACAATCCGCTTAGCTGACATGCTTTGGACAGGCTGACTCCAAATGCGAAATGTGAAGCTTTTAGTTCAGTTTGCTGCTTGTACTGTGAAAGAGGGGCAATTATTTTGAGCCCTGCTGGTGGTAAGAGCAAGTTCCAATTATGCACTGTACTGAGTAACTTGCTTTCTGTGCTGTTAATTATATTTTTGCTTGCTAGTACTTCAGAAGGGGAAGAAAATAACAGTATTTGTACTGCAAAGACTCTGTGCTTCCATGAAGTGGCACTGGGATAATCCTTCATTGCGAGTTCCTTTTCTGTTATAGCAGTGCACTGACTGTTTTGTTGCAGTTCTCACAGAAATACTGTTGTCCAGGAAAAACGCGTGCAGCAGGAAAGGAAGTTAATTTGGTAGACAAATGCAAGTTAAAACTAGAGGGACTTGAGGGAAGCATTAAGGTTTGTATCTGCCTTTTCGGTCCTAGCCACAATAGCCGCAAGTGGTACTAATGTAGATACAAGCATAACTTACGGAGGCAAGGCAAAGAGCAAGGCTTAGAAGGGCTGTGCAGCTGCCTGCAGAGATGCCGTTTAGCGGGGCAGGTGGTCAGAGAACGGCTTGCTAATGTACATGAGCAATGAACCCCAGATCCTGGTCCCGCACCAAGAGATGAGAAGCATGAACGTGGTGATTTGGAAAAGCGGACTCCGTGGTTTGATGTCCTGTTGTTGCTTTTAGGTTCCGCTGTATCTAGGATTTCAGTTTCTCCCTCAATCTGCATTTGGTTACAGCTGCGTTACGGCATGGAATATTCCGGTGAACGTTTTTTGCAATGAATGCATATGTGCAGCGTCTATAACGTAACACTATGAAGACTCAGGCCAGGGCTTGCCAGGGGAGAAAACATCAGGCTAGTGGCTTCAGGTTCCAATAATTTGGTAGCAGTGCAAGTTATGCAGTACGTGGGTAGGAGGAGAGAGTACCTGCTTGGTCGGGCTTTACCTCAGCGTCTTGTGAGTCTAGCGCTAGCTCAGGATGGGACATGGGGTCTAAATAAGGGGCCCAGCAGAGCGTTGTCATAGCAGATTGTCATCGAGTGTTATGTACAGGAGCATTTGATCATGACCTGTAACAAGCTAACAGCCGTTATGTCTTCATCCTACCTATGTCTTGTGAAGACATAGCTTTTAGAGATGAGTAAATGCTAACTTTTTAAGCAAAGATGAGTAACTGCTAGCTTTGTAAGCCCGTTTTATTTTTGTCATCATTTGAATTAATTCGGAATCTTTGCAGTATATAAGCTTAATTGCTTTAATCTTGTGTCCTTAAATAGAGAGACACCATAGGTCAGAGTGTTAGAAATTTGGCTAAAATGTTAATTTGCTGCAGGTGAAAAGGATCGTGTTGTATTTCAGCATTCCTAACTCCCGTGCTGGAATACTGTTAGCTCCTCTTTAAATACAATAGCTAAAATAATTCATGCAACTTTAACAATCTACTGAAATCAGTCTGGGCATCTCCTGCATTTCTTTGAGTGGAATATAGTTTCTTTTTGGTAAATTATGGGCCCACACTAGGGTGTGCTTTGTATTCAGATGTGCTTGATACATGAAGACTTCCAGCACAAAACTTTCTAATGAATCTTTCCTTGATTGAGGTCAGAAAGGTTGAAGCTTCAGCTTGGTTAAAACCAAGAAAAATTGAGCACTTGAGTACATCGATAGACTAGTTAATCTGGTTTGTTTACATCATGGATTTGTATGGCCATGAATACTTTTATGAATAACAAAATTTTCCTTGTAAATTTTGATAGTGTGGGGTTTTTTGATGTTTTCGCTTTTCATTTTGCCAGAAACAATACATTTTTAACGGAACTCTGTGGTCTTTCCGTTATTCGTATGGGCAAAGGAGAAGCAAGGAAAGTGTTAAATAAGTTTTGTGAATAATAGCTAGCCAAACATTCCTTAATGTTAGGAACTTAGGATTTGGTTAGTATATGGAAAGTGTTTGGTACAGCGTGGGCTGCTTCTCCCTCATTAGCTTATTTCTATTCATAACCTAAAAACTGTTTGAAGCTTGAGAATTTTCTACTTATGTTTTAAATGTTCAACAAATCTAGTTGTGTGCATTTGGCAATGTTTGGAAGGATATTTCAGCTAATTTTAAGGAATTAATTGTTTTATTGAGCTCAATAGAAGTTTTTCAGTTGAGGCTTGAAGTTGAGAAACAGAATGTTTCTGGTCACTCTAGTATAGCAGGTAACAGTTAAATGCTGTTTCTGAACAGATTCTGTGGGCTGTGGTACGTTCACTGACCTCTGTGTTGGAGGGTTTGTTGTTGCATGCCTGCCTTCTGGTGATCTACTTGATTGATTTGCTATGTATAAGGTATTTCTTAGAACAGGAAGGAAATGATTTTTAAGTAAATAAAACTTATCAAGGTAATGCAAATGACAGAAAAAATTAATAAATTGAAAATATTTATTCTCTTGGAGCTTTCTTCTTTTTCTAGGGAATAATTTCTAGGACAGACAAAGGACAATATCAAGTACCACTTTCAACTCTGGGTATTTCTAAAGTCCTTTCTCTCTAAAATTTGTATAGCCCATTTATATGGGAGTGTTCATTACCGGCGCCCCCCCCCCCCCCCCCCCCCCCAAACAAACCAAGATATGTAAATAAAGAAGTACAAGACAAATCAAACACCTTTTTAACAAAACTGAGTATATTTTATATAATGTAAATATAATGACCAAATATAATGACCTGAAAATGGTTTCTGCTGAAAACAAGCAGCTCAGTAAGAGGATAGTTTTGCCTCTAAAATGTGAAAAGCAGTTTTGAAGTCACTAGATCATGCTGAGTCTGGGGGAGATGAGTATCAATCCCCTGTTATCCCAGAATAACAACAAATAAAGAGCTTTCTCTCTTGAGGACTGCAGGGGAAAAAAAAAAAATCACAGAAATTGGCCTAGTATTTCTTTTCTTTTTCTTCCTCCTAAAGTAAGTTGCTCTTTTACTGGCAGGAATGAAAAAGGATATATTAGAATACTTTCATTTAAAGTGGATGGAATTTTAGAGGATAGACTATATGAAATTCAGGTATATGGCATTATGTAAAAAACACTATAGCGCTGTGCATTCCTTTTTTTATAAAACTTGCTACTATTAAAATGTAGCAACCTGTAATATAGGATAATAGCATCATATTTATAGCAGAATAGAGTATGCATTCATCTTGTCTTGTGCCAGATTTAGGTAGCCTTGCTATTTGCAGTGCCCTCAGTGTGATGGCTTATAGGCATAAGACAAATGCAAATGTAAGGAGTCAAGACCTTGAGAAACTCTTATCCAGCTGGTACCAGGGTAGTTTTTAGAGCAATGGTAGTTCTGGGGCCTGAAGAATGCACATATTTACTTCTAATTATTAAGCCTGTATTTATATATTGATTTATTTTCAGTATTAGTAAATGGGAAAGTCATTTTGAGTGCTCTTACGGATTAGAGATGATGGCACTGGGTACCAGGTGTGCGTGGATGGGGATTGTTCCTCTCCAGAGGATGGTAAGATGGTACCTTGTATGAGGGGGAGCTCTGTGATATGGTTTAGGATAGGGTGGTTCAAAAAGCCCTTTGCTGCTGCTACGTGAACGAGCATTATATCCACTTAAGATTGCATAGTATCTCATCAGTAAACATAGCAATTGCTAGCGTGCAGATGTAATACTTGGAAAAGATGCATCAGTTTTAGCTTCTTGATATGCATTTTAGTAGTTGGAATTGAGGAGGTAATGGGAACAGCAAGGAGCCTTAAGAGCTAGCCACCAGCCCAGGGTTTACTCCAGGAGCATGGCTTGTCCGTGAATCACAGTCTGGGAATATTTTGTACTACGCTGAATTAAAATGCTTTCTTTCCCCTCTGTATCTTACTTGCTATTATAAGGTTAAGACCTTTCTAAAAGTCAGAAAGTATTAGTCTGGCTGATGCTTAACAGTGATGAGATGGGGATGATTAGGAAAAGTCAGTCTGCCAGTCTTCATGCTTTTTGACTTGCAGTCAGGTTGTTGAGCAGTTAAGACTTTTTTTTTAAAAACAGTTGTAGTTTGTGTACTTTTGGTAGTGCCCAGACATTCCCGAAGGGATCTTAGTGGGGTTTGTTAACAGTACAAGAGACGTCTGCGTGAGTCATAACTGTTGTCAGTTAGCATGTATAGCTCCATCAAAGTCCAAAGAGTAGGGTTAGTTTATACCTGCAGACATCCTGGTTCAGTGTTTCGAAGGTTGTAGTCAAACTTGGTTCGGCTAAAAATAAGTATACTGCTTTCTCATATTTGCTTTTTTAAATCATGTGCTTGAATTGCAGAAATCTCATCAAGTTACTTTCATTTATAGTTAAATTATGCAGAAACAAGACTGAGTCAGTTGGAAGACTGTCATTGTGAGAAGACTTGTCAAGTAAATGGATTGATCTATAGAGACAAAGACTCATGGGTTGAAGATGATCACTGCAGGAATTGCACATGCAAAGTAAGACTTTCTAAAGGAGTTTAAGAAGTAGGACCTAATTAAAATGTGAAAATGGTCCTTGAATACCTAATGTTAACTCTGAGAATTATTATGTTTTTAGTATGCTTCTGGTGGCAGTATGAACAATAGGGAGGGAAACGGTAAAATAAATAAATAAAAAATTGACATTGCTTATGTGCAGGCTTCATAAATAAAATCATAAATAATATAAAAATAAATAAAATAAAATTTCCCTTGACAATGCTTTCTTATTTGTTCTAATTATATCTGTGAGGACTTTATGGTTTTGGGGTGAAAGCGTGGCATTGTCTGCGTTTGGTTTGGAATTGTTTTCACTGCAGTAGTTTTTTCGAAAAGGAAGCATTATCTTAATAGTATTCATAGAAGCTTAGTTGCATCTTGCATGGTAACAACATGCAGATTCTGTTTTCGGTGTTTATCACTCTGAAAAACCAAGGAACAGAAGAGAATTAGTATGTAAATCTTGTCTTGTTGAAATTATTTGATAAATATCTGAAGAGAGTCTTTGTTTGCTCAAGAAAATAGAAAACTGATTGTTAGAAATCTCAGAGATGATTGGCACAGCCTACAGAAAGTGGTGCTTATGTTCTTCTAAAGATGGGCTTATGTTTACCACTTACTGCACTTTGCTCAGGGAAAGTGGGGTAAAAACAGTAATATGTATCAAAATGGGGTGGTTCACCTCCACATGCATTTTGATTCAAGTTTGTGGTTGGATAGGATTAAACTTGTTGCTGAAGGATGGATCTGTAATCCACAAGGCTATTTTCATTTACTTAAATAGTTTTTGGTCCTCTGTGTTTTGTATAAAATACTAATGACAACAGTTGTAGTTGAATTTTGTCTTAAAAACCTTTGCTTAGAGTGGAGTTGTGGAGTGCCGAAGGATGTCTTGTCCCCCTCTTGATTGTCCTCCTGATGCTCTCCCAGTGCATGTGGAAAGCCAGTGCTGCAAAATATGCAAGGGTAAGTACATCACACATACCTTTTGGTTTCACCCTCTATTTAAGCAGAGTTAAACTTGTCCTGAACGCAGGCACGTTTTATAATGACTTTCATCGGTCCTGGTAATTCGGGTAACATAAGTCACAGTGGCAAACTTGATTTAAGAAGAAAATAAATAATTGCTGAGAAATGAACAAGCATTGCAAATTTCTCAGATTCCCTTTTTACCTATTGTCAGTGTAAAATGATTCATCTGCTTGTTTGGGGCTGGGAAGCCTTACTTGGCTTCAGCTTGTATCTCCTGTTGATGTGAGGACCATCAAGCCTGTGGTCTGAACTTTCTGTAGTGATGAGTAATAAATTGAACTGTTATCTGTTATCTTTTTGCCTATCTTTTAGTTTGGGTTGGAAGGCTGTTTTTTAAAAGAAACATGACAGAATCTCAGACCCTGGTTAGTATCACTGTGTGGAGTGATAGTTTGCTGTAAAAAAATTTCAAAATAAATTTATGAGAAGAAATAAAAAAATAAAAGTGAATTTTTTGATCAGTGTTATTGTCAGCTTTCAGTTCCTTCTGGAAATAAAAGCCATAAGTAATATTCCTGAAAGGAATATTCAATATTTGTTGCCTTAATAGTAGTACAAAGGACAAAGACAATTTATATACGGAAGTTTTAGCTGAATACTGATGCTAGTCTTATCTTGAGAAGCACAAATTATCTTCCCTGCCCCCCTGCTCTGGTCTTGGAGACTAGTAAACTTCATGCATGAGTTTTTCAATAATTCATTAAGACAGGGATGTTGAAATATTTTAAGATTTATTAGGAAAATAATAACACTTCTTTTAGTATTCTGTCACCCTTCCTCAGTCATTGAATTCATTAGTCCCATGCACAAATGTCCTTTAGCTGTGATCTTGCACTTGCTCTTGTTTACTCATGTCATCTCATTTCTCTCAGCTATGTGTCGGTGTGAGTATTCTGCTTATTGAAAGATGTTTATGAACAGAGCACTGGGGTGGTAAAGTGGCCACGCTGGCCAGTATTTTTGTTCTCAAAATATTTTTATTTGTAACACTGAGAGTCTAGAAAGTTCTTTCACGAAACTGGATGCTTCTCTTGACACCGCTCCTTTGCTGACATGCATGTATGCACGACGGTCAAAATCTGACGCAAAGGAATTGTAAGGCACAAAATTGTAGATTCAACGTATATCCCCATGAGTAAACTGTGTTCCTGTTGTTTGTAATGGAAAGATGAACAATCAAACTTGCCTTTTGTCAGTGATTGGCACAAACTTGACTCGTTATTCTGACAAGAACTCAGCATGTCAGTCAATGGGAAGAGATGTATGGAAGTTGATTGAAATTGATTGTAAATGCCAGCTCCTTGACAGAATGATGTGCTAGGGCCGCAGTTAGTCACTTTTGGGTAGATAGTAGTAATTGCGGAGGCTTTCCGAAGAGCTGCACTGCAGGTGTTAATTTCTCTGTGCTTTTCCTATTTAGCTCTGATAGAATCATCAGCTGTAATTTACTGTCTCTAGGGATTATTGAATGGCTGGATTATTGAACAGTTTCCTGTCTTAGCTGAGGGTTAACGAACAAAGTAGCTCTAATGTCTGATATGTTAAGGGTTTTAAAAATGAGGCGGTTCTGTTTTGATCCCTGCCATCTTGTGTTAGCCTTTCAACTAATATTTGACAAAAGACTGTAATTTTATTTAAAATCTCATCATTTTTCTGAGCTGTGCATTAACTTGCTTTCTGGTGTGTCCATTCTTTTGTTAAAAGCAGTCATGTCAAGAGAATAGGCAAGAAAGAAAAAGGAAATTTCTCTAATTCATCTTCCCCCCAAAATAGTTACTGGGATTCCTAATTTAAACGAAGCTTCCTGATCTGAAGTTTTCTTTGTAAGTGAGATCACAACAACTCAGGCATAAAAAGTAGGGCAGCGTTAGAAAAATGAAGAAAACTAGGATACCAAAAGGAAGAAGCTTGTTTTTTAAATGCATCGTTGAGGATGAAAACTGAGTTATTCTGAAAATCTTGCGTTCTTGTTTTATGATTGGTTGGTTGGTTTGTTTTTTAAAGAAATGCACATTTTCAAGAGTGTAAGCTTGAACAAAAAGTCCTTAGGAGCAATTTTATGTCTGAAAATGTATGCAGATTAATCTGGTAGTCCTTTATGTTTAAAATTTGGGAATGAAACTGGCTATGACAGTTGCTGCTGTGGAGTACTCCTATTGGTATCACCTGTAAGGGGTACATATGTGCACCTGTAAGTGCTTGGTTCCCTTACCTTGGTACTCAGGAGAGAAACTGAGGCAAACCAGTGACTAGATAGTCTGTGACTTTTTTTGAGAACTGAGTACTTTGAACACTTCCACTTTCAATGTGCATGTGCCTTCACTCAGGAAACTTCTAAAGCTTTGTTCAATTGCAACATAAGATTCGTACCTTTTAGCTCTCCTTTCAGTGTCATAGGTCAGACTGTTACTGGTCAAGCGTTGAGAGAGCTGAAACACCGCAACAAAAAGTTATTTTATCAGTGTTTAGCATTGATCTTGTTAGTAATCTGGAGTGCCTTTATGATGGATACTTGATTTGTGTAAGATCATAATAGTCCAACTGTTCTCTTTAATTAATGGATTTACTGTCCTCCTCTGGAATTGAAATTTAGACATCTAGTTCCAAGAGGACTGCGATAGTTATGGTAATACTTGACCGAGCTGTATGCTACTGTGGTCCTGCTGGAGGTCACCTTCTTATTCACGGTGGCAGTAGTCCTAAGCTAAGCTAGTTGACTTTGCCTTGAAACGAATGCAGAGTGCTCACGTGTTCTAGTCTGTTGATTTGGTTGTGGAGCTGGTTATCTTCCACAGAAGGATGAAAACTTAAGAATTTTTTTTTGTAGGAGCTTTCAGTTTCCTGGGAAATCTGCTTATTTCATGTGTGCTTTAAGAATGTTTTTTCTGAAATAGATTTTTACAGTTTGTTGTTTCAGTACAGTCAGTCGCTGCATCTAATCCCTTTTTTTAAGTGCTCCAGCAAGTTGAAGAGTTCACCTTTGTGCCCATAAAAAATGTGAAGATTTAATTGATATCTGTGCTTATATTATTCTCTTGATGAACAGTATGCTAATAAGTGTCTCCAGTTCTTGTAGTGGATCATGAAGACCTCTAGTAACACAAATACTGTAGCTGATCTACAGAATGTCAGTAACGAAAATATTTTCTATCAAATACTAATGAATTTGGTCCAATACGTATTGTCTGATGCTCCTTTCTCTTAAAATGAATTTATTGGTAGCTACTTTGCTTGTAATTATATACAATAGTGATGACTGATGAGAGCAAAATGCATCATATTCTTAACATATAGTTTTTCAGCATATGTGAAACTGGTTTTACTTTTGTCTTATACCTTGCATTTGCTTACTACTTAAATATTGATTTAATTTATTTGTTTTTAATCTCCCTCCTTCTCCTCTCAAATTACAGCAAAGTGTATCTATGGAGGCAAAGTGCTAGCAGAAGGTCAACGAGTATTATCCAAGAGCTGCAGGGAATGTCGAGTAAGTTTCAGTTGTATAAACTTTTCCTGATGTTAAATATAGGTGTGGTGTTCAAAAGTGACAAGGATAAGTTAGTGCATTTCTTTAGGCTTCCTGCATGCAAATGTGACATCTGTTGTCTTGAAAAGGTGATGTTAAAGTCAGTGGAAGCCACAAATACGAAAACAAGGCAGGAACGTGACCCTTGCAGGGTAATAAAAACATGGGCAAAATAACTTGGAGGGACGTTTTCTCTTTTATCTCTGCTTTCATGAGCTCTGGAAAAAGGCAGCGATGTCTTGAGCCAGTTACTAATTTCAGCCAAATTGCCAAAACTTGAAGCAACCTGGCTTATATTGTTTGAGTTACTTGAGATTTTCCCTAGTATTATTTAAACTATATGTACCCCTGCTAATAATTGAGGTAAATTACTAAGTGTTGGACTGGACTGGGGTCTTTTCTTGGCAAGTTCGTAACACTTAGACAACTACAGTCAGTATTTAAGAACATAAGTAAACAGAGGCTGTGTTAGATAGGAACATTCAGGGAGTGTTAGTGAACGTAAGAGTGCTACATGGTGTGTAAGTGTGGCAGAAACCTGTTGTTGTCAGGACTAACCTTGGAAGAATAGAGTGGTAATAGATGATTATAAAAGGCCCATTGCTCTGCTGAGACATGCATTTGTTGTGAGTATGCGTGTGCTTTAAATATGATTTATCACTTCAGAAAGGCACAGCTATTTTAAACACATTAGCTCTCACATTGTAATTTTCAAGTATTTTTGTTTTTACATCTTGTTGAATTTGTAGAGGGGGAAGGGTGATAAAGGGGAGGCTTACAAATGTTATTGACAGATCAGTATGCTAGAACAATTATGAAAAACATTTGGAAAAGATTACAACGATCTGGTTATTGTTGTGCTTGTAGCTGAGTGTACAGAGTAGCAATTTTATGTTCACTAATGGAAACGGACAATAACTGGTTGCAGATGTTGTGAAAGCAGCTTGTTACGCGGAATTACTTTGCTGTTATTTGTGTTTAGCTGTATAGGGGTGCTCAACATTGTATATACAAATAAGTGGGCAAGGTCGTTGCCTTGAAGACAGACTAAGGTGCCTGTTATTTATAATATGACATAGAACGTTTATTTTGGAGAGAAACCGCCTATATGAAATAAGATGAGAACAGGAGGATTTTCACATTAAAGTGAAAGCAGAGAGAGTGATCTGAATTATGTCTGTGGAACTTCTCTATGCTATAAATAAGAGCGTTATATTCATCGTTATGAGTTTGATAATGCATTCATGAAGATTAAAAGCAAATACTGACCATCAAATAGCTGTCGTTTTAGAAATTACTAAAATAATAATGAAAACAGCTTTTGCATTTTACTTACTGCTAAAGGAAGTTGATATGGCAATGCTAATTGCAGTAACGTCACAGTTGGTATTATTTACATCTTTATGGAGACTATTTGAAACAGCATCTGTGAATGCAATACCATGAAAAAAATGGGTCCATGCCTCAAAAAAAAACCAAACAAAAGTATTTCCATAGCTGTGTTTCAAGAAGACATTAGACCTCACTGGCAAAGCTTGTCATTCTGACTTGGGAAAGTTTTTAAGTGGGTAAGTGGGTGCTTACCTCTGCTTCTATGAAGTGATGTGTCTCCAGACAGGAAGTTCATCCAATGTGTTTTCAGCACGACCTCTTAAAGCTCTAAGGAAAACACCTACCTACTTTTTTACTGCCTCAATTAGGAACGCTCACTAGCTCAAGGATGAATGGTGATGAGTCAAACTGTGGCTGTAGTCATTGCCTTCCATCTCGTGCAGGCCTGCTGGTGGACAAGGTGTTGTATGAATAAAGGAAGGGCTTTGTGCTAGGGGAAGGACTATAAAAAAATGTAATATGGTTTAATTTTCCAGACTTGAAAAACAGACATCAAGTTTGAAAAGCTGTTGATCCGTGAAGGAATACAATAAAGGGTACACATCAACTGTCAATTAATTAGTGTTGATAAAGATGACTTAAAAATCTTGGGGAGTAGCTCTTGTGTCTGTAAAGGAGGATGTATTTGTAGATGGGATAATGTAAAAAAGATAAAGTTGAAACTTCACGTTTCAATTTTTATTTGAAGATAGATATTTTATTCTTTGCATAGGTACTGGGCCAAGCTTAAGAGGCTTTTACCTTTTGTATTTTTTCCATCTAACAAAAATAATAATAATACAGATGGATGTAGATGGATCAAAGATTTTCTTTATGAGGCTGTGAGCAGGTTGTTTTTTTTTTTTCTTCTGAAAACTAATCCAGACTAAAAATCTATTTATGATGCACATCCTCTTAACCATAAGCACAGATGTCACTGATGGACAGCCATTCCCGGCTGGAATCCTTCCCACAAACACTCTCTAGATTAATCTACGATGACAAAATGACAAAATTAGCGTACAGGTTTTTCTAAGAATCACAGAATGGTTCAGGTTGGAAGGGACGTCTGGAGGTCATCTTGTCCAACACCCCTGCTTGAACAGGGCCACCTAGAGGCAGTTGCCCAGAACATGTCCAGATGGCTTTTGAATATCTCCAAGGATGGAGACTCCACAACCTCCCTGGTCAACCTGTGCCAGCGCTTGGTCACCCTCACATTGAGAAAGTGTTTCCTGATGTTCAGACGGACCCTCCTGTGTTTCGGTTTGTGCCCGTTGCCTCTGGTCTTGTCACTGGGCACCGCCAAAAAGAGCCTGGCTCTGTCCTCTTTGCACCCTCCCTTCAGGTATTTATATGCATTGGTAAGATCTTCCACGAGCCTTCTCTTCTCTAGGCTAAACAGTCCCAGCTCTCTCAGCCCTTCCTCCTGTGAGAGATGCTCCAGTCCCTTACTTATCTTTGTGGCCCATGGCTGGTCTCTCTCCAGTTGTTCCATCTCTCTCGTACTGGGGAGGCCAGAAGTGGACCCAGCACTCGAGATGCGGCCTCACCAGCGCTGAGCAGAGGGCAAGGATCGCCTCCCTTGACGTGCTAGCAATACTCTGCCTAACGCAGCCCAAGTGACTGGTAGCCTTTTTTGCCACAAGGGTACGTGGCGGACTCATCTTCAAGTCGGTGTCTGCCAGGACCCCAGATACCTTTCTGCAAAGCTGCTTTCTAGCAGGGTGACCCCAGCACGCACTGGTGCGTGGGGTTGTTCCTCCCCAAGTGCAGGGCTTTGCGCTTCTCCTTGTCAAACCCCTTGCGGTTCCTGTCGGCCCGTTTCTCCACCCTGTTGAGTTCCCTCTAAAAAATGCAAGTTTGTGCTTTAGAAAACTGCACCTTTCTGCATTCCATAAGTGGTTATTTTGGTTTGTGGATTTCACCAATATGGTGACGTGGCTCATTTGAAGTCAGCGGAAAGAATTCTGTAACTTTTGTTGGACTGGGAGTTTACTGCCCATCAGCTGACTTCTGGATTAATGCCCGTGACTGACATGATGCCTGTTCATGACCAGACGACGTGTTTGACAGCAAAGGGTAAAAGAATAAATTCCTTTTCATTAATGCTGGGAGCAGGCAGTCAGAGAGTGCTGTACAAACGCTAGAAACATGGACAGGGTTCCACTGACTTTCAGGAAGCTTGACTAAAGTTTTTCATAAAGATAAGGAACAATGTGGTTCTTCAAGTGACAGCTAAGGACACAATTTGGAACTTTCTCCTGAAAGGCTGATCAATAACAGCTAAAACAAGAGGGGGGGGAAATACCCCCAAACAACAACAAAAACCCAAAGTAACCTTATCTGAAATCTTGCTATTATTTTCCAAAGCTGATCATCTGAGATGAGCTGTTTGTGGTTCAGATTTTCACCGCATGTCACTGATTAGGCTTATAGCCAATTCTTTTTTATGTACTTATCTTGTAATTACAAGAAATTTAATTACCTTGTTGTAAACGTTTGACTCCAGATCTCATTCTTTGTTGACTGTATGTCACAGTTGGAGCTTGACCTATTTATTCCAGAAGAATGTCTTTCTGACATCTATTTCTGTCCAGACTCTATGACTACATATGTGAATTGAGGATAAGAAGTTAGTAATTTTTCTAAGGCCGCCTGAAGCAATAATTCTGAAGTGTGAACTGTTCTTACTTATCTCAGTGGATAAAATCTGAAATCTAATGATGATAATTCTTACAATTGGATCTGTACTAGTATATAACAAATTTATTGTAATCCAAAGAATACTCAACGTGGAAACATTTTAATTGTTTTAAAACTTAATTACAAATATGTTCAGCTTGTTTTCCCAAGATGCAAATTCTGCAGAAAATGGGAAACTGAGGGAAATAAAATCTTACTGTCATTAAAGGAATGGAATTCTCAATTTGTGGGGTTTTTATCTCCCTGTGATTCACTAAAGGTGTGAGCTTGGATTGAATTTGTCTTTAGCTTTTTGACTCATCCTGATCACTGATTTGACTTTCATACGATTTCTTGATTTCTTGCCATCTTTTTGACCGGATTTATTGTCAGTCAATGCTTTTTGTCTATATGTTGGCATACTGTACCCTTTCTGCTGCAGTTGTCTTGTCTGAGCTTGAATAGGCGATGAGTTATAGCCAGAGCTTTTCCAGCTGGTAGTTTGATAACATGATAGTAAATGACGGCTCAGTGTGTCTGGTTCTTTTATCACTTTTGCTGCTGCAGTTGCACAGGCAACCATGGGGGATTCCTCCCTTTCACTTATGGAAGTGAGATCAGGAGGAGACCTAATACCTCCATTAACTTCACTGTTCTTGTGTGGGCACTTGCTTCAGTGGTGCATGCTGTATGTGAGACTGTAGGGAGCTGCCTTTTTTTTTTTTTTTTTTTTTAAGAAAAAAAAAAAAAAAAGAAAACCTGATGCCTGCAGGGTTTTTTTATATTATTTTTCATGATGGCAACTGATGCAACTTGCCAGTAAAGACAGTTGGGAAGCAAGAAAAATAACCTGACCCTGCTTACCCTTAACGTTGCAGTCTGAAGGGCAGTGACTAGCAGTGATTGTAGAATGGTCAGTTTTGCATTCCCTAGGTCTGCTGCACTTCTCAGTTGTAAGTCCTGCTAGCTGCCGGGCATCTTGTGCATCATTTGCACCTTGTAGACTCAGCAGGCATTTCTGCTTTCATGACTCTGTAGGGCAGCTTGATGTTGTGAGAGCTAATTCTGGAGCCTGAAGTGACATAGCTGAATCAGTGTGGCATGGCTGGTAAGGCTAATTACCAGCAAGGGTTTTACCTGTACTGGTTCTGGCACCTGAGACAGTCTTTTGGCACGGTGTGGCACAGGGTCTTAAAGATGAGAAAGCAAGCTTCTGCCTAGCAAGCGTGTCTCTGTATAGGGGCGCTTCTTCATACAGAGTAGACACATAGGTGTTGTCAATATCCTCTGTTCAAAGCTCCGTATCTGATCCCTCAGATGATGAGAATGGTGGCTTTAATATCATATTTTGTCTTTTTTTTGGTATTGGATTTCCTCTGCTTTCTTAGCCCTAGGTGTGTTTAGATCACATTTTTAAACTTTTCTCTTCAATCATGATAGCTGGAAAATGTAATTTATTTCTTTGAAGAAAGCAGAAATTCTTGTTCCATGTTTTTGTTCCACTATCCGAGGCATCACGAAAAATATTTCGGGAGGAGTAGGGACTAGATTCGTATTAAAAAGGTGTATTGGCAATATAGCAGGCTGCCTGCTTTCTTAGTGGAGTTTTACAGCCCTTTGGAAAATGGGATTACTCAGGTGCGGACAGTCGTGTGGGATAGTTATTGTAGCTCCTACTGAGCAAAAGTCCTCGTTGTTAATCTCTGCTCCCCTTGCCCGTTCGCAGGGATGGCGTAGCTGCAGAAGGGGTGCTGAAGAAGTAAGTTATGGCATGGGGAAGGCTGGAGAGGGATAAGGGAAAAGAGGAAGCTGTTTTGGGACAAGATGTCAAGAAAAAACTAACTGAAGAGCCAGACAGCTGTTTGCTCTAGAGATACGGTGAAGCTTATTTCCTGGATGGGAAGGAGACAGAGTAAAATTTGGTGTAAAATCTCTCCAGAAAGGCTCTGTCTATTATTTTAGGAAATTTCTACCAGTAACTAGGCCTTCTATGCACAGTCTTACTCTAAATCTGCCAGAAATCAAAATCATAGAAATATCTTGACCTCAGTTTACATTTTATACAGCAATTTCTATATGAATACCTCAAGGTGGGATTTCTGCTTTGCCATATCTTTGAAGGAGCTAATTTTTTGGAAATTAGGTGATCAGTAATTCTAAAGAACAGACACTTTTAATTGGACACAGAGAACAACACATGATACTTGAAAATGTTGGTCTTCTATCTGCTGTGTTTGAGTTGAATAACTTATCAGTGAATTATGTAGAATATGAAATAAGAGGAGTAAAACTTGGACATGTGTGAAGCAGGAAGGCTGTCTGTAACAAAAATCTCGAGTGAGATTCTTTAATTCCTTCAAATACTTGGAGGGAAAACAACTGTACCTGGAGACAATGTATTTGGAAAAACTGTTACAGAATTTTGAGCTTAAGTCCCCTTCCCCTTCCCCTTCCCCTTCCCCTTCCCCTTCCCCTTCCCCTTCCCCTTCCCCTTCCCCTTCCCCTTCCCCTTCCCCTTCCCCTTCCCCTTCCCCTTCCCCTTCCCCTTCCCCTTCCCCTTCCCCTTCCCCTTCCCCTTCCCTTCCCCTTTCCCTTCCCCTTCCCCTTCCCCTTTCCCTTCCCCTTTCCCTTCCCCTTTCCCTTCCCTTCCCCTTCCCCTTCCCCTTCCCCTTCCCCTTCCCCTTCCCCTTCCCCTTCCCCTTCCCCTTCCCCTTCCAAAACGTCCAAGTAGATCACTTTAGGTTTGATGTTACGGTGTAAAGAATGAATTTAACTTGCTGCCTGCTAGTTTACCAGTGTAGTTACTAGAGATTACTAGAGTTACAGATAGAAAATTATGTGATCCTTGCCATTGCAGATGTTTTCATCAACATCATCTTTAAAAATGTTGTTTGTTTTTCAGAATGGAGTTTTAGTTAAAGTAACAGAGACTTGTCCGCCATTGAACTGCTCAGAAAAAGATCACGTTCTTCCAGAGAACCAATGTTGCAGTGTTTGTAGAGGTAAGCCAGACACTACGCGTGCTTGGAAGAAATATAAGTTGCTGATTCACCGGGGGGATACACTGGAAGGAGCAATTCCCTTTTAATGAGATATTAGGTACCTCTATAAACCTGAGTCTATAATTAGCCTTCACGTAAAACCAGTCTGTGATATTCCTTTGGGTAGAAGACTTACCAGATACAAAGCTGTAATTGCTCTGAATGAGAGAGGGGGAGGGAGGAAAGGAAGAGTTGGGGGAGAAAGGGCTCAGTATCTTTTAAGTACTCCCATTAGGAAGAATTTATGTTTGAAAAAGAGATATTTTATGCTGCTTAAACTTGCAACTGCACTGAATGTACAGGGGTCTGGAAATGGGTTTTTAAGCTCTCTGTTTTAAAATCACAATAATGTTAAGGTTTTGGTATTTGGAGGTTTATTTAGATCTCAGCTCTCTCAGGACTCATTTATGAATTAAGCTGGACAATTACAGAAAATAAAAATGAAAAAGTAACCCTTGAGCCCAGAACCCCGTTTTTCCTCCTCGCAGTGGGGTGTTGAGGTGCAGGTTCCTCTTGCTTGTTCCCTTTCAGCCCTGGTGAATCCTGGTTGCATGCTGGACCAGACTGAACAAACCATAGCTGAAATGTTAGTTGAGGCAGTGCCCTTAAATGAGGAAAATGCAGGTATCGCAAGGCTGGAGAACTAGAACAAGCTTTCTTCTTAAAGTGTGTTGTAATCAGTGAGCTGTGAGGTGAAAGGCGTTAGAATAATCATTCCCCGTGTACGTCTGTATTGTACCTCTGTTCCACACCTCTCCCTTGGTGCTGAGTCTCAGCTGAGCTTAAGGGGAGCCTGGTCTCTCAGAGCAGGACTTGCGTGTCAGCCTTTAGTGACGCACCTCAGAAATTTCAAGCAAGAGGTGTGCCAAATGAGCATTAAGCGTTTCCGGGCTTAGATGGTTATTTGGGCCCGCTGGACTACTTGTCTTGCCCGTATGTAAATTCCTCCAGCGTCGTTGTAGACGCCAATGAAGGGGCTCTGAATCTCTCCCTTAGCCAGTAAATATTAATTAATAAATATGCATAGTTAAATATTTACTAAGGCCTTGAACTTGCAAGCATATGCATGTGGTTGCAGGGGGCAGCACTTCTGAGCTATTTAAGCAAGCAGTAACTGTTGCTTCTTTGTCCCTGGATGTCTTAATGATACTTCTTAACAGATGGCCCGGTTTGATGTAGTGCAGTACTGAAAAAATTATCTTCGTTACTTAAAAGCATTAGAAATCTGAAAGCTTCAAAGTTGATGAAAGATAAGTTCTGTAATTATTCAGTTCTGTCTTATTGTTAATGATAGGTACTCCTTTTAGATATTCATCCCAAAAGCGTCTGTATGTGAATACTTATGTAGGAATATGTATACTGATGTGATGGTCTCTAGAAGCAAAGGAAGGAATTGTACTTTCACTTCCTGTGAATTCTGATACATGGTGCTTTCAAATTGATACATTAAACTTCCACTTCAATTCTGCTTTAGCTGACAGCTAAAACTCTGCCACCTATTTTGTATTTCATCTTTGCTTTTTAAAATTCTTTGAAAATTATGCTTAAAGATATGATTAATTTTGTCAACTTTACAAAGGCATAAATTGAAGTTAGCACTCCTAAACTGCTTTTTATATCTTGAAATAGAATATATGCTGCTTGACACTTCTGCTTCAGTTGCACGCAACCCGAAGTGGTAGTATATAATTTTATCATATGTAGAGTGCTGGTGTTAAAAACGGATGTTTATTAAGAATTCCATATTTGGTATGGCTTTTATCCTGCAAACGGGTGCCCTCTGATATGGCAGGCAGGCCATAGTTTCTGGTCCTGCCCTGTGCCAACATGTCCTTTACTGGGAAAGGATAGAGTGCTTCTCTGTTTTGCAATAACGACCTCTTTCAGAGACTATATTCAACTTTTATTGTCCAAGCAACAGTAGTGAGGAAGAAAGATTGTAGTAAATATAGTCCTGAGTAATCAGAGCATTTACGGGAAGCCCACCCACATGGATCACTTGCACATCATGTGCAAATTTCACATTATATGTATGATGATAGAGATAATTATTTGCATTAGCCTTAGCTAGGCTTTTAGTTAGTCAACAGGATGATTAGTAAGCATTTACTAGTAGTGTTAAATGAGAACAATAATTCTATGTGAAATTTATTAGTGCATAATAGTGACTGGTAGGTTCTGGTTTTGTATCAGTTTGTGCTTTCTTTAGTATCTAGTTGTGGAAATGGAAACCTTCTACTGAATTTTGTGTTCTGTAGAATTATAGAGTACCTTTGCTGAATTGGGCAAGGGCAGGAAGTTTGCAGCTTGTGCTTTTCTGGCTGCAGCAAAGGAATTTCCATTTAATGAAAGGATAAATGTGGGGGATCAACGGAAGGAAAAAAGCCACAGAGAAATACGGAAAGTTCATGATACTGTGGTATGAGACTGTACCCTCTTCGGGAATCTCTGTAATATCTACTACAATAATAGATAAGTGCCTAAAATAAAAAAGGGTATGCAAGGAAAAAAATAAATCCGTGGTGTTTATGGTGATGGAAATTGTGAGTCAGCAAAGGACCAAGTTGAATACTGTAATGTACACAGCTGGTGGGCTTCCTAGATAGTCATTATTGTTTGTAAATGGTTAGGAAAGTAAAGACAGCAAATAATACCTTTTCTTCATCCGGTTTGCTACATGAGTTTATAGTAGGGCAAAAGCTAATACATTGCTAAAAGCCAATTTCTAGATTTCAGTAAAATGATTGTATAAGGTGTACAGCAGGGCAGGTGTAATATGGAAGAACTCTGCTGTACAATGACGGCTTATTTTTGTGATTTGTTGTACCTGAATGCAAAAATGGGCCTCATCAGATCTGTGTATAGGATCTATCCTTGAATGGTATGTAGAGCATACCTAGTTTTGCCCTTCATCTGTGTGCTTTAATATAAATGTCTGCTTAAACTATGTGGCTACTTTTATACTTTTCAGCAGGGCAATGTGGTATTATCAAGCTCTCTTCTAGGCTTACAGAAATTTTAGTTAATTTTAAAATCTTACAAAGAATCATTGTGTATAAAATAAATTTTTTACTACTTTTTTGAGAATCAGTCATTTTTCTTACAGCATGCCTGCTACATTTTTTTATATCCCAGGGACAAATCTAATACAAAAAATAGTGTCATAAAAGTGTTTTATTGTTCCCTTTAGCTGTTTTTCTCCTTGCCAAAGACAGTGTATAATTTTGAAAGAGTGGCTTTTTCCTCTTTTGAATGACTGATTCAAATAAAGTTTCATGAGAGAATTTTTATGTTGTTATGCTCACAATTTTAGTATGTAAGAATAGCCTTAACAGCCCTAGCAGCTTCAGTCATGCTCTCCTTAGGAGAGAGTGTGTGAAGAAATAATGAAGTAGTGAGAGCTGTTTGGTTTCTGGAGAAAGTAATTTTTATTTGCTATCCTGTAATATGGTTTGGCTGATGGATTTAGATTGACTGCTGACACTGGGTAGCAGGAAGCGGAGAATCCTACTGGTGAGCTGAAGTGTGCATTTTACAGCAGGGAACAGCATTTAAATCCAAAAATGGTGCTTTTGCCACCCTGACTTGTATTGCTTTGTTTTGCTTTAAGGAGGTTTTGATTTTTTCAATTAGAGAATGAGAAGGCTCTTCAGCTAGCATGTTTCTCCTCTCTCCCTGTCTGGCTGTGAAACTGAGTTTTGCTTTATCAGAAATCGAACGTTTCTCATTCATTGCTGTGAGGTATGAGTAATTTCAAGGTTTTAGTTTTATTAAGATTTAATGGAGGTTGATAAATATGAATTAGTTTATTTCTAAACATAGCTATAATGTTACTTAGAAGAGCTTTATATCTGGAAAAAAAAATCTTTATGAACTCGTTAGGCTGTGCAGTACCATTATTCTAATGCACACAAATAAGCAGTATGTAATAAGGTCTGCATTGATATAGTAGCTTGAAAGAATTTATGAAGTTACTGTTTTATGTCAGACCACTGAGTTCTGGGACCACAATCTCTGAAGGCGTAAAAACTGCTGTTCAGGGTGCTTCATTGCTCATGACTCATTAAAAACTGATTCAGATTATGAAAGGGCATAATTGCTAGTGCAAATTTTATGACTCTTCCTATGAGCTGTCCCCCAGATTTACTTTACACATTTATGTAGTAACTGTGGGGTTAAATCATAACAATAGTAAAGATTTTGAGGTTGAAATTACCTTAGACCTTTTGAACATTGCTAATGCTATTAATGGAAGCATCGTCAGCGTTCTTGTTAGAAGCCTCTGAAATGGGAAATGTGGATTGCTGAAGGGTAGCTTCTTGAACAGCAAGAGAACAGGTGTGTTCCAGTTTTTGAAGTGAACAGCTAGGGATGTTGTAAGAAGTACAGAAAGCATTACAGATGTTACAAGGAAACCCTCAGAAAAATGAGAGGCACGTTAGTGTTGCCCATAAAAAAAGTAGGAAGAGATATGGGTGTAAGATAAGTTGATTCCAGCTGTGGTCTTGAATGAGCTCTTGCATTAGTCAATCAATAATTAAGCCAAATTGCCAAACATGTTAGGTACTTAAAAACTGGATGACAGCACGAAACAGCTTAGCATGCTGCTCTGGAAAAGTGGATTCTGGGAACTGGAACCTGAAGATGTTGAGAAGCTTGGAAAAAGAAGAGCAATGTTCGGGTGTCCCAAAATGGAATAAATGTTTAATTTTAGATAACCTGACTTGGGACCGCTAAGGCCTAGCCAGTTGTGCAGTTCCCGATGCTGCAGAAATGATAGTTTTATGTCTGCTAGCATGAAATCTGGTCTCTTTCATAATTGTCTTAGTACATTTATTAATGGTCATTCCACAGTCAGAAGTAGAAAGATACAAATATGTTCTTAAGAAAAATTGGAGCAAACATTTCAGCAGCCTTGATAAAGGAAGAGAGTAATGTTATCAGAAACGTTTGGGGAAGGAACAGAGGTCATCAGGCCCATCAAAAATCTAAACACACTCTTCAATATTTAATTCCCCTGTTGGTAATACCTAATTGTATTTTGAATGTCTTGAATGACTTTGAAGGGCTGTGGTGCACATTTATGACTGTGTGTGTGTGCGTATGTGTGGGGAAGATGGTTTCTGACATCTGTTCTGAATGTGTTTATCTGTAATTTTAATTCATGCTCACTTGCCTTGTCATCTGTGTTGGCCTGAAATTAGTTTAGATTATCAAAACTATTTAAGATTTTGTGTGCTTCTGTCAAATCCTCTCCAATTGCCTGCTTGCTCAGATGTGATGATTCTATTTTAAGCCATTTCTTATATTTAGAGAGGAGCTGACTGTGTCAGATAAGACTTTGCTGAGTATTCTGAAGTCTCAGTAATTCAGTTATTTTTACCTGGGCAATCGGAATGCGTGCTCTCTACTAGCTGCCACCCATGGTTGAGATTCAGAGACCCCACTACGGTATCGACGGGTGGTTTTGCCATCTGTGTACATATTTTAAAGGAACCCTATAATCCATTTCACACCAAAGAATTAATAAAAATCGGATGTTTGCATTCTTTTCCATTCTGCTTGCTTGGGGATAAGTAATTGGTCCCATGAAAAGACTGGCCGTGAATAGATTGATGTTTAAGTCAGTGCTTCGGTCTCTCCCTGTTTAATCAGGAGTATAAGCATGGTTGTCGCGGTCAGTGGGCCTGTGTGCATTCCTGACTGTTTTTCTGAATAAGAATGAATTAAAATATTTACCTAAAGTAGGCATGGAATTGGGATTGTTAAATGTGAGAAGAACAGAGCTAGCTTATTTCTTCACATTGCAGTCCAAATATGAGGTGGCCTTTATTTGCCAGAAGGGCAGGAAAAGCACTCAGGCCCAATATGAACTAAGATAGAGTAGATAGCTTTTTAGTCCTTTCTTGCCTCCAAAACTCCAGCTGGGGAGAATGCAGACCACGGTCTAAGGCAAGAACCACACTTCCTTGGTATGCACCTCTTGGCTCTTTTGAAGTGCTAAATGTGCATCTTCACTGCAAAAGAAAAGTACTTGGAAAAGCCTCTGATCCAATCGATGGCATGCCTACTCTGACAGAGGCGCAGTGAACCCTTACTCTTCTATACCGTCAAGTATCTTTTTTTTTTTTTTTTTTCCTGCTGGTTAACCTTACATCACATTTGTTTTGTAAAAGCTTGGTAACATACAGTGTTGTAGCACCATGTGTGCTCTTAACAGGAATGGCTTCCACTTTCCACTTACAGACTTATTGAACAAGTTTTCTGAAATGCTATGGGAAATTGAAGTTGAGTCACTTTCAGTCAGCATTTTTAAAAGGTAGGAAACAGTGTTTCACAGGTCTTTTATAATAATAAAGGCCAAGCCAATCTAGAGATGTGGGTGTTCTATCATTGTGTATTCCTAATGAGAGGAGAACAATGAAAAGTTCTTTAGAGCCTCTACGCAAGTTACAGAACTGGAGCGTTACTTTTTTTTCTTCTATGTTCTTTTAACAGCCTTCAAGCTTGAAAACATAAGAAAGAGTCTGATTCTGAATGGAGACAGTTCATATTTGAATTGATAACAAGGGAACAAAAGCAATACAGTTTTTTCCACAGGATTTTTTAAAAAAGGTGACAGCTCTAGTGGTATAAAATGGATAGTTAGGGTAGTCATCATATCTACTGACGAATTTCAGAGGTGGCGAATAAACAGTGAAGAAGAATTAGGGCCATGATGTGATATTGAACGGTAATCAGCAGCTTGTGCTTGGGAGAAAGTGCTGTTAGAGAAGAGTGGCTGATCTGGGACTCGGGACTTGTGATGAAAGTTAACCCTGAGAAGTCATCCCTTATGGCCAATTGCGAGTGCTAAATTTGCCATGAACTGATCACAAGGTGAAATGTTGACTCACTGGGATAAAAAGAGCCTAGAAACAAAGTTTTTTGGTGCAGAAAGTTGTATAAGGACTATTGTAACTAAAACATGCTGAGAAAGATTGAAATATTTTTTACGGGTTTGGATGTGAGGTAAATGTAATTAAATAAATAAACACAATATCCTAAGACAGTAGTAACAATCCATATGAAATTAAAATGTGGTATTTTTATAGTGCCTAGCTTAACACACTGAAATGTTACATCGGTTCTGAGTAGTACTATCTGCCAATAATAATAAAATGTAAAACTAATACTGTGTATGAGTTCAAAGGAGAATTATTATTCTAAAGAAGCAGGAAATAGACTAGGATGTCATAGTCTTAGTGGAAACAGTGACAAAGAAAATGTTATAAAAATTGTTGTCTCTTGGATATTATCTAGAATGCCAACAGAATAGTAATCCCGGTTGGCGAGTGTAAATTAGATGCTGAATGGATAAGTCTGGGGAGATGGGTTCCAGTGTTCAGTTTTGATTATAATTATGAAGGCAAAAATGAGAAGTCAAATACAGTGATTGCGTAAATGGCTAAAGGCAGTGTAACTGTGCCCTTTTTTACCAGTATAAAATGTACCCAGGCTTGACAAGGCTGTATCTGGAATACCTGAGTGGTTTTTACCAGACTGTGAAATGAATGAAGACTAGAAGGGATATCTGCAGTTTTCATTAACGGAGTTGGTTCTTTTTCACAAGCTGTATTGCAATGAAAGAATGAGCTAAGTGAGCACAAGGAAGATACCTCGGTTGTTAATAAAATTAATCTGAAGTTTAAGTGTAGAGTTGGACATTGACACTGAGAAAGCGTCCTCCTTGCTAACAAGTGTTACATTTCTTTAAAAATGACCTCACAACACAACGTTAGGTGATCAGACTCATAAAGTTGGAGTGCACTAAAATGACAACACCCGAGTCTTAAATTAGTAGATGACTGAAGTGCGTGTTTAAAAACAAATGAAAAAAACCCTCAGTGAACAACAGCTTCAGGATAGCCTTATGAAAATTTGCTTACTGTAGATGAAAACTGTTTTTATTATAAGCTAAAGTCTTCCACAGTTCCTTGAAGAATATCAAAGTGAGGGATATGAACAAAGATCTGAATCTGGCATTTAGATCTTAGAAGTCCAGGTTGTCTTTTTTTAGCTGTCTTTAGGGGAAGGTAAGGAAAGTTTAGGATCAGTGAACCAGAACCTTTAGTTTGCTCCTTTATGACCAGGCAGAATTGGCAGAAACTATTCTTGTATTCCAGCTTGCGCTTATATGAATACAAGTAGCTGATGGTACATCGGGGTTTCTGACTCCCCTCCTTCCAGGAGAGAAAATCCAGAAAAAATAAGAATTACCAAAATGACTGTTTATAAATCTCAGGCAAATAGAAATTGACTCTTGGATATCAATAGAGAGAAATCCATCAAAAATACACCAACGGGGGAAAAAAATTCCTGTTGTCAAATTCGGTAAGGTATTTAGTTATCTCTTACGGTACTTCCAGTGGAGTGCCTTTAAAGAGATAAAGTTGCAGTTACTTTAGTCTTCAGCAGGGAGAGATTTTGACAGATCTTTGAGAAATATTGAAAACCAGGAAGGAAGAACTTCAGCCAGTCGTGCCTTTATAGAAGAAAGTGGGAAAGTTCATCCCGTTTGTGGAAATGACTTTGTATGGAATAAAAGAAACTGTTCACAAAGAAGCTACTCAGAATTTGCATCAAGGAAAAAGGAGAGATTAATAAAAATTCTCCCCTACGAAACATGATGCATGGCGTAATTACAAACTGTAGAAGCAATCTAGCTAGTTTTTGGTGACAGAATTGCAAGGCAGTGCATGAGGTTGTTGTGACTACCAGCATAGTTTTGTGTTGTAATGCAACGTCTCATTTTTGCTCTTCTAAAAGCATGCTTGATTATGCGTAATAAGAGAACTGTGACAGATTTTTTTTGATATTATGCTTTGTTATCCTTTTGGTGTGAGTTAGTATTATGCTTCTCGGCAATCAGAGATAAGGTGGCATTTTATCCTACATGGGTTCAGTAGAAGACTAATGTATTGTCATGGCTTCTTGCTTTGAAGTTGTCTTTTCTCCTTTTCTCCTAAAACTAGTCATACAAATACATTTTTGAACTAAATGGTTTTACTGAGAATGAATTGATGGAGGAATCCAACAAGCCTGTGTGCACCAGATGGGTTTATAGAGAGAATTTCTGGAATGTGGCATGCCAAAGTTTTTCAGAGTAATACGGTCAATGTAAATATTAAACCTGAATATCTGAAATAAACATGTTTTAATACCAGGTTGCATGTTCCTTGTATTTCAGGCCATAACTTCTGTGCAGAGGGACACAGATGTGGTGAAAATTCAGAGTGCAAAAACTGGAACACAAAAGCTACTTGTGAATGCAAGAATGGTTATCTCTCTGTCCAAGGGGACTCTGCGTATTGTGAAGGTAAACAAAATGTTCAAAGGCCTGTCCCCTTAACAACCTAGTCAGAAACATAGTATTAAATAAATGGTTGACGAACGAATTTCATTGCAAAGTTCAGTTTCATGATGGTGAATATCACAAGGGCCCTTTTTGCATTCTTAAATATGGATTGAAGATTACAAGTGGTGCTGGACCATTCAGATTACCGATCTGTGGGCATACTTCATTGTTGCAGTTGTGCCTTGGCACACCACGGTCATGCTGTCATTACAATTTTTAAAATACCATTTTTCAGACAATAGCACCTACCTTCTAAACCGTTTTTTAGAGAACAACATCTTTGTAAGATGCATTAATTTAGGAAGTGGGAATTCTGCTGACGTTTGTGAGAAAGGTTAAGTGTGAAGGTGTACGGAGGCTCGAATATAGAGATGATGATCTGCAGTCCTTCCTGAAGTACTTCTGTGGGCCAGGTACTTTACTGAAATGACTTTCCTATGATACAGAAGAGACCTATTTCTTAGAAGAGGGTAGCTGAGGTACTTCTGTTGATGTATTATTCCATCACAGGAACGAATGCAATGGGGCATTATTCTCCTTTTTGTTTCTCAGTGTTTTCTAGAGCTTGCTGTTGTTCGTAGCTATGATGTACTTATTAAAAATTAAATTGATGAATCCACATATACCACATTCTTTCCTGCCTTTGCATTGTGGGGTTTTTTTTAATGCCCTTGTATGTCAGGCTGCGATATTTAATCCTTTGGCCATCACAGGAATTTTGTGAACTACTTTGTAAAAAAATATTTCCCTAGATTCTTTTTCTAATAGTACTGGTGATGGAAGGGAGATGGCATTTTTGACAAGCTGTTAAAATATACGGCAAGAATTGGAAGACAGGATGAAAGAATAAAAAAGACATACATGGAGTGGGCTTAAATGATCCCGCTTTCATAAAAAGACTTTTTAGTGCATGTAAGTGAGCAGGACTGCTTTAAATAGCAGTCCATAAAGCTCTTCAGTAAATTGCAGCTATAAATCTTACGGTATTTAGTCAGTTCTCTGCAAATAAAAATTTGAATGGTCCTCTACATGCACTTTCAGTGATTGGGAAAACAGTTTACGCTTTTCTTTTTAAAGGTAGGCAACAGATACACTGTATATAGAGAAACTTTTTTGTACAAAAAACTGTGAGAAGAGCTGCTCTCTATGTACTGCAAGGACTACTCGGAAATCGGAAGACAGTAACAAGTCTCTTTATCAGCTATGATACAGAGTATCAGTATCCAGTATTTGTTCTTTTTTTCTGTTTTAAATAAAATCAATGCTTAGTGTTTTTATTTACCTAGTAGCGGACTGTCCCTTTTTTTCCTCCTTGGAAAAAATATAAACATCTTGACTCAAATAATTTTGGAGATGTTGGCAGTGCCTTAGTGAGTGGTAGCGGTGGGGAAAGAAAGAGCTTTTTGAAGAAATTAGTGGGAATTACAACATGTCTGGTCTATGCTGCTTTAAATTTTGGAAGGGCAAATCAAATCCCTGGCTTCCGTGCAGGTGGGCGAAACATGAAGCAACAGAACAAACACAGCTGCTTTTGCTGCCTGAGTCCATGGGATAGATTAGAGAGGCACTTTCTGCATGTTAGGAAATTATAAATTTGCTAGATGGAGAGAAGTTCTTAGAAGGTAAGGTCGAGAAGAGAAGGCCCTCTAGCAAGGGGAACTGCAGACGGACAAATCGATTAGCCAAGAGGTGAGACCTTTCAGCCCTATGAAGAGCTTCCTTTTGCTCCTCAGACCAGCTTTCTGCAAAATTTCTTTCTGTGCCTCTCTAACCTCATTTCTCTCATCCATGCGTTTAATCTGCTAAACAGAATCATTTCATAGTTGGCTGTATAACATTCTCAAATGCATGGTGAAGCTGTGATTTAAATAAATGAGGTCAAAGGTATCTATCTGAAGTTACAATTTGGCAGGATGTTGGTATAGTAAAGGGGTGGATTTTTTTTTTGCGGAGTTTTGGATTTCTGTGTGTACTGTGTAAGAATTAAATATGCAAAACACCTGAACAACAAGTAGTAAACATGCAAAACACCTGTGGAAGCAAGGAAGATATCATTCTCAGCTGTAGTGTTGAATTTGTCTTCATCGTTCTGAAGCCTTTAAACTTAAAAGACGTGTAAGATTACTGCTTCCTTTGAGATGGCAAGATTAAACTATTTCATACTCATGACGTGTGCTGGTAAGTGGCACCTTAGTTCAGAGTGCTCCAGATAGTTAACTTGGAGCTTTCCGGATTGCTCATCTCTTCCAATGTATTTGAAGTACATGTGCATGTGAATTCTAATGTATAGTATTATTTTACCTTACCTATGTTTTTACTGCTATTTCTGCTCGCTTTTATTCATGCAGTTTTATGTTGCTGGACTTTATGGCATCATTTTGATCTCGTAAGTTCTCTGAAGAATTGAGTTTGAGTCTGCTTTGCTTTTTCACATGTATTTCTGTCTTTTTTTTTTTTTTTTAACATTCCATATTCACATTTGCAGTACAGTGGAAAAAATTAGAAAGATTCTAACTTTTGTCAGAGAACTGGCATCAGCAAATTTGTAAAATAAATAACAAAAACCTGAGAGGCTTTTACTATTCATTCTCAGTAACTACTTTTCAAGTATTTAGCGGCTCCTCATGTCAAAATATACATGTAGGATAATCACTTGCTATATATATTCCATTTTTGAAATACCATAGATGTGTTTAGGGAAGACAGTTTCTGAAAACAAACAAGTAAATGAAGCTTGTAATGAATGAAGGAGATGAGTGGAGATTCTCCGTGTTCTGTAAAAGCAATGTATTTCACTTAAAAACAGAAAAGTTGGGTTTTTTTTTTGTCATCTGCCTACTTGTCTTGCATATGAGACATAATTAGAGCATTCATCATTTGCAGGGGGATGTATAGAGATATTTCTATTAATCATGTTGACTGAGGTTTAACTACTGATGGGGATACTTATGCACAAGTGTTGAACCGATGTCCGTTTATCTGTCCCATACGCGTGGATAAATTCTGGGAATCGCACAAGTAGCTGGAGAGTCCAATGTCTGCAGGATGCAAGCACTCAAGTTGTAGCAGCGTGTGCATGCTTGCAGCTATGACTTCTTAGCACGAGATGTGAGCGCCTGTGTTGAGGGCTGAAAGTTGCACGCATGAGAGTTAGTTACAGATGGTGCAGCAGTTCAGTGGCAAAACCGGGACCAAAATGGGGAATTCATTTGAGTCTGTCTCATGCTGATTCTTCCAGACACGTTATGTGATGTGTATGGCAGGCCTGCAAATACTCCGTACTTCTTCAAAGCCAGAAAACTCTGCAGTCTGTGGCTGCTTCAGAAATACTAACAGGACGGTCCACATAATGCCAAGTAAGAGACAGGAAAGTGTCGGCAAATGGAGAGTCTGAAGCTCAGAGATGAAATGAGGAAAAATCAAGCCAAATCAGCTGAAAGTTAGGCTTGTTGCTAGCGTGATTATCCTCACTTTCTAGAGGCTAACAAGCAAGCAGCCATCTCTTCTGAAAAGAATTTGGTGATTTTATGCTATATATTTCAGAGTGAAGAGCAAAAGCGGAACCATTTTTTCCCGCCACATTTCGGCTCCGAATTCTTTATTACTTGCTTGGCTCGAAACATTAACAGCCCTTTTCTACCTGCAAAGTTATTCTGTTGGTGCAAAAGTGATTATTACCTAATTGCTGTTGAGGTCTGATTCATTGTGAGAGCTGTTTAAATCTGAAGTGGGATGAATTTCCCAGTTAGGATACATGCATGCCTCTTCTCGCTGACAAGAGTGCATGAAACAGGAAGGTTAGTATTAACCTTCCGTCCTTCATGCCCAACCGCTTAGGCCCCAAGAAACAGCTAGTAAAAGCGATACAGTAGCATACTACGCGATGTCTTGTCATGTTACACAGCAGTATTTTTTCCCTTTCTGCTTAACCAGTGTTACCAGAGAATGTTCCTGTGGTAATGGGTAGAATATATGAAAGGATCCATTGACTGAAGTGGACCTACAAGATTAATATTCTCATTGTATGACTATATTGTAGGATGTGCTTTCCCTGTATACCTAAGTAGGATGACGCATGCTCTTTACGGTGTTTTCCAGCTGTTGATGTAAAGAGTGTAAACAAGCTGTGTGAATCTGAGTTGGTCTTTTAGGAACAGGCAACAAAATAAAGCTATTTTATAAGAATACAAAAAACCACAACGCCTTCTCTGGCAGGAGCAGCCTGTTAGGCAGTGGTTAGGACAGGATACCTCAGATGAGTCTGCTTTGCCCTTAAAGAGGAGGCCAAAAGTTCTGAGGCCAAATGTAGTGCTGAGAATACCTCGTATTGGCTTTTTTTTTTTTTTTCTTTTTTCTCCTTTACTGGTAAAATTGCATGGGTTAATAGTGGTAGGAGATCTGTGACGAATGTATTTCTGTGACATTAATTCAGGCAGTATAGTTAGTTTCCTTATATGAGCTGACCCTCAAGGTCACCTTAGTGCTGTTAGCTCAGCTTAAAGAGTTAACGAATTCCATGCCTTTAATATTTGTAAAAACTCTTCTCATTTTTTTTGTCCTGATAGAATGCTCTAGAACCACTTGTGACTTTCATTCAGAAGGAACTTGACTAGGTCACTCTTTTCCTGCTGTGCTCCAAACATGTTATCTTAATTTGTCATTAACGAATTATTGCTCATTTCAAAAATGTCACATAAGTTATGAAATACTGGCCAAATTCAGAAAACCTGCTCATTTTGTAGCATAAGGAAGAGTTACGATGATTTTACTGGGGTGGCAGATTCTTGGGAGATGGCATAAAGATGAATTAAAGCCTTGGGAGAAAACTGAGTGCTCATTTACCCCCGAGCATGGACCCAAGCATGCAGCATGGACAGACCAGGCAAACTGTCCCCCTGATGTCCATACCACCATGCAGTGGTCTCCTGTAGCTTCTGCTCCCTTGCTAGGCATCCAGTCTCCCTTCTACAACAGCCTGATACTGCAGATGGCACCAGTAGAGCTGCAGGCAGGCGGTGTGGTTAGGGTTAGACACATCTACGGTACAGGCTGGGAGCTCTGCTTTCAGGCCAAGGTTTCTGAAGACAGACTAGATAGAGCTTTGTATCTCACTTACTTGACAATAAAATTCAAAGGCTAATATTTTTCTTTCTGCCCCCCCCCCCTTTTTTTTTTTAGTCTGTTTTATGTATTTTGATGTGGAGCTCTGCAAGTTAGTTGGCTCAGTATTTGAGCTTGTAAAGCAAGAGATCCCATTATTACTTATCTTAGGTTTGTAGAACAGTATCATTTCCCAACACAGGAGTGTTGGCTAACTTATGTACATAAGGCTATCAAGCTCTCAACCTGAGAGAGGGTAAGCTTGGAACCTCAGGATTCTGCTGGATGTTATTTTAAAACCTGTCCTGGTTTCAGCTGGAATAGAGTTAATTGTCTTCCTAGTAGCTGGTATAGTGCTACTTTTTTGAGCTAGGTATGAGAAGAATGTTGATAACACTGATGTTTTCAGTTGTTGCTAAGTAGTGTTTAGTCTGAAGTCAAGGATTGTTCCGCTTCTCATGCCCAGCCAACAAGAAGGCTGGAGGGGCACAAGAAGTTGGAAGGGGACACAGCCGGGACAGCTGACCCAAACTGGCCAACAGGGTATTCCATACCATGTGATGTCATGCCCAGTATATAAACTGGGGGGGTGGGGGTGCGGGAATCACCGCTCGGGGACTAACTGGGCGTCGATCGGTGGGTGGTGAGCAATTGCATTGTGCATCACTTGTATATTCCAAACCTTTTATTATTACTGTTGTCATTTTATTAGTGTTATCATTATCATTATTAGTGTCGTCTTTTCTGTTCTATTAAACCGTTCTTATCTCAACCCACGAGTTTTGCTTCTTTTCCCAATTCTCTCCCCCATCCCACTGGGTGGGGGGGAAGTGAGTGAGTGGCTGCGTGGTGCTTATTTGCTGGCTGGGGTTAAACCACGACAGTCGACATTTAATTTTAATTAAAACCACATTTAATTTCTTTGTAAGTATGTTCCAGACACATACAGTGGTCTTTACTGCTTTCTGTTTCTTTTCGTTTGAACTTGATAACGTCAGATGTAGTCAGGAAATTCTTTACAGAAAGATAGATACGTAAATATGTTGAAAAAATTCATTCTAAGATACTCACGTTAATGTAGGTTTGGTCAGTAAATGTTTGTTTTCTGAAAGTCACATAGAAAAAAATAATTGCAAAATGCCGAGGAAAAAGGTGGTTTTTCCCATTGTCACAGAAATCAGGAAAAATTAGCTTTTAGGATTAATGATTTAGTTCTAAATGCAAAGACCTTGCTATCAGCATGCTTTATTGAAAAAAAAAAAAAAAACAAAAAGAAAAGTTTACTGCTGTTGCAAAACACACAGGAACAAGAAAATCTTTCATCATAGAGTGTGGCTTCTGTTATGGTTCTGAAGATGAGAGAGCTTCGTAAAGCTTACCTCTAATGTTTGATCCTTTGACTCATCACATCCTGTATGTAAATAGCTGTTTAGTGTGCAGAACTTTACACGAGCAGCAGTTTAAACTAAAAAAGAACAAACCCAGTCCTGCATATGGCCTTCAGAGTAAAAGCCTGCTGCAAATCCACTGAGTTTCCGCAGCTGATGTTTTTCTTGCTGTATAAAGTAAGTAGAACTTTGTTGAATTTCTCCCTCCTCCTCCTCTGCAGTGATTTCACTGCAGCTGTTCTAATTTCACTGCATTGTGGCTTTGGAGATGACCTTAACATTACGTGGTATCGTATAAACCTTTTGTGTGGCGGTGATGCGTGACTGTGGTGTTGGATGGTGTCCATTGACGCCTGGATCAGCTTTTAATGATAATCCTTCTGTTTGTTGTACTCTCAAAAAACCTGCCTCTCAAGTTGTCCGCATTTCCTGCAGTCGTTATTCACGGTATACTATAGTAAACTTACGTGCTGTGCCGCATAGGTGTACACATATGCGTAACTGTACATACCGGATACTTCATGAAATAACCTAAACTTAAGAAAATGTTGATGGCAAATGACTATGTTCATTGCAAATGCACTGAATTTTTCTCTACGCTGAAACCATAGCAAAGAGGAGGGCACGGGAAGAATCTGGAACTGTTACAGTCAAGTTCTTCATCTCTGCCGCAAAGACTACCTCGATGGCAGCATTCCAGTTGGAACCAAGTCCTCACATGGAGACTTAAAAAAAAAAAAAAAAAAAAAAAAAAAATGCACCACAACAAAGCAAGAAACAAAATCCCAAACTATCCCCTCATGCCAAAAAAACCAACCAAACAAAACTGCCCCCCACCCCCTTTTTTCTAAACATGTGACTTGAGGCCAGGTTGTTTTTTTTAAAAGTTCACAGTTCCTCTGAAAGACGCTTGTTAACCTACTTTTTAGGACTTCAGTTACCTGACAGTGTCAATTTTAAACTTCCATTGATGTATGTAATCCTATTTATCAGTGCAAGTCCCTTCTCTTGATGATATAATGCAAATAATACATTTGTCCTGTACTGTTTTCATAGAGAAAGAATTTTTATTTTAAATTATAATCTTAACCATTGCATGAACTCAAATTCATCTTTTATAACATGATAAAAAGGCAGGCACTTGTCAGTCAGTCTCCTGCGTTTGTGGGTTTATGGACTTTATTGAATGAGACTGCAGTTTCCTTGTACTATGAGCTGCTAGTGGAGGAGACTGAATTAAAACCAAAATAGACCCTCTCTCCTGGCAAGTAAATGCATACATTCAAAGGCAGAGATGATATACTTGCTAGCGGACAGAAAGTTTTCAAACAAAATGTTAAAGTTCTTATACTAAGAAGATTCAGGAGCCTGTTGGAAAATTATGTTTGTGCCTTACGTAGCTCTAGATCTATTATTTGTGTTATCGAAAGTGCTTTTGTATTTACAAGTGAATTAGTTTAAATTCATATTCCAACTACCAAACCCTGGAAAGTGAAATTATTTGCCATCCCCTGGAGTAACTTTAGTTCTTTTGGAGTAATGTCATGCTGAGATTTATATGAAAATAAATTTTAATTTCTAATAAGGTAACCATATGTTTTGGAGTTGTTGTAATGAAGTGTCATAAATAATTATGGCTCCAAAGAAATTCAGCCTTGCAACTGTCAGTTCTTGTGTTAGTAACTTGCATTTGAATAGATTACAATCGTTGCTATTAAAGGAAAAAAACCTCTTCACCCCTTCAGAAGGACAATGAAAATCCTGCTGAGATTTTTGTTCACGTGGAGGGATTGGGGATGCTGTCTCCCCTTCGACAAATGTTCTTACATGTTAGGGTTGCATTCTTCCAAATTTTAGTAGACATAATTTGATATCTCATATGTAAAGCTTTCCTTTTTACCTTTTGTTATTTGCCAAAAATAGGCTGATCGTTTCTAATACAGAATGAAACAGTACTGGTCTAGTTCACTGTCTGTCTTTAAGCACTTCACTGTCTCTGATCTGTATTTGCATTCAGCCTCCAAGATCTGTTTGTGTGCCCACGTTCCAGATTTGGGGGCAGGGGTGCATTTGTGTATTTTTGAATTTATGGGGGGGGGGGGGGGGGGTAGGACCAGAGATGGAACAGACTGTGTCTCTTTCGGACAACCTCTCTGGGAGGTGGCCTAGAGTTTTGAGTGCCTCAAACTGCACTTTCACTGCCTTCACTTCTAACTACTTTTTAAAAATAGAACTTTATCTCATTTTTCGATGGGTTAGAGAAAAGCCCGGTGACGTGTTGTGGGCTATTAATCGTAGCAGAATCTGGCTTAAAAGCTGACCATTAGGAGAAAAAAAAAAATCGTATGTTCCTGCTGGCTCAGCGTCATTACCTTTGCACTACTATAATGACCCTTATAGCAAATTGTCCCCATTGCATGTTCCAGCACTGAAAGGGGGAGAAATCCATGCAATTAATGGTGACGTATGTATGTACTAACTCTTGTGAGCAGAAAGAGCTCTTGCTGTTGTTTACCCATTAAGCCCTTGTATTGATCCTGATATTGCCAAAATTCTTTATTCAAATTATGACACAGTATAGCTCCTGTCGCATTTCTGCTGACATCAGTGAAGAAGGGAAAAATTTGGAAGAGTTTTTAGTGGAGCTGTGGCAGTTTAGACCAGGCAAGTGTTTGCCTCAAACAATTGGCAGCAAAGCAAAGAAAAAAATCTGGGTTGTTCTTGTAGTGATGATCAGAAGTTTGCTTGTGGTTGAGCTGGACTGTAAAATGCTGAGAAATATTTGTATATAATGCGGAAGTTTTGGTTGGACTTGAATGGAAGCCACTGAACCAGTACTTTTCAACAAGTTGCTAAAAATTTTGTGCCTAGCTCTTAAAACTCAGAGGTTGAGGTGTTGAGGTTTTGCCTTTTTAAAAATCTGGAGCATAACTAGAATTGTTCAAAAAATGATTCACGTGTGTGTATGTATCTGTGACGTGCATGTGTGTATAGATATATGCAAAATGGTGTCTTCCTATTGCAGCACAAAAGCCTTTAGTACCCAGGATCTGACAGGATAGCAACTTTCTCAAGGGCCTGTGAAGTTCAAAAGGGGGTTGGAAGAGAAAACCTCCAGAGGTAACTTCCAACCTAAATTTTTTTGTGATTCTACTGTCTCTTACTCTGTATTGTGGTTTTCATTGAGAGCGCCGGCGTGACATTAGATGCTGTTGACTCTCTACGGTTACCCTTTGCAGTGCTTGGGAATGCAGAAAGGGCAACTGTTTTGCATAGTTGAAAGTCTTGAAATGAGAAAAAGATAATCTCTCTTAAATGCTGGTACTTGTAAACATTTTTTCAGCTACTTAAAAGAAACCCGATATGCAGTTTTGATGCTCAAGCTGTCTCTCCATTGCTCTTAAAGAATGGCTTTGGGGGCATGGAGTCTCTTGTCCAACTGGAAGTTCTCGCAGCCAGTTTATAGATAAACTATTGGATTGGGTTTGACCATGACTGTGAAAATGTATGTTGTAAATGATGTCATCTAGCTGCTTCAATTAATGTCTGTGCTGGCAGTATGCTGGTAGAACAACAGGACCGGTTTTGAGGCTGTCTAAATGTAACAATAAGGTTGTCGTGGGCAGGTCAGAAGAGGGAAGGATGTGCACTTGTCCTACAGTAAGATCTATTACAAACTGAAAGAAATGCCCCCCCCCCCCCATCAATTTTGGGAACACAGGAAAAAACTTGATTGACTAGAGGACCCGTGTGAACGACTTAGAGGACTCTGATCTCAGCCTAGAGACTATTGAGTTCTGAGGTAATGGATGCAGTGAAGCACGTGTAGAAAGTAATTTTGTTCAGGTTTGTGTATGGAATTGAGGGATCTTGGGGGAAAAAAAGCATTAAACTCCTCAGGAGCTGTTCTCATTGCTGTGGTGGTGTGTCAAAGAAATTTTTTTTTTTTTGTTAACCCTTTTAAGCAGTTTCAGCTGCTTCTGTACAAGTGGGTCTGAGGCTTTGGTGCTTCTGGAACAGATGCTGAGCCATAAGCGTGTAGGGACCCTGTGGGACACAGCGGCACTTTGCCATGGCATGCCATGTTGGGAGAAGGTAAGAGAGACGAGTGTTGCTACAAAGAAGGTGGAAGTGAAAGGCTAGGGCTTTGGGGAGCCAGGAAAATTACAGTGGCCAGGGTCTCTGATATAGGTCACAAATACAGGGGCAACAAACCAAACCACTACTCCCTTCTCCCCACAACTGTGAAGTTTTTTTTGGAAACTAGTGGTTGTCGTCCTTCAGTCAAAAAAACCCCAAACCCACAATAAAATAAACCTAAATGGAAAAATCATCTGGTTTCTCATAAAAATATTTAATTATTTTTAATAGAAAATATGTTTTGCCCTTGGTAATAGCATAACTGGGGGCTGTTCAAATAAATATTATCTACTGCTTTTTTCCTTATGTGAATATATTTTGTTTTCAGTAGATGGAAAAACAAAATTGGTTCTAGGAGTACCAGAGTCTCTAAATCCATGACAAATGTCAGTTTATACTGACACGTTTTTTCCCACAAGATTTAGGAAGCGACTTACTGATACGGTTCTGGGTATTCAAAGCTAATGTGCATATAAAAAGCAAAGCACAAAAGTTAAGAAATAATTGGAAAAGATGTTATTGCTAACCTAGGGGCCCTGCTATATGGTTAACTCTCTACTTTCTTTTTAGGATTTCGGCATGCTTATTTTGCGTCCTTTTCTGGCATTTCTCCTTAGGGCTTTTGTTCAGATTAATTTGGAATAGAGTTGTATGCTGATTGTACAGGGTGTGTCTGTATTAAGTGCAGTCTATTCTGAATTTGTTAAGAGACATTGAGCTTTTGACATAATCCAGATGTTGTCGGGTTACACTGAGCTTTCGACATGATCCAGATGTAGTAGGGTTACATCTTTGTATAGCAATTTTAATATATCTGTTTCTGCTCACAACTGAAATTGAGACATATTTGGTTTATATATTTGTGTTAAGTTTTATTTTCAAATAATAAATCAATTCCCTGGTTTTTTCAGTGCAATTCACTTATGGAAACACATTTATAAATTTAATTAAGAAAAAGAGCAACATATTATTTTCTTTCTTGTATTGCATGAGGAGCTATATTTGAACTTAAAATAAAAATAAGACTGCTTTTTCCGATTGCACTGTCCTAGTAAGAAAAGGAAGCTTGAACTGGGTCTTCGTGGATGTGGGATCTGTCCCCTTCCTGGTGTATATCTGTGCAGGTTTCTCTGTTTTGGTTTGCTGCCTGGAAACTGGGATAATAGCGTTAACAAAATCCTTAGTTGTCTTGCTGGGGTATTGTGGGGTTTACTGGATGAAGGTTACTGATAATACCACACAAATATATACCACAATAATACCACAAAATAGACTGAAATAAGTGTAGAAAAGTAAGCAAACTGCTTATATAGTAAGAAATAAATTTTCTTTTTTTTTTTTTTAATATTTTTATTTACTAAATGTTTTTGAAAGCTGAGGAAAGGCATTCTATAAAATAGTCATGTACACATTTAATTTTTAGAAAGATAATTCCTCTTAGTCTGTAAGACTTTTGACAGACAAATCAATTTCATTTAGGTAGGTTGATGCATCTGAAAAATCTCTCAAAAAGTGCATTTTTCTAAGACATCTACCTCCATTTAATAATGTGCTTGTTTGTACCTGAATCTTTCTGGAGGCTGGGAAAAAGAGTTAAAAAAAGTTCTGAAGAGACTTTGATTCAAGTATTTGAAATTAGTACAAAATTATGTACAGCATGTACAAAGATACCTCTTATATTGACGTTAGTTTCCTATTGATTTGCTGACTCTTACAATATTTTAATATTCAAAATTTTTTTCCCAAAAAGATACCTTACCATTTTTCCAGCTAGTGTATCTGCCCTTCATATCTAAAGGGTAAATTTCAAACTACCCTTTGGGTATTCTAGAAATTTTTTCACTGTCTGTTCTTCTTAGCACTTTCTTTTAACTTCCTGCTTTCATTTCTAGATGAGACATCTCAGTTTTCCTTCTCACTATTGATAGTTTCTGACTAAATGCATTTTATTAACCTATTTTTTTTTTTTTAATTGGTTCTGTTGAAGATGTTGCTGTGTTTATATCTTGTCCCGAACTCCCTCGCTGAAGCTGTATATGCCTCATACCAGTTGTCCCTGTAGGGATCACTGTGTTTCAATAGTAGAAAATTATTTTTCTCTCTACTTACAGGCTTAGGACAGTGCTTGAAAATGATTAGGATGAAAACGGCAATGCAAACTCCTTTTTATCTCTCATCTTCCTTAGGATTGTTTACCTCTCATCTTCATTTTTATTATTTTGTTTCCCTAATTCTTATGACTCATATTTTCCCTTCAAGCTTTCACCAGAGAATGCGTCTGTACATATTGGTAGCTATTAGTGCCAAGATAATTGTATGAATACGCAGTAGCATCTTCAGACATGAATGTGAGTTAGTGTTAGCTCAGAGACACGCTGTGTTTTGCAAAAAGAGAGAAGATCTAATTTGCAAAGAGTTTGCACTGAAAAATTACTGGTTGCCTCATGGCTGGCTGTAGGCATAGGCAAAGCAGGCAGTTTCCTGGGACAGCAGACCTCCATCACGGCAGGCTGGCTGCGCGCTTGCTTCTCCGATGGCCATGGGTTGGAGCCCAAGACACAGGGCTTATTAGTGGTAGTGCTCCTGCTTTTTCTGCCCGGGGGAGAGGTTATAAAGTAGGGTCTACCATCATGGTGGATGTTTGAGAAGTAGCTGTTGCCCTTCTCACTTTTTCTGTTCCCTCAGAAGCACTCAGGTCTTTGTTTCCTTCCTTTCCAGTCCCCCATCCGTAAGGCCATAAAACTAAATTTTGTGCAGAGTCGATTCAGTGCTTCGCGTTGTCATGACTGTGATGTTAGCTGGCTTACGTGGGGTGCCGTGGCAACCTGAAATTGTTGCTGATGCATTCCCGTTTCCAGGAGTAGGAACGATCCTAATTATTTTCTCTCCATGAAGCTCTTCCTTACCACTGGAGTACGGGCGTTGTTTCCATTGCGAGTTTCTTAGGCAAAACGGGAAGAATTTTGCAGTACTTATATGGACTTGTACCGTAACTTAACTGACAAAATGGAAAACTGGGCAAGTATATGGGAAGATCAAGATCATTGCTAGATATTAGAATGTGTGTAACCAACAATTAGGCCGATTCAAACTCTTAAGACACTAGTCTTAGAGAAGCCAGGTTCATGCACGTGAATCATTTTTCAGTTAAGCACTCTGTTTTGCTGGAATTATAATGTCTATTAAAGAACCACTATGTTGGTAATGAAAAATTTCCTCCATTTACTTGGGCACAAGTGATATTAACCTTTGAAGGTCAGGCCTTCTACTCTGTTCTGGAGCTTGCTTTAACCTGTTACCCCTTAGGTGCCTTTGTTTGCTTTTTGGCTTTCAGTCTAGCTAGCTGAATCAGTGCTATTGTGAAAAGGTCAGCAGCAATCTGAAGTACATTCAGTTTGTGAAAGAATGTAAGGCACAATTTCCAGTCTTTCTTTTCTACGAGAATCAATTCAGAGCCTGGCACTGCCGCTATGTGTGGTTTACATCTAACGATTTTTCTGTACAAACACTAACATCAAATTTGGCTAAAACATGACACGCCTTTGTGGCTGGTAGGGCAGCTGATGCCTGACAACACAACAGCTGCAGTGCACCAACATACTTTTTAGTAATTAGCACCTTGCTGTTTTTACTGTCAGTGCTATCCTACATAAAAGGCTGCAAAACATTGGATGTTATGAAGACGTACAGCTTTTGCCATACACTGTTTCGGTTGCCAGGAGTACTTGGGTTTGTGTTGTGGGTACATGGGGAAAGCGGCAACTCAGCCTGAACGCTAACAGATTCTGTCAGTTGTTTCTTGGTTAGTATTGGCATTATTGGATATTCATTAATGTGCAACAGATGATGAATGTGGAGGCGGACTGAACCATCCTCTCTCATTAAACATTTGGAAACAAATGAATTTCTGTTTCAGGTGAGTAGAATTCTTTTTTTCTTAGTTAACACAATATAAATAACTGGAGCTCAGTTACATCTATTTTGCAATTCACATGAATCCTGAAATGAACTAATGAGGAACATGGAAAAGGGAACTGTATCTTGGACTACATGGGAATCTAATCAATAGGAATTCCCCTGAGCTATATCTGTTTTGTGCTAGGTTCCCATTGATTTTGTAAACATTCTAGCATTAGCCATAATCCCCCTTGAATATAAATCACTCCCCGGTAGTTTCGCCTGTATTTTAATTAATTCTAAAGTGACTGACTCGAGGACTCTTCCGTTAATGTTATTACTAAAACAGAGAAATTCTCCCTCGTTTTCTTCACAGCCTTAATCTGACCCCTGTGAAATCAGTAGGCATATTGAATTCTCAAGAATTGGTGATGCTGAGAAAACCTGAGACAGCCAGAAAGTGTCGAAGTTAGAAACTGCAAGAAAATCAGATGTCTTGAGGGAAAAGCCACCCGTTTGTAGTAAAATATTTTCTTTATTTTAACTTGTGTGAGTTTCCGTTACAGTTGATAACTCCCTATCCTTCAAAAGAAAAACTTAAAAGAGACTAAGATTGTCCTTCTGGGACTGGAGAGTTGGGACACGGGCATTATACCCTCATTCTGATTTAAGGGTACAGGCGGCATGAGCTGTCTATTTCCTTTTAAATTGAATTAGTTGAAAAAGTTTTTTTGAATCTATAACCTTGTTGATTGGTGCAATTTCTTTGACTTAAGTCTTGGAAAAGATATTGCTTAAGTTGAAGAGATGATACCGAAATTCTTTTGTTGTGACATAAAAATAAGTATCTAACAACTAGCATAAAAGCTGGCACTGTTATTCCTTGAAAAATATATATAGCAGTAGGAGGCATTTTGGCCCATAGAAAGACTGTATCATCTGTTAAACTGTTTGGAGCTACAGGGGATAAACTCAGTTAGGGCTGTCTTAACTGCAGCAGCATCAGATGCTATTCTTTGATATTCCTGATCAGTGGTGCATTTAAACCCTAGGGGAATTTTGTTTGAACATATGTCAGTTGTATGTCTTATCATAGGTTGGGTTTATGTAGTGGGGAATATTAGATTGTTGCTTGGCTATATCAAGAAAAAAAATGCTTTGCTTCTTGAAAAAATTGAGAATATATTTTTGTTGCAATTGTTTAACCAACACCAGGACTGAACTGCTGTGTAATGCTTAGCTGAATTGCAGGAATAATGTGATGTTATGGTAGGTGTATAGACAGGAAATAGCCTGTATATGTATATAAGTGTATGTATAATTAACATAAACTGAATCAATGTGCTTGTGGTGTGCCACTAAAGTTCTAGTGTTTTGGTTTTTGCTAGTTTTATAGTTAGCCTTCCTTAAGAAGTGCCATTGCAGTTTTAGGGTAGCTATAGGATGCCATTGTAGCCTTGGTTTTTTTCGTACTCATGATTAAATATATCAGTAAGTGTGTGTATATATCACATGGCATGGGAGGATCTAAAGATGGAGGAGTTATATCTGCTTATAACTGCTTTTATTTCTACAGTGTCTGGGACTTATGTTTTTGGACACAGGCTATCACTGTGATAGGTGTTCTTCAGATGTATGATAAAAATAGGATTCGTTTTCCAGGAGGCTTTATAACCTAAGTATAAGACAAGAGACCATGTTTTAGGTGGGAGGAAAAAAAATGTGGGAATGTGGCTTGAAGCTGAAATCCTAGAACAGCTTCCTTTTTGCTTAAGTAAAATCCTGCTTTTTTTAGGTGAATAGTTTCCTCTTTAGAAGTTATTTTTGTAAACCTAGAAAAAAAAAACTGTTGACGTGCATTGGTTGTGGTGATGAAAGTAAGGCAGGGGCATCTCTCTCTGAAAAGTAGGAAGTTGCAGTAAGTTCTTACTTCAGTGAGAGCTATCAGCCTCTACAACAGACTTGCCCCCAAGTGAAGAAGTCTCTGCGATGCCTATTTTAAGATTAGATCTCAGCAAGGGTTTCTTCTCTGCGCTGCTCCACAGGGCTGGCAGTCGCTTGAAGGTAGCGGTAGCTCATTTCCACCCCAGGGAGAGCTGCAGTGTGGTGTACTGCCCCATGTCACGCACTGGCAGCAGATAACAACAGGAGACCACAGAGAGCTGGAAAAATGCAAAAACGTGGAACCGGTTGGAGTACACCTTTAGCTGAACTGTTTGTCAGGGCTTTTAGGTATCGTGGCAAAAGATTATTCCAAGGAGGTTTTGAAGCGAATAATATGCTTGGGGTGGTACTGTTAATGCAGAACTAATCTTGAGTGCAATGTGAGAGAAAAAGTGACTGTGCTGCTTGTCTGGTTTTGGTTGTTGTGGTTTTTTTTTTTTTTTTTTTTTTGTTTGTTTTAAGTAATGAATTGTCAAAGGTGACTGTCATGATTTGATTCTAGTTGGGATTCAACTTCTTGGCCCCAAATGAGTGATTATAGGTGAAATGGGAAGAGTACATGATAGCCCTTGAAATTGAAGACAAACACAACAGAAAATGGCAAATCAGTCAAGCAAAGTATAGAGAAAGTATGACTAAATCTTTTTTTGAATCTAAATAATGTGAACTTGGACTCACACGTTGACTTGGGTAGCTTCACATGAAAAACTGAACTGAAAACAGTGCTGAGAGTAGGGCTGTAGGGTACATCCTTTCCATGTGTTAGGTTCTCCCCTGTTGGCCACTGGGGAAGAAGCTAGAGCTGAAAGCTGTTCCCTGTTACGCTTCTGCTGACTCTTCTGATACGAGAAGTAGCATTGGTTAGAATCAGGGGGACTTCTGTGCAGCACCCAGCTTCTTGATTTCTCTAGCATTTCTGTTGTTCAGCTCAGTAGTCTGTACACCGATTAGCTTTGTTGCTCATGAGATGGCTTGTGATAATTGTGTGCTGACGTGATAGTATATGCATGGATGAAGTATGACTTATTAAAAGCTTTAAGAGCTTTTTCCTGTGGCTATCTAGCACTGTAGTGCAAAAGAACCGCTGAACAGAGTCCTCAGTAAATAGTGAGGCAGGGATTATGCTTGGGTTGCAGCTGTGAAGTATTGAACTGAACATTGCCTAAAGAGTTTAGGAGAACGTTGTCTTAAATGCAGTGTTCTGTTCTCACGTTCCTCTGCACTTAGAAGCCAACTCTTTTAATATTTAGCCGTCAAGGTTGGCTTGAATGACATGTGAACAGTGAGATGTAAGCATGAGGATAAGTGTTGGTGTATGATCAGTTCATTATGTTCTTCACAGTTTGTGTGTTGCGTTTTTCCATTTGATGACTACAAGTATCTCGCACCAAGTTTCGTGCGTTTCCCTCCGTCACCTTTTTTACCCCTGTAAAAGAATGAGTGATGTTTATTCATTACCTCAAAGTCACTTTGTTGTGATGAGGAGCAATTCTGAAGGATGTTAATAAACTAAATGTGAAAGTACCAGAAAAGGTGTTCTAAGCTTTGATTATGTGAGTTGCTTGCTTATGAAAAGAAGCATCGTCCATAGCAGCATGCATACTCATACATATTTATACACTAGTATATTTTAGATGTTAGCTACATCTGTACCTTTAGGCTGTTGTTTCGTCTGTTGTAATCATGTTGCAATAATTAAAACATCAGAGAAACAAACAAACAAAGCCTCATTTTAGTGTAATAGAGCTTATGATGCCTGACAGATAGAAGTAATTAATTTTTGCATGAAAGACATACAATGGGAATGCTATCAAAACTACACTAACCAAACTGTGTGTCGAGGAGGCACTGCGTACACTTGAACTACGTGGAACTTAGTGATACAGGGCACATTTGGGTTTTCTTGTTTGTTCCTTTCCAGTATTTTGCTGTATTAAGAGGCTGCATTTGTCACATTTGAGCAAAGCCTAGTTACTTACCAGCTGCTTTCATTGCATTGTTTACTAAATTCTCATTTACTGCAAATGGTATCTTTCCTTTCAAAAGGTGCCAGTCCTGTTTTTCTAAATGTCTCATCAAACATGATGCAAACCCGAGGCTCTCACTGTGTGATTGATTTTTTTGTATTTGTTTGGACAGGTTAGATATGTAGACTCTCCATAATTTTTTATTTTTTTGATAGGCTTCTTGATTTTAGCTGAGATTTCTGAGAACTTTGCTGTCTCCTGTGATCAGCGTATATTTTCTCTGAAGCTTAGGCCAGCGGTTTTAGTCTCTGGCCCTAGAACTAGGAGTGAATAGTTAAACATTCTGCTTTTAAGTCTGCTTGCATTACTGTCTTTAGGTGGGCATGGTGTGAGAGTTGAAGAGAGTTTACGAGTGGGTTAAGCAGAATACAAATACTTTCCCAAGCCTTTTATCATTATTTCTTCCATTGTCTGTGCATTGACATTCTTTTTCTAATGTCTTATTTTTCAAAGTTTCTGAAAAGGCTTCCTACTCTCTCCATGGGCTCCTTAAATTCCACTTCCAGTGGAACCAGAGCTCAGTGTGGTCCCACAAAAGCGGCAGCTGATTGTCGGGGCCCAGCATTGTTGTGTTGCCGCAGTTCCCTACATGCTGGATCCCAAGAACGCGTTTCCCAGGGTACCTGGAGTCGACTTCACAAAGCTGTAATGATACAGTGACATGCCGATTGCCATAGGGACAGGAGCAGTGCTCGCAACCAACAGATAAAAAAAAAAAATCCCATCTCTGCTGTTTGCACAGCAGATGAAACAGTGCAGTACATGCAGTATAAATGATATGTTCTCACAAAAGAAAACTATACTTACGAGTATAATTGGCCACTGCAGACTTTTTTTTTTCCTGACAAAAAATTAAGCAAACACTCTGTAAGCTATTTGGCATGATTAAAAAACCCCCAGCATGGCTCTTTTGAGTCAGTAAGGCAGACTTGAATCAAGTTATCTAAGATTTATTAAGACACTTCAAATGACAGTAATCTGCACACCTCAGGTGACAGCTTGGGTCATTGAATGTTAGTTTGATTGAAATTAAAAGTCACATGAGGTACTGCTTTTAAGGTCAGCAAATAAGGTTTTTGTGGGAATGCAATATATAGTAAGAAACTATTATTAAAATCGTAACAGGGCTTGTCTACTGACATTTTCCTGATGTGGCAGTTGGAATGGAGTCATTCTCAGTTTTGTTATATGGCTCTCTTTCTCGTCATCAGTGTGTTATTCTAGTGTTTTGAAACATGTGGGTCCAGATTTTTAAAAAAACTTCTGCAAAAGTTTTTTTTAGGATCCTCAGCTAAGCAACCTCTCTGTTTTTATTTCCCCAGGGGATGAAAGGGCTCACAGTCCTCTTAGGACCAAACTTTTTGTATCCATTAAATGCAGCGGTATATAGTTAAATGAGAATATGCTATCCAAGGAGGAGAAAATAGTTGAGTTTTTCTTGTGTACAAATAGCGCACCAGGTAGAGCATGTGATGAAAACGAGTGCAGCGTAAAGAGAATGTACAATTCTCGTGTTAGAGACCAGCTGTCAGTCGTTTTCCCTTGCCTTGGTAAGTGCCTTGACCATTGGCTTTACAAGGGAAATTTTGCTCTCTCCTGATGAATCTTTTTATGAGCAAACATAAACCAGTTTGAACTTCACCTGCAGAAAAGTTTGCTCTGATTGTTGGGATGGCGGCCAGGGAGATTGCAGTGTGAATCCTCTAAAGTGCAGGAGTGACCTGGACGCTCAATGTGTCTGAAGGCGTTTAATGGTTGGGCTGTTGCGCAAAGGGAAGAAGCTGCTTCTGTCTCCTCTGCCTGTAGAAAAAAAAAAAAAAGAAAAAAGAAAAAAAGAAGGTTGTCACCTTTTGAGAGGGAGAGAGAGAGGATCAATCCCTAAAGATACTTCAGCTCTTAATCTTCAATTTAAATCCTTATATTCTCATGACTTCAATGGGTGTTTTAAGTGCTTAAGTAGGAATTAGGAGCCTACACAGTTTGGCCCATTGTGCCTATGTTCTCAGGAAAATGTGAGGTGGAGGTAAGTGTCTGCCTGTCGAATGAAGTCTCTAAGCCTGGGGGAGAGGTTGGATTTGAGCTAAACCCTTGCCATTACATTTTTTTGTCAGCTAACGTGGGCAGCTTCCTGCTCAATGGGCTCACTGATGTGAATCCCATGCTGTGAATTGCCCTACTCTTACACATGGACCCTGGGTATCTACCTCAGGGTTATAGAATTTGGTCTAGGAACCAGACACCTGTACATCTTAGGGGGTTAATAATAGTTATTTGGGAGCTGAGACCTCTAAACCAGCAGTTTGGACCCAAGCATTTGTTACGTCTACCTCTATGTTATTTGACTAAATAATTTTAATATTTGGAAAGATTGTGTGCGTATGAGATGAGTTGTCCTTATTAATAGCCTAAGGAGTAAACACTTGCAATAATTATTTAAAGATAGCGCAGTGTAGCACTCCTCTTGGTCAGCTCAGCACAAAGAACAAAATGTGGGTCCTAGTTCAGGAAAATGGGTAAGTGTCTGTATCCTTAGAGATGAGGAAACTAAGATGAAGCGAGCCAAACCTTTTCTGAGGTATGTTGTCTACTGAACAGGTCACTCAATCCAGCAAAAAGATGTCATTAGCATACCTATCAATAAAGAAATTCAACAGATGTGTTTTATGTTTGTGCTCATATTATAAGCTGGTGCACAGACAATTTTCTCCACACGAGAGATGAATGTTACTTGAGAATAGTCCTAGTTCAAGATCTCAAATTAGGTGCACAACATAAGATCCCGACATTCTAGAAGTTACAGCATGATTTCTTGTAGCATTTGGTGTGACATTTGGATCAACGTTAAGGACAGGTGGGAGACCTCCAGATTATATTTGGGTGATGAGTGACTCTAGATAAATGAGTGGTGACCAATTGAAAGATTGCTTATATGCTTACCAGTTTAATTTTTGATGCCTGTAGTAACATCCTTGAAAACCTTGTAACCCGTCTTCTTTACGGATATTAGTGAAAGAAGAAGGTGGTAGGAAATAAGTACCTAAAGAACAGGTGCTTTCTGTGTGCAAAAGTTAAGGAAATGCCCCACACAATACTTGTCTACAGTCCTTAGTCTTTGGACTTAATCGTTCATAAAAAGTTAAGGCCCACCCAGAAAAAAAAAAAAAAAAAAAACCAAACACTGACAGAAAACTAGAAATTTGTATCTATGGATGTCCTGGCATTTCTTATCTGAAAAGGCGATGTTTTAGTTACCTGCATTGATAGTGTGATTGTGGGTAGATGAGTATTCTGATTGGTGGTATTAGAACTAGCAAACAGCATAAAGTAGAAACTTTATGTTGAAATAGAAGATAGTTGAATGTGGTATGTTAGAAAGAAAGAATTTTAATTTCATCAGACTTCTATAATATTCAGCTGTTTTATGGCTCATGCTTCATTTACTGTCTTCATTAAAGGCTGAGTAACTTTATATCCTAACTTGAAAAAAATTCCAAAAGTAAAATTGAAAGTTGTTTGGCTCAGAGTGTTTATAAGCTTGGTCGTTTGAGTTCTTTTATTCCCTTTGAGAACAGAATACTCTTAATGCCAAGTTTCAAGAGCTGGATTTAAAAGTGCTATTCTTTACCACCTACAGAGATCCAAGGTCTTTTAGAAGTCCTTCCAGTTTATTGTGGATCATATGAAGTAGAATATTGGGGATGATTTCATGGTGCAGAGTTCTTGTCTATACCATCTTTTACCCGTTACAACAATGTCTCAGCAGAATCCACACCAGTACTTAAGATTTTTTTTTTACCTGTTCTCACAAATTAGCACCTACTCCACTACTTGTGTGGCCTCACCTCCGTAATGAGATCTGAGATCTGTGAAAATGGCAGTTGATGTTCCACCCCCACATCAAAGATCTCTTGGTGTTGAATACAGGTCCTGAGGAACTGAATACAGTTCCTTGTAATTTCTTGTAATTATTGCCTCAAAATACTATTTGTGGATCTTCTTCACGGGGGATTTAAAGAGGGAATTTTTTGTGGGAAGGAAAAAAAGACTTTTTGTCAGTATTTTATGTTATATAAATACACTGTATTTTCAGGTCCACGCTGTGACTTCCCTTTTTGCTTATCCTTTAGTATATTCAGTTTAAACTTTCATGAGTTGTACAAGATTTCAAGAGCTGATTGTGAGTGTGATCGTCCCCTATTTAGGCTGAGAACACTCAAATGCCCTCGCAGAGCCGTGTAGCTGTTAGAGTGAACAATGATATTAACCAGTCTCACTTGTCAATTCCTTCCGATGTTTTTGTATCTCCACTTACGCTTTTACAGGAGAAGCTAGTGCTGGAAGATAGGAAACTGGTCTGAGAGATCAGTACAGTACATTTTGCTTGCTCAGCAATGGATTAGCTTAAAAACAATTCCTGACAGATATTTGCCTAACCTTTTCTTAAAAAACATCTCGAGTTGGAAACTCTGCAGCTTCCACTTGGAGATCTGTTCCAGTGCTTTGGTGCTCTTCCCATTAGAAGACCTTTTCTGTCCTGCAGTGTCGTGGTTTAACCCCAGCCAGCAAGTAAGCGCCACGCAGCCGCTCACTCACTTCCCCCCCACCCAGTGGGATGGGGGAGAGAATTGGGAAAAGAAGCAAAACTCGTGGGTTGAGATAAGAACGGTTTAATAGAACAGAAAAGAAGACACTAATAATGATAATGATAACACTAATAAAATGACAACAGTAATAATAAAAGGTTTGGAATATACAAGTGATGCACAATGCAATTGCTCACCACCCGCCGATCGACGCCCAGTTAGTCCCCGAGCGGCGATTTCCCCACCCCTACTCCCCCCCAGTTTATGTACTGGGCATGACATCACAAGGTATGGAATACCCTGTTGGCCAGTTTGGGTCAGCTGTCCCAGCTGTGTCCCCTTCCAACTTCTTGTGCCCCTCCAGCCTTCTTGCTGGCTGGGCATGAGAAGCGGAACAATCCTTGACTTCAGACTAAACATTACTTAGCAACAACTGAAAACATCAGTGTGTTACCAACATTCTTCTCATACTGAACTCAAAAACATAGCACTGTGCCAGCTACTAGGAAGACAATTAACTCTATCCCAGCTGAAACCAGGACATGCAATCCTAATTTAATAGGATATTTAAAAAAAAAAGAAAAAAAAAAAAAGCAGGGTCTAGAGAGTCAGTGTTATATCTGAGAGTCCAATGAATCAGTATCATCTTGTTGCAAGTTTAGGCAAGCTCCATCATGAAAGAAGTACAAAATGTAAAAACTCTTTTTGCTCCCCTCAGCATTGTGACACATCTCTTAGAGCATTTCCTCCAGATCCGGACGCTACGTATCAGATCTGGATTTACTGGAAAAAGTCCAAGGAATAAGCAGACGTTAAGCTAACATAATCTTCACTGGAAGAGCTGGTGGTGTTAGGCTATTGATGAAGAGCACACATTGTAACAATCTCTAAATACATAAAAGGCTTCTGCAAAGAAGTATGAAATAGTCCTTTTTAACCTTCGTGTTTGATGTGGGTTTTTTGTTTGTCTGTTTGTTTATTTTTCCAGCAAAACAGCTAACAATCTCATTTGTTGCTCCCACCCAGTATCAGTGTAGTTTATTATTTCTGTGTAGGTGTATAACCTTGCCCTTTTTGAATTGCACTCTATTTTTAAGGAATTGTTTCTCCAATTTGTCAAGACAGCTTTGAATTCTTATGTCTTGTAATTCCTGCCAGGTTAGCATTGTTGGCAAATGTTGTCTGTATACACTTTATTTCATCATCCAGGTGAAAGCACTGAATAATATGAGTCAGGACAAACGCTGTGGAAATGGTGCTTAATAATATTGAGTTTGATTAGTAAAACAAATCCAAGCTTCACACACAGTTCAGAAATCTGTTTAGAATGCAACGTATGTCACGAGAAATCCTTAGAGCCTTAGCTGATCTGTTGGAGTCTTGAAATAACTCTGGCGTCTTCAGTGACAAATGAAAGAGGAAAAGGGCTAAAATGTCTCGCGTCCCATCAGGAATAAAGTAACTACTATGCTAGAGCTTCCAGATACTCTTCATTCTCACCTCAAAATGTATTTTGTATTGACCGTGTCCGTTGCTGTGTAAATGCTCCAGGTGATCACTGCATCCTTTGGGAGTTATGAAGGTGGATGTTCAGCTGATGTAACTGAATCATTGCTTCAGCATCTGTCTCCTGTGTCCCAGTTCAGCCAGCTAAATCAGCCTCAGTTTAGCTTTTAATCTCGTGAGTAGTCCCATTGAGTTAGCTGGAACTACTCAGGTGCTTAAAGTTGAAAACGTGGTCAAGTGCTTCGCCAGTCTGTACCTTTGCACTTTATGACTGTTAAACACTTTGAAGATATTTCCGTTGAATGAAGTTACTATCTTCAAAATTTTCAGCTTTGTGGGATCATGACTTTCTGAACTTCCGGCAGGAGAAAACTCTTTTGTACATGAAACTCTAAATAGCTTGCAACTCCTACTAGCTGCTGTAGCTCTTACTAGAAAACCTCCTTTTGTAATGGTGCAGAGAAAACTGGGGCCATCTTTATACTATAAAGAAGCTGTATCTTAATTTACTTCCCTTGTGCTCTTTCAGTCATTGTTGAACAACATTGTATTTGTCACCAGCGTTATCACTTTTTAGCTTAAACAAGTTCACACCTGTGAGGAGTTTGGAATTTAAAGCATTGTGTCTAAGAGGAATTAAAGTAAATTAATTATAGATACTGGTGAAGATAGGTAAAGATCCTTCTGCGTGTTGAAGCCTGACTGGACTGTCAGTCGTGGCTGTCGGTCTCGGAAGAAGTCCCTACAGCAGTTAGTTCGTATTCGGAGCTCCCCTGTGCTGCATTGTTAAAATAATCATCATCATCATCATCATCATCATCATCATCATCATCATCATCATCATCATCATCTTATGTTTTCCATATAAGCAAGGGCTAGTTATTGTAAATGCCACGTGCTTGTAGTAACGTGTGAGGTAGGTAGCACAGTTGCAAGTTAAACAAAATTGGGCTACATGTGAAAAAAATAATCTTTGTTCAGAGTGCCTAAAAAGCGGTTGATTTAAGTATGGGGTTTTTTTTCACCAGTTGAGTGTTCACCATCTTGTATGGCTTAAGCTTTTTCCATTTATAAATTAAATGAAAAAGTCAAAGCATTGATGAATGCTTGATTCAAGAATAGTATAATAAAATATGGCTGAAGGAAAACATTTTATTTAGTTGTAGGTTTTTGACACAGTGATAAGAGAATCAGTCAACACATTAATTGTATATATTAATAATCTTTCATGTATGGTACCTGTTAATAGCGAGTGTCTAATAGTAAGTAAAACTGTGGTTTTAAAGTAAGTTGAAGACCAAGGGAAGAAAAAAGACCAAAAAATATTTTACCCATTATAAGTGAATGTTATTCCTGAATGCATGGTTAGAACAAATTATTGTTTCACCTTTTCAAAACAAACAAACAAAAACCTCCTATAAAATAAAGTGGAAGGTGGGGATCACTAGTAATGTCTAATCTTTTGCGTTCCAGTTTGTCTTTTGCTACTAATGGCATCAGCCTGCACAGTAATTCCAGGCAAGGTTTTAAAGTTAAGGTAAAAGGTAAAAGCGGGGGGAGAAAAAAAGAAGCTTAATAAAATGTTAGCATGCCAATAAGTGAGTCTGCTGGAAACACAAAAGTTGAATGTCACTGAGTGACATTCATAAATTGCAAGTTAAAAGCACTGGAAGCTTCTCTGGTATCAGCAAAAGAAAGTAATTGGTATCTGTCATTGTCAGCAGTATTATTTATCTTCAGTATTTTCCCTTTTGTTGCTTGAGATGATCTGTATAATTTCTTTTTCCCCTAGCCTTGAGAATGGAGAATAGAAGGAAAGCCAGAAAAGCAAGGGAAGGGAAGCTTTCTTAGTGATGTGTTTCAACCCTCTCCCCTCCTCCCCTGCTGGTGGTGGTATATAATAATATAATAAGTCTTTTAAAAATGAGAGTCGAGATAGAATGCACTCAAAAGTAATGCATTATATAAAGTTAGTTTTCAGAATAACTTGTTTGAATTGCTTTTTCTCAAAAGTTGCCTTAATCGCTACGCGCAGTCTGCTGTAGAAAAGAGCTGAGCTAAGGCATGTGCACTGTTGGTCAATTCGACATCAAAAACTCTATTTCCAGTATTTTTATTTTTTCCATTGCATATCTTACATGCGCAGAGATCTATAGCTGATATTCTCCTTTTTCTTTTCTTTCCTCTGTCCCTTGATAACTAGATTGGGTTAGGCTATTTCTGGGTAGAATATTTCTAAATTGCGGAAAGAAGTCTCGGTACCAGCTTACATTTTTCAATTAAGCTACCTTTGCAGCTAGGAAGTGAGGCACATGCCCCCTCCTGGCTGGTTTTTTTTTTTTAAGGAGTGTTAGCCTCAGTGCCTTGGCTAGAAACTGGTTTTGAGCATTTCATTGTGGCCCGTTTTTATTCTGCTTTTGAAACTGAAATGGCATCTAGCACTACTGACTTCTTTCCAAAAAGCATTGGGTTGTCCTACAGTTGTGCCATTCTCAATGAAATTAGATATAGAAGTGGAGGATGACTGGTATACTTTTAAAGCAGGCATTCTGCTGTGCTGTATAATCACAGCTGGGCTTAATACCGATGTTGTTGAGTAAAGAAATAGAGTTGATGGGGGCCCGATTCTGGAGTTCAGTGACCCTGCAGGCACTGAAGTTACTTATCTTGTTTAAAAATGACTTTTCTCTTGCAGCTTTGCAAAATTACTTTATTTCTCAAGGCAAGGTGTTTTGTTTCTCAGGAGAACACTGTACCCCAGGTGCCATTGTGGTTGCCATGGCAGTTTGCTAGCAAGCAACCTCTTAAATATGTTACTACTGGCAAAGAAATGGTGTCTTTTTGAACGCTTTGACAGATGCTTGTTTTATAGAATATTCTACAGTGAATGGTTTGATGTTCGGGATAAAATGTCCTTTTTTCTGAAACGTCATTACTTTTGAATAAATAAGTTTCCGAGTTAGCTTCGCTTTCTTTTTTTTTTTTTTTTTTTTTTTTTTTTTTTTTTATTCAATACATATATAAAGCTCCTATCCCCTCTCCCCAAGTCTTCCTCCTTTTTAGAAGCTGTTTTGGTAACTGATATGCAAGTGTGATTGAGCCAAGCTGGCTTCACTTACATAATCTTACTGAGAAATGAATTTTCAGATGTGATTTGCTTGTTGAGAATACCTGCTTTAATTTTGTTTGCAGTCTATCCTTTTTCCCTTGTTAAATTCTGGGATGTAAAGCAGAATAATAGCCTGTGCACATGTGCACGCGTGCTTGTGTGTATGTGGGGAGGGTGGGTAGGAGGACGAGTGAGCTATTTGCTGTTTAATAACTGAGTCTGGTATCTTTTTTTTTTTTTTTTTTATCTTCTGAGCTGCCTGGAAAAAAGTTTTTGTTTTTTTTTTTTAAAAAAGGTCTTTTCTTCAGATCAGAGTCTTGGTTAGTATTGTGTCTTAATAAGCAAAGAAAAAGATGTGGGGATTTCTTTTGAAAATGAAGATAATGGTATTCTTAACACCTAAGCATCCAAGGTAATGGAATTAAAACAAAAGGAGTTAAGGCTAAACTGTACATTTTGGTGCTTGTCTGAACAAGAAGTGCTGCTTAAACTGAATAGCTAAGGATTATCACAGAGGGTGGTGTGGCCCAGGAACCTCTGTCTCCCTGAGACCTTGTTCCTGTGTTGCAGGGTTTTGCAAGCAGCAGGGAAGTGGTGACGTACCTGTAGCAAACTGTGAGGGTTGTGCTGGCTCATATGTAGAAAGCTAGAGAAGTGGGGTAGTGTCTCTGCTCCTTCTCCACATTTTTAGTCCACCTGCTCTGGGTGGGAAGGTGTTGGCATCTACTGCAAGAGTGGATTTATTATGACATACAGCATAAGTTGAAGTCACAGTCAAGCCCTTAAGCAAGGTTTGATTTAGCTGCTCACAATTTTTTATGAAGGCTGTAGTGAAACTTATTCAGAAGGTTATTCTAATCCTGTTCCGCGATACGAAAATAAAAGTGTAATTTAAAACAAATGACTTGCCAGACATTCAATGCCTAGTGAGCTCAAGCTAGTCCCTAGTGCAGAGGGTCATCAAATCAAATATTGTGGCTGAATTTTTGAAGTGCTCGGATAATTTTATGACCAATAGTAGCATTTGTGGTTATGAAAGGTAAGATAAAGACCATCAGCTCTCATGCTTCACGGCATAAGGTAATCACTGCAGTGTTACAGGAGGGATATTTCCCCGCTGAGCAGCATTACACAGTTGGTTATGTACATTATGAGGTGTGTTCTTCCCTTCGATCTAAACCATTAGCCAAGGAGGTGACACTCAATGGGTGAACAGGTTACTAAGACAAATCTCATATTATCCGTAGAGGGGATATATGTTTCTATGGGAAAGGGTTTTGTTGCATCACATAATCCAGGCTGTTGCTTACAGGAATGTTGATTTGCTAAAAATCATATAAAGGTGAGGGGTTCCCATTTTGGGCTCAGTAACTCTTCAGCTGCCGTGAGATTGTCTGTTGTTTGCTTAGTTGGTGCTCTCTCCTGCCTTGCTCCTGCTTGGAGCCGCCTTCAGACCACAGTCTGCACGTGTGTGGTTTTTGGTTTCACAGTAGTTGGCAGGTAAACGCTTGGGCTCAGGAGTAAAAGCTAGATCCTGACTCTGTATGCAGTCAGTGACAGGGTTGTCAGGCACTGCTGGGTCCTGTCCGAGGTCTTCTCTGCCCTGGTGGATTAGACCGAGCTTCCACGTGGCTATTTAATACTTTTGCATTCTGTCCATCTTTAGAGCTAGCCACGAGAAAAAGCTAAGCGTAGTAAGCTTACATATAATGATAATAAAATGTAATTATATATATTCTCAGTCTTTGTTTAGTTAAACAGCCTAGTTAGGCTGAAAGGGCCAAGGTTTCCTTGCTTCTTTTCATGACGTTTTTTTTCCCATTCTCGTAATCCCCTTAGAAACTCTCTCCTGGACACATTTGCAGGTTTTGTTTTGAAAACAGGTGATCAGGAATCTCCACACTACTTCATATGAGATCTAACTAGTCCTTCTCTGAGTTGACTGAAAATGTCTTGCACATCCCAGAAATTCATTAGACCTTTTTGCGACTGCAACACATCGGTACCTCATAATCATTTTATTGACCAGCTTTTTTCTCCTCCGTTTCTTACAATTGATGAACCTCTGCTTTAAAGCAGAAATCCTTGTCATTAGTTTGTCTTGTCATGATGTTTCACTTTTTGCTTTTAAATTTCATCCCATTCAGTCTTGTAGCTCACAAGGTCATCTCATTCTTCCTGTGTGACGATCTCGTCCTCTTCCATGCTGATAACTGTGTCATCTTCGCATTTCATAATCTAGTCCTTGAACCAAGGATGCTAATGAATATGTTAAGCAGGATCAATTCCAAGAGTGGTTCCTGAGAAATACTATTAGTAACATTTCTCCATTGTGAGAACTGCTTTTTTCGATAGACTCTTGTAACGCCTCCCATAGACAGTTTTCTATCCATATTATGATGTATTCTTATATTATTCCTCATTGTCTGCCTTTTAAATAATAATTTCTTATAAGACACTATCAGATGCTCGATTTAAATCTAGATGTATTAGTTGCACTATATTGCCCTTGTCTAAGCAGTCAGCTATCTTACTAAGAAAACACATTTCTATTCTCAGGTGATCTACTAGTAATGAGAATATATTTCTTTTTATTCCACTTCAAGTCTACCTCCATGCCCTCGATTACCGCCTCTTCTAAAGTCTGCTGTACTCACTGTCAAAATCACATGAATATGTTTATCACTTCTCCTTTCTTGGAAGACATGTCCTGTGTTTAGTATTCTCCAGTGTTATTTTTGCTTTAGCAATGATGATCTGGGATGCACAAAGGACAAAGGTTTCAAGTAAAGGTGTATGAAACTAACTGGTGTAATAGGAAAACTTTAGTTCCCATTAGTTGATAGGTTTTCATTAAAAAAATTGCTGCTGAATTTGTATTTTCATCTTCTGGTTCTTTCAGTATGCTGGAAATGCTCCTGTCTGTGTGTATAGAAATGGGATGAAGAATTGCAGATGTTTCGGGAGTGTTGTAAAACAAACAAAAAAAATTCCCAAGAGAGTGAAGTCACCACCCCAAACAGGAAGACCTTCTGATATTGCCTCTATTTATGCCTCTCCAAACTGTGGTTTGGATGGTCTCGTGGTGGGAGATGCTCTTGTTCAAACCTCTCCACATCATCTTCTGTGCGTGGCACTTGTTCCCTTGCAAGGCTGAAAGATGTTATTTCAGAAATGTCACACTCTCCAAAAATTATTTTATTTGTATTACTGAGTTCTGCTTTCTTAATTTTTTCTAAATTCATGAATGCTTTCTGGTAAGCTGAAACTGTATTTTTGACATGTGACCCATTTACTAAAAATAAAAATAAGTCATCCATCTCTGCTAAATACCTCCCCAAACCCCCATAAATAATTTCTAGTACTGGACTTCTTTGCTCTTTTTGATTTGTGAGAGAGTAATTCAGGTTCTGTGAACTCTGTGTTCCTGAAAAGCTGCCTATTCTGCATTCCCCATACAGACAGTCCATATTTATCCCCTGCTTGTTCTTGTACCAAATTTGTCTGCTTCCGTTCCTCAGGGAGAAACTCCAGGTTGTGTCTGTGGTCTTTGGAAAGCTCTCTAAAATATTCAGGAGTCTGAAAATGACTGACAATCTCTCTGTTTCTAACAGTACAAACTGGGGATATCGGGTTGGTAGGGAATAAATATAATACTTTTTCATTGTGCCTGTATTTAGTCTGTACACACATTTTTTATTTTTTTATGGGTACTTTTGGCATAACTAGCTGGCAAGGAGAAATAGGTCTAGTATAATGATCATTTCACACTTGCCACAGCTGTAATAACACACGCTACAGTATACTGTGAACCTTACAACCCCTAAAAAAAAGCTATGGAAATAAACAGTTGGAGAAATAAAGCAAGATGTTGCTACTGCCTTGCAGTAAGCATCACTGTGATATGTGAATAGTGGCATTTATTTCAAAAAAATGCAGCCTGATTAAGATCCAAGAGTAAATCTGCATTTTAAATGCAAATAGCTATCATCTCAAAAATTTAAGAACTTGCCAGCTGTGAAGAGAAACTCCCCCCACCTTCCCCCAACTACCTTTGCCCACCGAGAAAAAGCAGTCGTGGCAGTGAGTGAGTGTGAAGGACTGGACAATGTTGAGTCTTTTAGTCTTGACCTCCCTGTTTTTCTATAAAATGAGTGGGCTTTTTCTTTCAGAGGCTTAAGGGGAAAACAGCATCTGAACACTGAGGCAAATACACTTTACCAAAGGACTGTTCGTTGCATGTGAAATAGTTTTACGGTGTAAAAACTATTTGTTGATGTGCTTTCAGAAGTTGTCGCTTCCTCTGAGAGGTCGCAGGTAGTGTATCTCTTCGAGCTCCAGGTTTGAGACACAGGGACGATGGCAAACTGATTTTAAAAACTGCTTTTACAGTCCATGTTGATAGGCTAGGCTGTTGTCAGAAATCAGGGAAGAGTTACGAACTGATTTCTGAAGCAGCTATATGATCACGTGTAGATTGCCTTTTCTCTCTCTCAAATTTGGAAGGACTTAGCCTAATTTTCTCCTGAATTGTGTGCGACATCACGTTGACTTGGGCTATTCCTGGTGGTTTGTTTCCAAAGGAATCCGGTGGTCCGCAGCCTCCTGCCATTGCGACCCCAGTGCTCTTCAATGCCAGGAAAATAAGGATGTGGCTGATGAGGTGAGGAATGAGAAAGGGCAGATATGGCCGTGTTCCTCGTCTCCTTTCAGGCTGAACAGAATATCACAGCCAACTTCTGCTGGTGAAACCCGCTGAGTTCCCATTCAGCCTGTCACCACGTGTCTGGTAGTCTAGGCACGCCGTCAGATCCCTATGTAGGAGGGCCTCTACTGTGTGAAGTACTGAAATCTTTTGCACAAAACCTTTTGTTACGGTTTGCAAGACTGGAATGTATTGAAGTGGCGTATGATCCTGTGTCTCTGCACTGCGGTGACCGACCTAGGTGGCAATGGCAGTCAAATTGACAGCTCTCTCATTTATTGTGGGGATGTGGTTGTTGACTCCCGTGGGTTTGTTATCACGCTGTTATCTTATGTTCCCTTGTTTTTTGCTGTAAGTCTTTGCTGTTCGGGGCAAACAATAGGCTTATAGCAGAGAATCACGTAATCTTTGAATCGTGTAATTTTTCTCTCTAACAATGCAACGAGATGATTTTATGTTTAATAGTATAACTAAGACATCAGAACCCAGACTGTGGACATCAGGACTTTCCTTTTTCTGTATAATGCACTGTAGAGGATAGTTGTCCGGGTGCAATGCCATGCTGACGTGTGTAGTTGGATGGATAGTCTAGGCCAACTGGATGGAAGAAGCCAGGCTGGAGGACCTGCCTCTTTCTGAAGGACCGCATAGCTCCGGTCTGCAGCCGTCTGTGTAGCCTTGCCACGGCAGGCTTGATTTCTGTGCTCCCTACTCGCCTTTTTACCTGCACAGACAAAGCTGCTTACAGTGATCTCTGCTGAAATTAATAGAATTATCTATTAAATTCAATTATCTATATATATTCAGAAGTGCTTTTGAGTTCAGAAATGTGGTTTCTGTGGTTTATGGCTAATTCAGAAGTCTAGCGGTCAGAGAGACTATTGTTTTAAGCCATCATACATGTTTCTTCATATTGTACATCCGCTTGCATCAATAGCTGTTGTCAAACCAATTCTTTTATGCCTTCAAGACGTCTGGGCCTTTTGGGTCGGTTGTAAGACATCAACTATCAGTATTTATTTACATGGACACTAGATAAAATGGCAGGTTAAAGTAAGATTGATAAATTGCAACACTGCAAAAATATAAACTGGTGAGATTTGTACTCAAAAATAGGACCAGTTTTCCCATCAGAGGAAACAGCAAAATAACTCAGGAAAAAAAAAAAAAAAGGAGTAGCAATTGTGAGATGCTGTGAGTAGAAGAGGAATTTATTTTTTCAAGGTAGTAATAAGTTGGTTATACCTAAGGGAAATTTGGTAAGGAATATGATTCACTTTGGTCACCTTGGAAACAAGCTGTTCATCTGTCAGTAGATATTTGAATTATTATTCAAATATTTTATTATTATTATTCAAATATTTTATTATTATTATTATATCAACAACATGGCTAATCAGATGTTTTAATGCGTGATACTGCAACAAATTAATTTACTGACACAGAACCAAACATGGACCTTAGCATATGGGTAATAATACCCTGAATGTGCTCTTCGTATTTACTAGCCAAGTCTTAAAAACTCCCTGTGACTGAATGAAGATGGATGCTTTTGCATTTTTATCTACTTTGTGTTAGCGCTTATCTTTTGTTACTGATTCCTGAACAAATTGCAGTATGATGTCCCTTTAATTATACGCCTGTGCTTAGGATGCCCAGATAGAGACTTCAGGGTTTTAAAGTGTGAAAGGATGCCTTTATTTAAGACGAACACAGCATGCACAGGGAACGTAGCCCCTCCTGCATCTGCCTGGGGGAATTGAGGATTGTTTTAATTCACGTATATATGAATATGTGTGTGTGCACCGATTTTTTTAAGTAGTACAGACGTCAGCTATCTGTTTTTTTTATCAGCTGAAGATTTGGCCTGCAGACATTCTAGTGCATCTCATGAGCTGAGTCTTGTCCTTGAGGCAAAGAGAACATCCTCTACCCATCATCCTTGGGATGATGTGTCTTCCTTGTATTTTAAGTAATAGCAGATTTATGGGGGATTTATCAGAGTACAAGAATCTAGTACCTAGTTGGAAGACAGCAAGAAGATTCGTACAACCTAGAATCAGGGCAAATTATATGCTATGTAATTGTATTTATAAGAAATTCATATCAGTCTTCCTTTGGTTAGGAGGTCTTTATGCCACTGTGTAAACCTCAAAATAATGCAACCACAGCGATTTCACTATTCCTGTATAATATTTTTCCTTCATGTTTTCTCTAAAACTGTTTTAACAGAATCTGGTTCTGGGATAATTTTCCAAGGTCAAAGCAGCATATGATTTTACCCTTCCAAAATCTTTGTGAAGATTCAGAAGCAGGGTTCAGAGCATGTGATACGTTGAGGCAAATGGCACGTGCAGTTAGATAATTTAAAATTAATAAATAGAAAGCTATTCAGAAAGGACTGTAAAAATGATGGAGGGGTTGTAGGAACTGATTTATGAGGCAAGACCAGAAGTTAGATATGTATAGCTTGGTTGAAGGGATAGAATGAACATAACTGTCTTCAAATACGTGCATGAATAGTCAGAGAGCAGCTTTTTGTGAATTAAGGATTGTGGACTAGACAAAAGAAGTGTTTTAGGGCTGCCAGAGTAATGAAAAGGTAGGACTAAGGAACATAGCTGTTAAGAATTCTGAAAAACTGAAAGGTAAATAGAAACTGATTGTTAAGGAGAAGTTTATCTATATATTCAGCTTTGTTAGACCATAGGATTGATCAGTCTATTGTGTCCATATATTATTTCACTTATTTATATTTGGGTTTGTGAAAGCGCTACAGGAGGATGAGAAGCTCTTCTTGGGTTTGTGAAAGCGCTACAGGAAGACGAGAAGCTGTTCTTTATTGGAAGAAGGGAGATGATGTAAAAAAGTCTTTTTCTTAATCTCGAATATCAAAGTTTTGTGAGAAAGCAGCATGTGCTCTGTGTACGAATCTTGTTATTGTGCATTACTAATTTTCCCTTGACATTTATTATAACCAGGAATATGGATGCAGTCTAGATACAGTAGTCACACCTTTCCTTTGATTTAATAGAATGTCAAGTGAATTGCCTCAAAAAGGCTGGCAGTTGTGCTAAATGATGTTTTTATGCCTCAATAGGGTTTCAGTACATCACTCGCCTTAATGAAAAACAATGCCTAACAAATTAAAATTGCATCTATCAGCTGTTAAAATTACAGTTACTAGCATCATTCCTACAGAACTTAAGTAGAGTGGAAACTTGAAAAATCTTGATTTTGCCTTTCCATCTTAAATGGGTCTCTGATTCTTCATTCTTTAGTACTTAAGAGATACCAAACACGGTGATATAATTGTTTAGATTACTTTTGCACAGGCTAAAGGAAGTAAAATTCTTAGTTTAAAATGATAGGTAAATGAGGTGGGTTGACCATGGCTAGCTGCCAGGTGTCCACCAAGCTGCTTTGTCACTCCCCCTCCTTAACAAGACGAGGGGAGAAAATACAATGAAAAGCTTGCGGGTCGAGGTAAGGACAGGGAGATCACTTGCCAGTTACCATCATGGGCAAACCAGTCTCGATTTGAGGAAATTAATTTATTGTCAGTCACATCAGAGTGCGATAATAAGTAAGAACAAATCTAAAAACCACCTTCCCCCTACCCCTCCCTTCTTCCCAGGTTCAACTTCACTCATGATTCTTGTGGCTCCTCCCCCTGAGCAGCGCAGGGAGACACGTAATGGGAGTTACGGTCAGTTCGTAACATGTTGTCTCTGCCGCTCCTTCTTCCTCATGCTCTTTCCCTGCTCCAGCGTGGGGTCCCTCTCGCGGGAGACGGTCCTTCATGAACTTCTACAACGTGGGTCCTTCCCATGGGCTGCAGTTCTTCACAAACTGCTCCAGCGTGGGTCCCTTCCCCGGGCTCCAGTCCTTCAGGCACAGACTGCTCCAGCGTGGGTCCCCCATGGGGTCACAAGTCCTGCCAGCAAACCTGCTCCAGCCTGGGCTCCTCTCTCCAGGGGGCCGCAGGTCCTGCCAGGAGCCTGCTCCAGCGTGGTGTTCCCACGGGGTCCCAGCCTCCTTCGGGCATCCCCCTGCTCCGGCGTGGGGTCCTCCCCGGGCTGCAGGTGGAGATCTGCTCCCCCGTGGACCTCCCTGGGCTGCAGGGGGACAGCCTGCCTCACCGGGGTCTTCCCCAGGGGCTGCAGGGGAATCTCTGCTCCGGCGCCTGGAGCACCTCCTCCCCTCCTTCTGCACTGACCTGGGGGTCTGCAGGGCTGTTTCTCTCAGATATTCTCACTCCTCTTTCCTGGCTGCAGTTGCACAGGGGTTTTTCCCCCCTTCTTAACTACATTCTCCCAGAGGCGCTACCACCGTTGCTGATGGGCTCAGCCTTGGCCAGCGGTGGGTCCGTCTTGGAGCCGGCTGGCATTGGCTCTGTGGGACATGTGGGCAGCTTCTAGCAGCTTCTCACAGAATCCACCCCTGCAGCCCCCTGCTACCAAAACTTTGCCACGCAAACCCAATACAGTAAAATAAGTGAGTTTATTTCCTGCAGCCAGTCATGTGGTCTAAGTGATCATGGCATAACTTCTGAAATTGTTCTCTTTGTACATTTTCTCAGCAGAAGGATCTGTTCTGATTAAGGTTTTGAGGAGGAAAAGTACCCTTGCATCATGATACAAGGGCTTTGACTGTTGTGGAAATGGAATATTTTGTGTTTGTCTCCTTTCAGTTATACAACCACCTCAGTCTTGTTTTACAGCCCATCACCAGGAGGTTCAGCCTGTCACCTTTGTTTTCTAACTGTTCTCATGTATGTACTCCTTGGACTTGTTATCCTAACATGTAGACTCTTTCCTCTCTAGCTCAGTTTCATCTCTTTTTTTCGTCTTTTCCCAAATGTTAAGGAAATGTCTTTTTTTTTTTTTTTTTTTTTCCTTCTGTTAACATTGTTACTCTGAACCTGTTTTGAGATGCTCCCTCTGCTTTCCATCAAAGGCACACATTATGGACAGAAATAACAGACAGTGGCTTCTCCCTTCGCTTCTCCTTACACCGATCCTAAAAGTGCTGTTATTCCTCTTGTGAATAAAGAGGAGGTTTTCATGTCTTTGCCTTCGTGGAGGCCATTCTGTGCTGCTGTGCAGGGCTGCATGTGTGTTAGAGGTTGTGTTCTCTACTCCTGTGCTTGCCTTTCTACTCACTTTTTGCTAGCTGCTGGTGAATTAACCAGGTGTCAGTCTGTTTATCCTTTTACTGAAAACTCATTGCAAGTATAGGTTCTGCTGTAGACTAGCTGGTAAGAGACATTTTTTTGACAGTCATTATCCTAGCAATAGCTGCTAGACAAGATAGCAGTTTAGGAAAGCAGAGGATACCCAGGATAGGGACACGTGAACAGAGCACAGATTAGTGGAACAGTGTACCTTAATCCAGGAAATTGCTAAGGGAAGAAGTGTGAATTCTTTTTTTTTTTTTTTTAACACCTTTTGTCCAGGATTCAAGGGTCATGTAGTAATCTGCAGTACCCAGGTCTGTCGGGGGACCAAGTCAAACCAGTGCCCGCTTAGCTCTCTTCTCCGTTCCTGGCAGCTACAAATTGGTATTCCTTATTATATGCTGGTATAGACATGTTGATTTGCATTGACGTGGGCTTTGTATTCTCAGAATTTTTTTCAGGAACACAAATGAGAAACTTGTGTTAAAAAAACAAATCTCAGAGACACTTCAAAGTAGGGTCTTTATAATCTCATGAATTCTATGTGGGGTAGCTTTACTTTGACAATCACCACCTTCTGTGTTTTTAGAAGTCTCTAGCAATGGTGGTATGTTTTCATAAAGCAGATAACGTCCTCTCTGGCTGTGCTATGTGGGTGACTTCATGCTGTGTGTTGCAATGTGGCTAGGTTACGTCGCTGTTAATAAAAAAGGAACAATAGCTTGAAATGTGTGTGGAGGGAAGAGAAAGTATTGGAAAGCGTTGGAGATGAGGATTCTTTTGCACTGATTTTTGATATTGATTTTCTATCCACAGCTTGTCTAGTTCTGCTGTCTTTATTTTTTTCATAGTTTATTTACAACTAATGTAGAATGACCAAGGTAATCAGGCTGGAATTTTGCTTCTTAGTAGAGATGGTGAAAATGCATTTTAGGTATCTATAGATGTCTCCATCCTTATATTGATAGTGGAAGCTCACATTGTTTTCATAATGGTTCTCTCCAGGGACAAAACCCATGAAGCTTTCATCAACAGCATTCTAAAAGCGACTATTTTGCTTTTAAATAAAACTTAATCTAGCTTGAAAAATTGAGGCAGAGCACAGCATTTGAAACCAGTAATGCTGGTGGTTCAACTCTCCTTTTCTTTCTCCTCATTCCGCGTGAGATCTTTGTTGATTCGTCTCCTTCTGCGGTGTGCAAATACGTGTATACACACACTGTTTGGTAGGTTGGTTCAAAGCACATTGAACTCATAGTGTCTTTCTCTTAACTTTCACAAGGGTTACTTTAACCTGACGTATGCTTCTGCTACTGCCCTGCTCTACAGCCCTGTATTTCACAGAGAATTTTGCTGGGTTTTGAGACAACTGCTTATAGTCGGTAAAAACCTGTCTTGGTCATGCTAGAATTGGGACTTACTGCTCATAACATGCTCTGAAATGTACATAACGGTGCTGGTAATAAAACAGTAATTTAGTATCACGCATAACAACATAATGCTGCCTCTGTTCTGACCTCCACTCCCAAAGGTCGGGGTGCTGTGTACTACAAATTAAAATCCTGCTTCTGGAAGAGTCTCAGAAAGCTTGTTTGCAGTAAGGCTCTTTGCAGGAGGGCACGTGCCTGTTCAAGTTCTTGCATTAAAACATCAATCAAACAACAGACATGCTCGCAGTTAGCTTACATGGCCGGGGAGGATTGGGTCAGCATCTCTCTGCTCCCTCCTTTCTTTGTGCTCTAACCACTGGCCTTAGTCGAACTTGAGGGAATCTGTGTGAAAGAATTCCTCAGTAGCTGATACTGATAAAGGAAATGTGAGTAAAGACATCATTGACTCACTATGATGATAGTGGATATAGTAACTCGGATGCAGAGTTATTAGAAATGAAATAGTAAGGACCTGCGTGTCCCAATTTCATTTTTTTTAACTGTAGCTAAACTTTGACTATGTTATCAAAGGGGAAAGCATTAAATCACCAGTTGAGTTTCATAGCCAAAAGCAAAGCAATTAAAATAAAATTTCATACTAAGTGTTGAGGGTTTCTAAGGGTTACTAAGTGAATTAGGGTTGCAGGTAAAGAATATTTTTATGATAATCCGTTGGACTTCCCCCCCCGCCCCCAACTGTTCCTCTTGTTTAGCCCACCTCAGGTTATGCCGAAGGAATGCAGTATTGTTGCAATCTCCAAACCAGAAATGCCTCTTTCAGTAACTAGTGCTATAAATCACACCTGATTACCATATTTGCTTGGATGAGAAATGCATCCTGCGCTTTTCAGTTAAGTCAATTAAGGTTATGTTTATAGGGAAAAAATATTTATAATATCTAAAATTAGGTGGTTTTCTTCTGCTGATGTATGGTTATTTATTTATTTTTACATTATGGATTAAATTAAATTTAAAAAGGCGCAAACAATAAGACTAGATTGTGTAGCAAGGATGTAGAGCAAAGAAAGGTGTTTAGCATGGCTTAGAGGGATACTAGGAAAGGAACTGTTTCGCAATGATCAATAACTTTCGTACCTGAATAAGATATTTGTCTCTAATCCTCTGTGGAACCTGATTAATAGAGAATAGTCTGGACCCATGAAAATAAAATCAGTAAATCCTCTATCATGTGAAACCACCTGGTTTGGTTTGCATGGCATTGAAGAGGCATAGTTGCCAATGTAGCAATGGTGATGAGTCTGCCACTTTAAGTTCAATGTTTAAACATGGATTTTTCAGCAGAGTTGGATAGAGAAACGAGATGTGATGGAAACAGGTGAATAATGAATGGTTGAAAAGATGTTAAGGGAGAACATTTAGGAAAATGCAAATAGTGTTGTGAAGGCCATAAATAGAGAAGACAGGGCACAGTGAGTGTTTATCAACGTGGGACAATATTTTGCCATTACCTGTGTGCTGCTTTGCACTGCACAAATGGTCACTGAGTGAACAAATTACGTCAGTGTGACAATGGTGGAGTATTAATTTGGTATGATTTTTTGCTACTAATATATCACGTCTCATTTATTATAACAGGATATCTTAAAAGTCATTATAAAACGCAAGACCAGTAGTTTTCCAGGGACTATAGGTTTTTTCAGACATGGCAAAGACACCCCCCCGCCCCTGCCAAAGAAAAAAAAAAACCAAACCCAAACCCAAACCATACAGTTTTCATCAGCATTTAATTTTTCAGAGAGATACAATGTCCTTCAAAATGCCACAGTAAAAGGTTGCAGTGGGCACAGGGATTCTAGATCAATTATACGGGTAGCCTTCTACAATTTATCATTTGAAGATAGCATCTGTGTGGATTTGAAAGAGTAAGCCAGTCAATATCACAGGACATAGAAGGAGACAAACTGGGTGAGAGTATCAGGGATAAAAATAGAACAGTGAAGCAAAAATTGTGGATGATGGTATGAGACAAGTGCTGATGGTACCAGCTATTTAATGTAATTGCTCTCAGTATAGTGGCATGAAGAAAGAATTGTTCATTTTGATATAGTAATCCATTGTTCACCCTTAGCCATTAGTAAAATCAGATAGAAGGGATTGAAAAGGTAAGGTATTAGCTGAATGAAAATGGATATAGTTATTTCAATGTGTCGTATTTCTTGGCTAATGCAGGTGACTGGAAGATTAGAGAAAAACACCACTGCCCTCACCTCTTGCTTTCCCCTCTTCCCCCCATATAAGCATCCCCTGGTATCTCTAAGAATGTTTAGAAAGATTAAAACAGAATGATAAATAAGGAGGTGAATCTGTTAGGGAAATCTGACATTCCTTTTCCAACAGCAGTATTTATTTCATCAGTGCTTACTGAGATCCAAAAGGAGTTTCTTTCATAAGTGAAATCAAAGCCAAAGCAAGCAGGGCTTTGGGAGTACATTTATGTAATCAGTAAACTAGAGGCAGTCTTTCTAGGGAACACAGCTATTTTTGTAAGCATGAGGTGATTGTATTGCTTTGTTTTCTAATGGGCTGTAATATATTTGGGAGCAGTAGTAGCATAACCTTTTATTTGTCGTAGACTTATGTAATGGTAACTCCTACAGCCAAGCATGAAGTAGTTAGATTTAGAATGAATTCTTGTGCATTAAGAGCCTTTGAAGAAGAAAAATGGGTGAAAGAGTGGTACTAAATACTAAGGGAGAGTAGTCCAGTTAAATTTATTATATGTAACTCTTCCTACTCCTGTCCCTGTAGTAATTTGTTGAGGTTTCTATCATAAGTTCTAGTCAGGGAAAAGCTGTTAACTCCCTCTGTGTCCCAGATAGGCAAATTGTATTGCACTGACGAGCACCTTATATGTAAGGGAATAGACTTTACAGACGCTCACATTTTTGTTGATCTGTATTGGATTCATTGGAAGAGCATGGCACAGATGAGACACCCTCGTCCTTGTACTCTGGGTTTTAGCAAGGGAGTAATGGAAAATAGTGTCAAATTGCTGATTCCAAACTTTAAAGCTCGCAGTTGCCTGGAGATGGGCTGTGCTGACAGACTATGACGGTATAGGTCACAATTTACATTTTGTAAATTTATCAAATCATCTTTGGTGGCAAGAATTTGTTCCACGTATGCCTTGTGATGAGCCTCGTTTTTTCACCGTCTTCTCCTCAAAAGCTAGGAGATACCCAAAACATCTCCTGCTTTAGGGAAAGATATATAGGATGCCTAGGGAGGAATGTCATCATTTTCTCACAGTCTGTTGCCTGCTGCGGGATGGAAAAAGCCAGTGGCTTTTTGTGTTTTGTGTACTGTTTCATTTCTGGTGAACTGCCAAACATGATTACTGTGGTGAATTTAAGCAGTATTTTCTTTATTGGGATACATGTCGCTATGCCCATGCAAGCATTTATTACATTTACAGGGATGAACCTTGGATATCCCAATGTTGTACTTATCAGTTCTGTAGGAATTTTTATTTATTCCAGAACTTACATTTGGAGGGAAGCTTTAAGAAAACTTCTATTCGGAGAAAGGTAGCATGTACAAATATGATTATTTCCTAACTTTGAATAAGCATGGGTGATGGAGGAAACGATTTATAATGTGAACTACTGAACACACCACCTCTAAAAAAATAATAAAGAAGATCAGAAAACGGTTTTTGAGTTGTTTTTAAGACAAAAACTAATATGAAAGAACAGGCTAACACCATCATGGGACTTACAGCTACATGGGTTTATTTCTAATTTCACATTTTTATAAGAGAAGATTTCCAAATGCATCATATTTGAATTGCATTCCTTTTCTCAGTTTATCTTTTATCTTTCTCTGAATTTAACTCTTACATATTGCAGCGTCCTTGGCAATATTGTCAAGAATATTGCTCTGACTATAGATAGAGATAGCACAGATCCCTGCTGGCTCATTACATGGTCCTGTTCTCGAGGGATACAGTGATAGTTCTGTAACCCATGAAATCCCCTGTGTACTCTCAACCAAAGAGTGGACAACTTCTCCTGCTGAAGGCTTGCTCCTGCAAAGTTCCTAGAGTCAACAACTCCTGTATGGCCAGCACCAGCTTATTTGGGATTAACTCCATTTTAGTTGAAGTGGTCTCATTATAATCGTCAGCAGCCACATCTTACTCTTTACTCTTCAGAGGGCTTAATACAGCTTGAGAGGACATAAAAATGTTCTTTGTTTTTTTCTGATAGACACCAGGTCATTTCCCTGAAATATAGAATTCTTTCTTGAAGTACCTGCTGGTATTCTTGAGTATGTTAAAATACCTAGGGGTGACGAAGAACCTCGCAGCCATAATGTCCATGACAGGACGTAATCAATGTTCCTCGGAATCCACGAGTCCCTTATAGCAGAGTGTCCTCAAAGACATTGGTCTGTTTTGATTTGAGTCCAAGAGGCCAGAGAGCAGCTGGAGAGCAGAGACGGTGGGACTGACTTGGGAAAAAGTTCTGAATCCTGCTGGCCAGACAGACTCCAAAACTGCAAAGTAGCTTGCTCATTACGTAGCCTCTCTTAAGCCACTTAGTGGAAGAGCAAATCAAGCAGCATCTTTAAAGAAAAGTCTTTACGCCCACTCAGGCACACTGCTTAGTAGCCCATTCTGCTGCTGTGCATTCTGAATACAAGTATCTGTATATTTTCAAAGAATAATTAGAAGGAAAAAATTAAAAGGCTTGAATAATCCTGGATAAAGCAATCTTTCTTAACTTCAGTTAAGTTCTGAACACCATAGCAGCTGTTATTATACAAGAAGAATCTTGACTTGTTTTTGCTAGTTGCTTTGGCATGTTTGAGCAAATGAGTGAGCTGCTGCCTTTAGCCAAAACCTGTTCCCCCAAATGTTTCATTCTGCTTTTTGTGATTATTTTTAATCTGTCTTCTCTAAGCTGCATTATCATATGTGAATTCTGGCCACGTATTTTTTAAAATAACTTATTTGCAACTGTCAGAGATACCATCCCTAAGAGCTATAGCTGCAAACATTTAAAAAAAAGTAATATTTAGAAGCCTGTGAACATCTTCTATTAATGTATTTATCAAATGAACGCAGTCATTCACTTAGGGTTAAGAAAACATCTCCTTTCTGTTAAAAACACCACCACATTACTTGTATTTTCTTTAATGCTAACACATCAGCGGCAGCTTTCTAACTGAGTTAAATGATCTTCTACAGAAATTTAAATTTAAATAAACTGTTTTTATCCTAAGAGATCTCAAGGCTCTTGAGGACCATCCCCCCAAACCAACCACACAGACATTTAATAATGCATTGTAAATTGCCAGCATAATGATGGAAAGCACAAGGGAGAGTGGAACTGCAAATTTTCAGTTTCCCTTTGAGAGAAGCAGAATTTAGTAGAATAATAAAAGGAAAATCTTCTCACTTAGAGGGACACTAGATAGTCTGGACAGCAAGCTTTAAAGAGTCTGGTGCTGTCTTTCATGATAGGGTTGTGATATTTTGTGGAATGATGACCCAAAGGACTGTAGCTGAAATATCCTGGCTCCAAAGAGTTGGTGAGATCATTGGAGACTCAGGTTATGAAAAATTCTTGGGTTTTTTATTTTCATTTTTTTAAGGCAAAAAAAATTATAACCTAAAGTAAAGAGACTAATGATTTGTGTGTTATTGTAAACATTAACAAGGATGGATAAGGGGAAGCTCATCTTGTACCTAGGCAATATTTTAATGTCTAAGGCTGAATTTCACCAGAGCGGATTTTGGGAAGCAACTGCTTTTCTGTATGACTGCTGGATGGACTGTTTACTAATGTAGCTGAGAAATAAGTAGGAAAAGGGTGCTAATGTGATCTTTGTTCGAGAATGACCGGTTGCTTTCTTGCGTGACTGGTAAAAGTATTTAAGCTTACCAGTACTGAAATACAGAAGAGGAAGGTAACTTCACTTGAGTTTTTATTTTTGTCCTCCTCAGGAATGTTATGTTAGTTTGGGGCTGGTCTTCACTGGCAAGTATGACTGTTCAAGTGTGATTTGCATGTGAGTGTGTGTTTTAAAATATTTATTTATTTGTTTGTTTGTTTAACCTGATAGTTATAGAGTTGTCATCCCTAGAGGGGCAGTGAAATTGATAGAAAGCAGATTTGGAATATTGATACTCTTGTCCTGATCGTAAAGTAGGTATATCAACGTAAAGCGCTTTTACGCTGTGCCCAGAGGAAGAGGCTGCACCATTTTAATGACGCTCTAAAAGTCAAAGTGATAGTACTTCCTGATGTTATTATATTGATAGTTATTTTATTGCTCATGGATTCCCAGGTGATGTTACACCAGCCCTAGTTTATGAAGGCATTTTTAGCTAGTTGGTTATTTAATGACATTACAGTAACATTTCTTAGCCTTAGGAAAAAAGGGAAATTTTCCTTTGGCTTATCTGCTTTTGTTTGGGTTTTTTTCCCTGCCTCTGACCGGGCAGCAGCTCCGTCCTTCTAAGTCAGAGGAACAGCGAGGGTGGCCTGTGTTTGCGCTGCTGCCCTCCCTTGGAGGAGATGAATCGCTATCAAGGAGTCCAAGTTGGTAAACAGTTTTAAGGTTAGCCTAAATATTTGCAGCCAATAATTAGTCTTTTCTTACTCGGGCAACTGGGGGCAGCTGAGCTGCTGCCAGCTTGCAGGGAACTGCTGACTCCTGCTGTCTAATGCTTTGTGGCTGCCTGAGGGTTGTACTGCACAATTTGAGAAACCAACCCTGTGCTAAAGGTAAAAACCAGGTATGGGGTATGTTAGACATATGCGAAAGAAAATAGGCAGTGGGAGGGTAAAAAAAAAAGCGGGGGGTTAAGCAGAGCTGAAGTCAAGTGAGTCTGGCAGTGGAAAGGAGATAAGAGCAGGAGAGGACAGAATCAGGGAGGATTTGGAGAATAAAAAGTAAATATAATGAACAAGGAGCTGCGAAGTCAGTAGAGGGAAAATAGCATGTGTTCACTTTCGCATAAGCATACGGTGATGGAAATTTTAGGACCTCTCGTATGCTCCACTGCTGTCGTGCTCCACTGTTTTGGAAACTTTGTTTATATGATTCCATCAGCTTGTGAACATAGTTTAAGATTTGATATTATTTAAATAACAACACAGGTTGATTTGACATTTTTAAAAATCCTGATTATTTAGACCAGCGTTTAATACAGTTCCAAGTCAAGGCATAGTATTAACTGGAATCAAAAGAGCAAAGGGGGATTTACCCCCCCATTAATAATGTTTTCTAGTTGGGAGTCATGAATTAGAGATCAGAGCTTTCTGCAAAGCTGTCTTTTTTTTTTTTTCCCTGTCTTTGATTTTCTGTCTTTGCTTCCTTACAGAGTGCTTGAAAATTAGAATTAAGTTTGGGAAAATATGCTCCCCAACCAGAAAGCGAGTAATTGGGAGATAGTTGCAAACGGAGTAATTGATTCTGATACTTAGCAGATTTCCAAATACATCATCTGTTGGTGCTCTGGAACACTTCATAGTTTGTTTCGTCTTGATTTGAATGTTGTAGTTTAGTAGTAGTTAAACTACGAAGCCCCTAACAACAGGTGATGATACTGCTAATGTCCAAATGGTTTATTATTAAATGCGTGCAAAAAGTGGTCTGGAATTCCAGAGGCAGAGTGTGCTTTGTTTCAAGATTGTTCACTCGGGGTTATTACAGGACTAACAGTTTAAAAAATAGTAGGTCTATTTCACCTTTTGGGTGAATGGACAAAATTCCCATCGCCATTAACAGGAACCGTGCCCTTTTTGCAGCAGTGATTAATTTGTTTTGATGTGACTTGTTGGAGGGGACAAACAGTAAAAAGATGCTCTAGTTGTGATTTGGTGTCTCATTGTCATCTTTAAATATTATAAATATTTAGCGATAAGATTCCAAGTCAGGCGTGAAAAGAATTAAGTGGTTTGTAAAGTTTGTAAAGTACATTTGCAGATGAGAAAATCTCTTTCACCGGCCATAGGTTGAACACCATTTGTATTGCCTTTCCATCCCATCTTGTTTTGCTCGGTCGGTTGGTGTGAGGTGATCGGTGCCTGCTGTGCAGCAAAAAGCATGTCAGGCGCTAAGCTGGTAGCTCCACTGAGATACTTTTCTTGAGTTTTGTCCCAGTGTACTCACAGCATTGCTGAGTGCACTGGCACACATAATAAAAGATAATACATACGTAATTCCCCATAAGATCACGACCATTATTTAGAACTGTAAGGAGTAACGGTGCTAACTGATTAGCTACGGGGTAGGCAAGTACTGCGGTAAAGAGAGCTCTGTATAGGCAATGAACCCTATTTTGCTGACTGTTAAGGAAACACTTGAACCCAGTAGAATAGCACTTGCTTACCAAACCAACCCACCCTGTAAAGTGACGGTCCTTACTGAAGACTGAAGCCCCAATGTCTTTGTTGTTGCAAAGAGCTAGTTTATGTAGATGGAAACTGGTGATATGTGAATGATCATTATGCTGTGTCAAGTCTCATTTTAAAGACCATAAGTATACCTTTTTAAAAGAAAAACAAACTACTTCACCAGTCTAGAGAGAAACATAAATCATGCATTTTTATCACCTCAAAAGACCGCTAGAAGATGAGCTCTAATATTTCAAATGCGACAAGCAATCTATACATATGAATCACAATTTGAGTTCCATTACAACTGAGCTGATATATACCACTGTGTGCTTTATGGATTTTACTCTAACAATATTAAGTAAAAACCCAAAGCTTTTTGTGATGAATACCTAAGCTTTTTACAAGAATTTGTAGAATTGTGGTCCAGAACAACAGCTTTAGCATTGCCCTACAGGCTTTAATAAGAAAATACTGTTGCCGGTTTTGACCTCTCAATATTATTCTCTGTGAAGGAAATGTGTGTATCAGTAGAAGGCTGCTACTGCAAAGGTAAAAGAAGATGTGAAATACTGAAAAGGTTTATGGAAAATGCACCACGAAAGATTGAGAAGAGAGTTAAATAAATGAGCAAAGTTTGAAGAGAGGTATCTTTTGTTCCTTCTGCTTCCTTTGTTAGGCCCAGTCTTTTTCTTCCTGGACTCAAGGACTTCTGCAGAAAGCCAGTGTCAGTTGTACTCAATTCCTCTATTTATAGTCAAGTCATCACTTGAAGTCCTTAGTCTCCTTTTGAGAATTTCTCCCACGGCGATATTTTCATATAGGTTGTGAATTTTATTTTTATCTCTGGGTATTCTCGTATTTTGCGTTACGGTAAAGTGGGCCTTGCTTGCAATGAATCAAAGTTCCTTCACCTTTAAGACTTTTAATCCTCTCCTTTCCATTTGGGGGAAGAAAGAGGAGTTATGTCCAGCAAATTCAGTGAGGAAGATGGAGGTAGAGGGTAGCGCATAAGGTTAATTTTCAGGTGAATTGGTTGCTGTTTTGACATTCCTGCTTTCTTTTCAGACATCTTTTTGTTCCTTTCCCTTTTATGCTAGAAAATTATTAGATATGCAAGAACAAAACTCCTCAAAGCTATGCTCCAAAAGCCTATTAAAAAGAGGCTGCAAGCAGAACAGTGTGAACACACGTCAACACCTGAGTGTTTCCCAAGTGGCTCTAGCACTCAGTGGTGTGATAACAAGACATGTGGGAGGATTTTTCTTGGCTTTTATCTTCCATATATTGATGCTCCTGACTTTTTAAAATTCATTTCATCAAGTGGCACTGCAACAGAAACAACAGAAATGCGGGAACGAGATAGTTCAAGGTGTTTGCAGCGGTATACAAAGTCTTTTGCCTCCAGGCCATCATTTCTAATTCAGCCCAAGTTGGCAGCAGTCAGAAATCACTGCCAACTGACAGCTGTTTGGTGGCCAACACAAAGTGATTTAGCTAGTAGTTCCTACTGGACAGATGTCCGTAGTATAGAAAGCGTGAGTAGAGCTGGCATGTGTTTCATTTTCAGAGGCTGGAAAATGTGGGTGTATTTCAACTGCAGCTACTTCAGTTTAGGAAGGTTAAACAGGATACCCGAATTTAGGCAATCAAGAACGCAGCATGTGCAAAATTAACTTCTCCCCACACCTTTTGGGGTTAAATCCTGACTTTATGGTGCTAACCCCTTGTAGGACTTCCATTATGTCTCCATAATAAGCACTGTGTGGTGAGGGAGAAGGGAGACTGTAGCTTGGTCTCTACAGGAGGCTGTGCGGAGGGATGCGGTAGGAGACCACACTGTGGGGTGACCAACTCATCTGTACCCCACCGGCTGAGGAAGCTCTTCAGCTGTGTTGTCAATTAATACCTTTCCTAAGTGCGAGCAATCAATAACAAGGAGAAAGTAATAGGGGGAAAAAAAAAATGGGTCTGACTCATCTGTCTTTGTGTGGACATATGTAACACTAGAATTAATCTTTTGAAAACCATGAATTACTTTATGTAAAATCTGTGCTTCTAAGGGGAAAATCTGTCCTGCTGAGCAAAAAATAAAGAGAATTCTTCAGTATAATACCTGGTTTTGTGGGGAAGGAAGGGGGAAGATTTTAACAGTTTACAATATCACAGAGCTTTGGGATATTTAAACAGGCAAGTAAATTATAGGTTTGATTCACTGTTGTGAAAACAATTTTGAATAGTGGATTTGCAGCAGCAGTAGAGATTGCTCAAGCAAACAGAGATACGGGGTCAAGTTTCTACTGCTCCTTAGTTATCTTTTTTTTCCAGTGGCGTGATGTAAAGCAGGCTTAGAATGGGTTTAGGTGACTGGCTTAATCTTCTGCTTGTGCGAGATGTGGAAGTGGCACAGGGCACTGTTCAGTAACTCCAGAAGTGCGTTTCAGGGACAGGGCATTGTCAGAGCACTTAGGTGAATCTGGAGGGCTGGAATACTCTCCCATCAACTCAGCGGTTGAATCTGCTACATTGCCCTGACAAACATTGCCATGTCGTATCTGTCCAGCACTGCGACTGATACCGTGCTGTACAGAGTTACTATGCCCTCATGCTTTAGTTTACCAATGAGGCAGAGTTAGGATTTTCAGTGTTGCATACATCTGACGCTATTTTATGTGTTTGAAAACTCTGCATCAGTTTTGGGTTTTTTTTTCAACATTGTCACGAAAAAACCCAAATGTATGTGTTACTTTTCCAGACTTAAAAAAATTCAGGATTTTATGAAGAACAGTGGAAGGAACCCATTACTATGATACGGGAATTTTAGCTCTATTTTAAGGAATACTTTTCTACTAAATTTGCCTTGTTCTTTAATGCTAGAGTTAAACCAGATTGCCTTTGGAGTTGTAAATGGAATTTATTTTCTCTTATTCTAATATTGTGTCATGTTATTCATTTTACTAAGCCTGACCGTAACTTTCCTCGGTGGTTCTTCCCTGCAGATATTGATGAGTGTGCTGCCAAGATGCATTATTGTCATGCCAATACTGTATGCGTTAACTTGCCTGGATCCTATCGTTGTGACTGTGTCATGGGATACGTCCGTGTGGATGATTTCTCCTGTACAGGTGAGCTCTCGGGTATACAGCAATAGTAGTGTTATACTCTGTGTGTCGTGTGTATTACTTAGCTTCTAATCAGTCCCTGTGCCGTACCGAATGGCACGTACTACCGGGCCCTCTGCCGCCATGAAATTCAGGCACAAGTGAGATAGGTAAATGTGGTATGAGGTACCTTTCCTATGTATGGGCCCTTCAGGATTAACTTGGAAGGTGGCTCAAGAAGCCCTGTGGTGCGCACCCCGATGCCAGCCACGACACGGTCCCTTCATGCCCCGCAACTGGCTTGCGTGCAAGGTGCGAAGGCTGAGATCAGATCACACGTGTAGTGAGAAGAAATAACATTTTATTACCTGTGGCTTAAAACTGGTCGGCAGATTGAAACGAGGAGTTATCCAGGAGGAGAATATCATCTGTTTCTGGACAGAGCTGAGACAAATATGTAAAAGCAAACCTGAAAATGTATAAAGTCCTCAAACCCAGTTATTATGAGGTGGTTTGGAAATTGTTGTTACTAATGCTGAGAATTAATGTCTCCAGGACTATGACACGCGTTATTTAGAAAAAGAGAACAAGTGCGATAGCATTAGACAATAAATCTAGCGATTCCTTTTTAATACCTGTCAGCAAAATGAGCTCTAAAAATTCTTAGCAGTAACTAGGTAGGTCTCATTTCCATCTAGAGATTTTTAAGGGACCTTCTCTGGCAATCTCGGGGAAAAGTGTGAGAAGCTGCTGAAATGCTCGGCCCCGCTATACCTAACTGGATAACATCTTTCAATCACAACGTTCCAGAAGGGCTGATCTCGGGATTATTTTGATGGTGCACCTGTCTGGCAAAGGAGGAAAATATCAGGCAGATTTATTGAAATGGAAAGAAGTCATCTCGACACAATACCATGTTTAGAATTGTGTTGGGTGAGCTATTTTCTCAAGTGGAAAGATGGCACAGGAGTATTCAATATGAGAACGATTTCCAGCCCGGAATAATTATGTTGCAATGCACATGTTATCCTTAGGGAAGGTCACAGGAAATGTTGACTTTCACGGTGACAGCATGTCTTGTAGCTAAGATTATGTAGTTTATAAAAACTGTAGGAAAGTCCTGCCCTACCTCTTGAGAGAGGCTGATACTAAGTAGCTGTCAGGAAACTGATTTTTGCCCAGAGAGTCATTATTTCTATATAAACTGTGTCTTATGAGTAAACTTTTGAGTTTTTCTTGATCTTTTACAATCTGCCACATCAGAAGAGTTTCAGACTTTCAATATTGTTCTAAATGTGTATACTGTGTGAAGCAGTGGCCTTCACAGTGATGGGGAAAGTGTTTTTGATAATCTGACGCTTGCTTTCCATATATGTGCTACTAATTTCCTAATGTTCCTTTCCTTCCAGCAAGGCACTATCATTAGGCCTGCAAATGGTTTAGAAAGCCATTTGTGATTTACAGAAAAAGTGTGAAGTAGTAGGACAAGTTGCTTGACAGTAATGGGTGAACATTCATTTCAAGTGCACGTGCAAAAAAAATCCAGAACAGGTATAAGAACAAAGTAATAAATGAGTGAAATAACTATTTCTTGCAGGTTATTATCTTGCTAAAAATGACTTCTTTTTTGACATCACAGTTAAAAAGCATAGCAAGTATGTAACATAGTTGAGGAGGAACTTGGTTCGTTGCCTGTTATATCTAGAAATAAATGTATGTTATAATAATAAATGTATTTAAATAAGCGTTGTGCAATAGAAGCATGAATCCTGGTTTTGTATCTTGCATTATGTTTATACAGACTTCTCCTCTCACGAATCTTAAAAAAATAACAATAATAAAAAAAATCAGGCACCAAATACTTAACTAGTTCCTCCTCATGCTGGCACCGACGTATAGCAGCCAGAAGCAAAATAGATTGTAGCTATTACTCAGTTTTTAAAATTTATTCCTCTTTATTCAAACAAAATAAATGATAAATTATCTTGTTGTTGGACCATGCATTTGGGGACAAATCTGAAAGCCTGAGATGGGTTGGTGTTCTGATTACAGCTGAATTTTGTTTATGTGGGGTCAGGCTCTAATGGGTTCAAGACAAGGTTTGACAAGTTTTTAAGGCACGTGCACAGCATCGCATGTATTTTATACACGGTTCACCTAAAAGCAGAGTTATTCCGTAGAGCAGGAGGTGTCCTGTTTTGGGAAGTCTGAGTCTAATTCATCAAGGTACAAAGTCATCGTCTGCTGTTGAGCAGCTTCTGTGTGTCGCTGGGCAGGCCTGTGCTTGGTGGCCTTGGTGGCTGGCCCCTGTGCTCTGGCGGCTTTCCAAAAGTGGAAAGCAGTGATATGTGGAAGCCGTAAACCAGAAACAGTTTTGAAGCTCAATGAAGTATTTAAATTTGATATTGAGGGGTTTATCTTTATAAAAAGAAATGAAGGGAATATTTAAATGCTAGGTCAATTTGAATTGAGGAAAATGAAATTCATTTGAATATTGCTGAATTTTAAATATGCAGCTTCCAGAGTGTTTTCTTATAACTCTGCATCTTTCTCAAATGAAACTAATTTGTACTGTTTTGGTGTTGATGAAACTTTTTCTCCCCAAACAATTTTTGAATAATATTTCCCATTTCTGATCGTGAGAACTGCGGAGTAGGAACTTCCCGTGGTTAACAGTAAGAAGCTACTGTGTTGGAAGCTATGCTGATGGCATAGAAAATGCAGTCACAGAGGCAGAGTGACGACAATAATATTCTGGATGAAGCCTACAATTCTATTAAATTCTGAACTACGATTTAAAATTAAGTAGTGTCTATTTTAATAAACAATATTCAGTCTCACATAAGCAAAAGACCCGGTGTGTTAAGGTTCATCCCATGGTATTTCGTGACAGGTTAGTCAGCCTAGCAATAACTTTAACCTACGTTCACCAAGAAAGGTACATTAGTGTTTTTCTGCTCACCTGTTCCTAGAGCTTTGAGCTCCAAATGTTAATTAAGTTGTTGAGTGAAAGACACAGTTTTATTAAGAAAAGTTACCCTTGAACAGGAAGCTTCTTTCAGTCTCTTCCAGTGACACTGACAGGTTGTTTGTCTGTTCTCAGGTAAATCACAGTCTTGTCCATTCTGAAAATGACAGCAAGATTTGCTGCTCCAGATGTTCTCATTTACTGGAATCTACTGATTTAATGCATTTTATTGACTTCCACAGGTTTTTACCCTGCTTGCTTGGTGAAAAATAAGTTCTCTTGGGTTGCTTTCTTCTAACAGACCAGTTTGGGAGGTTGCTTCAAAAATGCATTATTTAGTTTCATGCTCTTTGAAGCATTATAAATTACATAATAAAAATCTTGTAATTTGATTTTTGATGGGCTGCATCTGTTCTCTGGTATGATTTTGAAAATGCATTTGTATGATTTTTGAATTGTAGTTTGAAACTACAATATATAGTTTCTATGTCCCACTGCCATTCAATCAAGTAAACAAATGCTTTTTCATCTTAATAGGCTATAAGTTATCTGTAATAACTACATATATTACGCTGATATGAACAGGAGACAGTGTGGGTGGGTCTCGGCTCTCTTCGCATAGTACTGGCATTTTCTGTGAAGACAATCACGATGATCACGATAAAGATTCCTGGCCTTTTACATCTATGATAACCGTTTAGAAAAAAAATCCCTCATTTTGCAGTGTTTTCCTTGGGGCTGGATGGGACGCTGAAAACTTGCTATGCACTAAAGCTAAAAAAAGACGTTTACAAATGAGACTGCCAAAAGATTTTTATTCCTCTCTTTGCATGTATTACGGCCCTTTTGCAAAATGAGGAAACTTCCTTTGGACTTGAGAATGACTCGGCCCGTTTTGGCCTAGGGACATGTTTTCAAGAAATAGTATGGAAAGTTATCTGGCCTTGCAACGTATGTCAGCAGCACATTCTGCCAGAATGTGGTGTGACCTATATGCACCCATCCTCCTTTTTATGCACCAAGGTATGCTGGCAGATGTTTTTCCTCCGTGAAAGGAATCTACCTCCAGATTTTTCTGTGGAGTTGTGCAGTTCTGCATGATGTTTGAATACCAGACTGTGCTTTTAGCTCTTTTTCAGTCCTCAGTTTGTGTGATAATGTGTTTTACCTTTGGCTTCACTAAGCAATGAGTCACTAAATTAATTATATGTTACTTGCAAAAGAGCAAGCCCATATCTATAACAGGAAGTATTTTCAAAATACATCGTTCAGTATTCTAATTCTGTGGAAAAATTGATGTTATATAGAAATATGTTGTTTAGTATTTAAATGTTAGTCTCTAGTTTATATGCTGATTTGTTTCACGGTATGGGTAGAGAAGAGGGCGTAAGAAAACCTAATGATTTTGACAAGTTATCCCATAAGCCCCTTCACTTCTATCCCGTGTGGTTTCTGGAGTGGCATTCAGTTTTGAATCTAACGCACCTTTCAGAACAAGCCCTTCTGCAGCGTGTTATTGGAAAAGTTGTGCCTAAAGCATAGAAAAACATAGAGTTATGAGAAATCTCAACTTCAAGGGAAAAAAAACCAGCAGCCCCCTTCTGCTCTTCCCTTCTTCCCCTCTCCTATCTGTGAAAGGCAGCTCAACTGCAGAAATTTCCTGCTATGGTTAGAACAAAAGCTCAAAATTGTTTGCTATCACTAAAATTGATGCCTTTAGATTTTTGTTGCTGGAGTTTACCTGTCAGGTTCAAGGTGGTGTAGTTGACCCCGTAATAATACTAATAATGCAGCAAGTTTCACAATGGTGAAGTGGCAATCTCAAAGGGCAGGATACCAACCTCTCATCCAGAACCGCTGTATGTGTTTGAGAAAGACCCAAATAGAAGCTTTTAGGCAGCCAATTGATAATACAGTTGCTCTTTGAAAGGCACGGCTGTTTCTGCAATCTAATCTACTGACCCTCTTTCCCCCCTTTTCCTTTTCGGTGAACTAAATTAGCATTCAAGAAAGCAACATTAATATTTTTGGTGTGGTACTTGAACTTTCGAAGTACTGTGCGGGGTCTTGGATGCGCACAGAGGTCAGTAAACAAATATTACTGCTGTTCACATGATGGCCTGGAGTTGCTGAATTGATAGACATGTCTGCTAGTTGAAAACCCAAGCCTGGGTCAGTAAGCAGTGAAGGCAGGTCTGTGGTGGAATAGTTTTCAGGTATGTTTTGGGGAAGAGCCCTCTTTAGGTCGTGCTGTTCTAAAGGATATCATCGGTGAGTATCTTGCCTAGCACTACATAATTTTTAAAGAAACTTTACGAAAATATTAATTGGGTTGGGGTCATAGTTATGTCACCGTTTAGAGATTAAGTAGCAGATGTTCAGCACAATGGGTATGACCAGGGATAAAGACCTCAGGCAGATCTGAACTGTCCTGATTTTACTTGGCACGAATATATTGATGTACACTGCTATGAAGCATTCCCTGCTTTGGAGTCCACTTTGTCCTCTACACGCTGAGGACAGCCCGTTGTCCTTCTACAAGCTGCGTCTTGGTTTGTGTGCTTGTCTTCTCACCGCACTCTATGTTCAGGGCAACTCGGGCATTTCCAAATGTGTTTGGAAATTAGTCTTAAGCCAACCCGAACGGATGACACTATGCTTGTATTAACTCAGCAGGAAGAAAGCGGTCTTCTGCTGGTCTCTCCTTTCTGAGATCCTTTTGTGTTGAGTGCTAAAAGGCAGGACAGGACTTGGCTCCTAGTGTTAAGTAATACTCTTCTTTTTGAACTGCATCAATAGCATCTGTCTTCCCAGAACTGTGAAGGGAAATGTTGTTTAGTCCTAGGTGCCTTGAAATGCAGAAGCATTTGTTTCAAGGCCCTCAGTGGGCTGTTGGCCAAGTTGAGCAGCAGGTAATCTATGCACCAGTGAGTATTGCTCGCATCAGAGAGCATTTCTTTGCTCTGCAGGATGAGTCAACGGAAGACTAGAAGAGTATTGAGTCAATCCAGCAAAACAAAACCGGAGCGATTCCACGTCGAATGGCCGATACTCATGCAGGTCTTGACTCAAACCCCATTAGCTCAAGAGAAAGCTTTCAATCACGTTCATTTTGGCTTTAGATAAGTCCCACAGAGAGATAACTAGTGCACTCTTGCCATAGGGAAGCTCTGTTTAGAATTATACTAAAAAGGATGATTCTTTTTTATTGTCAGAGAATGCTGTACTAACATGGATAAGGTAGCGTCTCAATGCATCCCTAGAAGGCTGATAAGTATTTAATTGCTGTTTTGGAAAAGGGGAAGCTGAGGCACAGTGAAGAGGAGCGTCTTGCCCAAATTCATGCTGAGACAGTGGCAGCATTGGAGAGTTTAGTAAACAGAGCCAGAAAAATTAGATGTGGGAAAACCACAGACTTATACCGACAAGGATTCAGTGAACAGTGAGGTTTATTTTTATAGGTATTGATATTTTCCCAAGAAACAATAGCAGTTCATTGAAGCACAGTGTGCATGGGCCCTGAGTAACCACGTGACCTTCATGTTATAAATCTTCTCCTTCTTCTTCCCGTGCAGTTTTGTAACATCTTTTGTTACTTTGGAGTGGAATTATTCCCCAGTCTTCTAATTTTAAATGCCACGTTACGTTCTTTTGTTCCTGACTTCACCTTCATTTACTGGGTTTAGCTGCAACATATTTTACATTCCTTGCTTTAAAAAAATGCCGTTGGGAAACTGCATATTATTTGCTCCTAAGTGCTTTCAATCTGAGGAAAAAATGTACTAAAAATGTAATATTTATAGTGATTTAAATTCCTCACTGGTAAATAGTTTAATTAAACATCTTTGTGCTTTCCTGTGCTCTAGGCATGGAAGTGTTGCTGATTTGTCCAGAGTAGTTGATAATCCTTTCAAGTCCTTTTGACACATTGATTTTCTGTAACTTTATTAATACTAAAATTAATTAAACAGCTGACCGCAAATCATGCTGATAGTTGTATTTCTTGACTTAGGCATAATTAGCATTTTTACGTGATTTCTTAGCTGCAGCCTTTTGTGCTGGTATATATGCTATCATGAAAACTTAGTGTTTCAAATTGTTTTGCATATGCATGTTCGTGCTTACGCATAAACTTAAGCATTAAGCTCATGCTTAAAAATAGTAATATGGATTTAATACTCATTCAAGACCCATGAATGAATGGTCTGTCTAAAGAACAACCAAGGGCAAGCCTTTCCATGTGACCTGGTCAGCATTTGTCCTGAGCTCTCTTATGGCAGGATTTCTCCTTGATACAATAGGACTAAATCCATTTCTGTGGCCCACGAATTCTTGATTCCTAAATCTAGCGATTACTACAAGCAGTCCGTGAGGTGAGAGATGGAATGAGAGTCATCACCCTAATTTCTCAGTGGGAACATGCTATCTTGAAAACATGCAGCAGCTGCAGGATCGATGTCAGTGGCTGGAAGCAAAAAGCTCTCATGTTTTAGTCATCTGCTTCCACAGTAAGTGTTGATGCCTTCAGGACTGTAACTTGCTTTTGGGAAAGAGTTTACTCAATCGTGTTCTGATCTTTTTGGAGCTCTAACAGCCAGGGTTTGTCCTCTTCTTTGTCCAAACAAGTAAAAAATTCACCCATGGTGTATTCTGTTTCCAGAAACCATTTGTAACAAACCCTTTGTTCTTCAGATGCGGAACTGAACTCTCCTACTAAATCATGGAAGTAACTGAATCATGGAGAAGGGCATCTGGCTAAACACTCCCCCTCAAGGCAGGATCCGTGGACCCTGAACCATCCTTTGTCTTATCTGTTCTTAAAAAAACCCAAACAACTACAGTGAGGGAAATTCCTTAAACCCCTTTTTGTGTTGTGTAGCGTCCTGTTCCCCCCCCGCCCCTCCCCGCTCCCAGTACTTACTCAGCCATTTAGAAAGGTTTGCTTAATCGCTGCCTTAAATCTCCCTTGCCACAATTTAAGCCTGTCACCTCTTGTCATATTCTTAGTGAACACGGAGAATGCTTTGACCTTTCTATTTGCAGCCCTTTTTAATATTTAAAATCTCTTTTCATGAATATGCTTTATTCTTCTCATCTGTAACCTAAAAGCCTATTTTTAGATTTGTGGCTGAACAGTACGAAAGTATTCTAAGGGGGGTTTCTTCATAACTTCATGTTTTGCCTTCAGAAAATTCTGGGCCTGTGCCCCCAAACTTTTGGTGTCTCACAGAAGGTTGTGGTTTTTTGGGTTTGGGTTTTTTGAGTGGGATTTTTGTGTGTGTGTTGGTGTGGTTTTTTTTGGTTTTTTTTTTTTTTTTCATTGAGCTGCAAGAGTGGTGTTGTGTGTGAGGGAAGATGCTCTAAAGAATGGTCCCAGGTAAGAGGTGCAGCGTGCATGGAGTTGGCAAGTCAGACAGATGGATGTGGCCTAAACCTCCCGTATTGATTGTCAGAGTCCTGGATTGTGTTAATGTCTGCTGCCAAAGGCTGGTCAGCCAGGCACAATGCTGATCATGGTGGACAGGAATTCTCTATTTGCCCTGCTATATCCTCTTTTTCTGTCTAAACACATCGTTTAGCTAGACAAGGAAGGAATGTCGGATGGATGACTAATGGCCAGATACAGACTCTCTGTAGAGTTTGCTTTTGGTGCTTGAATGGGTTATATGGCTTGTCTAATTTCAGTAATAATGAGCACATTACTGTTGGAAAGTATTAGGAAAAAAGACTCGAATGCTTCTCCAATATGCATGTGTGTATCTTGCAGAGTGTAGTATCTGGAGTCTGGTGTGACCAAAATCTGTAGAGTGTATGGCACATACATATCCATTTCTTCCAAAGAGATCCCGGACAGAGGAAGAGGAGCCCATTCACACCGGAATATGGGAGTGCCAAATTCCTACCGCTTCGATTTAAGGAATGGTGGAAATGACCGGGGATGACCTCTAGAAAGGCCAGGAACTTGCAGTATATTAACTTGGATTTGACAAGTGTGTAACTTGGGGATTTCCTCCTGAAAGGCAGTGTTTCTTGGTGGATGAGACTAGTCTGCCAAGGAACAACAGACGCGTCTGTGAAATGCGCAGCACTTTGCTGCTCTGCTGTTGTATCTTTGTATTTGCTGCTTGGATTTAAGATTTCCAAAGGCCTTTATTTCTGAAACAAAGGAATTCTTTAAAGCTCGTTAAGCTCAACAGAAAATTTTCCATAAAGTTCATGGTGCTTATGTCTGTTGGGCTCTTCTGACAGTGAGAAATATGTATGACAAAGGCTTTTGCAGGTCTTGTTTTTTCCTTTTTTAATCTAAATGTGCATTTTATACACAAGGAAATAATACGTTAACATTTCTCGCTTTGCTATGATCTCATTTCTATACCACTTTCATAGATGTGCACATATTGATTGGGAGAAAGCTAATATTTTATTAACAGCTATTGATTCTGGAGTATCTGTGACCGTATACAAGTGCTCAAAGAATCACCTTCTGAGCAATCTTAGATACCGAAAACACCTTAGGACCCTGGTTCAGTGATGGGCATCTGTTATTTGTTTGAAGCGGCTGGAGTTTTAGTGGCTGTAAGCTCTGTTTAGACATGCATTGTTTATTGTCCAACTCTTGCTTTGCTGGTTTTGCAGCTTCCCAGATGATAACTTAAAAAAATGCCTTTTTTCAGCAGAAATGCGTGCACTAGGGGGTGGGGGATGGGGCAGAGTTTCTATTGCTCTGGAGGTGTGCAGTGTGGTTTGTCCTTTTGGGTGGTCTCGTTCTGGTTTTGGAGGACCTTTATGTTGTGTCTATGAACAAGAATATTGAGGTATATTATAGGTCATATTTGCAGGTGAATGCTAGTATGGCTGATAACCTAGCTATCCTAAATTTGTTTCTGGATTTGTAAACATCAGTGAATAACCATAAATCTGCTAGTGTTGCCGTTCTGAAACGTTTGTGAAATAATTTTTAAAGGGTGTAGGGGAGCTGCCACTGGCAAGCAGACTTGCTTGGTCCTTAAGAAATAATAGCCTTTGGGAATAGCGCAGGGAGGGGGAGAAAGAGAGGTGCTTTGATCTATCACTTTGTAGTTAATATTTTCATGCTTTCTACTGTAGGCTTTTTGCCTCCCAGTATGAAACTTCCTATTTAGTTACATGATTGCATGTAATAATTGCTCAAACTGGGGATTTTTCTGACTCTCCCAGAAATAACTCTTGTTCTTCATTGTCAGAGAAGTGGGACAGAGCTAGGCAAATGAATGACACAGTCTTGCTAATTGTGCTCCCATTAGAATAGTCTGTTGCAATTTTTATGTGCTTAGATTTTTTCTTTTCTTTTCAGAGTTTACAAATAAAGTTCATTTTTAGAAAATACAGTTCATGCAGCTAGACTGAGATAATCAGGTGTTTTGGGGAAGGCTTTCCTGTTATGACAGATGATAGCAGAAGGGGCCAGCAAACAGGGCTGCCAAGCAAAGGATAAGGATGGCCATGGAGAGACAGCTTAATGGCCTGTAAGGATAAAATATTTTTTTCCTATTTATCTACAGTGGAGAAAAGTTTCTGTGTTTTCAGAATCCTGGGGATTTGGTTTACTCTGCTTTGTGCCTCTCATAATGGAGGGTTCTTTTTCACAAAATCTAACGTATATAAGCTTTTGTAATGCTGAACTATCTGCTAACATTTGTCCTTTATGCTAGTTTTGGGCTTGCTTGTTTGTTGTTGTCTTTTTGCTTTCAAATGTTGAAAGCAGTATTCTGTGGAATATCTGACGTAGCAAATTCTTCTTCAAACTGTAAATTAAGAATGTGTATATTTAGGCTTACGTGCAGTCTGCAAAGGGGCAAAGGAACCCTCTGATCTTTGAAGACTTGCTTTCATATAGGTTCCTTGGTATCTATCCAATTCTGAACTGCATCCTGTATTTTAATTAGGCCATAAATGTGGCTTTGCAGTAAAGCAAAGACATTCTAAATGTAATCACATTCCACCACAACATAAAACGTTATTGTCCTTTTTGCATGTGCTAGTAGTATCTGCTCAGTACAAAGCTAAATAAATGCTCTGTCCTTTTACTTCACTCTTTACATGCTTTTAAGAGTCCCACAAACCCTATGATGCGTTATGCAAAATCATCAGTTGTAAGTGATTTATGAGTAGAAAAAGTAAATAGTTATCTTGCCTGGCTTGGCAGTGTCTGGCTGTACTTCGTAAGAGAATGGGGAAAAGCAAGACGATAGACTCCATCTAGTCTTGCTCTACTGTTGTACGTCCTTCTCTTCTGTGTGGGTCCCTTCACTCCTTGCCCTCGTTGCATCATCAGTACTCTTCCACCTTTGGGAAAAAGAGCTTGCACGTGCAGAGTACTGCAATGGAAACATCTTGCAGACTTTCTGGGACCTAACGGAGCAGGCAGCCGCGTGCTGACCGGCACCTCTGCGTGAGCCCCGCGCCGGGAGCGGCAGCACGCTGTACCTGCTCCTGGGGTGCTGGAAGGCTTATGGGATATGTCAGATCTTCAGCAACAGTCCAGGGAACTTCACGTTTCTGAGACCGTGATGAAATCTCAGAGAAAATCACATCTGTGATCTGAGCTTGGGATGTGCCTTTGAGGAACACGGCACTGTGGCGTGGATGTCGGTAGGCTTAATGTCTTTCATTACTACCGTGGCCCCATCCCGCTTGGGGTTCAGACTTAGGTGTGGGGGTTAATCCTTTCTGTCTAGGAACAAGGGTAGCTAAATGTATTACAGGCATATTCAGTTCCCCGTTTCTCTGCCTGGCATGCTAAAATCACTTACTACAATCTTTTGATCGATTTGCTCCGCACTTGGAAACTAGTTTTTTTCTACTCCTCAGTGAAGATTCAAAATCCACCGTCCAGGTGACTCTTCTCTGCCCATATCTGGAGTCTCTAACTGTTGCCAGCTCAAGTAAGATGTATATGGCATCTGATGATGTAGGTTCCTTTGCATTTTTTCTTGTTGCTGCTGGTAGAATTAAACCACTGACTGGGCTTATTAAAATAAAGAAGTTACGGGGGGCGGGGGGAAGTTAAATAAAATTCCTAGCTGATGTGAAATGTGTGACAGTAACAGAAATGGCAGATCTTTACAGAATTGTTTGCTTAGGGCACCAGGCAGAGTGAAACGCATAAATGCACATGCTGTCTTTCATGGTTGATTCTTCCAGAAGAAACACAAAGGACTGTTTTTTTAAGGGCAACAGAGCAGCCTTGTTCCATCTGGATTGCTAAAACTTATGACCAGTTTTGAGTGATTGAGTATCCACAGCTGAACATTATTGATGATACTTGTAAAGACAGCAAGAGGCTTCTTTATTGCACAGAAACTGAAGAAGTTGTATAAAAAGTCAGCTGGAAAGACTTAATCCAAGGCATTAATGGAATTTGAAAGGTAACTTTTTTTTAAAGGAACCTCGGAAACAAAAAGCTATAGTGAGATTGGAGAATTTAACAGCCCTTTAATATTCTCATATGTAATACATTGAGGCCTATTTTTCAAGGATGCAGCCTTTTCCATATATTTTATCAATAAATAGTCATATAAGCATTTTTGACTTGGAACAAACTCAGTTGTGAAAATTAGCAGGGAGGGGATTTTTTTTTTTCCTTTTTTTTTTTTTTTTTTTTCCTTCTCCTTACACATGGCTTCATATAAAAAATTTACATGGCTAAATACTCAGTCAGGTAACAGTCAACGCTGAGGTTGCCAAAAGTGTGATTACCTACAAATCCCCAAAATCCAGAGGCTGGGTTTATAGCTGGTAGAAATCAAACTATATATGCTTATTTAGGTCTACTGTCAAACTGGATTTTGAAGTCTTTTTAGTTGCTGCTGCTTTTGATTTGTTGCTCTGAGATTGTTGATTTATTAAAAATCATCTGTGCCATTAGACTGCCTGTCAGGATCCATAAATTGGATCGGGGACCAAGAACAGTTATTACCCTATGTGGATTTTGTTTTTGCGCTGCAGAAAAGAGGCTAATTAATTCACTGACAAAATGAATTCATGCTTCTTTTGAAATATGAAGCCCTTACCTGATATTTTTTTCTGAAGTCTGTACTGCCTTTATAGTACAAATTTCTGTTCCAGTGGAAAGCTTAGTGTTCTTAACACAGTTAACTTGAGATGTTGAGTTTAAAACAGATTAGCAAAATACAGAAAACTATAGAAACTAAGGCTGCATTAAGGTTAAGTGCTTATTGTGCTTGGTGTATGAGTACATTCGGACAGCTCTTGAAGGACGTTAGCATCAATTTTGAATCCTGTGCTGTAGATTGTCCCAGTTCTATAGGTGTTCCAGCAACAGATGGTTTAAGGATAAACCACTACCAAAGTGAAAAGCTGTTACTCTTGTTTTTATTCTTGTTTTATTAGCATGGTGCAACTCTTAACAGTTCACAATTTGTATACTAAATAAATTAAGGCAATATGTAAATATGCCTCACAGAAAGTCAAGGTAAGACTTGAGAGCTATTCAAGCCATTGGAAAGATTGGGCAAGGTGCTGAGCTGCTGGTTGCTACTGGATGCTGCGGCAGGCGTGTGTTGGCTTTCCAGTCAAAAGTAAAACTTGTCAAGCTGGATCTGAGCCTGCAAAGTATTAAGCATCTGCTGCAAAATTTTAAGTTCCTTCCCTTTGTGAACGGTAATGTGGGTAGTGGGTTGTCAGCAAATCTCTGGGAGGACTCCATAATATATGGTTTGGACTCGGCTTTGATGAACTTTTCTGTCTCTCCTTTCTATGTGCTACATGGGAATAGAAATTAAGCAAGTTTAAGTAGTGATTGGGGCATTAACTCTGTAAACAGCTAGACCTCGGGCTATTATTATTTTAGGCTTTTAATATCTCAAGACTTTTTTTTCCTCTAAACAAATTTAAGTTAAGAGTGCAAGGTACTTTCTCAAGAGAGTTTGCTTGTAAAAAAAAAAAAAAAAAAAAAAAGCCACATCTCTTTTTATGATGTTAAAAAAAAAAAGTAAATTGCTAGCATGGAGGACTTTGTCCAATGATTTCTTTAATGAATCCTGCTTGTGTTTCTCCTTGTTGACAGCTCTACAGCCACAATAATTCTGTGCAGAGAAAGGTCTTCTGACCTTATCTTTTCTTTTATATCTTCTGAAAATAGCACTTTGGGTGATTGTCTCAGAATCATTTTTTTATATTATTCCATTAAGTCTTAGGAATATAAAGCTAGAGTCCCTGGTTTAAGCTATGAAATTTACACAGGTGGTGTTTCTTACCTGATTTCTATTCATTATTAGTATTATTAATTCCTGGTATTAGATGTGCATTTTTACAGAAATCGGATTTGCCATATAAGCAATGGTGGTCTGAAGATCCTGTGGTAGTTTTTTCACTCTCTGATTATTCACAGTTCATTATGATGTTACCTTTTAGATACAAACATGGTAAAGATAAGACACAATAAGTACCATATGAAGAATAAACCCAAACTACTGTCCACTGGGTATGGCACAGGGTAGCTTGAAAATGATACAGAAGTACTGAATTATCCAGCGCCCTGCACGGACAACCTTACATCGCTTCTGAAAGCTCTCGTGTAAGCTCTTGAAGACCAGCATTGGAGAGACTAAAACTAAAAGTCCTCCCCACTGTTATGAAAGATCTAATGATTTCTACCCAACGCTTGCTTTGCCTAAAATGAAAGATTAGAATTTTTGTTCACCGAGTATGCTAAATCTTTATGTAGTGCAACTGAACATGTTGGCCTTTTCTAATGCAAAGCAATCAGAAGATTCCTTTTACTCAATGCCTCCTGATAAAGAAAAATGCAAATCTAATCTCTGAAGCGCATGCTATCCTTTTGCCTTCAATGATGTCTATATTTGCATGATTCATAGGTAACCGCACCGCCTGCCCTTTCTGTGCTAGCTAAGAGTCAGCAGGAGGAAGAGTATGGAGTGCACGTTCAGAGTCCCCTCTTGTGTGACAACTGCTTGAATAAATTTGGGTAGTCCTGTACTGCTGCGTGAATTGGCTCAGCTAGCCTCAGATGAAGGCAAGAAGGCCAACTTCCCAGTCTTCCTCCTTCCCACAACCAAACTGAGCGTAAACTTGGTCTTCTGTCAGCTGAACTCACAGAGAACAAATCAAGGGGTGCAAGCTGGAGGGCCCGCTGTTGTATACAATAATCCTGGGTACCGTCCTACCCGAGACCGCTTCAGATAGCAGTCTAAAATCCAGGATTGTTTCTTTTTTTCAGTTAAAATTATTTCCCTTTTTATTAGAACCTGGCATCTTGACCTGCAGCTGACCTAGTATTTATTCTCTGACAGCGAAGCTGGTTGCTTCAGAGAAAATGTAGGCCTCCCTGCAATGGTAATATATCACAGAAGGGATCTCTTCCCTTGGTTCCGTCTAATGATTGTTTTGTGCCTTGAACCGTTACAATCAATAGTTTCATAATTAAATCCTGGCTGGCAAAACTATTCATGTTATTCATGTACATTAAGGGGCTACTATTTTGAATATTATTGGACTTAAACTCAATACCGTCTAAAGTCTTTTATCAGTTAAACCTGTTCTGTAAAATGACTGTTTCTGTCTGTCCACCCTGATTTTTCTCCCCTTTAATTTCACCAGGCAAGAGAGCTTTTTTTATTAATATTGGGTAAGAGAGTTTTCTATATTCTGTTACTCATTTTACATACCTTTGTCGTAGCTGCTATTCATTTTTTCATAAGTACTGAGTAATCATGATCTTTTAAATCTTTTTATTCATTTCTTTAAAGAAAACAAATGGGACCTTCCAAGGAAGAAAGTTAAGTAGATACATGAATATTATAGTGATCTTGGAAAAATAATCATTTTTATCACTTTCATGCTCCACAAAGAGGAGGATAATTGCTGCTATCTGTTTAAATCCTTCAAATGCTATTTGTTGGTGTAATTTCAATTGGCCACAATACATTATTTTCATTGTCCTTGCATTTTAAGCTCTAATATAAAAATGTGATTACTTAACAGATGATAAAAGTAAAGTTGTGTCTGGAAGGGCAGTCACGTTATTATGAAATATCTAATCTAATTAGATTAGGTGAACTTGATGTGACTTAAACCAATCTGTTAGAAGCAACAGTCAAAGGAGAATAACAGCCACAGAGTATTTAACAACACCAACAATAATAATTATAGCCCTAAGATATTTCCATTTGAATCCTTCAAGATCCTTCAAAACAAGAGTGCATTGAGCATGTTAGTATTTTTGTGAATCAGTTACCTCAGTTTTACAATGAAGCACAGGTTACACGCAAAACCCTATTGCAGGGATTTTTTTTTTCTCCTCTAATTATCTGTAAACTTCTATTATTTTTTTATTATTATTTATTTATTTTTAATTGTCTGTAACTGTTCAAATGATAGCCCTTAAACTGCATATACCTGCAGTGGGAGGGCAGGAAAGTTTGGCCTTGGTGAAATATCAGTTTTAGACATTGTATAATGATGACGTCTACATTTTTTTTCTGTGGTTTCTTGACATTTGGGAATCATTGCGGACAACGATGCTCCTGGTTCTCCTCTGCTTTTTAAATGCTGTCTCATCTTTCTTTTATAAAAGCTGGAAAGTATATGCAAAACGTTGTAAGAATTACAGTTGTTCTTGTAGAGACACGTTCTTGCATTTTTGATGTTTTTAGCGTATGAAGTATACGCTTTTGCTTTACAGAAAATACTGTTAAATATTCTGTTCTAGTTCATCTCAGTTGATTTTCATTGGAGTTTGTTCTTTACGAGCCTCAATACAATATTACCGGGTTTTTTTTGGTTTTTTTTTTTTTGTTTTTTTTTTAGTACTGAGTTGTACTTGTTACTCATTAGCTCATTTTTTCCAGAGAATCTGAAGCTACTTGCATTCTGTTATATTATGTTCCATGGCTGGCTTTGTCCTCCTGTACCTTTTCTTACTGGCAAATGAAACTAGTTTGTATCTTATTCCCGTGCCGCCTCCTCTTTCTGTGTACAGCTGATAGAAATTTGAGTTATGAGGTTTCCTCCTTTGTACATGTAGTTCAGGACCACCTCATTTTCATATTTTTTTTTTTCCTTTAGTGCTGTTTATTGTCTTTTAATACTGTTATATTTCTATGGCTGTCCCAATGGTTATCATACCAGCATTGATCAGAGATGTGGTGATCCCTTCCAGCATACACAGAAAATGAGAAAAGCCTGTCCCAAGATGAGGTGGTAATTCTGCTGTAGTTAATGATCTTCTTTTGATAGCTCTATTATTATTATTATACAACCTACATTGTGCCTTCTCAAGCAAGAAATGGTACTCAGTGAGCATCACAGAATAACAAATGTTTCTTTTTGAAAGGATTTTTGAAAACCTTACAACACAAAGTCACTGGCTGTAATAATGCCAAGTAAGTATTTCAAAGAGAATAAGCCTAAAATATGAATCTTCCCTGTGAATTGTTCAGAAAAAGAGTGGAAAATAGGACCATGAGCCAAAAATTGTCACTGTTCTTTATGTTAGAAACAAAAGATGGAAATTATTTTGGGTCTGGAACTAACCATTGGTTCATCCACTCCGAATGGACCACTTCCCCACAGGTGCTTGGGCTAGTGTAGCTTCAGAAAAACATTGAAGTTAGGAGATGCCTCGTGTAGCTGACTCTTCACTACAGGATGCCACAGGCTTATCTTAAGCCATCATTTGTCCAAGTTAAACATACTCAATTTTTAAGACACATTTCCCCTTTGTTGTGCCACAGTTATTTATTCACATTTTTTGGCAAAAAGGAAAGGAGGGATCTCCCGACGCTTATTTTCTCCTTATATTGCCTCGTTGTCACTCCTCCAGCAGGGATCTGCTGAGCTGTGTCGGACTGTTTCTGAAGGCCCACGCCTAGACACAGTTCTTGTTGAAAGTAAGAGTTTAATACCAGGCTGCCTTATGCATTGTCATTCAGGTCTCTCATAGGGTTAACTCTGCTGAACTTTTCTTCCTACTTTGCATGGCTGCTTTTTATAAGCTCTTTGGACATACAGCAGTTTTGCCAGTGTTGGTACGGTCACTGGTGACAGGACTAGTGACATGTTATTCATCTTTCCCGGTGTGACTACTTTTTAGTAGGATGCCAAACATATATCAATTAGAAGAGCTCTTTCTGGTTGGAAAAGATTACTTTTCTCTCATTACAGGAGAGTTAAAAGAATCAATACTGTATATGTATAATTTTTCAGCTATAAGATTATTCCTGGTTGACCTTATCTTGCCTTTTGTTAAATATTTGAAACACATTTTTATCCTATTAATTTTCTAAACTGCGTGTGAACCCAGTGAGGTGTGCCCCACAAGATTACTTCCTTGGGTTGTAGCGGCATGAGGTATCCCACTGAAATTCAGTTTGTGGTTCCAGACAATTGTTTTGTTACACTAATTTGTTTCACCTGTCATCTTCATTGCGCCGTCACCTAGGGTGCAGGGTCAAATTAGCATCAAAAGAAATCTTTTTTTCTCCTTCCACATTAAACTATTAATGTTTAACTATTCAAATGACTATTAATTTTTAACATCCTAATTCAGTGATCTCTTTCTGTGGCATTGGAGTGCTTCTGACTGTTGTGCATAAGGATCCTGCTTCTGTCACCGTAAGATGGAGATAAGATGGAGGGCTCCTAGCTGACATCCAATCTGTATGTACGGGAGCTTGTGGCAGAGATTTCCTCCAGGGAATTTATCACCGTGATGCTGCAGGCCCTGTCTGTGTGTTCAGGTTTTCTGAGGAGTAGTTAAAATCAAAAGCTCCATAGTCTTCTGTGGGAAAAAGTTACTTAATTACTCTCATGCTAATTTAGTGCTGATTTCAGCACTTGGGCAGCACAGCTCTGGGATCTTTTGGAAAGGCATATACCTCTTCTCTGCGACAATATTGCCTGTTGCGCGCAGGCGTTTGTCGCACGTCACAGAAATGACACGAGATGCCGATTGTTAATGATTGTAACTGGGTTTGAGCCCCTTAAATGGAAGATGTTAAAAGGACTGAAATTACAGTCTTTATCAAACCGATGTGCAAGCGGTACTTACATCACTTCCTTTCCTTCCCCTGCCTGTAGGACGTGGCGGGTGGGAGGCAGGGGAACAAGGAACCTTCTCTTTTCCTCTCCGTATAGGGGTGTTCTTCTAGGAAACAGTCAATGAAGACACAAAATGCCTTTGCAGGGGTTAGAGATACTATCTAGAGCAGGAATATTATTTGATGTGTAAAGTATGTCTTCATTTAAGTAATAAAAGCATTTGATGTTTTTATTTCGTGAAATTCTGTGAAGGTAATGTCTGAGTATGTACCTCCTGAGGTCTTCCTCCAAATAATTTTTCCGGTGATTGTCTGGTGCTTAACCTGTGACAATAAGTTACCATCTATCACTTTCCTAATGGGTTTTTGTCAGGCTTGTTTCAGCCACTCCTTGTCTCATTAAGTGATTACCAGTAACCCTTTTCAAATTGTCTCTTGATTATTTGCAAGCTCTTGTACATATGAGCTATCCCTGAGATGTCAGTGGTGTTCCAGCACGTCATAATGTTTACCTGTCACCTAGCAGTGAAAAATGTCGCGTTTCACTTAGATTCCTACCTTTTGGTTTCAAATGGCTCAAATATTCCAAATCCGGTCTCTTTGCTATTCTTGTCTGTCGGTAAACGATTTCGTTACATTAGACGAGTTTTACACTGACGTCACACCTTTGTAACCATCGCTTTACAAAAGAGGTGGCAAAAGTATCTTAGTCACCAAGTCATGTAGTCAGTTAGTGAGAGAGAGGGGCGGAATTCAGATCGTGCCAGATGTTCTCACCCCTGGATCGTGCTTTCTCCTCTAGGCACGTTCTGCAGGAAGATCTGTGCTCAGTTTAGCTAACAACATCATTGCTCCCTTTTCTGAGCTGAAGTGCTCCATCTAATCCTGCTTTTCTTCCCTGGAATATATGCTGGAATTAAATTTTAGGCAGTACAATAGCATGTGATAGGCATAGCTACACATTTTTTGTGGAGGTTGTTTCTTGCGAACAAGAAACTTGTTCTTTCCAAGTTCACCATTGCTTGATTCTCATTTCTCGTTTTCTCTCTCGTTTGATTTCTGTTTTGCTTTTTCTGGTGAAACATTCTAATCCTCCTCCTTGAAGTTTCATGCTTCCTTCGTGATTTGTGGTCATTTAACCCCACTTCCTGTGTCTCATTGGGTGCATATATATGGATTTGTCTTGTCAGTATTAGGTACTCAAGCTAAGCACAGAATTTGATTGTGCCTTCTTCTGTAAATTGATTTTTGCAGATGTTCCTCACACCTGGTGTTTTGCTTTCCTCCTTAATTATCTCATGCTTTGCCAAAGGCTGAATGCGGTATCTTAGTACCCACAGCAGAGAGACTTCGGGTAGCGCTTTGTGAGTCACTCACTGGTTAACACTGAAAAGGGAGCCAGAAAATGAATGTGACTTCAGCCCCCAGGGGCCCCTGCTCTGAATCTCCAGTGTATTTCTGCAGTGCTTTCCGTGGTATTTGATGATTTTAGGTACTTGCATTATCAGTATTCTTGAATAATCCTGGACTTAATTCCCTGTTTTTCTTGGGTAGTAATACATACGGTTTGTTACCACCTTTCTGTGACTGCCTGTGACCTTTTTAATGCATTTGGAGCGGAAGTCCCTGTTTGGAGAAGAGAATAATTCCCTGTTTGAATGAACATCAACCAACCATGTGTTTTTTTCAGTCTCATGGATGATATGTTTGTGTATCTAAGTCATTTTTATTAATTTTTACTCAAGTGATGAAAACGCAAAGCGAAGTTGTACTGTCGTTATCCTTTGGTAAGTTAGTTGTGAAGACCTCAGCAATGTACAGCATATAAATTCTGTTAGATTTATCTTTTTTTCTCAGCAGGGGGATCTTCATACTGTGCGGTGTTTTGCTGATATAAGAAGGTATAGTTGCAGCTAAAGGAACTCAGGTTGTGATCTTGTCAGATCTCATAAGACAAGTATGGTCTATTTGTGATCCCTATTATGGTAGAATATCTCCAGGGAAAAACTTAGGTGCCTTAGTAGATGAAGATGCACTAGTTGCTATTTCTGCTTTCAAATAAAAATTGATTCTGGGCGTTGAGAGTAAATATAATGCTGCAGTTGCACTCTTTGAGGGGTAAAACAATTTGAACACTTCCTTCCATGTAAAAATTCCATAGTGTTTTTGTGAGGCCAAAGGAGTAAACTGAAGACTAATACACAGGAGTGACATAAAGAACTAGCCTTACTTTTTCACTCATACCCCCCCCCCCCCCTTTTTTTTTTGAGTGCTGAGAACCCATTTGCCCTAGTTAAACGCATTGGGGGAAGTTAGGTTTTCAGCACTCCGAGCGAGCAAACCATTTAGTAATTTAGATGCCTAAATACTGTCTTAGAAGCCAGTTTTTAGACATCCATTTTTAAGAATCTCTGTCAGCATTCACTGGCTTTCTTGGGTGAGTTGCAACTAGGCAGATTTTCTGTTTACTTTCAGTAAGAAGCAACAGTCCATCTCTACTCTGTCAAAAGCTTAAAATGTACTGGAGTCCATCCTTTTTGCAGCATTTGCCTTATTAGGAACTTGTACGTAAAACATAGAAGTGCTAAGTCTGCAGGGAAACCTAACGGCTCGACTCTAACTTTGTAAACAGAAAATTGAGAAAAGTACGCTAAGTCTTCGTGACTTTCATATCACCTGTAATACACGCTCCAACACTGCAAGCCTTTTCATTGCATCTCTGATAGGTGCAAAGAAATAATACGTGTCCTGTCCTCATTATACTTGAACTCTGCTATAAAAGCTTAACTGTGATTTTATGTGTTCTTGTATCAGCAGATTGACACATCTGTCACACATGCAGGTTCATTTAGAAACAATTCCACCTTACTATATTGCAATAGCACTAATAGACTTCTGTGCAAGTTTGAAATGGGGTATGTATTGCTTTTTGTTTGTTTGGTTGGGTTTTTTTATGTGGAAGTTAAAGCATCACAGAGTGCTGAAATCTGAAACTCTTTTGAACTTGTATCACCAATATAAGTTTGTCAAGCCGTGATGAAATGTTGGCTAAAAATGGCATCCAAAGGTCTTTTTCATACTTTTTGTATTAGTGATTTTGAGATTTCTGCAAAATAAAGCTTGCAGCTATCATTGAACTAAAAATGCCTGAAAGATGAGGTTCTGATATCAACTTCATAAAATATGCAGCTTTCACAATTTTATGGATAAAAAGCAGCCTGTCCTTGTAGATTAAGTTATATTGCTGTATAAATAAATCAGTATTGCTTTAGGGTTTCTTTTCCAACACGATGCAGGTACTTGGACCATATTCAGCTTTTAACAACACAGGCAAAATAAAACTCTATCTTAAGATGTAATGGTGACAGGCATCTCTCCTGAAAACCGTAAATTAGGCAGTGGCAACTGCTAGACAAAGTCTTACTTTTGCAGATTGTGTCATTGCGTGCAATTTCTTTATTTTGCTAAGTGAATGTCCTATGATTTAGAGAGGCTGAGAACTTCATAGAACTGGTGGGGGTTTTTTGTTTGTTTTTTTTTTTTTTGGGGGGGGGTGTTTGTTTGTTTGTTTGTTTGGGTTTTTTTACACCATACCTCTATCAATGTTAGTATCATTGCTCCAGTCTAGCTGGAACTGAGTAGTTGCTGTCTTTCAGTGTGGTGCATCGCATTGAATTCAAGGCTTTATTTGCTTTCTGTGGGAAATTCTTTGCTTTGTAACTATGTCAAGAAAAGCAATAACTACTTGGAGAAAGTTGGAATAACTAATGGTTTACAAATATACAAATCAATATACACGATCAAGGTGCTTCATAAAAGTCCAATGCCTTGATGCTTAACTGGTTTGCGGAAAAGATAGGGATTGTATTAGAAATTTAATATCCCATAATAATAATAATCAAGATGACCATATTGCTTAGCATGTTCCAGTTAAAAAATATTGGTATGCGTTATAGTTCAGGCATGATAGTATGACTTGCATGTAGTACTGTGTTTGTGAGAGAGCTCAGAACAGATTGAACTTCCAGCATATGGACCTGTCCTCTGACCATTGCACCTCAAGGCTGTGCTGTATCTTTTATGAAATCTGGAATTTCTTCTGGCTTCCTTAAATAAATGTATAAGTAAACAAATAAGAGACTGGCATACAGACCAGGTTACTGCAAACCTCTAGACGTACAGTGCATAAACTGGTCATTCTGGTTTATAAATCCAATAAGGAGAAACACTGTTAAGATGTTTTGGTTCTTGCAGATGAGGGTATAGCTATTTGCTCTTCGGCACCACATGAGTTTCCCATGTGTACAGTATTACATTTTTGTTAACTTTGTGAACCATTTCTTGTTCCTCTGAGGCTTTGACTTAATCATTGCTATCTCTTAGTCTTAAAAATGGCTTTATACTGGGCTGTGTTTCATTAGCAATATGCTGTATGCTTCCTTCACCCTGTGCAAAAGTTTGCATAATGACAGATTAATTCTGGGCTGTAGGACCAGAAATGAAGGTCCTGTGCACTCTATTACCATTAAAGTTAGGAATTACTCTGAGTCCGAGACTGAAAATGGGCAATCCTTACTACTTAGTTTTAGTTCTGAAAGATCATCTGATCTTCATGGAGTTCAGCCTCAGTCCTGAAGACTATGAGTGGTATGGATATGCCAGCTGTTTTCTCAGTTAGAAACTTGCAAAAGAGTTCATTCTTTTGATAGTATGAATTTGCCAACTCTTCAAAGCATAAAGATAACAAAAGAGCTTTTTTGACAATGGAGTGTGATTTCTTCCTTAGTGGAATTTTTTTGTTTGCGTGTCTAAATCTGCAATATGCAGACCTCTCCAAACTCTTGTAACGATTTTCTTGTCTAGATCTGGTCTGAATTGAATTTGATGCCCGTCTCCACAATTCTGCTCAAAGTTTGCTGGCGAGTTTTAGAATGGAAGACACGCCTTGCTCATGGCAAAGTTGCCTTACATATTTTTGGGCGTGATGGGTTAGGATAACTCAGAGTCATGGGTTTGAGGCCCCCGTTGGGCACCAAAAAGGACTGTCGTGGGTTAACCCCAGCTGGCAACTACGCACCACACAGCTGCAAACTCACTCCTCCCCCGCCCCTGGTGGCATGGGGGTGAGAATTGGGAAAAAAAGTAAAACTCGTGGGTTGAGATAAGAATGGTTTAATAATTGAAATTAAAAAACATAATACAAAAAATAATAATTGTAACAAAAAGGGAGATAACAGAGAGAGAGCGAGAAATATAACCCAAGAAAGACAAGCGATGCACAACGCAATTGCTCGCCACCTGCTGATCGATGCCCCAGCAGCGATCCGTCCCTCCCGGCCAACTGCCCCCAGTTCATATACTGGGCATGACGTCCTGTGGTATGGAATATCCCTTTGGCTCGTGCGGGTCAGCTGTCCTGGCCGTGCTCCCTCCCAGCTTCTTGTACACCTGCTTGCTGGAAGAGCATGGGAAACTGAAAAATCCTTGACTTGGGATAAGCGCTACTTAGCAACAACTAAAACATCAGTGCCTTATCAACATTATTCTCATAGTACATCCAAAATACAGCACTGTACCAGCTACTAGGAAGAAAATTAACTCTGTCCCAGCCGAAACCAGGACAGCGAGAAATATGTTGAAATGGAAGATGTGGAAACTGTAATGCGTTATTAATCCTCTAGCACAATCATACAAGCTGTCCTAGTGTGTAGTGTTTACATACTGATTTTTTTTCTTCAGATCACTTGTCAGAATTAGGCAACGAGACAATACTGCATCCAAACATGAATAATCTGGCTTTCAAAAAGTCCGCAAAACTGAAGCAAAGAATCCAGTTTAAATTGAGAGCATGTCAGGTGGATTGCCATTTTATTGTCAGTCTGCTTGTTAAAGGATATATTCTGGAATTTCTGTATATGTCAATATTGTTAATATCTCCCTGGTATATACGACATGGAAATTCAATGTCAAAAAACCCCTTGATATTGCGACTCTTGACACTAATAATCTAGTAGCTATTCTTCTATATTAATAAAATTATTTTACTATTCTTTAATAATTTGACATGTCTCCTCAACTTAAACACACTTTAAAAGATTAGGGAAATAAAATTTAAATGTAAAGGAAACAATGGCGTGCGCTTCCAGTGATTCTTGACTTTTTAAACGTTTGACCTAGTTTGTTCAATACTGTTTTTCTTTAATCTTCTTATCAGGGTGCAATGTGTCCAAGCCTTAAACACGGGTTTTCAGGATTTCACTTTTTCAGGTTTTCCTCTTTTTCCCGTATGGCCTGGTTTCAGCTGGGATAGAGTTAATTGTCTTCCTAGTAGCTGGTACGGTGCTATGTTTTGAGTTCAGTATGCGAAGAATGTTGATAATGCTGATGTTTTCAGTTGTTGCTAAGCAGTGTTTAGACTAAAGTCAAGGATTTTTCAGCTTCTCATCCCCAGCCAGCGAGAAAGCTGGAGGGGCACAAGAAGTTGGCACAGGACACAGCCAGGGCACCTGACCCAAACTGGCCAACGGGGTATTCCATACCATGGGACGTCCCATCTAGTATAGGAACTGGGAAGGGGGGGCGGGGAATCGCCGCTCGGGGACTAGCTGGGTGCCGGTCGGCGGGTGGTGAGCAATTGCACTGCGCATCATTTGTACATTCCAATCCTTTCATTATTGCTGTTGTCATTTTGTTAGTGTTATCATTATTAGTTTCTTCTTTTCTGTTCTATTAAACCGTTCTTATTTTAACCCACAGGTTTTGCTTTTTTTCCCGATTTTCTCCCCCATCCCACTGGGTGGGGGGGGGACTGAGTTGAGCGGCTGCGTGGTGCTTAGTTGCTGGCTGGGGTTAAACCACGACACCGTACTTTCTTGTTTTCTTTTTTAGTATTGCGTTCGGATAACAGTAAAACCAAATGTCTGTCTTCCCACTTCCTAACAAATATTATATAGGCATTTAAGATATATGTGCAAATATGCGTGTGCTAGCACGAGATGCACTCCTTTTTTCTCCTCCTCTTGCAGAAAACAAATGCAACGTTACCGTCAGCAAGGCTACCTATTATTCATCTTGATTTAGCAAAAAAGAAACCTTTTTATTGTAACAATTTAGAATTTCCTATCACCGCGCAGTGAATTCATCTGATGGAAATTCAAATGGGTACTACTGGTAGTTGTTTTTATAAAGAAGTGAGGCAGAATAGAGGGTGAGAGTATAAGGTACCTTTCCCTTGGGGAAAAAAAAAAAAAAAGAAAATGAAGATAGGTATATATACAAATGCTCTAAATTACCAATTAGCATTCAGAGAAGAGATACTGGAATTATTGCAGATAGTTCTCTGAAAATGTCAGCTCACTGCTCAGCTGTGGTCAAAGACGAGCAGAATAGTGAGATCCTTTGGGAAAGGCATTGAGAACAAAATGAAAAATATTATTATGCTATTGTATAAATCGATGATGTTCTGGTGTCTTGAATCCTGTGTGCACTTCTGGTCTGTCCATGTCAAAAACTGAGGGGTTGACACGGAGACCTTCAATGCAAGAGGGGACGTGGCAGAGCAGAACTCCTTTAGATTGTAGAACTGGATACATCGTATGCGTTCTTGCGCACATGCTCTTTAGGATGCTTATGATGTGAATAGCTGCCAGCAAAAGGTCTTGTGTTGATATAAAAGAAAATTTCAAGTGTATCTGATACTTTATTAATTTCAAACAGAACCTGACTTTTGCTTTTATCTTTGGGTTTATTCACATAATTTAGAGTTTAATATGAAAAATGGATTTAACGGGACTGAGTGAAGGTGAAGACTGAAAGTGTAAACTGAATTGAATACTAAAGAGGGTAGATCATCCAAACTTAATAGCAAATGCTTCTTCCTTGACTATTCAAAAATAGTTTCAACTCAATACGCTTTAGCTTTCTGTATGTTAAATTAAGGTAGGCGTAAAAGGGAAAACAAAAGCTCCTTATGAAAAACACTGGCTTATGAAATGTTTTGTGTACTACAACTGTTTCTGGAAAAATTTATGTCCTCTTCTTTTTGTCATCCACGGTTGTTCTTATTTCTGTCCATATATATAACAAGAGTGGAACTTATGGGATTCATAGGAATAAGGATCATTAGTAAGGTCAATTTTTTGGCAATAAATAATGAAGTCTCTATATATCCTGTTAGTTATGATACATATTAAGTGAATGAATAAGATTACATTGGTTTTGTTTATCATCTTCTAATACAGGACTGCAAAGAAGATTTCATTGTGGTGTGAAAATCTAAACTGAACCAACTGATAATTAAAGTTGAAACTGAATCACTGAGAGTAATCTCAGGGATTCTTTCTAAATACCAGTTTAGGAACATGAATCTTATTACTTTGTTACATTGCTTCCTAGACAGTTCTAGGCAGATCAATTGATTAGAATGAACAAATAGAATAAAAAGAATAAGCATGGCTTACATTAGTAGTTAGTTTTATAGACTTGATTGTAGATAGGTGAATGTGACCAAAATCTAACCAGGTGCCAGAAAGCCAAAGAAAGAATTTTAGTTTATAATTCAAAAGGAAACATTCAAGAGGTTTTATTCCGAGACAACTGCATGCACATTCAGGATTTTATGTTCAAATTAAATCCCACTATTTCTTCCTAATTACCCAAGAGTAGCATGTGTCTACTCTTTTAGAATGTAGTCTAAATAATTTCGTGTTTAACACCAGAAGCTGTTTGTTGTGTTGTAAATTACAATAGCATTTTAGTTTCTTATTAAAAGAATGGCAAATCTGATATTTCTGCCAGTATTTTTATGTTTAACTGCTCATAAGGATAAAGTTGCAGCATATCCTTATGTCAAGGATCAGCGGGGCTTTTCTGTTCTGCGCCCTGTTCCTTCTTTCTGTTTCCTTGTGGAAATGGACAGGGTGATCTTGGATGACTGAAGTTCAGAATGCGTATAGATAAGCTTTACTTGTTTTCTTTAATTCTCGTGAGTAGGGGAAAATACAGATTTCCTCCCCCCTGTCCCCAGGTTGTCTGGATTCACAATTAGTGATTATCTTTCACCAGCTTACCATCTGCAATGTAATTTCTTGTTTGATGTATGCATCTTGTTTCTAATTGCCCTGGTTTTCTGGTGGAGATTCTTCCTGTGTGTTCAGAATAATGCTTCCTTTTATTCAGTCTCTTTAGAAGCTATCCCTTTTGTTTCATCAGAACTGCTTATGAGCTGAAATCCTGATTCCACTAAGTCCACAATTCTTCCTAAATTCAATTTTTTAATCTCTCATTTTTAAAGCCTTAGTTATTACGTAGACATCTGAATCCTAGTGCCATGCAACAAAGTATTGCTTCTTTTTAAAAGTATTTGGAGAGATGGCTTTCTCCTTTCTGAGTTTTCAAAGGCCATTGCTTAACTGTCGCCAGATAGCTAATTAATTTTACATTGAGGTATGTATTCTATACAAATGGCCTCTCTATTAATAGACAGTGGTAGCATCTGATGACCTTGCTATTCGAGAAGTGAGTTGTCTCTCTATTGTAAATCTCATGGTGTATAGAAATGTTTGCTGCATTTGTGGTTACATACCCTAGAAGCAGACTGTCATCTCAACAATTTAGAGAATGACTTAGATTTCCTTTCAATGTTGTAGAAATAAGAATAAATAGAAATAGTCAGTATCTTTGCACAACATTTTCCAAAGATGAATGTTTTATTATTAAAGTATGAAGGCTTTGAGGAACAAATAGAAGAAAATCCTTACAATAAGAAAATTGTTTCCATCTTGTAAGCAAGTTTAAATTGGGGCCTTTTCTTGCAATAAGAAGTGAGGGTAGCTATGGTGAAAGACCATTCAATGGGATATGTCTCCAGTAATTGCATTCCAGTGTCGGTCCTTTTTTGAAGAGCATCCTTATTTAAAGAAAATAAAGATAAAAAGGTCGCCACTCTTGCTGAAAAATAAATCCTGTGTCAAATGTACCTTTTAGAAATTATAAATTTGAAATCCATTATGGTCTTTTGAACAGTGCAAGGGAAAGCTATCCTGCTGTTACAGTTCATTATGACTCTTGACCAAAAGGTTCTTAGCTTTACTATGTGTTGCTTGCTATATATTTTAGATCTATGGTTCTAATTTTCTATTAAATATTTTAGATAAAGTGTACAACAATACAAACACTTGAGTTATTCCAGGCATGTACAGAAAAGAAAAAAAAAAAAGAGAAGGTTAAAGCCACGTAGAACCTGCCTTTAGACTGCATACAAATCCAGTAAGTCTAATGGTGTTGTCTCTTTCAGCATGGGAAAGCAGAAGCGTCTTAGAAATTCTGTACTACTTCTGAAAAATGCATTTAAAAAAATATACACGCAAAATATAAGCAACGGCCATCTTCCTCTTGTATGATGAATAGGAAAAGATTTTATTGAAAAGCTCTCTTTAGTAAAAAATGTGGATATTTATAATACCCCCAAATGCCATTTTTTTACTTACAGTTCTTCCGGTGCTAATTGTCAGAGCTGCCTAGAACCTTTCACAAACGCTACATTTCATGTACATATGAATGGAGAAAATTTGTATTTCCCTATAACTGTTTATTTATGCGTTTAGGTATTTATGCATCTGTATTTATAAATACATGACAAATAAATGCTTTTTTACCTTGCATGTGTTCTGAATTATTTTTATGTGGTTGTTTTCACTTGCAAACAGTGTCGCAATATGGTGTGGGTGGCTTTATGCAGAATAGATTACCTCAGGCAGACAAAATCTTTGTATGGCACCCTCCTCCCTGCCCCCAGTGCTTTTCCTACTGCATTCTTCCAGTTCAGTGTAGCCCAGAACAGAAGGTATTTTTCAAATATCACACAACAAAAGTAGTTATGTGATTCCTCAGTAAGATTAAGCTAGAAAAATGGGGATATGGAAGATCTGACAGAAACACGGGTGCTTGCAGGTTGCTGACTTTTTTGTCCTTGTTTAAATATTCCTATTTATACTTCTCACTGAAGTGATCAACCATCAGCAGGGTTACATATTAACGGTGGAGCAGCCAGAATGCTTGCTCATTTGGGGTGTGCAGGAGCTGCTACAACCTGCAGGTGCTTTAACTTCATGAGCCTAAATAGGTACCTGTGTGTTTTGAAGAAAGCTAAAGGTCTGTTTAAAATTTAAGCAAGTGGCTTCACAGCTGAAATGCATCGTGATTGATTATTCTGCTGTTGCTGAAGGTGCAGCTAATACAGCTATTAGCAGAGGCTTGACCTTTTATAGTGAATGTGCTGTTGGGAGGTGTGGAGTTTAGTTGTGTTCCTGGTCTTCTGCTGCCTCAGGTATTATTCAACTGTTGTTTTTTTACGTACGCGTACAGTAGATGTTGGCTGCTGATGTTGTAGATGTTGATGTGGTGTGCTGCGCTGTTTGCTTGGTTGGGGTCTATCTGCCTCAAGCATGCACACCAGTATAGGGGGTGGAGTGTGGTCACAGCTCTCTCCATGGCAGTCTGGTAATTGGGCTTATTTCAGCAGTTTCTTATTTATTTCATGTTATTGAGACTTTAACAGGAAATGGTCCGTGTTTTCCCATTGTACTGTAACTAGTTTATTCCCTGGGATTTCAGGAAAAAGGAGATATTGTGTGTGCCCCAATATCAATGTGCTTACAGACCAGCCTGTGTTTTGCTATAAGGTGGTTTTCTGTGATTTGTAGGACACATTGGTGCTTCTTATAATAGGATGTGCAACTAACCATCTACTTGAAACTATTTTCTGGTGAATTAACTTTGCTTTTTATGTGATTGTTATCTCTGTAAGGCCATGTAATATTGAAATGAATTCTGTCAGACAGCTCCTGCGTATTCTAATCATCAAGATAAACTTATTTTTGTTAGGTTGCCTGTGAACAAAGCAGAGATAACTGTAACACTTATCTTCAACCACTGCGCACGTGCTGTCATGTAACACTACCCGTGTATAAACTTCAGTGTCCCCAGACCTGTAGTGCTGCCAGGCTGGACTTCTGTTCAAGTTGATGCAATTTCAGTTGCCTGAGGCAAGCAGATAACCAGGCTTGACCTCCCAGTCACAGCTTCTTCAAATAGAAGTTTTCTGTAGAGATTTTGTTTTAAAGGCCTTAGTTCTTCGAAACGGAAGCATTGCTTAATGTATGCATAGAGGACACCCCCAATTGGTACGTGTCACGATTCCACAGTCTCATACAACGCAGGTGGCAGAGATACGTTTCTGTAAAAGGATAACTAATTTCTTACCGGTGGGCTTTCAAGGGCTTTTGGAGGCAGATGGCCACCCTCAAATAAAGGCTGAGGAAAGAATGAACTTTATAGTCATTGCTTCACAAGCTGGCCTGGTTCAGGTGTGAACTCAGAAAATAAGATACTCTTGAGGATTTTGGAAAAGTTTGTGAAAGCTTTTGGAAATTCTCAAAGGTTTTTATCCAAAAGGAAAATGTTAGGTTTGAATGTGTAGTTTGCTGGCTTTAGCTGTTGCTTGGTGGCTAGGAAACAGGGACAGATGAGCTGAAGCTTCAGAGGTGATGTGTCCTTTCATACCTCATCTCCGCTTGCAGGAAAAAGAAATTAAGTAGAAGGTAAGCCATAAACTAGCAGTTGATATTTGATTCTTCCTTTTTTGCAATAGAAGATTGATATCCTTTAATTTTCTGTAAAATCTTTAGTATTTGAGGATTTCAGAAGAACAACAAGTCCTGGGGGGGGAAAAAAAAAAAAAGAATCTTGTAGTACCCTCATTTTATAGAGGGAAACAGAGGCACGAAAAAGCAACTGATCTCTCGGCTTTACCGCAGACAAAGCACAGAGGAGAGGTGGCAATAACCAGGATCCCTGACTAACAGAAACACTAATGCTGAAGATAATTTACAGAGATTTCGTCAACAAACTAACTTGTCTGTAAGCAAAGAATGGCGCTGCTGTTGTAACTGTTCTGAAATGGTACTTGTTTCTTGAAATGGATATCAATAGTCCAGGGGAATGAGTGTTGGGTCAGGGAATTGCACCCTACAGTTCTGTCCTTCTCAGTAAACCTGCCAGTTCTCTTTGTCTTTGATCATAAACTCCTTTTGTGCATATTATATAACAAATAGAAGTCGCAGAGAGATGGATGATTTGAGTCAAACTTAATGATGACAGTTTCATTCCTGAGCATGGCAGCATATTTATTTATATCTACGTACATATATATGTGTATAAAAAAATTAAAAATTACTTTTGTTTTTGTCTTTGAGAGTCCCCTTTCTTGTGCTTCTCATTTTCAGCTGAAAGGGAAATTGTCAAAATAAGATATGAGTTTGAGATTTTTGTCTCACTCTCTCCTCTTTGGTGCTTTGGAATGATACTGTTTGTGACTCCTTCCACTTGTTTCACAGCGTCCTTCTCTTCCAATCTTTGATTGCTGTCTAGTCAGGTAGTATTTACCATAACATTAAAGCAAAAGCAGGTTCTGTCTGATGTACTTGAATGGGGGATTTTGGAAAGCGATGTGTGCAAGAAAGCCATGTTCTTTGCAAATTAGTCATAATCTCCTCTGATTTTAAACAAAACGTGAGCCCGCTTTCCCCGCTCGCTTCCCAATGTGAACACCAAGTGCTCCAAAGGATGATCTCTTCTGAGGGAGAAGGAAACCTAAGATAACTCACTACTGACAGAATCTTAAGGATTTTTCCATCCGGACTAAAAGATTTTTGTACCTTGACAGAAAATCAATGCTTTCTCATTCTTATTAGGCCTGTAGCAACATCATCTATAGACATCTCTACACCAGGGAAAACTTCATTTAAAGTTCCCATCGTTGCAGCCATATTGCTGCTAAAAAATCTTGGGATTCCTCATGCAGACGAGGTTCCCTTAGTCCTCCTTGTGCTAGCAGCATCAGGATGTCTCGTGAAGGGCAGGTTCCCATGGTCAGATTTGTTGCTAACTGTTCAAATTATATCGGCTCAGAAGAAGCTGACCTCTGCTTTAAGTACGGCTGTGGGAAAGCAGCTTTGTCAGTGCTAAATCTTTCAATATTGCCAGCATCTGTACATCTGCGGGAGTGGTAAATACAATGATTTACATTACCAAAGTCCTAGAACAACATGGCAGAGTATAATCTCTGGTGTATTTTGGCAAAACACATATGTTACCACTGGGAAATCTTTTGTTTATGCTTGAGGTGCTGAGAAGGTAATCGACTAATTTTGGCAATTGTTTGAGTAGGAATGTTCTTGTGTGTACACGAGCCTATCGCAAAGGCATTCTCATTATAGTTTGAATACAAACACATGAAAGCTAATGGCAATAACTAATAAAAGTAGTAAGAGGAGGGAGAGATTATGGAGAGGGTGTCTCTTAAAAGAAAGCATCGTTCAACTGCCTGCGAAGCACGCACTTGGAGGGTGGCTCGATACTTTTTTTGTGGCTGACCCAAGCAGCGTGAGCACCGTGAGACCAGAGTGGCAAGAATCAGGCTGTGGTACAGTTTCTTAAAAGATGAAGGAGAGAACAGGAGGTCCTTGAAGAAGCCTGGCATTCAGAATATGTTAGGCTTCTGAAAATTGGCAAGGAGCTGAAGTGAATTACCAAGCAGAGCTAGGGACCAACGTAAACTAACAAGTATAAATGTACGCCCGAATTTATCAGCTAAAGCCAGGCACGTTTGTGTGAGAGTTTCTTGCTAAAAGCTAAGAGTGAGCGAGTGATACATTGCTTTGATGCTCTTCAAAAGAAAATGGTTGCAATCCATATCATTTTGCTGTCAAATGTATTTGAAAAATAGGAAACGTATGTCGGATATATGTTCTGCAAACAGTTATCCACGGTATTCCAGAAGTATGTGGTTTGAAAGGTTCCTTGGAATCCACCATTCAAATCTAAATGTGTCCTGAGTTATCTTGAAATTGGTTGCCATTCTATACTATGGCAAAGTGAAGACATTGCAGAGGTTAACTTTAGCCTGGCGAAGCCTTTGATCCTGTTGCTGTCAATGGAGAGGCTCTTCCAAAGGTCTGAATTCAGAGTCTGTAAAAACGAGCGTTTTTCTTGTGTTTTAGAGGCACTACCTTTCTCTGTGGTCTATAGAAGGCTAAATTTAGTCCATAGTCCTTTGAACCCCTCTTATTCACTGGTATTTTTAAGCAAATCCTTAATTCCAGAAATGCATACTTTTAGCTCTCAGCGTATGGATACTAGCCCGATGATTGCAGTTGCATAAATGAAGACTAACCGAGAAGGGTTCCACGTTCTGATTTTTTTATTATGTCTGTTGTCCTTTGTATGGTCTTAAGAAATTTCCTTGCATCCTTTTGATTCCACTGAACAAAACTGTAAATCCACAGTGCAAAAGCGTAGAATATTCAGGTGTTCTTTTTGCTATCCTACTGCATGAGGGAAGCTCCTAGTAATTGCAGGAAGAAGTGAGAAACTTCAGGGTCAGGTAGCTCGCCACCTCTAACTGATGCTTTACTAGAACAAAATGTAGCAGGAGAGTAAAGTGCAGGAGCTGCAGCAAATTAGGCTCAGTGGCAGCAGTTAGAGTTGCTGGATGAAAGGAAAATATGGCCCATTTGTCTGGGAGCCTCTTTGGGGTTCGATGGCATGAACGGTGCTCTAAAAATGTAAAATGTTATTACATGCTATTAGAGAAGGAGTGAGCTCAGCATGCATTAGAGCAAGTGGTTGTGACAACTGAAGTGTGTATTTAAAGGGCATGCTGTTAGGGCCCCTCTTGTGTTCGCTTACCTTGTATTTATGCTTATTGCTGTTGGTGATGGACGGTGATGTACGGGTTAGTCTTCACAGCAGATGTTTTTCTGAGATAATCTTCTTCAAGTGTTTTTGTCATAGCTGTACTTTGCCTCCTCATGGATTCTTTTTTTCCTGTTTTTGGACCTAAATAATCTACTGTCACCACGCACACGTTGTTGAGTTTTGTAATTGAAGCAGACCCATAGCTGACTCGCACACCAAACTCCCAGCGTTCAGCCGTTGTGGCAACCTTGTTATTCCATTCCACTTGCTTTTCAAATGCCCCATCATCACACTGAAAAGCTCACTGTCTCTCTTGAATTTTTTTTCCCCTTTTTTTTTTTTTTTTCTTTTTTTTTTCTTTCCCCCCCCTTGTAGAGCATGATGAGTGTGGCAGCGGACAGCATAACTGTGATGAGAATGCAATCTGTACTAACACTGTCAGGGGACATAGCTGCACCTGCAAACCCGGATATGTGGGGAACGGGACCATCTGCCGAGGTAAGTCTGTTACTCTAGAAACACCATAAAAGTGGCAGACTCTATTAATATTTTCTGACAGTCACCTACGTTCTGGTAACTTGTGATGGCTGGATTCTGTCAATGATTTGCTGTAACATCTATCATCTGGCAAATGGAGTATGCATGGAGATGATGGGAATTGATTTGTGCATAACTTCTCGGCAAGAAGGAAATATTTTTTGGAATGCTAGAAAAAAAGAACTTTTCATTTGCTGTCACCAAATACTGTCATTTGAGCTAGTATCATTCAGCTTTTAAGTGATGTTCATTGTTTTATAAACTGTGCATGGTATGTGCTATCACCTTTGGCTTTTAAAATTTAATTAGATGCCTTTTAAATTAGGATAATTGTCTTTTATGCTAACATCATATGGTTGTTATTTGACTACTCACACCAGAATAGAGATTTTATTTTTTTACAAACTTTACCTTTAAATGTGTACTTTGAAGACTTCTCAGTTATGTAAACAAGAAATACTGATAGCCAGCCATGCCTTCTGTGAAGTGGTAGGTCATTTATTTAGGATGGGGTTTTTTGTTTTTGTTTCAGTAGAGAAAGAGAAGCAAATATCTTACGTAAAGACAGAGGAGGGAATTTATTAAATAGTTGGCTTAGTGAGGGCTCTGTCATGAAGTACTATTGAGTTGTAACTCGTGTTTATGAATTATTTGTCTCATAAAAAGCTATTTTTCGTCTTGTCCGGGATTGCATACTTTCTGACTTTCTAAACAGAATTGCAGTAATAGAAAACTAACTTTTTTTTTTTCTTTCAATGACAACTATTTAAATTGAGGAATGTACAGGGTAAAATATTCTGTATGGTTTGGGGGCATAAGAGGCTGGATATTAATTTTTCAGAATGTTGTAAATTGGCCAAGCAATTCCTTAAAGGAGAAAGAAGATTGATGTCATTCCTGTTTCAAGCTCAAGTTCTTCACCAAGATTAGCCTGTCAACTGCTGAATTAGCATATACCATCTGATTGCTTTTTGGTATGACTTTCTTTGGGTACTGACCATCTGCCCAAGAGCATCCCTGTATTTAAAACCGTAAAATGGTTTGTAAAGATTTAAGAAGGAATACAAAAATGTTATGAAAATGGTGGGCAAGTTAAACCTTCATCCGTCTATATTGAAGGGCAACAGGTGATACTGGGGACAAATTTATTGTAGTATGTTTTCAGTCTTTGATTACAGTAAATGTAAATTGCAGCAGAGACAACTATAGTTTGAGGGAAGTCTGAGTGAACAGCCTGTCTGTGATACCTTTTTTTTTTTCTGAGGGTAGTACAACATGACCATCTCTTAATCATATTTCTTTGAAACAGGAATGTTTGGATTAGTTCATAAAAAACATGTTTTCACATTGGTTTTTGTCATTGGCACACCTGGATATTTGGTTTAATGTGCCAAAAACTCAAAGCGAAACTCCTACTGCATATTTATTCGTCTAGTAACGTTGAACTAATGAAATTGCACTGGAGAAATGCAATAATGTTTTTACGCTCAAAGTTCTGTTGAAATCCGAGTTGTGGATAAAATATATATTACATATATTTTTTAGTATGCCTTGAATTGCACATGTGAATGTAGTTATAGTTGCCTTTTTGAGATAGATGTACATGGAAATAGAGGAACCAAAGTGCATTCTTATATTCTGACTGGGAAGCATAAATTGAAAAAACTGGAGATTGTAGAAAGGGGTTTGCAGTCTAATAATTATGAAAGTCACTAGGGATAAGAATAATCTGGCACTGCATGGAATAGTTACTACTGCAAACCGGCTAATATTAGAATCGTGTGCATTTTAGTAAATAATGAAACACTCGGTGTAAAATAGTGGTCTGAGTTTCTCAGCCTGTGGTCGCTTGAGGTTTTTACAAGTCTGGACTGCCAATTTAAGAAATGTTCCCATTCTGCCCATGGTAGCACCAGAAACACCGCTTTTGCCTCTATTTTTACCAAGTTTAATGGTGGTACGTTACCAGTCATAGCAGTTTCCTTGCACAAATGCTAGGGTTGGCACAAGGAAAGAGGTGTGAATGCGTTAGGACAACTATAAAAGGCTTATGTTGTTTTGTAGTAATGTTTTGGGGCTTTACCTTCAGGCAATATAGATTGGAAAAAAATAGATATAAGCCAAGGTGATAAGTTTAATGTAGTACCGTCTGAAGATATGATAAACATTTCTCCTTGAGTCATCTGTAAGTGCTTTATAAATGTTTGCATGTTATAGATGTGCGCATATACAAAACAGTTGTTCTGACTACTTCTGAAATAACCTATCTCTGCAGTTCAATAAGAAATCTTGCTAATATTGTCCAACAAAACCATAAATAGAAAAATAGTAATTTCATGATGAGAGAAAAGGGCTGGCTTTGTGCCTGATTCTACAATCTATTTCAACAGTCTATTTTAGCAATGTTATAAAAAATAAAATCAGAGTAATGTTCCGTTTTGAATTTGCTGGATAACACTGTGATAGTCTTTATAATAAAACCAGAATGCTGTTACTTGTATTTTAGAAAAGAAGATGTATGTGTAGTTAAATTAAATTGCATGGTGAACTACTGGTAAACGTAATGAAATGACTCTGGCACGACTCTGTGATGTTTGCATTTTTTGTGAAAAGTTATGGAGAAATAGAAAGGACAGAAATAATCTAGATATGAATATTATGATTTCTGGGGATTTAGAAATAAAAACAAAAAACAAATGTTGGAGAGGAAAGCAAATATTTAAAAAAAATCTGTATAATCAGGCTGTCATATTTGAGTAGAAAAATAAATTTCATGCATAAGGAATTGCTTTACTGTAAATGTGGTAGACTAGACTATGTAATTAAGGACTGGATTGTGTCAAACTAGATGTGGAAACTGTCATGAAGGAAGGTGGTGGAAAAGAGCGCAGACCGAGACCAAATGCACTTCTGCATTAAAATAGATACTGCCATAGTTTAAGTGACATAAAAACGGAAAGAGAAGCGGAGATGAACACAGGAAAATCTTTATAAATACATAGTTACCAATATCTAGACTGCGAGACCGTATAATAGAGACAAATAAGACTTATTTACTATGGATGCTCTCAATTTCACTGTAAGAAGTGGGCTTTAGCACCTCAGAAAGGCACTGAAATTTTGGCAATAGATCAGAACAGAATGAGGCTGAGATGAGCTGAAATGACAAGGCAGGACAATGCTGTGCCATCACCATTAGTAAATTTGACAGAATACTGGACCCAGAATCAGACAGATTATATCTTAGGATTTCTTCAGAAAATGAAAAGTAAAATAGGGAGATCTTTGCCTGAAGAAATTACAGCATTAAAGGCAGAGGACAGAGGTATAACTAGTCGAATAGAGATTCTGAATCTACAGATTTGTTAAGTTGCTCTTTTCTATGAAGGAAACTTTGAAAAAATTCAAAAGAACTAAGAGCGATTCGGGAAATAGAAGATGTTGTAGGTGGGTAACAGAAGACTCATGCCATGCCCTTTTACTTGAATTACGTACGTGAAATACAGAATTCATGGGTGAGGGTGCAGTAAGGACTATTGGAGCAATTTCACTAAACTTCAGGGTAGGATTTAATAGTGTACCATAAAGGCAATTAATTTAGGGTAGAAGGGAAGGGTAATGAAAAATGGTTTAGCAAGTGAGTGTTCTAGTTGTTTTTTTTTTTTTTTTTTTTTTAAAAAAGGTGTGGTGGGCAAATGACTACCTGGTACAACATGGCACTTTGCAGTGTGCCTGTCAGGATGGGCATTGTAGGAAATCAGTGTTTAGTGGCAGTGGTTAGATGAAAGAAGTCTTATTTTCCTAGGACAGCCAGGTTTATGAATAACCCGTCACCTGTAGACAGGGTTGTGTGTGTGAGAGTAAAGCTCTGTCATGTATAAAATGAGTAAAACTCCCTGTCGTGACTCTAGCTGAAGAACTAGGGATATTGAATACAGAGACAAATACCATATTTAGACTATAAAGGCTCTTGGTCTGTGGACTGTTGCAGTGTTTCTGCGTGAATCTGGGAGGCTGGAAAATGCGTACAGGGAAAACATCGTTCTCTGCTTTTTGTCTTGGTAAGTTCTAGTTCCAGTTCCACTTGGCAGCCTTGCACCACGTGCTGTGGATGTGACGTGTTGAAGTGGGATGTGGCGTTTGTTAAAACATAAAGGACCTCGTGCTCCACCATCTACTTTACCGTAGCGAGATGGAAGCTAGAGAATATTTGCTGTGGGACGTACAGTCCTACAGTTTAGCAGAAGTTTATTATGGAGCTTACTCCTTGTACCACAGACTGAAAGCAAAGAAAGGAGCCAAGGTATATTGAAACATCAGCAGGTTTCCGAAAATAATTGATGACGTTTGGGATTAAATGCCTTAAAACGAACAAACAAAACCCCACCCATCAGATTTTGTAGGGAGTATAGATCTGACTTTTCAGCACGAACAATGCACAAGTCACCATCAAGGTTTTGTTGCAATCGGTTGTTTTCTTTTGTACAAGGAGACCTACGTGTAGTATACAAGCCTTGTCCTAGCTCTTGGTGTTTTGTTCCAAATGTTTGTTTTAAAGTATAAATTCTGCCCAGAGAAGTCCTTATATATTCAGAAAAATAGAAGTAGCCTTGAATATACTCGGGAGGTAAACAGGAGTAATTCTTCTGAAACACAGACAGGGTGTGTGTGTTAATCTTTTTTTTTCGTATATCTCTGTAGCGGGCAATGAACAGAAGGCCAGCACTTAAGTGCAAATATTTTTCATTGTACTTCTATATTTTACTTGTGTAGTCTGTCTAACAGGTATATTTAGTGTGCTATTAATATCTCATTTAGTGGTTTCTACTGAAGTGTAGATTTATTAGAATGATTAAACGAGGTGGATTTAGTTACAGTCATAAACCTTAAAACAAATGTGTGAGATATGACTGATGCCTGGGCAGAGAAACATTAGGTATTGTGAAATAAAAATCAAAATGGTGTTTATTCTAATCAGTATTCAGGCTGTAGAATGGTTTATTTCTGCCAGAGTATAGAATATGATTTCCCCCTCCTCCCCCACGTCGTTACATTCTTCTGAAGCATTTCACAGGAGACACTTAAGGGATTACAACTCGGTGTATGGTGGAGTCTTAAAGATGAAAGCCATTCTTTTTCAGTGGCTCAGTTCTTCTGGTGTAATCTGGAAGTCCACGTTAGTTTCTTAATTGTACTGTAGTTCTTTGCATATTTTTGCCTTGGAAGGTGTGTTTGGGAGTGCGGTTGTTACTGATGAACTTACTGGTCACTTCATGAATAACATGTTGGGAACCTGATATGAAAATTAACCAGATTTTGAACAGATACTCTTATCTTTTGTAAGGTAATGGGAATAATCATATGGAGTCTTTATTCATAATACACTCAGAATGTTTACTGATTACCATAGTACGTCACAGGCTTGAAAATTGCTTCTGTTTGATGTAAATCAGTAAGTTGGCCTATTTTACACTGTTTTAATCACAAATTGTAATTGGATGGACGTGTTGTTTTAACAAATGGCAGTCTCGGAGCTTTCTTTCGTTGCAGCTTTCTTCTTTGTTTCCAAGCAGGTATTTCTTTTTTAAAGTAATTCTTAGTCTGAAATATATTTAATAATCCGAAAGACGTGCCCATGAAGGAAATTGTCTATCTTCCAACGTGTAGGCAGTATAGTGATGGTGTAGTAAATAGATGACTAAAGACAAAGAAATTTTCATCTGTTAGGAAATTTCACCTGCTATGAAAAATACTCAAGAGTATTTTTAGTAAGAGCTAAAGAAGAAAAAAAGAAAAAAACCCAACAGTCTGTGGTTATTTCTGTGCTGGGTTGTCTGCTTTTTGTGTCCCTTTTACATTGACATCAGCAATGCTAAGGTAGATTAACTTTAAATGCCAGCAATGTGAGACAGTCAGACGTGCTGATATCTTGATATTAAAGCATATCAGATCACTGTAAGGTGACTAACTGCCACTTAGGTTTATGTTTTTTGCATGTATGTGTGTCTGTTGGAGGTGGAGTTGAAAGTCTTTATGGAGCATTGGAGTACGTTATGAATAATATGTAGGCCGAGACTAAAGTGGAAAGGAACAAACACGTCTTTCCCTATAGCCTTCGATTTTTGTAGCTGTAAGGCTTTGAATGGTTGATGTGCCTTACCGTGGCTTTAATTGCTGTTTTGGTGTAATATTCACAGATCTCAAGAAAGAAGATGGGAGTTTTGACTCATGCTGAGATTCTCATCTTCATTCTTCACAGTCTTGAGCTTTGTGTAGTTTTTTTATACCTAATACATAGTGAATAAATCGCTGCAAAAGCAGATAAGTGCATTCGCATGCATTTTGGTGTCACTTGGCCCATGTGGAAAATGCCATGGCAAATGTAAGGTGCGGGATAGTCACACTTTTGGGGTGAAGCATTCTGGATGTAACCGATTTAATAATTTTAACCCAATACACAGTTACACAACAGCGCAATTAGAATTCTTACAGATTTTTCATTCTAAAACTAGCATGGTTGGAGTCAGAATCAAGACAGTCTGATTGAAACCACTGAATTTTCAATAGTACTGAAGTTTTAATGTAAGAATATTTGTATTTTTGTTTATGATTAGATAGTTATAAAGTGTGTACGTTTGTTGTAATGGCTATGTTTGTGTTGGATTTTGAGTTATATAAACTCCCTTTGTAAATTATTTGCCACATACTTTTTAAGGTCCTTCCCTGCAAATGTTGTTCTTGGTTTGGTTTGGGACTCTGATTTAAAACAATTTTGATGAAATTAAGATGATTTATGATAATTTTTTCTTGCCCTTAGAACGTCATCACCTAAATTTAGTCGTGTGAGATGTTGAAATTCAGGCGTAATTAGTTTTGTATTAAGAGCTAAGCTATACATATCCACCACTATGCGGTTCAATTTTACAGCCTCACTAAGGGCACAATATTTCCTGCTGATTGGATCCTGTTCTGTGTGTGAGATTGTTCAAGATGATTTAGAATGCACATCAGTTATGGAAATAGATGATTTAAAACCCATGTTTAATGTAACTTGTCAGAATCCAGATCCTGATCTGTTTGCTGTCATAGATTGTCTCCCCGCACTAGATTTATAGCTAATTTAAAAAGAGTGTAGTGCTGATTCATGCTTGCTGAAGAAATGGTCCAGTCCAGAGCAACTGTTTTATCTGCATAAAAGGAAGGAAACACTGTAGTTACCTGAAATATTTTAAAACTTCATCTGACAGGTTCTTCTGCTCGTATGAGTAAGTCTAAAGAGCTCATCAGACCTACTCGTAAATGTTTATGAGGGTTCCTAGGTTCAGATTCTGAATCAGAGATTCTCTCATTGACTCAGTTGCTTATTGTGTCCTATTGCTTTGGTTTACATTTGTTTGTTTAGAATCAGCAGTTCCCTCTAGGATCATGGTCCTATATGGCATGTACAAAAGAATTGCAAAGTGTGGTGGGTTGACCCTGGCTGGATGCCAGTTGCCCACCGAAGCTGCTCTATCACCGTCCCCCTCAGCTGGACAGGGGAGAGAAAATATAACGAAAGGCTCGTGGGTCGAGATGAGGACAGGGAGAGATCACTCGCCAATTACCGTCACGGGCGAAACAGACTCGACTTGGGGAAACTAGTTGAATTTATTAGCAATCAAATCAGAGCAGGGTAATGAGAAGTAAACACCAAATCTTAAAACACCTTCCCCCAACCCCTCCCTTCTTCCCAGGCACAGCTTCACTCCTGAATTCTCTACCTTCTACCCCGCCAGCAGCACAGGGGGACGGGGAATGGGGGTTGGGGTCAGTTCATCACACGTTGTCTCTGCCGCTCCTTCCTCCTCAGGGGCAGGACTCCTCACACTCTTCCCCTGCTCCAGCGTGGGGTCCCTCCCACAGGAGACAGTCCTCCGTGAACTTCAACGTGGGTCCTTCCCACGGGCTGCAGTTCTTCACACACTGCTCCAGCGTGGGTCCCTCCCACGGGCTGCAGTCCTTCAGGCACAGCCTGCTCCAGCGTGGGTCCCTTCCCCGGGCTGCAGTCCTTCAGGCACAGCCTGCTCCAGCGTGGGTCCCTTCCCCGGGCTGCAGTCCTTCAGGCACAGCCTGCTCCAGCATGGGTCCCCCGCGGGGTCACGAGTCCTGCCAGCAAACCTGCTCCAGCCTGGGCTCCTCTCTCCACGGGGCCGCAGGTCCTGCCAGGAGCCTGCTCCAGCGCGGGCTTCCCACAGAACTCCTTCGGGCATCCCCCTGCTCCGGCGTGGGGTCCTCCCCGGGCTGCAGGTGGAGATCTGCTCCCCCGTGGACCTCCCTGGGCTGCAGGGGGACAGCCTGCCTCACCATGGTCTTCCCCACGGGCTGCAGGGGAATCTCTGCTCCGGAGCCTGGAGCATCTCCTCCTCCTCCTTCTGCACTGACCTGGGGGTCTGCAGGGCTGTTTCTCTCAGATATTCTCACTCCTCTTTCCTGGCTGCAGTTGCACAGGGGTTTTTTCCCCCCTTCTTAAATATGTTATCTGTGAGGCGCTACCACCATTGCTGATGTGCTCGGCCTTGGCCAGCGGCAGGTCCGTCTTGGAGCCGACTGGCATTGGCTCTGTTGGACAAGGGGGAAACTTCTAGCAGCTTCTCACAGAAGCCACCCCTGTAGCCGCCCCCCAAAAAAACCTTGCCACACAAACCTAATACACAAGGTGATGACAAGTTAACAGGTATGTTCCCCACAATCTCCTGCGCAGTAAAACTGGGTTGTATAGGAACATGGGACTATTTCAATATTCATTGCTTTCTCTTTTAAAACAGTACTTAATAAAAGCAAAAATGTGAAGATTTTACTTTAATGTCTGCACCATACATTGTATTTTCTACACTCTGTTTGAGATCACCTCAGTCAGTAACTCCTCCTGCCTGCAGCAGGTCTCTGTCCCAGAACCCCTTGAGGAGCCCAATCCAGAGTCTCCTGAAGTCAAGAAGCAGCTTTCTAATGTTGCTAGAGTGGTTCATTCATGGCCCCCAAATTAGTACTTTTTTCTTCCCTCCTGCAGTATTAAAATCTAAAATTGGAACAAAAAATATCAATTATTAAGTCCTCAAACACACCCTTCGTTCAAAGAACTTATTCGCTGTGCTCTACTGCTTTTTTTGACAGTAGAGGAATAGACACCATGGTCAGTCATTTGGTCTGCAGTACCGTGTGCTTTAAACTCGTAATCCTTACGATGTGTGAAACCCAGTCTGTTTAGATCTGTGACTCTCCTGGCCTGCCTAGGAGCTTGCCGTGCCATTATTTGGAACAAAGTACTTATTTTTTCATGGTGGGTGGGAAAAATCAGTTCACTAAGAGCATCTTGAAATATATCACTGCACAAAGCCTGTTGCAGCTTTGGCTTGACTCTGTGCTGCAATAGGAGCTCAATAGCAGCACTGGGCTCGCTCTGTCTTGTGAAATCAGTTACAGTGTGCAACCATTGCAGGATTAACGTATACGGAACAGGCACATTAAAAGGCAGGAGGATGCCAAAACCATGAAATTCTTTCTGTTCCCTGTAGAATATAACCAAACAATATTGAAAACTGAACATGTAAATATTTTGCCCAAGTGTAAAATAAGAGCATTGCAGTTATTATTTTTGGCAACAGGAGCGCTACTGCTGCAGAAGGAAGTACTTTTTCACACAGTACATAATTAATGTGGAGAACCATTGGTCACAGGGTGGTGAGGAGGCTAGACGGATTGAAAAAGCTGCCGCGCATAGGAAGAAAATCCCAATCAGTGGATGCGCAGTATTTGGTTTGAGGAAGGTCATGGGGAATCCTTAGGAAGTGTCACAAGATCCTTGCCCTGTTCTTTCCCTTGACATTCATTATGGACTGTAGTCAGAGAGAGGATGCTGGGCTAGTAGGCCCTCTGGAATGACCTAGTTGATTTATTTTTATGTTCTTCTGGCTGAGATTGTTATTAGAGCAATCCCTTTTTGGTAAGGATAATATTAGCCATTTATTTATGTACTTTTTATTTGTACAAAGGGGTCACTGAGATTTTCAAAGGGGGTTTGCGGGGCTGTTCTTTACCATAGCAGTGGAATAGACTCCAGCCAGAAAACTTCTTTCAGCCTTCTGTTCCCGTGAATTTCCCACACTACGGTAAACCAAGGTAAAAACATTAAGTGATTTGTCAAACGTGACACACACAGTCAGTACCTGATTCAGGATTCAGACGCCGTTCCCAGACTGACAGGTCTGTTTCTAAACCATTGGGCTGTGATTTCTCCACAGAAACTATCAAAAGTATTTTAAAAATACCTGAGGAATCAAACCAAAAGAAACATTAAGACTCCAAAATCAAGCATTTGGGGATATTTATAATTTAGGTCACCTGTTCAGTCTTAAATCACTTGTAACCACTGCTGAAATACAGTCCTTACTGATAAAATCACAGGTGGTGTGGGTTTTTTTTGGTCCCTCTGCCTCGTTCAGTGCACGGTATAAAGACATCAATCAGTGAAGGAGTTGAAGTCCTGAAAGTAGGTATTCAGTGTTTATTATTTTTGCCGTTCATTGTGTGATCCTATTACTATTAGCTGCTGTCCCAGTACCTGTACTGAATTTAGGATGTTACCAGGTCCTTCAGAAACCAATCTATATTGTTCTTATTAAATGATTGCAACGGAGTGAAAATGTACCTTAGCCGCCTTTACATCAGCTCTCCGCTATCAGCGTAGCGTGGCGGTTTAGTTGTTCGAGCATTTGTCCAGGTTTTCAGGAGGGGCCTGTAACATTCTTTTATGTTTTTCCGTGACTCGAGGAGGATGATGTTACTCTTTGTGGTCTTGCCATTGGAGGAGGATGTGGGACAAGGGCTTCAGTTCCAGGTTCCCAGGCAAGTGTGTTACAGTTGACTTCCCTCTCTGCAGCGCCTGCAGTCCTCGTTGTTTTCCCATTCCCTCTGTTCCCCAGCTACACCCTTCCTCTGTGTCTTTGTCCTCTCCTGCTTTGGTGTGGCTCGTGCACCATCGTGACACGTGATGAATGCTGGAAGAATATTAAGAGGGCGTGATTAAACGTTTACAAACTGAGATGATTCAGAGATGTGGCAAAAGGCACATCCTGCAAATCTCTGTGTCAAAGTGGGGGGCCCAGGGACAGGGGAGAGTCTAGGAAAAAAACAACAACAAAAAAACCAAACCAAAACCCCCTACCTGTTACTTATTTTGAGAAATAGATGGATTTTTTGCTACAATGCAGCTTCTGGTAGATATCCAGCGTAGGAACAACTTAATTACAAATGGTTTACTTGACCACGTTACTGAAAATGGTATTTTATAGTAAGGAAAACTTGGATTGCCTTGCACGTAGGTATCGCTTACTTTGTTTGCATGAGTTAGGTTGGCTGGCTTACTAGTTTTGGAGGTTGTATTTAGTGGTTGGGCACTGGGAACGGCAAGTCTGGAAGCCGTGCAGGATGTTTGATGGGATAATTTGCATGTTTTTATCTGGAAAGAGTCTCCAGTTCAGCTGTTTCACAGTGGTGCTGGTGTTTTAGTCTCTGCAACATGCTGAAAAGTTGAGGCACCCCTGTGTGTGTATAGAGTTCTTATCTAAAGTGTTCAACGATAAAAATAATAAATGTGGCTATGCTAAGCGAGCATATGCTAAGTACAAGACTAATGGCAAGCTTAAACAGTGTACTGTGAATGGTACCTGAAAGAAATGTTGACGTGAAAAAGAATCTATTGCAGAACCTACTAGAAAAAACAAATGGTGCTTTGAAGATTGTATCATCAAAATGAATTATTAGGTGAATTCAGTACACGAACTACAAGAAGAATGTGAGTTAAAATAGCTTAGAACACATTACGTGCAGAGGGAATTAGAAGTTAAAGTAAACCAAGTAGAGGTGGGAATTGAAGGGGTCCCACTTTTCAACGTGATTTAAAATTCAGTCATCCAAGAGTAAAAATGAACAATTTGTATGTCATAAAAACTAAGAGGTTTTATTTAGGTATTCCTGAAGGGCTAGAGCTGCGTGACCTATGTTGTTATTCTGCTGATAAATACTCAAGCATCTTAGTGTGTCACCTTGATGGCGCTTGCACTTTTCTCTCTTTTTTTTTTTTTTTTTTTTTGGTTGCGTGTCTGAAGACGGGAATTGTCAGGCTGGATTTTTGAAGCTAAACTTCAAAACTGACTACTTATTTGAAGGCTACGTGCTACACAGGCACATCAAGCAGGGCTTGAAATTTTAAAATGATGTAAAATTCACAAATGCACCTTTGTTGTTTAAAAAAGTAAAAGCCATACGCATCCGTATCTTTGTGCACGTCCATTTTATCCGTCTTCCCCTGTAGCCTGTTAATTATGTTGTAGCCTCAAGGGTATACATATATGCCTCCCATAGATTATGGCACGCGTTTGCTGCCACTGATGAACAGACTGGATAACTGTTCTCCACTGTCACTTGTACTATTAAAATGTATCCGCCTATTCCCTCGAGCATATGATTTTGCAGTGTCTGATGGCTTTGCGAAGGAGCTGCTGTGAGTGGAAAGCCCTGGGATGGAATAAAATGGCAGTTGGGTGTGGAGCTACTAGAACACTTGCAGAGTTTAAGTAGGCAATATCCATTCCCCTGCATTAATTATAATGGTTTACGGATGCTCATTAATATGCCACTTTTATTACTGAGACACATGGCTGTACTGCTTTCCTGACACCTATTATTTCCTCCCTCTGAACAGAACAAAGGAAACAATAGTCGTCTGACATTGCCATGACATACGTTATTTTCCAATAAAAGATTGAGGTAATCAAATCAGTCCTGCGTGCACAGCGCAGTATTCCCTTAGCCTTTGGAGAGAGGCAAGTGAGAAAATTCTTAATGTGGTAATTTTAGACCTGACTGAGCAAGGTATGTGTCTAACTAAAAGTAAGTGATTGACTCCAATGAGACTACTTGCATAATTAGGCACTTGGTTTTTTAGTTTCATGCTGAATATGTTTTGCGGTGTTTATATTGCACAGGTTAGAATAAACACAGACGGCGAGCATTCATCTTTTGCTGTGGGTATCAAGGGGAGGTTGAATTCATCGTATCTGAAGAAAGGATAACTGAATAGCCAAATCCACCTATCGCTTATCTTTGAATACTTGGCAAATAGAGTGGGCTTAGAAGAAGGTTTAGAAACTAATTTTCTGTGGCATCACAGAGAAGTAGTCGGAGCCAAAATAAAAATGAGTGGGAATCTGTAAGTGGTTGCTAATGGTTATTGCCAAGTGATTTTGAGTGCTCCATTACTTATTTATTCATTCTTTTTCTGCCGTAAAAGCATTGGAATTTGGAAGTAGCTCAGATGTTAAAGTTTGATCCACTGAGTGTTTGTACCCGTTGCATTAAATGTTCATCAGGTGAAAGAAAAAGAAACAAAAAATCACCTGCACGCAGCTGGAGTGGAGGACAGGCAATATACTTCCCATCTTACGTCTGCTTGCTGTAACCACTAACACAGGGAGCTATGCATCCGTGCTCTTGCTTTTCTGCTCTCATGTTTCCCACGTGTTCAGTTGTGGGATGAGAGTGATAAAGATGGGAAATCTCTCTTGCTTCCCTTGCCACAGTGCTTGCTTTTTTTTTTTTTTTTTTTTTTTTTTGGAAACAAATGAGCTCTGGGTTTCATTTCTTTTAGAGTGAGGGAGAGTTAACCCTCACGCTTCCGCAATTCCCGGACAAGAGCTTCGGCAGCAAATTACGCAGAGCATCGGTGATGGCATGTCCCCCTCGCCTTGATTCGCGTGGACCTGTGTGGCGTGAGGCAGGAGGCTCTTTGTGGCAGTCAGTGCTTTCGGTGGGACTCCCTGGTAGACTCTTGGGACACTTGGGCATGAGGACATTGGGGTTGGGAGTCCGCGCAGACTGAGGCAGATTGTTTTCCACTTATTCCAGGTGACAGCGCCTCATTCTGTGCCAAAGGCTTATGTGTCGTCTCAAGGTTTCTGTGCAAAACACGGGTTCCTGGCGTCTCTAATGGGGCTCGGTGGGTAGGCTGGAGTGACGAGCTGAGGAGGAATGCTGAATGGCATTTTCAGATACAGTTGGCTGCCTTCTGTCCACATGGCATTTGAGGCATGCGAGTGCTTTTTCGGATCTTTCCCTGTGCGTTTTTCCTTTACGTATTACTTATATTACTGTTCCTATCGGTCTGAATGTCTACTGGGGAGAGTTACACCTAGCGATAGAGTAAATTATACCTAATGCATGAAATCAATTGCGTGAAAACAAGTGTAATTAACTGTCACTGATAAAGGTAGATGTTAGAAATTTGCAAGCGGTGTTTCTTTGTGCCGAGTACTTAAAACTGAAGATTGCACATGAAACAGAAGTATGATATACATCTTGAAATATAATTTCAGGTACTTTTATGATGTGTTTTTAAGCTCTGAACTGTGATTTTTGTATAGGCTTCAAAATCTTTTATATTGCTGTGTTCCAGCAGACAGTGAGAAATATGCTGGCCTTCAGCGCAAATAAACTGTGCTGTAGAATGTGACTGAGCTTAATATTAGCAAACCTGGCATAGTGTATTTGCATCTGAATATAGTTATTTAATTGTTATTTAAACTTTAAATGTTCTTTCCGACACTGTGACCCTGATGAACCTTGTAAACTGTCTCCTAGGTCATACCAGACAGGTCCAGTCAGGCTTCCATCTGTTCGAGGTAGGCATGCTAGGCACATGTTAATAAGAGGGCAGATATAAGAGGACAGATAGTCTGTTCTTGCCTTGAAAATTACATTTGACAGATAATATTTCAAACTGCTGCAAGAGCTTAAGCTGTTACTTCTCATGAAATTGTGCAGGTATCGCGAGAAAAAGCATCTTCGTTAAGAATTTGTTTGTGCCGTTTAAAGAATACGCGCACACTTCTGACACCACTGTTTATTTGTAGCATACTGCAGTGCTGAAATGCTCTGCAGGACTGATTGCTCTCAAGTGTCATAGGTTGCATTCATGTGTCTCATATTGGCAACTTCAACATACTGCAAAAGCAACATTTATCTCCACTTAGCGGAGCCACTTAAGCTCTTCTCTCATCCACAGACTGACTCTGCTGTACAAGGACGAAAATACTTGTAATATAAGGGAAATGATTTTAACCCTACAGCTGGTAACACATTAGTTTATAAAATGTGCAGTGATGGAGGATGCTGAAGTTGGTGCCTATGCAGGCAGTTATTCGCATTTATGTGGACGGTGACATTTGTTCATGAGCACTGTTGAACACACGTTCAGAGGCTTTAACACAGCCTTTTTAGCGTGTGTGCGCAGTGATAAATGGGCGTAGATGTGGAAATGTCAGAAAAGCGAGCGGTCTTACTGGAGAGGAGGAAAGTAGAAACTTTCATGCAATGATATTTGAATTTGGCTTACACTTAGCAAAGGGAGAAGACCGAGACCATCTCCACATCACGCAGTGGAGCGTGGCCCGGTATCGTGGGCAGCTCGGATTGTGCCGCGATGGTCTCTGGAGCATTGTGCGAGGTCCATTTTTTTCTTTGTATGTAGTAACCTGAAGTCAATTTAAGATTTTCCGTCATGTTTCCGCTATTATTTTTATGTAATTGAGATGCTAATATAATTACCAGTTATTGTTGAACCCAGCCTGCCCGCCTTTTTGTGAAAGTCCCCAGTTAAATAATTAGCCTTATTCAGTCACATTAGGTATTTCTCATTAAACTGTAATAATTTGAAAAGTCTTCCAGTAAGTCAGGTGAGACTTTCTCATGAATGTATGGTAATTATATTGGTGATAGATCATATGAAAATATCTTCTGCTAGCAGGGTTATTTGCATTTCACTTGCAATGTCGACTAGCTGACATGAAATCTCTTTTTATTGCGTTATTTCAAGGATGCAGGGAAGTGAGTACTGGGTATAAAACAATGTGAAGACGCATAGATCTTGTAAGTTTGAACCAACACAAAGTTTAATGTGATTTTTTTTTTTCCAAGCCCAAAATCAGTGCAGACGTTTGGAAGGTTCACATCTGATCCTCAGCAGTTGCAGATCGTATTTATTAATCTCATTACGTAGCTGTGCATTTGAGCAGTGCTGAAAGAAGCATTTGTGCAACACAACTGCAATATTCCTGTTATGTTTGTGTTGTGACTGCTGCATTGCCAAAATACAGTTTTATTGCAAGTCTGCTTCTTCAAAACTGTATGTTAGAAGCCAGAATTTGTATTGTTAAATGAAATGTAGGAAATTCAAGTACATTTCAGTGCAAAACAGTAATCATATATTGAGCTGGTCAATTGCTTTAAAAGAAATGAGAACTATATAACCCACAAATCAAAAAGAGAGTTGACTCTAGCTTCTTTTGACATGAAACTGTTTTCATTGTGTAGTTAAATGCATACCGTGATCAATTCTTAAGATGTGGAGCAGCTTTTGTGGCTTGTGTCACTTGAATAGCTTCTACTTTGTCTGTAAGTATAAGAATAAATCACAAAATGATCTATTAGGAAGCCTGTAAGGCCCAATACTGCAGTGTTGTTGCACTGAGTTGTGTGTGATTGTGACAGCAATTACTTGGATTTTGGGACAAGGGAAAACGATGATTTATTAGTGTTTTGGTTTTTTGACTGAGGCATTTGCTATGCTGTATAACTTCCCTATATTGATAATGTATTCTCTGCAATTTCTGTGTTAGGACAAATTTTCTGAAACCGACACCAGCTTTTGTGGTGGTGTTTGTAGAATCAGAGAATCGTTTAGGTTGGAAAACACCCTTAAGATCATCGAGTCCAACCGTAAGTGGTTGTAGTGATCAGATGAGGGCGATACTAAACCTGGCTTGTTGAATGCAGGCTATACGGATGGGCTGTCCTTGCTTTCATCGGCCTTTTTCATGGGATCCCTTCAAATCCAGGTTGTGCGAGCTCTGCCACTGCTGAGTTGCTTGGTCCCTGTATGCTTTTGTGTAACGTGATCAACGTTGATTGGATAAATGTATAGGCGGAAGGAGAATCGGGCAAGTTCAGTGGCTCCGTGAGACAGATACGGAAACCTCCTCCACGGTCTGCTCATCGAGTCAATTGGATCGGTCAGATCCAAATTGTCTCCTCTGCCCTGCAGGAGCTCCAGCTTCTCCAGTTGTTCAGTGCTTCTGTACACAGAACAAATGGAGACTATATTTTGTACAGATTGTTGTCACTGTCTTAGAACACCAGTTAATAAGGGCACGGAAGCAAGTTTGTTACTAATGCCTGTCACTGCCCGCAGCCATCACTGCAGCGTGTGGACTGGTGAGAAACAGAAGACAGGGTAATCCAAGGAAGCAACATACCGCAGTTGTCTGATTCCCTTCTCGTCTTATATTTTCCCTTCTGATTTTAATGACACAGTCAGTGGACAGACTCTAGCCCTTGGAGTTATTTCGGATTGTCTTTGATTTTTTTTTTTTTTTTTCTTTCTTCTTTTTTCTTTCATTTCTTTCTGACTTCCAAATTGCTGCCATCGTTGCCCAGGAGCCTCTGCTGAAAGGGCAGGACCTGTGGACTGTCCTGAGGGTGTTCTTTTTATTGGTTCATGGAACAACCAGCTAACTGAGTTGTAGAGCGAAGGTTTTAGGTTTGCTCTTCCACAGAATGAAGCATAGGAACTGTTTCAGTGCATTTATTTTCCACTAGCTCCAGTAAAGGAGTATATTAAGGTCACTTTTTCTCCCAAGTCTCCCAGCTGGCAACATAAAATGTTGCTTCACCACCAGGAGAGCATTTCTTTTGCTGTCATGTGATGTTGGGGGTTAGCCTTGCTTTTTAGCTGATTGGGTAGAAGGATACCTCAGTGTATTTGGTTTATTGATTTTTGAAAAATACATGCTGTGAAATTAAATGAATAGCTAAATGCTAAACTGTTAGGAAGAAATGCCCCTTTAGTGTCTTTTAGGTTAGAATTTATCAAGACAAATACTTCCCATTTTAAATTCAGCGTACCACCACAGACCAAATAGACAATTATTTTCAAATGGGTTTTTCTTTGCTAGTTGATTTAGTGTGAATGAAATCTAGATTGACAGTCCTAAAGGCAGAAGTTCTCAACTCAGTTTATACCTAGTGTAACACTGACAGTAAGAAGGAGAACTGCCATTCCCTTGGCAAGGGGCAGGCTATAAACTCCAGGAGGCCTAGTCTTCAATGGCCAGCAGCAAACTTGTAAAATACGGTCAATTATTTTCATTAGACTTTGCTATTGGGCCACCGCTAAAAGGATTACTTTATTTTTACAGTCTGTTTTAGCGTTAGAATCTTTATCTTCCTATCTGCATGAACCTTTATGTCTTTCTCATGCATCTTCATTTTTGGTTCTTCACCCTCTGTTTCCTCTTCGAAAGCAAGAAACTTGTGAATATTCTGGTCGGAAACTTACATTTCAGAGTTTGCCACAAAAAGTTGATCACAGAATGTCAATTTTACACATTTCAAGAAAGACTTTTTTCTTGATTATTTCTTGTCCAACATTAGAAGCATCTCTAATTGTGAACTTTAAATAGGAGTACAAGCGTGGCCAGCTTGTACAGTGAGAAAATGTTTAATTTCCAATTAAGTATTGGGGCAGCAATGCCTTGGGGGCAGAAAGGCAAGAGGGGGGAGGAATTTTGTCAGTTTGCTGACTGGGTGATTATTAGCAATAGGAGATACTGAAACTTAATTAGAGTTTCTGATCTGGAACAGTGTATTAGGTTTAATTATGTCTGGAAGTCTTGTATTTTACACTTTTTCTTTTAATTAAAATGTATGAATTTAAGAAGCAAACTTCTAAATCTTACAGTCTGGGCAGACCAAGAGCAAGAAGAGACTACGTTGTCTACATTATGCCATATTAAAAAAATACCAGTGGTAAAAGCTGAGGAAGGTGGGGGGGGGGGGGAAGAGTGACTTAAATATCTGACCTGTAAGAAATGAAATGAATTCTAATAGCGTACAAAGCTAGGCTTCTTGGCAGAACTCCAGCCAATACCGATGCGATCCGATCTGTTCATCCTGTTCTGTGTTTGTCATGGGGTCACGCTGCGCTGTTGATAGTCCCATCTTTGATCTGATCCAATATGGAGAGCATTTAGAATCATGCAAAGGCGATCCCCGAGTGTCCTGGGGAAATTCCAGTTGCTGTCCAGCATTGATGAGCTCCAGAGATCTGTATCTCAGCAGAGGATAAAACAATCCCTCTGCTAGATTTTTACAGCATGGTTTCAGGTTTAGGAGCGTTACGGAGTAAGATGCTGCGTGAGATAAAGCATACGGTTTAAAACACACAAATTAAAAATGAAAAGGATGAAGTGATATAGGGAAATGCACACTTACAATGATGAAAGTACTACTCTAATTACTCGCGATAACAAAATATAGTAATAAAACTGACACCCACTACGGTATGAACTTAAGTGATCAGCCTCAGAGTTACTTCTTACATTTTAATCTATCCTGAAAGGGAGTGATCCACCACTAAGACGTAGCTGACGGTGGTGATAGATGCAGACCATTTCAGCAATTCTCTCTGTCTTGACAGCTCTACTCACTCATCTGTGGCGCTTAGACCGCTGGGATATATCTCCCTGGGGTTTGTTTTGTAACTCAGCAGATTTTGTCTCTCAAGTGATGCTTTTGTTTTATGTAGTGAGAGACGGTGTTTATTCCTCCTTGGAGCCTGGATAGAAATGGCACAAATAGAGTAACTCCTCATGCAAACTAAGTTCAGCTTGTTCTTTTTTCTGTTTCTGACCTTCAAGTGACAGCAGGTCTATATTTAGCACAGTTCAGGATTTTAAGTGGAATGTAGGTGCTAATACCTCTTTCATTGAGCAGAAGGACCCAGAAACCGGGCATGAGGTGGGGTGTAAGCATTTGAGCTGCATTAATGTACCTTGTGGAGTTGGACAGGACACTGAAGCGTGGAGAAGGCAAGCAAACCGAAGCCATAAGCAGGTTATGAGGAATGGCTGATGTGCTTCTAGGGTTGTGAGGGGCTTTCTTCAGTTGTGGGAAACACGAGGAAGACAGCCATGCGCTACTGGGGCAAACTGGTAAGCCCTAATACCCTACTGTATTCCAGGGATCTCTGTGCTGCTGCTGAAGTTTCTGCACTATTATTTTCATTATGTCCCTCTCCCTGGGGTCATGAAATGCCATTCTTAATTGCAAGTACCTAAGAGTAGTTTAATGTACTTCATAGAGACAATACGCTGATAAAACTTGTGTTGGATTAAAAGCCTGTGTGTTACAGCAACATAAGGGAAGAGAATAGATGCCCGAGAACAAAAGTAAGATCCTCCTGGGTGGGTGGCAGTGAATTGGTGGTTTTGTTCTGTTCAAACTCTCTTTGGGTTTGGCATAGGTGCGGACAGTCTGCTTGTGCATGTCTGGAGAGCAGGGCAGGCATACGGAAACAAAAGGTTATTGTTTCGAAGTGCAGGTATTGTTTTGTAGATGACTGTTGAAAAATAAGCAGAGCCAAGGTTTGTAAACTCTGGATTTTGGCGACATTGACATAAACTGTAACTTTAGGACCTTACTGCTTCCTGTGTTGTCTTGGTTTAAGTTGCAGAGCTGAATAGCCGTTCAGAAGCTTGCAGGGGAAAAAAGGACCGAAACCCATCTGAAGTTATGACGGTGACATGTTTATAGAGTGCAATGGTTTCTACATCGTCCTGTTGCACCAATCACCTAAAGAAGTAAGGTCTTGGGAATCACAGAAATTCAGCGAGAGAAGGTTTTTTAACGAGAGGCTTGCAACTGTTGAAAAAATCTTCACGGATCTGGGCTTTGGTTTAGATTCCTTCTTGTCATCTTTACCAGTGCAGAATGTCTTTGTGTTGTGTATTTCTAGCAACTGTAAATGGGGAATAATTTATTATTGCTTGCGCTACATGGCAAAACTGTGTCTCAAGCACAAAAAATGGTAGAAAAACTTACAAATGGCTGACAGCACCACCCGCTGTAGTACAACAGATGTTTCTTTTTTTAAAACTCGATCATTGTATCCTACAGTGACTTAAATGAGTTACAGCAAGGTTAAAACTTTGTCCTCTGTAATGTCCGTAATTCACAGCTTTCTTGTAATAATATCGTATCGCTAGAGAAACGATTCCCATTTGTAGCATCTGAGTCTTGGACATGTTTACAGATGTCCTCTCTATCTCTTTTTATTATCAGAATGTCAGATGCAGAGAAAAAACCACCTTATCTGAAGATGTTAATGAGTTAATTAGTACAATGAACATAAAGGTAGATCTAGTAGCCCGAGTTGTAGTGCAGGAAAGTGCAGGAATGTATCGGTTTGATATTACCTTATTATAACTGGGGTTTTTTTGTTGGTTTTTTTTCCCCTTCTCTTGATTAGAAGTACTGCTCGGTCTGTTGGAACTTTCAAGTTGAACTACCCCTTTTCCCTCCTGTTTTTGCAATACCTGCTTTGCTTAGTCATCCGTTATGGTGGCTTTACATGTTAGTAGCTGTGTTTATTGGAGATTATAAAATCCAAAGAATTGAATATTTATTAAATTTCCCTGTGAACAGATTTTTTTCCTTGAAATTTACTTAGGTGTTGCTGCATGCTGATACACATGAATTGGAAAGGTTGTTCTTTGAAAGACTCCAGCATTTTTTTGTTGCTGGAAAATTGCACATGGAATTGAAAAAGAAGAGTAGACTTCTGTTGTCTATCAGCAGCATGACAGTAATCTTAAAAAGCAATCTCTGCCGACAAATGATGCTGTAGAAAGAAAACTTTGCACTAAGTAGGCTTCCTCATTACTGCAACTTCTGCATAAAATAAACAAGTACAGAGAGCTTTGTTATGAAAGCTCAAGTGCTCCTGAACTTTGAGGCAGGGACTTGCAACATAAAAGTGTGTTGCCTTGTTTTGGAGATATGTTCATGGCTGCCCTGAATAAAACTCTTTACATTTGGCATTGGAGAAACATGTATGCTCAGTGTCTGCTGCTTATATTTTAGCAGCCTGGTTCCCAGAAGGTTTTACAGGCATCTTGATTTCTGACATTTGTTACCCTGTGAACACTTGTCTTTGGGTAAAATTTGTTATTGCAGTTGTTGGAATGACTGTTGAGCAAAGTCTGAGGTCTATGAAATTATTGATCCTTATAGGTCTAAGTAGTCTCTAAATGCAAAATGCTTCCTGGGAATATTGAGACTTCTATACACCAAAATGTAGAATGCTGCTTTCAGCAATGTTAACTGTGCCACAGCTGCCGTGGGCCTCATTCAAGTCTTTGGAATTCAGGAGGAAGCTTTGCACTGAATTAGTGAGGATGGATCTAGGTCTGTGGCAGGGTGTTACTTGATTGGAGGGTAGTACTGAGAGCATGGCATGAAAGCTGGTAGATAGCATGGTGGGTCACCATTCAAAATACCAAAAATGCCTCATTAATCTTAATAGTTAATATATTAATGATGACTTATGGGGGTTTTGTGAAGACTTCCACCCTCAGTTCTCCTCCAGGAAGAATTATATGACCTTGTGGATTAGAGCAATCATCCACTTTAAATACCGTAATAGTCTAGGAACTATTAGAAGCTGATTACAGGGAATTTTTCTGTACAACTGGGGCTTCTCATTTTGAAGTAACATAGAAAGCAAGATGGTATTGGCCTATTGCTTGATCGGGAGGTGAGAGTGAGCTGCTGCTGTGATGCAGCTGAGAGAAAGGTGAAGTATTTTACTAGAAGCAAAGAAGCTTTAATATGGTACAAGAAATCATCTAAGACCTCATTGGAGAGATAGTGTATAGTTCTGTCACGTCTGTTCCAAAAAGATGGTTTTAAACTGGGAACATGTTCGGCGATGGCTGCAAGGATGCGTGCAGGAATGGAGAATCCATCTGATAAAAATGGATTAAAGAGAGCTGCCTTTTTTTAGCCTAGCGGACCATGTACAAATTTAGTGAGAGAGAAACATCAAGGAAGAAGAAAATTTTAAAGGCCACTGTTTTTACAGGAGCAAATGATACAAAATTTTAAGGAATAAATTCAGCTTGGAAATTAGAATAAAGCTTCTGACCATTCAAGGAGTAAAGATGCCAGAATTTTGTTAATGTCTGATTCCACATACAGGCATTTCATTGACAGATCTGAAGGGGGAATAGCCTTGGGACTGGAAAGGGCAGAGATGGGCTGCAAGCATTTGGTAATTCCTTACACTGCTGCAGTTGCTGCTGGAGCAGCACTTCTAGGCAAAATTTTACATGCTCTGCTTCACCGTTAGTTGACTGTGTATGAATGAGAGAGGGTGGTTGTCACTAAAAGTCACCACGGTGATGTTTACGAAAAGTGTTGATGGGTAAGGTCTTAGTGTTTTACTACTTCTGAGTGCGCCTGGAAGAGGGCTGGGACATCATCTGCATGAGGGACGATATCTGCTGACATCTTACACCAAGCAGCTCTTCTGGCCCGCAGGCTCAGCCATGTCCACTGGCAGCAGAGAAGGAATGAAACCAGGTGCAGTGCTGTCCCGCGTGTTGGTGTCCTTGCTTGGTGACAATAGTTGGGGTGGTTTGGGGACGGGAACTATCTCTGGTCCTTTTCACAGGCACCGTGACTGGATCCAGCCCTGCACATGTAAGTTCTCCGTGACCGGTACGTGTTATTTTCTGCTCGATGACAAATAAGGTGGTGGGGTGATTGATCTCCCAGACCAAGACAATGCTAAGCATCTGACAGACCATGAACACGATTGCAAAACACTGGGAAGAAACAGTTTTCTGACAGTGATAACTTATGATGTACTTACTAGGTCAAGGTCTTTTGATAATGAGGAGGTGCAAAATGACAAGTGCTTTTTAGGCTAACTGTGCTATTTTAAGATGTTAAAAAGACATAAAAAAGTGGTTTGCATTTCAATGAAAAGGTTCAAAAAGAGAAAATCTCTATGTATATTTAATAATTGGATTATTGAATAAGAAATTTAACCTAACAGTTAAATGCGTTGAACCAAAAATGTGAATGAAACTATTTGGGGGAAGCAGTAAAGGAAGAGATGAGAACATTTATATCTTATTTCAGGCAGAAACTAGAAGTTTAGAGAAACAGAAGGTTTGTTTCTGTGGCACAAATAACTGTTTGTGGATGAGGTAGCACGAGGATGCGTGTAACAGAAATCTGACTTCTCAGAATATGTTCCACGTGTTAACTTAGATGTGATCAATGTGATGGTAGTTGTGATTTAAGATGCTAGTTTATCTTGCTGTTTTACATGGCTGTTGTCGTTCGTGTATCGTGGTACATATGTGAATCTTAGTATGTAAGTAGATACATGAAAAAGAAAGAAAAAAACAAGAAAAAAAAAACCAACAAGAAAATGCTTACCCTATTTTTTCATTGAAACAAAACTGAAAAAATCCTCACTTCATCTACTGATGAAGTGCAGCTGTTAGATGCAAGGTCACATGCAACAGTCTTTAAAGAGAGAAATGAGGAAAAGCAGTCTATCTAACTGAGGCAGAGCTTAAAAAGCCAACCAAACAAAACATACCCCTGCACCCATCCTGTTCTTATCTGAAAAAAAAATACTGACTGTATAGATTAAATTGATGCTCGTCCATGGCCACATTTATTCTGAACTATGTAAAGAGAAGCTAAAACTAGAAATCAAAGTCAGTCAGCTGACCTGAATGAGGAAAAATGAAATTCATGGGATAAAAGTTACTGAAAAAAATTCAGATCTCACCAGCACATATGCAAATGTTTAGAAATCAATACAGCTCAAGCCAGAGCAGTAAATAAAGATGAGCACTGCAGTCGGCTCCTGTATCATTTAAGCATCTGGTCTACTACAGTTAATGCCAAATTTAGTTCATGTAAAATAGATGTAAATGAATGTCTGTTGCAAAAGAGACTAAAAAGTGAATATCTGCTAAATGGAATGTTGCTGCGGCAGAGTGACAAGAAAAGAGATTTCAGAATTATTGTGCAGAAATCCCCAAAGCCAACAACATTTTCTGCAGCTGCAGTCGGGTTAACAAACAGGATTCCAGCATCTTTTTGGAAAAAATGCAGTCAGTGTTTCAGGAAAATGCATTTTTGCTATTTAAGAGGCTGGCTAAGCTGTATCTATTATATTTTGTCTAATTCCAGTCAGCATTCTAAATATGCAGTTTCTCTTCCAGAGCTAAAAGCATGCTAACGCAGTATCTATCTTAGAGAAAGATTTTCCTCTTCTGCTTCACACAATGTCATGTCAGCTCTAACATGGATCTGGGCAGAAGGGATGCGAGCGCTTGAGTGCGTGGTGCTCTCAAGCAGATGGGTAGGCAAGCAGCAATAAAGCAGGGCTGAGCCAGGAGGCAAAAGGGAATTGGCCGGTACCCGTAAAGACCGAAGAAATTCCTCCCGTCCTCTCCTCTCCTTCCTCCCCACCACCAACCTTGCAAAGAGGTCACAAGTTTGGAACCGAAACAGTCACAATTCCTCCCTGCAGTTTTTCCTTGGACTGTGAGGAAAAGCTCGATTTAAGTCTCAGATCTGGACTTCAGAAGATGACAAGCATCCCTTTTGCGATATTACTAGGAGTATTTTATGATAGAAATAGTTTCTGTGGGTTAATTGTTATTTTTGTTGTTGCAGTATTTACAAGTTCAAGGGTTTGTAATAACAGCCGTTGGAGTCTTTCTCTTGTGTCTGGGCAATGGGCTCAGTGGAAGTTGTCCGAGTCCTGCAATTTGCATCTTTAGTACACAGCATCAGAACAATTTCCTCCCCCTCGCTTCTCCGACTGTCTACCACTAATCAAATGTAAAAATTTCAAAGGAGGAACTATTTCTGCTATCAAATATACTGTTGTGCGTGGTGGTTGAAAGCTTATTCTTCCTCCCTGTTTTTTGTATCTTTTCAGCAGGAGCTTGGTGTTTAGGTGGTCTTTTGCAAGCTTACTATTTGTCATCAAGGCTGCCGAGGAAGAGTAGGACCTTGGCTTATGGTCTTACTAAGAAGTTGTGAATTATGGTGTAAAATAAATTTTTGGCTTCGGTAAATTGAACAGCAAAACATGGTGTGTGACAGCTAAGTTGCAGTGTCTTGCTTATCCGTTGCGAACTACCATGTCAGAGTTTAAGTACTTCCACTATTAGAGGCTCTGAAATTCTCAGAAATCCAGCAGTGCACTTTCTAGTGAGCACTAGTGAGCACTAGTGAGCGCATCACAACAATATTCTATTATTTTACCTCCTGATCAAAATGTTCATATCTGTTCTTATGATACCAAATGAACAAGACAGTGTAGGTCTTGGTGTGAGTGCATGAGGGATCGCTTATGGGAAACGACAAATCCTGGGGATTGCCTATACGCTATTAACTTTTTACATTTCTAGGCGTCATTTTCTCAAAAGATTCAAACATAGTCAAGGCTAGACAAACCGTAGAAGTGAAATGTAGAAGTTCTTCAGACACCTGTTCAGTAAGGGTGCCCTGCAAAAAATATTAGCGACTCAGTGATTATACTGTCCTTGATTTTACTTCCATTCCATGGCAGCAAGATGAAGCTTTATGTCCATCTGACTATCTCTGAAGCCTTCTGTGTGCTTTCTGCACTGCTTTGGTAAAGAAAATGTAGCTGCCTGAAAGACTTCAGAGCAGCAAATGAGTAGGACCCTTGGAAAAAAAAAAAAATTCAGTTTTTGAAGCCCCTTTTTAATATGCTTGTTGATCACCTTGGTCAATACCAAGACTGAAAACATCTGCTGGGGAGACGATGCCTGTCCAGAAGTGTTGCTGGATATTTTGGTCTTGGAGAGGAATCGAGGCATTTTGTCAGTGCTCTGGCTGTTAATCCTCTCATTTTCATAGCAGCTGCTAACCTCGACGGAAACACCAACAAGATGATGTGCTCTCAATTTGCTGAAACTTCTTCAGTTAACGAATGTCCCAGAGATGCCCTTTCAGCCTCTTTTCAGCTCCTACATCTTCCAGGTTTGGAATGACTGCTGCGGCCAGACTTTTAGTTCATGCTTCTGCTGGCAGTGTATGATTGAATAGTTCAGGCAGCAGCTGTGTCCTGGAGGAAAGGAAATCCTCCTTTAAATGAGGATGGTCCCTATTACAAAACTTACCTGTTGAAGTAAAGTCAGAGTGGAAGTAGCAGAAGAGGTTCTGAGTGCAGATAGACCAGCTTAGTTAGAACTAGTTGAGTTGTGATTTGTGACTGCCTGGATCTGCAGACAGCCTAAATCTATACCAGTTTGTACTCTACTCTCACTGAGCCTTTTGTTCAGCTTCAGTAAAGTCCATCTTGCCGTAAGGGTTTTTTATTTGTTTCAGTACATTAGGGACCATTTCATATTATCCAGTAGTGCGTTCAGCTCTGGGGCCCCCAACATAAGAAGGACGTGGACCTCTTGGAGCGAGTCCAGGGGAGGGCCGCAAAGATGATCAGAGGGCTGAAGCACCTCCCGTATGAAGACCGGCTGAGAGAGTTGCCGTTGTTCAGCCTGGAGAAGAGAAGGCTCCAGGGAGACCTTATAGCAGCCTTCCAGTACCTAAAGGGGGCCTGCAGGAAAGCTGGAGCGGGACTTCTTTTTCCAAGGGCCTGTAGCGATAAGACAAAGGGTAATGGCTTTAAACAGAGGGAGGGTGGGTTGAGATTAGATGTAGGGAAGAAGTTCTTCACTGTGAGGGTGGTGAGGCACTGGAACAGGTTGCCCAGAGGGTCTGTGAGTGCTCCATCCCTGGCAGTGTTCAAGGCCAGGTTGGATGGGGCTTTGAGCAACCTGGTCTGGTGGCTGGTGACCCTGCCCATGGCAGGGGGGTTGGAACTGGATGATCTTTAAGGTCCCTTCCAACCCAACCCATTCTATGATTCTCCTAAGAGAATTTGCTTCTGTTTAATTCTTCAGTTTAATTCTTCTGAGGCTTAAGTATTTTGACACTGAAGACAGCCTCTGAACAGTCAAAGCTAGTATGTTCTGTGTCCTCTTCACGTATCCCCAGGGTTGTTTGTGGACAGGTGACTTCATATGCAAGGTGGCCTCCTGGTTACCGACAGGTATGTGGTTACATGCTGTGGCAGGCAGGCACGGCTAGTCTAGGTGTGACCTTAAAAGTCCTTAATGAGGAGGTGTCTGTGCAAGCCTTTTTTTCTCACTTGTAATGATTCTTCTCTAGTGGCTCATGATTTTTTTTTTTTTCTCAATTCTTCTAGGAGAGAATAAGCTGGACTGTAGATTCTTGTAGATAATATTTAGCCTTTCTCCTTTCAACTTAATTGTTTTGTTGTTCATATCTCACTTGAAACTTAATTTAGAGGTTAAATTTTGTCCATCAGTATTATGTGTACTTATCAAAGCTGCAGTAGGCTTTGGGGAAAAGCTATGATGCATATTAGAAATATATGATGTTAGCTTTATTGCAGGATTGTACCACTCAAATTGCCACCCCTTACATCTGTGGCCTTCATTAAATGTGCAAAAGGCCAAGCTGTAACTAAACAGTACTGTATCTCTGTTGGGGATGTGCCAGTGGCATAAACGGGGAAGACAACAGCATGTAATAGCCTTCTGGACTTGAAAGCATTATGCCTTAGACTGATCTGCCAACTCAGATGCTTATTTGGGAGAGCAGTCGTTGGAGTTTCAGTCATTGGAGCGGATATTTCTTATTTTCGCCAGACCTGCAGAATGTTCTTTTTCAGTTACTTGTGGTGCATCTGCACTGACAGTTTATTGAAGTTCATGTACATGTAACGTCTTTGCTACAAAATGCCTTGAAGAACTGTAATCACTAGATTGAATGATCAATTTCTAAGTGCTAGAAGTAGTGGGATAGTACCTTTACCCTTAATTTTACAGGTGAAGTCCTTTCATAACCTGTACGGTTGAGAATTATAATTCTAAACTGAGTCAGGACCATTGTCTTATATCTGTTCTGGTCACCTTTTAGTCATCAGAATCTGCTTTCAGACATGCTTTACTCTTACGCGTATCGTACGCATAATGACACAGTGACTTTGTCCTTGGTGTCTTTTCCAAAGATAACTGCTTTTTCTTTTAATTGCTGTACAGTTTTAGGTGTTGCAGGTTAGTTCTTCCTTGTTTGGGATTCTTCTGCCTTTCGAAGTCAGCAGGCACTTCTCTTTGATTTTTTAAATGTAAATACTAAAAGATACAACCAGAATTCCTGTGTAACCAACAGCATTCCCTTTTTCTGGTGATTGGTTGTCAATCAGATTTAAAGCATCTAGGGGTGCTCTCGTTTTTCTGTGAGTATTTTCAGTTTCTCACTTCTTCCACACATCCCAACTTTTTTTGTTCCCTTTGCTTTCTTCTTCCTCTGCTCCTTTCTGCTTTGTTACTTCCTGAAACTTTTGGAAAAGAGAAATAGAATACTTCTGTCCCTTCTCTTGTACGGAGTTTGAGCAAAGCTCCAAGTTTCCTGCTGGAGACTCTCGCTCCTCTTGAAGCCCAGCTGGCATTCCTTCTCTTCAGAAATAGCTCAAGAGATTGTATTCAAAATGCTATTCAAAGAGATCCCTCAGCCATTTCTTACTTGAGTCTGGGGTGCTTTGTCCTCTCGCATCTAATTTAGCGTGCGCTTACAAGCAGAGCTCTATTTAGCCCCATCCGTTGTGACACCTGCCGATGCTGATGGATCCTTTTCAGCAACAGAGAAGAAAGGTGGAATCAGTGCCTTGCTGCCAGCCAAGGACTTCCACAATCCATTTATATAAAGGAAAATCTTTCTAATGAGGATTGATTCCTTCTTGTTCCTTTAGGTGCATTCTTCCTTTGGTGTAAAGTAACTCACTGTCTGGAAGATAGGTCAGCAGACTTCCATTTTTGAGATAAAGGTTTAGATTGAATTTGCAGCTCAGTATTGCAGCTCACTTGCTCTCAGGATATTATCGTTACTTTGCCACAGTTATGGTTTTTATATGGATTGGCAGCAGCTTTTACAGGCAGGCTGAACTTCATAGAAACCTAACTTAAAATGCACAGAATGAGAAAAATGCCTCTCTTGTAAGGCTCCTGCTGAGCTGATAACAGTCTACAGGAAGACATCTATTTAAACAGAAATAAACATGCCTTAGGATGCTTGGATCCTATTTTCAGCTTTATTAAGCTATTTTCAGCTTTATTAAGAACGCTGTGTTTAATTTTTCCAGCATTTCCAGCCCCATTAATTTAGTTTACACTGCATTTGGATCAATTAGTGCACTTGATGATAATGCACTATTTGCCTCTGCCTATTTAAAACAAGAGAAACAACAGGATGGATTTTCACTGTACTAAAGAATCTGGAGTTCCTCCAAGGGCTCTGATTAGTCCAAATGGCAAATCTCAGAGGCTGGCCAAGTGGAAACAAAAATTCCATGTTGGGTAACTGTCCAGTGGATCTATTTTCTCACTCCAATAACTTAAACCGATTCTTCTGGTGACATCTTGGCTTCGGGATTTCCCTCCCCGCCCCAATACACTTATTCTCATGAAGACTGTACTTAACAGGAATACATACAAATTAATAATAATAGAGGTAGAGCCACAGAATGTTCAGCAGAAAAGATAAAAGAAAAGAAAAAAAAAAGACTGCTTCAAAACTGCAAGGATTTAGAAAGAATTCCTGATGTGATGGCAATGCTGTTATAAACCAGTTGAGATCACATTCAGCTTCCTTGTAACAATGCTTACTGACGACATTTTCTTCTTGGGCATTAAAACACCCAGGGATTAGGACAGTAAAGAAGGCAACTTTTCCAGACCCGAGCTGCGTGATCTTACTTGGCGCGTACTCAAAATGCTAATACGTTAGATTTCTGCTTCATTGGGTCTCTGTGACCTGCTGGATGTTATAAAAGGGGGTCAAAGTTGTTCTAAATTTTCATGTTTCATTTTTGTTTTAGAGAATTGCTTGCAATAAAAAGCAAATGTAAGACATGAATTTTATTACAACACTTCTCAAATACAATAGGGTATATTTAGTATTGTGTCAGGTCCTAATACCAACTGTTCCTGCCCTCTTCTGAAGAGTATTGGCAGCATTGAATTGTAGTTATTCATGTAAAGCAGTGCTTACTACAGTTTTATTTGGGACATATACGTCACTGAAGTACCAAGGTGCAGTATGTGAATTTTATCTGTCACAGAATATGATTAAGATGATTCAGCTTGGAGAAACTACCTCTATTTATCTGTGCTGCAAAATTATTTTGGAGGTTGTTATATTGTGTTACTGCACTGTGATCTTTTGCTTTTTCATGAGTGAATAGTATCACATTTTGCCTGGAAGTTTTGAGTGTTTATTGTTCCCATGGGATACCTTGTTTATTTGTATTGCTTCTGGTCTGTCACAACATTTTTAGTTTGACGCACATTACTTACAAGTTTGCACATGGCGAGTCTTGTAATCTCATTTGCTTCACCAAACTTCGTATGCAGCTCTGAGACACATTCCCATTTCACTGAAGTACCTCCTCAGTGGCACAATACAGATAAAGGTAGATATAAGTCACTGTAAAAATTGTATTGTGATGCTGGATTTGTTGATTTATTCAACAATAACAAAATACAAAGCAATAGGTGAATGACCTAGGCTGAATTCCCTTAAGTATCTCACTGATGCAGAAGTATCTTATTCCTTTATGCTTCTTTTGGAAACAACAAAAATCAATTCTTCCTTAAGTATCTTTGTCCAGCTTTTTAATGTCTTAAATGTGTATGTAAATGCCCTGATACTGGTCAATGAAATAAATGTAGCTGTGGATCCTGCAAAAGCAGAGCTTTTTAATGGAAATACAAATAATACTGGGATTTTTCGATCTGATACTCCACTGTAAGAAATGCACTGTCTTTATCTTACCCTGTAGTTTTTGATGTTCTGCCAACCCCCTAGAGCTTGAGAATTACTGTGCTGGCTAACGTGCCACATAGACCACAATTTAAAAGGTTTATTTTAGATAGATGTAATAGTCTGTGGCAGTACACTACGGGCATGGCAATCTGAGGAATCTTGCCCTGTTGCTGACACTAACTATTCTGTGGATAAATAGATGACTTCAGACTCTGGGTTGCCTTTCAGAAGAGAGAAAAACCACAAACCTGTCGGGCTGTGCGCTCCGGTGCAGTAGATTTCTCTCTGTAAAGGTTTGGTGCTGCTGTCCGTTACTTTCCTTCAGGCCGTTTGGTGCCTGTACGATCACCAGAACCTTGGCTTCATAATGGCATGGCAGCTCTGGAAATCTTGATGTGTCAGCTGTGGTACACACAAGAATGACGCTCGTTTTAACTAGAAGCTTGCTTTCTGCCCAGTGTATATTTTTATTTGGAGTTTTCTGTTTATGTAACAACAGGACGCCATTATTCTGGTACCATCCAGCAGCAGCGATATTCGTTTGCTATTAATGACCGATTATATACACTGTAAGAGATTTATTTCCTTTTGCTATGCAGTATTATTCATAGCGTAGAACACACCTAGTAATTTTGCTGAGACATTTTGGGCGGGGGGGGGGGGGGGGAGAAAACAGCAGCAGCATAACAATAGTGTGCATGAAGTTTCACAGAGCTGTTCAGAGAGCATCTTTTCCCCACAATTTGACTTGTTTTGTCAGTGTACATTAGAGATGGCCACCTGATTGCTGCTCCGTGAAAACATACTTTTTTTTTTTTTTAACGGTCAAACCTTATTTGACTCAAAAAGTGTCTTTAAACAGAAATTACTTCTGTACTCAGCCAATTGTGTGAGAACATTCTAAGTTAAAGATTTCAGGACTTTTATTTTCACTTGAATGGAGATGAAGCGATTTCAGAAGGTTCGTGTACTCTGCTGGAATTAGTATTAGTGAGGCAATAGAATATTTAAGTATTTGGGGTGCTGCTGCTTTGATTTTATTTTCTACCTGGTATTATTAGGTATGTTTTCAGCTTAGCACATGTGCAATTGGAAACATGAATGTCTTCAAAATAAACAAAACCGTTGGGTCTGACAGATGTCTCCATGCTACACACATATATCTCATTCTTGGCTTGAGAAATACGCTTTAGTGTTAAGTGAACTGTCATTTAGAATTATGCTTAGGGTACACTGATTTCCAGTGAGATATCTGAAGACTAGGTACTACATGAGAGAACATACTACAGTGTATTATGTTGATGAGGATTTTATGAATCGTGGTGTAGCATTGCTATATTTCTCATATCTGATGAGCGACATTTTAATATGGACATGAGTACCAAAATATTGCGCTATTGCATTGTAAAGTATGTTCTCCTTTAGCATCATTTACACTGGACAGATAAAATAAACATGACCTGAAGTAGTTTCCTTTCTAGTCCAGATTCTGATTGCTCGCAGTGTTGAAATATTTGAAAATGCCTTTGCATCAAGGCATCAATCTAATAATTCTGTCTTCACATATTTCTCTGTAGCTGTCTGGTGGTATTTGAACCCCAGTATTTTAAATGAGTTAATTCTCACAGAGGTTACTCCTACTATTGGTGACTTGTTTCAAAGAACACACGCTTTGTGGAGCTCATTTGCTTGTTCTTTTAAGATGATACTTGTAGATTCAAAGAATATGTTTTCAGAAACTATTTTTAGAACAAAGATTTTAGTGAAGCCTATCAAAGCTCCAGTAAGCTGCATTGGAGGGCGTGACGTGAGGGGGTTAAGATTGTGTTTTCTAAAGTCGGGAGCCCATCATCTGCCAGAGCTGCTGTTGTCAGGTTGCAGAAACCCTTGGTATGAGGGACAGTGAGAACAGAAACATGCATGTATAGAAAGAGTAACTGTTTTGAAAACTGCCTCGCTCTCCTTCATAGAAGCTAGTCACAGCAGGCAGCTGGAAAAGCTAACAATTAAATGAATCTCACCTTCTTTCATGTCACAAATTATATAGGGAAGAATTTCCACAAATTGGGTCGTGTAACTGTGAGTTTGTCTTCTTCCAGATGCTTCTTAAGCCTTATTGTTAGTACGATGTCTGCCAGGGACTGCGCAGTGGTACGACAGCTGTGTGGCTGTGGTGGATCCCCAAAGCCGTTCATCTCAAAGAACTGTGAAACATATGCGCATGGTTTTCCCTGAATTTAGTCAGGGAGTACTGTAATTAAATTGTGTTCTCTCTGTTCTAAAATTTTCCAACATAGAACGAAATTTATTTTTTTTTTTTGTCAGGACGTGATTAAATGGGATGTTTAACCCAAGTTTGAGGAGGCGGCTAACCTCTCCGAAGCCAAAGGCTGAATTTCATTTTGTGGAAAAATTTTTAATATTACGATTTATTTATTTTTTAGTAATTTCTTATCTACAAACACTCTGGTAATTCTTATGAACTTCGGAATGCATAGCTGGGACGCTTTTTGTGCATAACCACCAAATGTATGTAAGAGTAGGTATGGCATGCACGCGATCAAGCCTGCTAAGAGCAGGCAAAGCTATTTGTTGTTATTCGGGGAAGCGTGATGTTATGAGCAAGTGGAAGGGTGTGTGTGCTGCACAACAAAAATGAATGCCATAGCTTTGCTAGTTTCCCACACAGCATTTAATGGGTATGAAGCAGTTTAGTCATGATATCAGGGAACTGATACATCTGTTAAGAGAAATGCATTTTATGCACCATAAAATTAAATGTTGCATTGCCAAGCAATATAGCAAGTATTCCTGTAGTCAATTTTTGCAAACTAAACATTGTAACATGATATCCTAAGAAGGTGGTACTGGAAATCTGTTTTGAAAACATATTCCATTAGGAACATACACTGTACTTGATGGAAGGATTACAGCTGCCATTTATAGTGCTTTATTTTTTCTACATTAAGAATATACTGTGTACCGTTAGCAGACTAAAGCATAAGAAGGATATTTCACATTTATGTTGAACCTCATCATTCTAAATGAATCCAAAGTGCTAAAAAAAAAAAAATATCTATATGGCACATGCTCTGTGGCACTACTGAAGCGCTGTTATCAGGTTGTGAGGCAAGCAAACATTAGCTGGAAGGTTTTACATGCATCGGGGAAGACAATTTTGGCCAGACACGCCAAGCTTTAAGTACTGCACTTTTGAAAAGTTCCAGCACCTTTAAGGCACACTCAAACCAGTTGTAGAGATTTTTCATTACTTTCATTTCTTGAAGCACATGATGTTGCGATGGGGCCCATACGGCAAAATGCGGAGTGCACTGATGCAGAATCATTGAAGTGCGATTTGTGATCAAGGTGGCATTGCTCTGTAAGAAGCAACTGAGGATCTATATTTCACCTTCCTTTCCCTTTACCATTCCCCAACATGCTACTACCCAGTGAGTTCTTTATAGAAAAAATAGCAGAGAGGGGGAACAGGTGGCAGAGACCTAAGTCAGCGCTGTGCATACGTTCTAGATATTAGCTAAAATGTTTGCGTGATTACGTGTGTACATAAGGACACAAGTCAGCAGTATGGTCTTATAAATTGTGACAGAGATGTACTCCTCGGAGTCTCCTAGCTCAGGAATTGAGGGGGTAAATTCTTGGTGACTGTGTAAATTGATATAGATTTACTAATTGACACTAGCAGAGAGTGTGGCCCCTTGGGTTTCTAAAATGCTCTTGGCTCAGTCAAAGATTATACACACAAAGATTATATTTGCTTTTCTGCTCTTACTTGTTAAATGCGTTCTTTATTAAATTATATTTCTGTAGTTAACTCTGTTCTGAAAAAGTGCCTAGCAGGTTCAGGTTCTTAATGCGTCTTCCTCGCTGGGGGGTTGTAAGGCTTAATTGTTCATAATGTGTAAAAGCTTGAGATGAAAGGATTTATGTAAAAGCAACGTATTATGATGATTATAAGGCTGATGGTGATGCATATCACACCTGCTGTCACAGCAGCTTGAGCAAAAGCAATCTCTGCCTTCAGACTGAAATTTCTGTGTAATGGTGAGAACAATATCACTTTTCAGTGCTTCTTTTTTCCCTGTTGAAAAATCTGGTGGCTCTCTCAGATAAGTCAAAATATTTAAGTTCTTTCTCTTCTCTTCTGGATGAGCCTTGCACTTCAGGATAAAACTTATTTGGTGAGATTATTTTAGGTAAATCCAGAGGTTGGGATGAGCGTGTCTTTTGCCGCTGGGAAAATTAAAACAGTTGTTAAAAATCTACTTTTTTTTTTTTTTTTTTTTTTTTTTGAGAAAACTCTGCTTTTGTGGTAATATTTTAGCTACTGAAAAACTTTCTGATTTAAAATTCAGATAAGAACTGAGATTAAGTGTGTCCTATCAATAGTTATTTGCATTCTCTTTTTAATCCAACAAATGCAAAGGTCAGAAGTGTTGAAGAGTGCAAAAGAGATCCAGACCTAAGAGAATCCATTATTTAGTGTGGTAGTTTTTAACAGTGTGCTTCAATTTCTCTTCCCCCACCTCTCCAACAGTCCTTCATTGTTTTCTTTGTTATTCTTTCTTTCCCTTATATACCCTTGATTTGAATGAGACAGAATGCCCTGGGGCATTGCTGACAGGATAGAGGTCTTTTCATCTCTTGATTGCCTTCTTGGCAGTGTCTTTAGTGAATTCAAACCTTTATCTGTTAGAGACTGCAAGGTAAGCTAGATTCTGTAAATTGAGATTAACTCTTAATTCTGTTCCTTAATGGGGAAACGTCTATATCTAACATGGCATCTCTCTTGATAAAGACTGAAGGCTGGATGGGTATTGTGGGTGAGCTCTGAAAGCTTCACGTACTGAAGTCCTTCCTGTTGTGTAGTCAGAGGACTCTGATCCCTGGAACTGACAATTCCCATCCTTCTGGTGTTGGTCAATAGGATGCAGTCGTGCTTTGAAAAAGGCATGTTATTTTGGGTGGAGTGTCTTGGCAGAATGAGTGAGATGTAAAAGATGATGCAAAAGCCCATTAGAAAATGTTTTCAGAGATACCACTGAAGCTGTTACTTGCAGCGTAGCAGAAGTATAATATCAAGACAATGAGAGAGAACACCTAAATTTTGATGTGCTTGTTTAAAGATACACTGTTTAAGGTCTCTTGATGTCTTTGTAAGTTATTTGTCTTTACACGTCCTTGATCCAGCCCAGAAAATCCCCTCGCCGTTTTATTTCCTATTTTCTTCTTCTCCCTCGCAGTAATGTCACCTTCAGATAGCTAAATGCTATCAATAATTCCTTGATTTACTATTGCATATGTTGTGCAGCTATCAAAACAAGTATTTGTTTTCAGTTTCGATTGTTATGCTTGCAATAAGGTACCAGCAACCTTCCAAAAAATGTAAAGTTTCTTTACAGTATGAAAAGATACTGTTCCTCATATAGAGAATTACCATAAAATAGTGTTTTATTAACATTTTAGGCATATTTTTATTACAGCTTATTCAACATTCAGGTGTTTTTAATAACACATGATTGTTTGAGGATGCTAGGTAGCTTTTCACTAAGCAGCATAGAGTAAATCTTTCACATTGAGACAGAACGTTTCTTACAGGTAAATAGACCTGTGTTTTATCGGTGAAGGTGCCTATCACTGCTACAGGGCAAAGCAGGAGGAGTGAATTTAAAGACTGTATACCTGTTATATTAGGGTATTATCCAGCTAGTCTTGTGCTGAACGTGTCTACAGAATGTGTTTGCATGGACTGGAAGGCTAAGATCAGAGAACTGTAAACCACACGCAGCTAGAAAACTGTTTTTATGTTGTCTGAATATTCCATATACTGTACTAAGGTCAGACAGACCTAAGATTGCATCGACTGTTCATTGAATTCAGTTTTTTTTCAATGAGTTCAATGGGATTTGAATCGAGGTCTTTCTGAAGTTGTGATAATAGATCCGGCAAGGGAAAATGCTTCTGTTGTGCTTCTGGAACATGCTTCTTTATCCTTAAATTAAGATTGATTAAGCGTAACTGATTTCTAAAGAAACTTTGAGCCACAGTATCACAGCCAAAGTGGAAGCAGGTCAGAAGTCTCACATCCTCTCTTTCTTGCTTTGTAATGATTGCCGTTTTTAGTAAAGTGTTGTTCTGTCTGATTTGTTTTGATAACTCCACTGAACTTTAAATTAAAATATGTGAAATTATGACTTATGTGGTACGCTTGTAAATATAAATTATTCTATACCCATATGTTAAAAAAAAAGAGTATAATAAGCACTTTGATGTGGTACAAAGAAAAAACTCCAATAATACGATATGTCATGTCATTTCTCAGAGCAAATTTCAGTTTTGGTTTTACAGTTTTAACTGTTGACTTGAATTTTGAAAGATGATGTTCAGCTGGTTTTTAGAAGAAGTGTTCTGTGCTATTTTGTCATGCTTAGTATTAGGTTACTAGACAGACAGCTGCAGTTGACTTAAAATGGTGCACTAAAAATATTGAAGAGGCTAGCCTTGAGGAAGCGGGGCAGTAAAATGGCAACAAGAATATTTATTTAGCACAGAAACATCCGGGGATGTGAGAGATGCTTTCGAAAGTGTAATATATCACAGGACAAATTTTATTATATTACTTTTGTCTCTTACTGCTACTATTGATCTTTTTCATATACGTTTTAAAAAATTGTCACGTATCTGTCCTCAGAGCCATAAAATAAGCTTGACATCAATAAGTGTTTCATATATGTCTTTTTACCAATAAAGTAGAATGGAAAGATTCTGTCCATTCAGTATGCTTTCTGAATTAATGTAATGAAATATAGCTTGTTTGTTCATTAGAACAGGTTTTAGGTGGAAATGTATTGATCAAGGTGGATACCTTACACGTTCAAAATTAAGTTCCATTATTGGGGTAATACAAAGGAAATTATTAGTATTTATCACTGTGATTCATTGTACTAATTCTACAGAGTTGACGGTTCATTTTTTAAAAAAAACCCAGCATCTCCAGGCAAACAGCACTTGAGCCCGCCCTGAAAGCACCCAGATGAACGGCCTGCTGCTCGAGTACAAATGGCCGCAACTTGATTACATATCAGTCAAGCAAAACACCAAGCACCAAGAGAATTTAACATCATATAACAGCAAAGAAAGGGCCCACCGCTAAGAGTTCAGTGCCTTCCGAGAGAGATGCTCAGCCTTCCAAATTCATCTTAATCTTAATTTTGCAAGTGCTGTGTGACAGAGCGCTGGGTACTTGAAAAGATTCACTGCTACATCAGCTAAAGTAGCCTAGTGACAAACTCTACGATATTGGTTCACCACTTTGATAAATACTATATAGTATGCAAATACAGACATACACATACAAACCCCCACACAGTACGTACGTATGCCAGTATCTGATATCTTTGACATCATTTCTTCCCGATATATTTATTATTCTTTATAATCCTTCCAGGTACATTTTTCGTTTGCCCTTTTTCCTTCTTAACTGTCACCGTGCATTGCCTCCCAAATTCGAAAGAATTCCTTCATGCTTTTCTGAGGGCTTTGAAAAAATCCCATCTCTAAACCTTAATTCCGAGTTCATTGATCTTTGTTCAGACTTAGCTCTAAGTAGTAGTTTTGTACTGCCAGGATTTGGAATTTTGACTACACTAGGCAGCCATTATGCTAATTACATTTGTAAAGTACCTTTTATATGCAAAATCTGTAGAAATATAAATCAGGAATTAATAACTTTACAATCAGCTGTTAGAAGACCTGAGATTTATAGGCTCTTCCTGAATGGAACTAACCCTCGTACATACCACACATAAAATTTGAAGTATAAATTAGGTTGGAAGCCACTCACAAAAGTGATGAACTGCCCAGCTAAGGATTTGTCTTCCAGTCTCAGATGTGTTCGCATCCTGATTGCCAGACTGACCCGCACTCCCCTTCCTGCTCCGACACGGGGGATGAAAATTTTCCAGGACAGTTCTTTTGCCTAAAGTTCATTCCTGCCAGATTTGTCCTTCTCTGACTCCAGCCAGCTGTAAAAGGACTCCAGTGGCATTTGGCAGACTTTGTGTTAAATAAGTCGCGCCCTGTATCCAATGGATGTAGTTCACTGAACCAAGAAGAGTTTTGTGCTTTTATAGATGATAGCGTCACACTTGAGCACAGAGAAAAAGAGCAGAACCTCTGCTGCTCCCTTATTTTGTTTGCGTGCTTTCTCCTTACTTTCTCAGCTGTCCTCTAAACCGGCCTCAGCAACTGGTATCATCTGATTATTCTGGTATTTGGCTTACATAGTTGGATAGTTATCAACTGCGACCTTGTGTGTACTTGGCTGAGTAAATTCAATCAGCTAATGAAATTGTGGTCTTTCCATCAATTGATTATCAAATTGCTTGTATAGTTCTGCTAGCCCATCTCTTTTCCAAAGCTGCACATTTTTGTTTACCCAGGCAGTCTGTGCCTGACCCCTTCGTTCCCTTTCCTGAATGTCCTTTTTTTCACTTGACGTGCTTATAGTCTTTCAGTCTGGCCAAATACCAGTGGACTTCACGGTCATTTTACTGACCACCCCGTTGAAAATAAATCAGTAAAACAGCATTTCAAAAGTACAAGAGAAGCTAGCGTGACTTTCTCTCTCACGCTGCCCAGCGTAGCAGTCCCAGACACCTGCTGATTTACAAGGTGAACAAAGATGATGTCAAGAGAGGACGGTGCTTGCCGAGGCGGGTGACCAGGAGGAGCTGCGGTTTGCATTTTGGGGAAGGAGCACAGCACAGATCAAAGCGCCGGTGGTGAGCTCCTGTAAAAGATGGATTTGCCCAGCTGCTTTTTTTCCCCTAGCTCCCTGTGCCAGTCCGTAACCTTTGAGCAAGTAAAGGTGTCAGGTTGAGGTCCCTTTGAATTCCCGTCTTTTAGAAAACTGCTGTAGGTTTAAATATAGGGCAGCATTGGCTGTATACCTGCTGCTGTATTTGATCATGAAGTACAATTTACGCTCTTTGCCGTAGGTATTTAACACCCACTGAAGCTGATGCATGCGTATGAGGCCAGCTAGCAGCTAGTTTGGGATGAATGTCAGCAGCCAGTACTTTGGACCAAAATGCAGAAAAGCTGCAGGTTACTATAGCGCTACTATACAAGAGAAGCTGCTGTCCTGTATGCTGTCTGAAGGACATGGTCTCACCTTGAGCTGCATTGCAATTGCCACTGCAAACGAGGCGAATGGCTGCTCTGTATTGCAGTTGTCTTGACAAGCTCTGGAGGCCGGAACCCAAACTGTCCAGCTTTCCCCGAGTCTTGTAAGCAGAGGGGCTAAAAAGAGACGACAGTTTTCAGTAACGGACAGTACAAAATATTTGAAGCCACTGTTGGCATGCCTCCCTCGCGCTGGCTCTCTTGTGGCGTTACAGCCTAGATCTAGGGAAGAACAAAAGGAATTTACAAAAATTTCAGACAGATTCCACACCTTGCGCTCAGAGAAGCTCTAGCTCCCCTAACTTCTTTTCCTTCCTGGGGATGACCATAATATATGGGGATATCTATCCCACTCCTACCAGTTCGATGCCAGTGCCAGCAATAGATGCCCAGAGCCCGGAGAGGAATCACAGGTCAGCAGGAGAGCACCTGAAGAGCAGCACTAAGGAATTCCAGCCCCTCCAGCCAGTAAGTCAGCTTCATCAGGGGCCCAACTTAAATGCCTCTACGCAAACGCAAGTGGCATGGGGAATAAACAAGAGGAGTTAGAGAAGTGTACACGCCTGCAGGGCTGTGATCTTATTGGCATCAGGGAGACGTGGTGGGATGGCTTCTGGGACTGCAGTGTTGGAATGGAAGGATACAGGCTCTTTAGGAAGGACAGGCAGGGGAGATGAGGAGGGGGTGTCACCCTCTTTGTCAGTGACTAGCTGGAGTGCATGGAGCTCTGCCTGGGGATGGATGAGGAGCCGACCGAGAGCTTATGGGTCAGGGTTAAAGGGAGGGCAGGGACAGGTGACATTATAGTGGGGGTCTGCTACAGGCCACCCGACCAGGAAGACTGAGCAGATGAGGCCCTCTACAGACAGAGAGGAGCAGCCTCACGTTCACAAGCCCTGGTCCTCATGGGGGACTTCAGTGACCCTGATATCTGTTGGAGGGACAACACAGCAGGGCATAAGCAGTCCAGGAGGTTCCTGGAATGCGTTGATGACGACTTCCTTCTCCAGGCGATGGAGGAGTCAACGAGGAGAGGTGCTACGCTGGACCTTGTTCTCACCGACAAGGAGGGGCTGGTGGAGAATGTGAAGCTCAAGGGCAGCCTTGGCTGCAGTGACCGTGAAATGATGGAGTTCAAGATCCTTAGGGCAACAAGGAGGGCGCACAGCCAGCTCCCTACCCTGGCCTTCAGGAGAGCAGACTTTGGCCTCTTCAGGGATCTGCTTGGTAGAGTACCATGGGATACAGCCCTGGAGGGAAGAGGGGCCCAAGCAAGCTGGTTAATATTCAAGGATCACCTCCTGCAAGCTCAGGAGCCGTGCATCCCAACAAAGAGGAAGTCACGCAAAAACGCCAGGAGGCCTGCATGGATGAACAAGGAGCTCCTGGGCAAACTCAAACACAAAAAGGACGCCTACAGAGGGTGGAAACAAATACAGGTAGCCTGGGAGGAATGCAGAGAAAATTGTCCGAGCAGCCAGGGCTCAAGTTAGGAAAGCTAAAGCCCTGCTAGAATTACATCTGGCCAGGAACGTCAAGGGCAATAAGAAAAGCATCTATAGGTACGTCGGTGATAAAAATAAGACTAGGGAAAATGTGGGCCCTCTCTGCAAGCAAACGGGAGACCTGGTTACCGGGGACATGGAGAAGGCTGAGGTAGTCAACGACTTTTTTGCCTCAGCCTTTACCAGCAAGTGCTCCAGCCACACTGCCCAAGTTGCAGAAGGCAAAGGCAGGGACTGGGAGAATGAAGAACTGGCCACTGTAGGAGAAGATCAGGTTTGAGACCACCTAAGGAACCTGAAAGTACACAAGTCCATGGGACCTGCTGAGATGCATCTGCGGGTCCTGAGGGAACTGGTGGATGAAGTGGCTAAGCCACTGTCCATCCTATTTGAGAAGCCGTGGCAGTTCGAGGAAGTTCCCACTGACTGGAAAAGGGAAAACATAACCCCCATTTTTAAAAAGGGCAAAAAGGAAGAGCTGGGGAACTACAGACCAGTCAGTCTCACCTCTGTGCCCAGCAAGATCATGGAGCAGATCCTCCTGGAAACTACTCTAAGGCACATGGAAAACAAGGAGGTGATTTGTGACAGCCAACATGGCTTCGCCAAGGGCAAACTGTGCCTGACAAATTCGGTGGCCTTCTGTGACGGGGTTACAGTGTTGGTGGATAAGGGAAGAGCAACTGGTGTCATCTACCTGGACTTGTGCAAAGCATTTGACGCTGTCCCACACGACATCCTTGTCTCTAAATTGGAGAGACATGCGTTTGACAGATGGACCACTCGGTGGATAAGGAATCGGCTGGATGGTCGCACTCAAAGAGTTGCGGTCAACGGCTCGATATGCAAGTGGGGACCAGTGATGAGTGGCGTTCCTCAGGGGTTGGTATTGGGACCGGCGCTGTTTAACATCTTTGTTGGCAACAGGGACAGTGGGATTAGCGCACCCTCAGCAAGTTTGCTGACGACACAGAGCTGCGTGGGATGCCATCCAGAGTGACCTTGACAGGTGTGAGAGGTGAGTTCACTTCATGAAGTTCAACAAGGCCAAGTGCAAGGTCTTGCACGTGGGTCAGGGCAATCCCAAGCACCAACACAGGCTGGGCAGAGAATGGACTGAGAGCAGCCCTGAGGAGAAGGACTTGGGAGTGTTGGCTGACGAGAAGCTCAACATGACCCAGCAATGTGCGTTTGCAGCCCAAAAAGCGAACTGTATCCTGGGCTGCATCAAAAGAGGTGTGACCAGAAGGTTGAGGGAGGGGATTCTCCCCCTCGACTCTGCTCTGGTGAGACCCCACCTGCAGTACTGCATTCAGCTCTGGGGCTCCCAGCATAAGAAGGATGTGGACCTGTTGGAGTGAGTCCAGAGGAGGACTGTGAAGATGATCAGGGGGCTGGAGCACCTCTCCTATGAAGACAGGCTGAGGGAGTTGGGGTTGTTCAGCCTGGAGAAGAGAAGGCTCCGGGGAGACCTTATAGCAGCCTTCCAGTACCTAAAGGGGCCTACAAGAAAGCTGGAGAAGACTTTTTCCAAGGGCCTGTAGTGATAGGACAAGTGGTAATGGCTTTAAACTGAGAGAGGGTAGATTTCGATGAGATGTAAGGAAGAAGCTCTTCACTGTGAGGGTGGTGAGGTGCTGGAACGGGTTGCCCGCAGAAGCTGTGGATGCCCCATCCCTGGCAGTGTTCAAGGCCAGGTTGGATGGGGCTTTGAGCAACCTGGTCTAGTGGCAGGTGTCCCTGCCCATGGCAGGGGGGTTGGAACTAGATGATCTTTCAGGTCCCTTCCAACCCAACCCATTCCGTGATTCTATGATAATAGCCTCGTTGGGAGAGGAGATAACTCTTTAACTGGACAGGGGAAAAGACACCGTACCCCATAAATATGTAGGCAGTGGTTATGCACCTTGTGCATGTCCAGGAGCATGGTACCAGGTTTGTGGGCACTTTCATGCTGCTCTTTGTGGAGCTCTGCAGTGAGATTCACCTGTCTCTCCAACGTTATCGCAAAAATGACATATCCAGCCGATTTAAAATGTTGTCTATTTCTGTGCTTTACAGATCCATCATCTAGGAGGACATGCATCAAAAATGAAATTCCTCCTCTGCAGAGAAATTATGTCTATTTAGGAAAGGTCTTTATACAATAAAGGCTTTTAGTTTGGAGGTAGAAATCTGTTAGCATTACAGAGATCTGTTCACTTTGGCAGAAGCCTCCTGAAATCAATAGCTTCCATTTCTTTTATATACAGAATACTGAATAAGACTCTTAACGATGGAGGTTTACCCTCATAGACTTCACCCTAATGGCATTTTCACTTAATTTTCCTGATAAAACCTTTATTGCAAATGCAGTAACCATTCTCCTTTTGAACAAGGTTGCCAGCCTGCAAATAATTTCAGAGACGGGATCTATTTATGGGAATACATTAGTAAAATAGTATCCAGCCATGATTTATTTTTCTTGTGTTAACTTTCTTTGAGTAGGAGGGAGTCTGCAATCAAGGTTTGTAACTGCAAATTCCGTGATGCTGGTGGGTCCCCATGCCCCCACAAATAGAGTTTTGATTTTGAAGGGTCTCAAACCACAGTGGAAGTCTAGATCCCGCAGCCCATAAGATGCATAACAAAGCATAAGCGCCAAAGCAGATAGTTTCATGAGAGCATGGGCACTCCAGTTGATTTACTGTTCAGTCACTGAGCTGCTCCCTGTTGGGTCCTCTTGTCCATAAGGCATGGGTACAGAAGTGATGTAAAGATTTTCCTTAATTAATCTCTCCTGCTAAGGGTGTAAAAGGAAAAATCTTATTGTTGGAAATGAATGAATTTTGATAAAATGTTCTAAAATGTTCTAAAAGGTTTCAGCCAGAGGCCAAACTATTGGAGAAAATAGTTCAAATAAGTGAAGTTTGGTAAAATTGCTAGCAATTGAAACTGAATTCCTATTGTTAGAGGTATTGAGCATTCTTAAAATTCAGAGTAGCAGTATCAGTACTGCATATAATACTGTGAGCTCTTTTTCTAGCACTTAAGGAAAGTAGCCTTTAGACAAACATTTTGATTTTGTAACTATGTTCTGAGATTTGTGGTTTTGATGTTCCTACTTCCTGAAAGCCTACAATGCAGGAAGTAGAGGGTTTATAGAAGAACTGTCTGGGGAACAGTGGGATAATTCTGGCACTCTTCCTTGGGGTTTTCTTTTCTTCCGTAAAAATGTAAGAATGAACTACCTCGCCCAAATCCACCAAAGCCTGAGCATCAAAGCGAAGGACAGTCAGTCTGTATTGCAGAAGACTTACCAGCTTCTGCAAAAATTGAAAAGGAGAGTTGAATTCTTTTCTTCTGCAGCCATTGCCCAGCTTCTTCCTCAACTTCATCCTCCAACATCCACATGACAAGCTAATGCCTCGGTGACTCCTCCTGCACTGGGCAGTACAGAGTCCCTTCTCAGAGGAACCTGTAGTACAGCAATTCCTCAGGGTGTCCCTGTACAGGGTTTGGGTTTTTAAAAGTTGCTAAGGTGTGACACATAAAGAATAGGGGAATTTCCAAATGCTCAACAAGTAAGTGCTAGCACCTTTGGATACGCGTATAGGAGGTGTGTTTTGATACGGATATGTAGGAAGGAATAGAAAGATAGAGAGAGTTTTGACCCATTGCGGGCATCCCAGTCTTTCTCTCCCAGATGTGAGTGGTGTGCTTGGCTGTGCCTGTAGATGTCAAGACCTGGCTGCTGCACTGACATAACATAGTTTTTGCATTAATGGGAAAATCTTTTACATGACCGGCCCGGTCTCATAAGCCTTTCTCTGTTAGTAATCCTGAAAGAGAACAGAAGAAAACACCACCTTACTCTGCAGACCTAGGAATAGGATTTATTGTAAGAAGCAGACATTTCACGTTAGTAAGCTGGTAGTATCGGTTATGGTGCCAAAGAAAGTGTGTGAGAGCTCTAACTGAAGCCCTCTTACCTACCTATCCCTATCAGCTCTAACAACTTTCAGTGGACATGCCTGATTTTTATAGACAATACATTTTCTTTTTTTATGCCCTTTATGACTTCTTTTATTTTAAGAGCCCCATGTATTTCTTTCCCAGTGCAATGTGGCATATATTGTGGATGAACTATTCTCTTTTTTGCCAATATTTTCCTTTTTTTTGCCCTTTATATCTGGTCTGCCACAAATTCTAGTTCTTTTGATGTCATGCAGAAATGTATTACTACTTCACGAAAGTCTCTGCTTACTTTCAATTTCAAACCAGAAAAAATGTAGATGAAGAATTTAACTTGCAACTTCTCTGAGAACGCTGAGACTGGAGATGAGCAAACATTCTTTCAAGAGCTCCGGAGGCAATCTTTTGAGTCTCATCATGTTTTTCATATATTTTCCAGCTGTATTTCATATTAGTACTTTCAGCTTTCTGCACAGTTACACTTTTCTACCAATATTTATATGCAAAAATCACAAAATGCTACTTTTAAACCATATTTCTTTTTTCCCCATACAGTAGAAATTGACTGGTTTCAAAATAGATATGCTTCAGAAGATTCCCATATGGAGTGTGTGCATTGATGAGCAGAAAGTGTTACTGGGCAAGAACCATGCTTTCTCCACACCGCTGCCTTGCGCCAGTCGCAGGAGCGCTTATGATGTTCTACTACCATCTTCTCTAAATCGCTTTAGCATTCTTCTCCCCGTGTTATCCTCCATAAAACAGTATGGCATGCTACGAATTATATATTTAGCGTAAGGCAGATCCGTCTATCAATTCAGTCAAGAGATATGATTATGTGCTTTTTTCGCCTCTAAGTGGTTAACAATTGCAAAAGATTCTTTTTAATGCTTAGTACTTTATTCACTTTATTTTTCTTTTTAGTGCATCGGAAGATAAATCTTAAACGTTTCTTCTGTTATCTAGCACTTTAAGCCTTTTCATAGCATTTGTAACATCTCTTTGCCAACACTCCATCTGTGATTTTAGCTTGCAGGAAACACTTTGCAATTGTGTTATTAGCTTAGATGCAGAGAGCTGCTGTTTAAATATTAATTGTAACTTCCCTCATAAGCGCAGTCAAACCCACTGAGTAACTTGTGTAGTTCAACAAATATCTAGGAGAGGGTGGGGAGTCTGTTGCGGATAGGGCCTGCTCTCAGTCTTAGCAAAGGTCTTACTCGGGTTAACAGTACAAAATAGATCATGTCATAATGCTTGCTGTTTCCTTTCCTCCTCTTACCTCAGTTCTGCTACTTGTACACACACACAACAAAAAGAAAGAAAAAAGAACAACGTTAAACTGCAAGCATGCTTCTTCAACAGTTATTGGACAAAGAAACTTCTAAAGTACTTGTGTATTGCTTTGTCAAGAATCACACCTCAGTAGAGGCGTGATCTTGTCGTTGAGCCCTTCCCCTCTGGTTTCAGTCATGAGCCTCACCCTATTTCGTTTCTCAATTCCACAAAATGTACTTGACACTTAAAAATAAAAAAAGAGGAAAATATTATGTCTTTATAGACATTTCAGTAAAATGTATTTGGTAGATGTGAGAAACAAAGTAGTTAACACCATCTGACCAGCCTGTTTTCTGTGGATCACCAGAGCATTGGAATTGTAATACTCATATTGGGTATAATTGAAAGAAGATCAGCCCCATTAAAATCGTACGTTGTATTTTTCCCTCTCTCCTTCTTCCAGATGGTTATTAATCTTTTATTGGTGAGGTGGTTTGCCTACGGTGTAATCTGAGATTTTTCCTCATGTCATTTAAGTGAGTTACTTGTCTTTGTGTTTGCAGGTGGACTGAATTTTAATATGATGAATTCTGTTAATTGCTTAGAATTTAGATGTTTTTCTTAGTATCTTGCAAATGTATAACAATTTTTTTTAAAAAATATAGTAGTACCCACATATTTCTTTTATTTTTCAGCATTCTGTGAAGAAGGGTGCAGATATGGTGGAACTTGTGTAGCCCCTAACAAATGTGTCTGCCCTTCTGGATTCACAGGAAGTCATTGTGAGAAAGGTAAAGCTTTACTGAAACACACCTTCTTTGGTAATGAGAAACATGATATGCTGAATTAAGAAAGAATTACTTTCCATTCATTCATCCTGCTTGATATTTTCTCTTCATTGAAGATATGACTGTTCCATAGCTGCCTTTTCCTAACTGAAAGCTAGTCTTAAATTAAACATGGAAAGTTTTAGACAATCAGGGATGTACCTGCTTTTGCTTCCAGTGGACACTTTTAGTTAATTAGGGGGGATGGCAAATGAAAAATATTTACTTCACCTATTTCCTGTGGTGCAAGCTTAAGGTTACCTTCTGCTTTTTCTGAATCTGTTGTGCAAATTAGACCAAAATTTGGCTGTTTGCTTTTCAGTTAAAGTTTTTGAATTCTTAAGATTTGATTTTTCTTCTGAGTCACTGAGGCCACCAATTTTATAGAATCACAGCCTATTCAAATATATCTCACTAGTCATGATTTGATTCTGCCTTTTCCCAGATTTTTTCTGTTTCAAGATTTGCTTCTGACAGGCCCACCTTTCCGTTCATTTCACAAAGATCTGGTTCCTTGTCTACCTTAAATGAGAAGGAAGGGATCTTAGAGAATTCCATGCAGGACTCTTACTAGATTCTTTACACAGCAGGTTTGGGATTTTATGTTGGTCGGTATTTATTGAGGTTGTATTTCACTTAAATAACCCAGTGATAGAGTTTTTTTGCGTTGTGTGTTTTTTAATAAACCTTTTGCACTTGGCTTTGTTGGTGGAAATAAAGTGGACTGTTAACGCAGGTTGCGTGATGCTCGTATGGATAAGATTATAATTGAAGAGGCTTTTTTAAGGAGAAAAAAAAAAAAGAAAACGAAGAAATAATTGTTAAAGAATAGGTTAAATCACTGGAACGACTTGTTACCCAGAGACCGTTCAGTAATTTGTGTGTAGCGGCATCTATTTAATACATGGCTGTTCTACTATAATACAAAGTAACTTAAGCCCAGTTGTCAACAAATCTGCTTTGAGTGGCTTCTGAAAACTGCTAAAGCTTTTTATGGATGTACTCAAAGCACTGCATACTGAAATCCCATAGTTTCTAGTTGTCAGCATTGTTTCTAATTATTTAAGAATGAACTATGACGTTAATATTTTCATACCATCTCGAATAAATTTGAGTACTGCATTTTTTTTTTTGCCTATAGCCTTTGGGTTATTTGTTTTAAATAGAAAAAAGCTCCCAAGCTTCCTGACATTCAGCAGTAAGTTCCGGCAATATACATGAGGAATTAACACAAGAAGTTCCTGCCTCAGAGCCCCACCTACCAGCCTCTAGTCCTTCCTGCTAGTTACCCTCTCCCATGTATAATTTGCTCATTCCTTTCTAAAACATCTAGTATTCAGAGGGAATGGTGCAAAACCAGTACCTGCATTGCCCAAAGGTGCCCTGCCTACCCAGCGAGCCAGTGGCTTTCGGCCAGCTCTCAGCTCGACTACCTATGTTTCTTTTACCCAAGAATCTTAGAACTATCTTTTTTCTTATCGCTGTAAAGGGACTTTCGTGACTCGAATGCAGAGTCTTTAAACTCTTGAAGTGAGGGTTTAAAATTGATAAATGGATGACATAACTGTTGTCGATTCCTGTTGTTTTCCATGTCTTTTGTATTGTTTTGATCTAAAAGATGAGTTAGCACACCAAGTAAAGGAAACATGGCAGGCATGGTACTCTCATTATATCAAGAAATTTAGAGGTAGGTGTCAGGAGGAGCTAGCTTCTGTGTATAAAATCTATATGACTTGAACCAGAAGGAATTTTATTTTTTGCTTTGAAGATGTATAGGATTTACCAGTATGCTACAAGTCAAGCTAATGATGGTAACTTTGAGAAACCTGATGTGCAAGCCGGTTTGAGAATGAATAGGGCTTGGCGTAGGAGAAGTTGTTACATTTTAGTTGTGTTAGAGGGTTGGAAAACTTCAGCAGAGATATACCTTATGTCATAAGCATATTTCAGTGGCTAAGCGTATATCAGGTCTTTGTGAGAACAGCTTCAGCCTCCTGAAGGTGCATGTCCTGGAGAAACTAAATGTTCAGAGTAGAAAGGTGATGAACCACCTTTAAAGCAGGCTTCCCTTTGCTTACCTGCTTACTCCTCGAAGATGTAGTGCTGTTAGGAAGAGGAGGCAGTTCAGTAAAGACTTCCCTCACAGTCCCACTGCAGTTTGCTGCAGTGTTTTTAGACACCTGAAGTATTCAAAACCAATGTTTGTTTGTTTGGGGTTTTTGTCCTCTCGTCTGCAATGTTAGAAATAAGCACTTTGTTATATTTAACATATGGTAGCACTCCCTCAATCATTATGACGTATTCCGAAGATGGTGAAATGGTGGGACGTCACTTTAAATCAAAGCTTAAATGTTCCTGGTAAAACCTTGCCTGATGGAAGCTCACGGTGAACTGATGCATATCAGAAGTAAAATGGTGTGTTTTGGTAATGTCTTCTGTTTGCCACGGTGCATTTAAAAACGTCCTTCAAACTGACACCACAGCGATTCCTTATACATTATTTGTGAGCTGAAAGGATTCGTCACCGGCTAAAAACAGTATGACCCAAATTGGCTTCAACGTCATATAAAGGGTAACATGAACCAGTAATTAGAAATGTTGAAAAGCAGGTGCATTTACTTCTGAATATGAATCATATGTTACTCATCGTTTCTGACTGCCTGGTTGAAATGATGATATTAGGTTAATTAAAAATTCAGAGATATTTGAAAGGATAGGATTTACGCTGGTAATTTACTCAGGTGAAATTAAAATACATATTTAAGGCTTATGTACAAATACATAATTCAACATGCTGCTAAGAGGAATTGCCTCTTGCCAGTTGCTTTGCCTGAAATGAGGAATCATCATAACAGTTGTGGGGCTGCCTTTCCTTTTTGAAGGTGAACTGCAAATCGATATCCAGAGATACTGTCAAGTAATTCCTCCTTCCATCCAGTCTTTATAATGCTGTTTCTTTAAGTATGTGCTTGATGCTTCTTACAGAATTTTAGTTGTTTTCTATTTAGCTTCTGATTCAATCTTCTTATCAATTTTTGATTTGGGTTTTTTTCATGTTTAGCTGGCCAGGGCTGAAATCAATGATCTCTGCAATCATTACCATTTGTGATCATATTTAACACAGTTGTGATACCTGTGCTAGAAAGTTTTTATGTTAGAACTTTTGGTGACATTGCTGTGTGGTTCCAGCATATACATGCCTGACAGCTGAGCTGGACATATGCATCCTTAACAGTATGTAACGCTGTTGGCTTAAACCCAGGTGCATCCTTGGCAGGGATCCCTGTTAAAGGCTTCTGAGAGACATTTTGGTGTGCAGAGTTGAATGCAAACGCAGTACTCTGTGAGAGTTGTTGGCAGCATGGACTCAAATGCCCTAATTTTTCCATCCAGTGATGTTTTCTCCATCTCATATTTAAAAAAAAAAAAAAATCCCATCATTCCTTGAGCTGCTTTTCTCTCTCTGTGTACGAGCCACAGGTCAGTGGAGTTTTAATGCTGGTTTCGTAGGCAGGGTTTGCCATTATTCTGTATTTGTGGAACGTTAGTCGCTACTGCCACTGATGAAGCGCTGAGGAGGAGATAGGCAGGACAATCTACGATATCAAAGGGGAGTAAACAGATGATTGAGTGCCTAGAAATTGCAGGCATTCCTTGAGCACCTACCTGCATGTGGTAGAGTCCTGTGCGTGCGCCTAAGAAATACATGCCGACTTCTATACAGCTCTGGGACGGTGACCAGCGGTGGCAGGGAGTTAGTTACAGTACCTGTCTGTACAAATTATAACTTTGGCCAATGCGCAGGAAACGGCAGAAGGGTTTGAAGCAGTGGCTTCCCAACTAGGGGCAAGTCAAGGAAAATGCAGTGTTTTTCCCAAAGCTGCAGGAGGGCTTTCGGCAGTGGCGGGGCATTGCCTTCAAAAGGGATTCAAAACAATTGCACCACATCTTTGCTCCCCTGGCTCGTGACAGCTACTGCCTGAGCTGGTACACGATGGACGGGGAATATGTTTCTAGTAGATTAGAAGGATGTTGTGTAGGCTGGAGCTCAGAGAGGTAAATATTTTTGTGGTAGCTACATGTGTATTTATAGTCTTTGTAAAGCACCGGAGAACAGTTTTCTCACAGAATGATAGAGTGCTGTCAAAGAATTACCTGCTGATTGTAAACAGTCAGGAGCAAGGGTAAGGCATGGCACTGAAACATCAGGATGTGATAATTACGGGGGTTATTTTTTTGTGGGTTTTTTTGGACTGTGTATACAAAAGAGTGTCTGATATTGGGGTGAGAGGTTGTTTTTCAGTATGTACCATGGCTGAGAAATGTGTTTTGAATCACAATAATTATATTGCAAGTGTCAAAAAAAAATAAAAATCAGTGCTTGCAGTATTGCATTAGTTACATATGGAATCTTCAGTGCAGTCATAGATTTCACAGGTGTGTAATGAAACGTTGCTATGCTTGTATCTTGAAGTTGGATGTCATGCATATGTCATGAAAATGAGGTCTTTAGCTGATTTGTTTAATAATAGTTGGCAGTATCTGGAGTTGTTGTCTAAGAGGCAGCATACCTCTTTGTGTACTTGTCTCTTAAATTCCTTCTTCTGGAATATATTGTCTTCTGTAGCCCTTTGGGTAAAACTCCCTACAGTCTGTATTCCTTTGGACCCTAAAGAGAGAAAAAACCGTGAGAATTGTATTTCGGTGTGCTATTTCTTTGATTCCTGAGCTGGATCAATCTTTAGGTGTGTAGCTATCAAAGATATTTCAGTTGAGGAACCTGGTTTAAAAAAATAAGCAAACAAAAAGCAAAGCAGAGAAAGGGATTTTTCGGTGAGTACGGTAAGCTAAATGTCAAAACTCCCTGCCTTTATCTCTCTAAGATCTTTTGTAAAATACAAAGCAAGGTTTATTTTGGGAAACAAACCAGCTGTGCAGCTGTGGGCACAAGGCTTTGCATGAGATTCTTTCTAAAGCCTCTCATTTCAAGGTGAGGCAAAGCCAGTATAGTGCAAGATAGGAAGGGTGAAGTGAATGATGCTTAACTGATTACAGAAAACGGTGGCTGTGGTTGATACGACACTCCTGAGGGTGTGACAGATCCAGAGAAGGCAGATGCTCCAGGTGCCTGAGGTTGCCCTGCTCCATTTGCTGCCAAGCTGTTTACAGCATTTGCCCCAGTGGTGCTTATCGCAAAATGGCAAGGGGTGATATCTTAATGTGATAAAAGAAACGAAGCTGTCATTTGTAAAGATATCAGGGAATAGATCAAAGAATATCTACTAGAAAAATCTGATTAAGACCGTCTCTGAGGATCAAGGGGACATCTGTCTGCAAATCAACAAGGAACTCTCAGTAGAAGAAAAAAGTTGTTCTATCTCACACTGCCAAGCCAAAGAAAAATGAAATCTCCCAGACCAAGAACACCGTTCATTCCCCCAGCTGACCATAGCATGAGGAGATCGGACTCGTTTTTGTAGTGTTTACACTGCCTCATATACTGTAAAAGTTTAGTTTTAAAAGCCAGGAGAAACACTAAGCAAACAGAGGGTTTGGGGTGGGGGTTTTTTTGAAAGGAATTTTTTTTATGTTGCTATATAGTTTATTTGTTATGATCAGGTGTCTGGTCTATGTAATTTTGCTTGTTTGTAATGAAAGGAATATCTGCTATATCAATCTTTTGTGTAAGCTGAGATGATATCTTGACATTCCAGGTGACAAATGGTTCCAATATTCTAATGTTTTGTTATTTGTATGACTTGTGGTCATATGTATTGGGTTTGTGTGACAAGGTTTTGGTAGCGGGGGGGCTGCAGGGGTGGCTTCTGTGAGAAGCTGCTAGAAGCTTCTCCTATGTCCGACAGAGCCAATGCCAGCCGGCTCCAAGACGGACCCACCGCTGGCCAAGGCCAAGCACGTCAGCAACGGTGGTAGGGCCTCTCTGATAACGTATTTAAGAAGGGGCGGGGGGGAACCCTGTGCAACTGCAGCCAGGAAAGAGGAGTGAGAATATGCGAAACAACCCTGCAGACCCCCAGGTCGGTGAAGAAGGAGGGGAGGAGATGCTCCAGGCGCCGGAGCAGAGATTCCCCTGCAGCCCCTGGGGAAGACCCCGGTGAGGCAGGCTGTGCCCCTGCAGCCCAGGGAGGTCCATGGTGGAGCAGATCTCCACCTGCAGCCCGGGGAGGACCCCACGCCGGAGCAGGAGGATGCCTGAAGGAGGCTGTGACCCCGTGGGAAGCCCGCGCTGGAGCAGGCTCCTGGCAGGACCTGCGGCCCCGTGGAGAGAGGAGCCCACGCTGGAGCAGGTTTGCTGGCAGGACTCGTGACCCCGTGGGGGACCCACGCTGGAGCAGGCTGTGCCTGAAGGACTGCAGCCTGGGGAAGGGACTCACGCTGGAGCAGTTTGTGAAGAACTGCAGCCCGTGGGAAGGACCCACGTTGAAGTTCACGGAGGACTGTTTCCCACGAGAGGGACCCCACACTGGAGCAGGGGAAGAGTGTGATGAGTCCTGCCCCTGAGGAGGAAGGAGCGGCAGAAACGATGTGTGATGAACTGACCCCGCCCCCCATTCCCCGTCCCCCTGTGCTGCTGGCGGGGTAGGAGGTAGAGAATTTGGGAGTGAAGCTGTGCCCGGGAAGAAGGGAGTGGTGGGGTAAAGGTGTTTTAAGATTTGGGTTTTATTTCTCATTACCATACTCTGATTTGATTGCTAATAAATTAATCTAGTTTCCCCAAGTTGAGTCTGTTTTGGCCGTGACGGTAATTGGCGAGTGATCTCTCCCTGTCCTTATCTTGACCCATGAGCCTTTCGTTATATTTTCTCTCCGCTGTCCAGCTGAGGAGGAGGAGTGATAGAGCAGCTTTGGTGGGCAACTGGCCTCCAGCCAGGGTCAACCCACCACATCATAAAATATCTCTTTTATTATCTTCTGACTTGGTGACGGACATCGTATTTTTTTTAAGCCACAGGATATTGTGTTGGTTTTTCCCCCGCTTTGGTTCCCAGAGCTTGCACTTAGAAATTGGGTAGTATTGTATTGCTTATCCTGTCTGGGATTATGCTTGCTACTCTAGCTTCCTACAGTTTTAATTTCCCCACTCAAATTACACTGACCTCACCCTGACCAGTGTCTGTATGCCAGCTGGACATGTCAGGTAATACTTAAGGATGCAGTTTTATTTAGACAAGGGAAAGGCATGATTTAGCTAGTTGACATCTAGTTTGCATTTGGATTCGTGCAAAACAATGTAATCCAGAGGTAATTTCTGTTGATCAGACTTTATGGCGCACATAAGATCCAAAGCCAGATTCTAAAATCTTTATTCTCTTGCCTTAAACATTATGAAAAATACCTTTTGATAGTGTCTTGGCATGCCATCTTTCTTTGTGTTCCGGTTCCCGTTCTGGATGTTCGTGGATTAATATCTTGTGTAGACCCACTATAGAACTTATTATAGAGTTTACAAAAAGAGCTGCTATGTTTTATTATTCCTTAGTTACCCTAGTAGTGAACTGAAAATACACATGATATTTAAAGAAATGAGTGGATGTGATTTCATGAAGTCAGTGGCTTTGCATCTTCCTTTTCTTATGGAGCAATAGATTTTACTCCTTCACTATGTCTGTCTTGCTGAAAAGCAGGCAATGAAAAATCTAAAAAGAAAATGACGGTAACTTCTTTGGAAGGGAAGGAAAAGAGCAGGAAGCTTAGAAGGAGATTGATGGCTCACCTACATCTCCAGTGATAAAGCAGCAATTAACAGAAGGAGAAACTCCAAATAAAGTTATACCATCTCCTTTAGATTCAGGTACCCTGCCAAAGTGTTGGATAGTAACCTGTGTTCAATCTCTTAAAAAGCTGTTAGCAATTGTCTTAAAATTAGAGATGAGTGGTCTTTGTAGCAGTATGGGGTGAACTGACTGAATATCTATTAAAAATTGGCTTTTTGATGTGGTGAGGACTAATGAACATAGATTTCATAGAACCATTTTAAAGCAAAATGGCTCTTTAGGGCATCAGAATTTAGTGATTGAGTCAGCCAAGTTGTACATGAGAGACACCCTCTGCCACAGTCGAGATGAATTTTCAAAAATTCACAGAACAAGGCTGTGTGAACTCTGTGAAGTTTAAGAAAATGCGGGAATATAAGAGCACCGTTCAGGTGAATGCTTACACGAGCTGTAACGGTTGGAGCATCTTTGCAAGCGTCCTTCCCCCAGATGTGTTCTATGAGCCCCCATATGTCCCCATTCCCATGTCACTAGCTGCGCGGGGCAACCAGTGGGGCCAGCCAGCCGTTGTCTAGCTTGGAGTAGCTTCCAGTGCAAAGTGGAGGGGGAAGTAAAGTGAGAGTCCTTGTGTTTCCCTGGGGCTGGGCTTGCTGCACGCCCAGCTCTTTAGGGAGCCTCTTGGCGAAGACAACACTCCTGGAGTTGCGCCTTATGCTACTTGGGTGCTGTCACGCAGTGGCATACCTTTGTGAAGGAGAACTTGTCTTTCGGTGGTCAAGGGATGCACGTCAAAAGGATACGGTGCATTCCCCAGGTTGAATGTAACTATGTCAACAGAGGGATGCTCGTATGGTTTGTTTCCGTCACGTGCCTGGAAGATGCAGGGCACAGTGAACGTAGTATTCGTGGGCAAAAAGGAGATGCCTGTCTGTCTTAGGTGAGAGAAGAGCGTGCTGTGAGGAGTATAGGCTATTCTAGCTAAACAGGTAGAAAATGTTAGGACCTCTCTTTGCCCTCTACTTAGCACCTGGAAATCACTGGAGGAAAGGGCGGTTGGTTTGTTCCTGTTTTCTTTCTTTGTTTCGGATGCTGCTACACACAGCATTAGATGTTTGTTCATCCATAAGTTCCAATTATGTACTACGGAAGGAACATTATGTTTAGAAAGAGACAGGTAAACTAAGCAGTAGCAACTGCTGAAGCTCTAAATATAAAAGCCCCACGTTCCCTCTGAACTTCCTACAGCCTGCAGCCTACATAGCGGAATTTTGTGCAAAAGCCTTGCTCAAACTGAGACGTTGGAATTCGTTCCCCGCAGGAGGCCGTGTTGCTTTGGCCCTTTCTTGAAGTGCTCAGCCCCTGACTTAGCGTTCTTCCAGTTTATCATCAGGAACGTCTCCCACAGCTTCTGCGCAGTTGTATCTGCTGCGGTTTCCTCTTGGATTGTGAGAACCCAGGCAATGGGGTTTAAATTTGTTTCAAGTGGCAGAATCACCACTGAATATATTAAAGAAAACAGAGAACTACAAAGCACTCAACAACGTGAGCAAATATTTCTATTTGAGCAAATAGATATACATCAATGAAATTTCCATTTTGCACCTAAGAAGTTTCCGTATATGAAGCGTTTCTTGTGATATGAGCTGTACAGAAAAGGCAGTTGCTTTAAAATACCTACTTCATGATGAATTAACTACAAAACACATCTCATTTTACCACGGTTAATTAAAAAAACCCCAACAAGTCTGCTTTGAGTGCAGCGCAGTAATGCTAATTTTACGACCTAGTTTGTCAGGACATTCTGACCCGCTTTTTTGGTTCTTCCAGGCAGATGCCTACATCAGTGAAAACCGGAATAATTCTAAGGAGAAATACCAGAATAGGTAGTGGACTAACTAAATATTAAATCAAAACTATCTCAGTCTGTCCAACTACAGGCAGTATTTAGGGGACATTACTGAGTTTAATAAGCTCTTTGCCACCTTACTTTTTCTTATTAATAGCCTGCTCTGGACTGGAGAATCAACCATGAATATTAAAATTTGCTGGTAACCTAGAAATATAACTTGGGATGTGCAGAGCGGGGGCAGAGAAGTACTTAGATTTTTTTAAGATGGAAATTCTCTTGGCTTCAGTGGGAATTCCACCTGGGTGGAAACCTTAGGATCTGGTGCAATTGAATTAGGTGAAATGAAAAATAAATGGCTCTAGTGAAATAAAAGAGCATTTAGAGTGGGGTTTTTACGTGGAACAAGCTGTGTTAGTTGCAGTTACCAACGATAAATATGCCATTTTTAACTCGTCGATTTATGGTACAACTCTTAACTAGCTAATCTAGCAATAAGATCCTATTCAAACTGGGTAGAGAATTCAGTTTCTCTAGAAAATTTGTACAGCTGAGAATTTTACTATTTAGAGCTATATTTCTGCTGAAGTTTAATACAGTGAATGCTAACATATTTCATGAGTGATCTCATTGAAGTTAATCAAGGTGTAGTGAGAGAAAATGTGCCTCAGTCATCAGAACCAGCATCAAAAAACAATTTCTTTTGAAAAATAATGGGACAAGTGAAAGTAATGGACCAAAACAACATGCTGATGTTGTAGAGGTTATTGTGTATTTAATTCTGACAAAGTCAGTTTTCCTGCATTATTTCTTTTTTAATTTAAGATTTTTTTCCCCTGAAAAATTATGGTATGAGAAGAACACTTTAAGCTGATGGAAGTGATGCAACAGGAAAAAAAAAAAAAAAATAGGTCTAACCAGCAAGATCTTTTCCCATGTTGATAGGAATTCATCACTACAAAAGCAATAGCCATCTCCACTTGCTTTCATTGGGCTGACATTCAGAGGAAGAGATCCTGTCCCCGTTCATATAATCCTTGGAAGGCAAATAAAATGGTATAAATCACTTTCTTATGTGACTTATGTAGATTGCAGTTTATGGATAATGAAGATAACTAATCCAATTATTTTCCTTTAGGAGTCAGGGTGAAAAGGTGAGTTAAACCCTTGTCGAAGGGAGTGTCATCCTTTCTTTATTAACTGAGGTAGCCTTTGTAACATCTACAGCTGTGTTCAGTTGCAGTCCTTTTGAGTATCTGGTTTTGTAAGAGTAGCAGCCAGGGTTTTCAACAGGCTGCTCCAGGAAGACTGCAGGATTGGGTTGTTGTTATGCAACACTACAGCGAAGAAAAGCCTACAACAGAAGGAGGTGGCTCTTGGCAAAATCTGCCAAATTAAAATCGGTTTGTGGACTCAAGAAAACAAGTTTTTCTTTAGGACTGTACTCATGTGCATGTACAGAGAAGAAATGAAATGGGAACCTTACAATCTTTCTTTTTCCCTTCCAAGGCTTTTTCTGTACCAGCTGGAACATTTTTATTGTCTGTAGTCTGATAGCGATGCGTCTGTTCTGCTGCAGAAAGTACTTGATGTACCTGAAGACTCCCCTTCACAGTGGACTTTTTTCTGGATAATCCAGCATATCACGCCTGGTGAAATACCAAAAAAAATCAATGGATTAATACCTGTTGGGTGTGAGAAAGGCCTGTGAATCTATCTCCTAGGAAGTGTGGCATTAAAGTTTATTCCAGATTCAAAGCTCACTAACTCACTGTGCAGATTCCTGTTGCTTTTGTAAGGCTTTTGTTCATGCCTGTAGTCCCCAGAGAGCAAATATGCGAGATGTTAAAATAATACTGTACTTAGTGTAAGGTACATGTGAAGCATAGAAGTAACTTGGATTGTTCTGGCTGAACGTTTGGGGTTTTTTTTGCTAGTTCCCTTATGATTGCAGTACCTTTAAAATAACAGTCATACTCAACCTCAAGGAGCTATGTGTCAAAGTTATTTTCAAACTTTTTATAATGTTATGATAAAAATCTGTGCAGTCCTTCACATTTGCAGAAATAGAGTTCTTCCTAAATACATCAATCAATTTTTTGCTTTTAAAAAGAGAACCTCTGATTTAGCAACTCAGGCAGCTCAATAGCTGGAGTTTTCTACTACTTAAGCTGTGTAACATCTGAATTATTTCTTTCAACATGTAATATCTACTAAGTAGATCAGTCATTTCAGAAACAAACATAAATGGTGGAGTTTTTATGTGAAAGAGTGAAATCCCCTTTCTTAGTTGATTTTTCTTCTGAACAGACGTTCTCTGTATGCTGGCAATCTAATCTTTGGAATGGTACTTATTTATCTTTTGAATGAGACATGAAATGAAAGCCCTAAACACTTCTGGTCATTAAAGATCCAGTTGAACCTGTATCCTATTCAGCTCAGGTAATTACATTCTGCCTTCTTTAGCAATGTCAGTCAGAGAAATTACTCATATGAAGTAGCTGTCTGGCTAGCATGGAGTGGCACCCATGCCTGAACTTCATAGATGTCTATGTTTCTGTGATAGGTTACAGATCATTACAGCTTTTGATGGCAATTGCACAGTTTTAAATGTGAATGACTCTTAGGCGGAGTGTAAGCACGGAGGTGTGCGAGGGTGAGCTCAGCTCCTCCACTGTCCTTCTCGTTGCACCGTCTTGGAAGTAGCGATACCTCTGATGTGGACGGCACAGTTCACCAGGGCCAGTTATAGGTTCTTGCACACCTACCGCATCTTCTTATTGTAAGCTGGTAGGCAGCGGGGCTCTTGGAGCTGCGAAAAGCGGAGGGGGACTCAAACTCTGATTAGGATCCCACGCGTCACCCTCACATGTGCTGCAGCCATCCAGCTTCTTTTATAATAGCCTACTGGTTTATTGCCAGTTTGGGCTGTAGGTACTCCTCAGTTTAAGAGAGATTAAATAGATTGTTCTCATTTCCAAGTTAGTATTTTAACAAGTAGCCAGGATGGGTCTGTCCTTCCTTTTGCAATTGAGCCACTGACCTTAAAAACCAATGAAAGTTTTCAGGCTCAGAAGTGGAATAGCTTTGTAGCCACGAGGAGGAGGTTGGCTCTTCTCTTGAATGTTACCAAAATACTGAAACTGGTCTGCTGTTGATCGGTCAGAAGATGTGGCCAGTACATGTGTTTTACTTGCTTACATGATCACTTATGAAGACTGAATTCCAGGGAAGAGAAGTTTTATGAAGATCTCCTAGGTTCCCGTTTGATGCTTTGGAGCACGGGTGGTACTACGGTATGGGAGAGATGTTTATCTATCAGTAATGGTTTATGTAAGGAAAAAATTTTCTCTGGCAATTCTTTGTGATTACGTTTCCTAGAAGGAGACTGAGTGGTTTCTCTGGTTTTGTTTTGGTTGGGTTGGGTTTTTTTTGTTTGTTCGTTTTTTTTTTTTTCTCTTTACCATAGACTGAGTAAAGAATGTCCCATGAGCTGTGTCAGCCCCTGCAGAAAGTAAGTTTAGTAGCGTGACAGGACAGCTTCTTTTTTTTTCTGCCAAATACTCATTCTGTCCCTTTCTACAACAGCTGTCCTGTCCACCTCTTGTGACGGCCCTAGCTATGGAAAGCCTATCAGTCCGTCCAAAATGGATTAAAACCAAGGAAAAAAACCCCTCTGCATACCACAAGGGATTTTTGTTTTGTGTCTGTTGCAACCCAGGCAGATTGTGAATCCTATAGTTAATAGAAGCTGCTTTTTGGGATGGGACTTTTATTGCCTGCTACAGCCTATCTTTCTGTCTCCCACCTTTAATTGTTTTGTTTCTCACCCTTGGAATGTCCAACACAGAATTTTTTCAATTCTTTCCGTTAACTGCACGGAGAAAGTAGAGATTTAATTCATACCTCAGAAATTTTCTTCCATTTTCTCATCTGAAATCTTGTTTCTCCTCCAACTTTTATAGGGTTCACAGCTGATGCAGTTTGTGAGATGTGTGTGCTGATAGCAATAATAACTCCCTCAGCGGTCCCATTAATCATTTATAGGCTAGGGAGTCAGATACAGTGTGATAATGCCTAGCTATTCCTAAGGCCTGCCTTTTGAGATGACTGAGCGATATGTTTCTTTTTGAAGAGAGCTTTGATTTTTTTTTTTCCCCTCTCTATCTCCCCCCTTGCCCATATTTTCTCAGCAGGCTTTATTAGGTGTATTCATGACTGAGTAAGATGAAAGAAAGTTGCATGTGTAGATGGATAGTGGTAGGTCACTGAGGATACAGAATCTGATCAATAATGACCAGAGTTTCCCGATATCTATTGTCTGTCTCAGTGATTTGACTGTGGGGGGGTTTATCAGATTCCCCCCATGATATATAGTTTACAAATGTAAAAAGAATTAAATACAAAATTACATAAGAAGGAGGTAGTCCACTACTCACTTGTCCAGCTGCTACAAAAAGACGTATCTGTTAAAGTTGTACGTCGTCGTAGTACTGGTACCAGTTTCCTTACCAGGCATTAAATAAATTAACTGGTGTGTTAAATCCATCATTATATTTTCTTGCTACAATCAGCAAAATGAAATTGGTCACTTACTAGTCCATTTGTTGAACAGTTTCAACAGTGAACTGATTGACTGTAAAAATAAATTGCAGTAGCTCCTTCGGAGGAAATTCTTCCAGGGGAAAGGAAGATCCAAAATGGGAAATGTAATACAGTTGACATTGCTACTCTGTTGACTTTTGTGGAAAAGTGGAAGATACCTCATTTAATTGCATTAATGTGATTTTTCATGAATGCTAAATTCAATCTAGCTGAAGAAACTTATATATAGTATATTCACATTTCTAGATTTCGTGTTTCACTCCTCTTTTACATTACTGTATATTAAGCACCAGACTTAAAGGGCGTAGACAGTTTTTCTAAGCCAAATTGAGAAATAAAATTAGGAAAGAATTAAGGGAAGAATGTTGTATTAATCAGAGCTAAACATGACAAATTTCATAAACTGTCTGTATGAGCAACAACAAATTTCAGTTTTCCACTGAAGGAATGATAGTATTTTTGAGACACGAAGAAAAGGGTCCAACCAAACCAGGAAGTAACTCCTTAATTGTTTTTCTTTTCCCTATTAGAATGCATCACTTTTGAACATAAATCAAACATACCTAAGCTGAAGGGCTGACCACATCTGAACCTCAGGGTAAAACCCCAAATGCTTTTTGAACATATAAAGCCTTACAGGCTTTCTAGTTTCTATAACCTTTTTGTTTATACTGTCAGTTGTACTGAAACAGGCTGAGAATCTTGACCTATTAAATTTGGTGAAAAGAGGTTTTATAAAAACTTAATTTATCTGACAGAGTCATGAAAACCTTTGTCAGTCTTTACCCCAGTCAGTTGTCTTACACTATGAGTAGTCATAATGATTTCGGTTGTCTAGTAATGATGTATAAAGTACAGCTCAGTGTAAGAGCAGGTGGCTGAAAATGCCAGCCAAGGATAAATTAATCCAAAAAGCATAATTAATGGAAGGAATATAAAGTGGTAATATGTATTCATAACAACATTTTGAAAGTAACATTTTATTCAGAATATATGAGTCATTTATATGACATTGTAAACATCAAGCTTTATAAATATTGGGGTATATTGCAAGGTTGTGGTTTGTCTCTTTTTTTTTTTTTTTTTTTTTTTTAACAGTTTGTGTAACACTTAAGAATTATACTTGGCTCCTTCCCAGGTCAGTAGATGATTCTAAATTTCTGGGCTCAGGATGAAGCTATTGTTTGATCCTCAAAGTTCAAATTGTTCTAGTGAATGAATGAGCACTGGCTGGAACTAGGAGGCACTGAATACCTTTTTTTCATGGCTCTGAAGATTTTGGCTGGATGAATTTTAATGTTTACAAGAAAAAAACTTGTATTAACGTACAGTGTTGTAAACTGTTTAAGGTGGAGATGTAAAGAGAGAACGAATGCCCTGTAATGTTGGCGTTCTAACGTATCCGATCATGCGCACACAGAAAATAAGTTATGCTTACGGAGGAATGTAAGCACAGAAGCAAAACCTAAGAATGGAGGGTCTAATTCCAATCTTCTGTCTTGTGTATATCATATATATTGGCACATTATGTGAATATTTGTACTGTTTGGGAATGCTGCCACAAGTAAGGTGGCAGAAGCTTACTTAGCACAGAGCATATTTTCTCTAGATTACGTAGAAAAGCATACCTTCTTTAAATATGTTTGGAGTGTTGTTAATTTATTTTTACAGAATAGAGGGAGGATGGAAGAAGGGGAAAAAAAAAAACCCACTTGATATTCCTGAAAGTTGATTGAGGAGTTAGCGTAGAACATATTTTATGAAGTACATTGCTTCAGATATGAGTATATAGTCTGTTTATAATCCCATTTAGGGACTACAAACAAGAAAAAAAAAATATATAGACAAGTTACATATTTCAAGCAGACTTTAGCAGCAGATTCCGATTTTGAGCAGGTCGGCCGTAATGATATAACTCAATTGTCATGTTGATAATTTAAAACAGCATCTTTTTTGTTGTACCATATAAAATAGCACTAATATGAGGGACCGTGGAAATTTATGGACATAAAGATTATTTCGTCTTTGGAAACACCTGTTAATGAATTTGTCGTATAAAAAAGGTGGAGATTATAGTTGTTTATCGATCTTAATAATCAGCCATTTTATGAAATGCCCTGCAGCTGTTCTCCTAAGATACCAGGCACATGCATTGTAAGGCAAGGGATGAACAAAGACCTCGTATAAAGTCATCACAAGTCTTGGGTTCCTTTCCACGAGCAAAGATGCTGAGAATTTGGTGAGGTCATCTTCAAGGACACAGCTGTCTTAAGATAGCCAGACAGAAGATTTTCTGCTTCTTTGGGTTTTTAAAAGCCAGAGTAAAGCCTCCTTAAAAGACAAGTTTATACTGGAAAGGTGAATCGATTACTCTTTTATTAAGGGCTGACTTGGCTATACATGTTTCCTCCTACTTTCAGAAAGAAAATCACAAGCAACCCCTTTAGTTGCACCTATATATTTTGTGGATATGTAATGTAGGTATAATACAGCTTGTATTTGACTAAAGTGATGTGTCTTTTAAGAACTCCTGCGAAAGGAGGGCAAAATTTGCTTGTAAATGTTGGCAGATAATCACAGTATTCATGAATTCTCATTTATTTTTCTTCTACTTCCCTTTCAAAAATAGCCAGTGTTGTTGTGAGCATTCTGCTACTTCCAGAAAATAATTTGAAAGTGAGATAATCTAATTTAAATTCAGTGTAAATATAAATACTGCTAAAATATGCTTTCAAGACTAACGTAGGATTATATGTGTGCTGTGGGGTGTAGGTCATTGCTTGTTTTCAGAAAACAAGGATTTCTGTGTCTAAGTTGTACATTACTAATTCTAAACCGTAATTTGGGATTTTTGTATACATTTGCTCTGTGGAGATCAGTACAAACAAAATACTACATAACCACTTCTGATGTATTTTTCTTGTGTTTTCTAATAATGTATACCTGTGCTGAAACAACATATCCTAGATCTGTAGAATTATGCAGGTGAGCCTGAGTAGCATTCACGGGGAGGGATTCTTATGTAGTAGTGAAGAAGTGAAATAACAATCATATTTTCATTATTCTAGTTCTCAGTTTTACCTGTGGTATTGCTTTGTGCACGTATATACATTTAGAGTGGCTTAGATGGGAGGGGATGGCTGACAAAGAACATAGGGGCTGCACCATCAAGTAAAAATAAGTGAGGAAAAGAGAACTCATGGTATTTTTCATCTGGGCATTCTGTGTGCATTGGTGTCAGAGGTAGCACCGTTAGTTGCAACATCGGTGTCGTGATTTTTCCAAGACCTGTGGCATTTTCCCAAAATCTTGTTTCTCTAGTAGCACCTCCATAGTTGTAAAGTCAGCTCCGCAAGAAAACAACGTGCTGATATGATGCAAAACAGTTTCTAGTTAGCTATTTAACCTTCTCTCCATGATTTATTATTTTACTCAGATGTGGGTAATGAGAACAGAAAATCCCCTTAGATGATTGTATGAATGGCTAAATATGCATGCTGGGTAGGCTTACATTAGAAAGAACTGTGAATTCCTTTTCTTTGGAGCTGAGGAGCATGTCCGCAATGCTTGAAGAATAGTCACTGAGTGGTGAAAATAATTAAGATGCTCTTGAATTGTGATTTTAAATTTTTTTTTTACTTTTGCCTCTTTGGTTAGATGGATTACATGGTCATGTGGGTAGATAACGTAGCATAGATAATTCTATCCTTGTGGTGCATCACAGATCAAGCTTTTGATTTCATTGTTTGTTTGCTCAGAGTGATATTGAGACTATTAAAGCATTTAGACGTGAGGATTTCTAAAATGATGTACTGTAAATTTGGCTTCAGACTGTAAACATGTATTGTAACTGTGTAAGAATTATCAAGTGAATAATACTATGAAAATATTTTGGATTTAAAAAAACCTGAACAACCCATATATTGGACTTATACTGAATTCTAAATAATTCCAGTAAGAAAACCCAGCTTATTAATATTTAAAAGGAGAGTCTTTTCTCTAAAAATCAATGAGTAGATGTAATTATTTGTTTTAGCAAAGAGGTTTAAAAATGAGAAATTGTCCACTGGCGTGGAACTGTCCTAATGCCGCTAGCTATGAATACATTATAGAGCTATATCTTTATAGAAAACATTTCCGCCCTGTCATCTTCATTTAACACAGACATTTTCTGCTTTATTCATTTCACCTGGGTTAAATTTTGTTTACACTGTAATGCAATTTATGTTATTGAATATGATTCTCATAGGTCCCTCACTCTGAGAGAGATATAGCACTAGCCTGCAACTTGCCTTTGGTTTTGGTGTCTTTATTACTGAAATCTGCTTACATCAGAAGTATATAAATAATGAAGCTGGCAAGAATTTAATGTCATAGAAAAATCATCTCAGAACAAAAGCCACTAATTTCATGCATATATATCTTTGTGTGACTGTTGAGGCCCTTGTATTACACTACCCATGTTACTTGTTTGCACTGAAACCAGAGAGGAATATGTGCTGAAGATATTTCTGCAATGAGTGTTCAAGGTTTGAAAATTGAAAGATGTGTATTTCCTTTGATTAGCCTTTTCATTAACTTCAAGCTGTTTTGGCAGACTTACTCAATGTAATTTGCTTTTGACATATATTAGTATTAAGTCATGCTTTCAAATGCTATATATTGTTTCCAGTATTAAACTATATTCTGTAATTGACTTTCAGGACTTCTGAAAAGAATACGTTTTTGCACAGAAAACAACGTAGTCTTGCGACCCAAAATTTTTATGAGGGAAAAACCGGCTTTGTTTTACATCTCTTATTTCAGAGAATGCAGACAGTTGCCTAGATTTATTTTCTTTCTGGAGACTTTTGTTTTACCGTTTTGAGTAGATCTGAGGTTTCTGACAGCGGAGTACCCGTAGAAATGGTTAGGACTCAATATAATGCACATAAGTGGCAGGTAAACATCCTGCACGCAGATCTCGTTACTTGAGCCGTCAGACTTCCTTGACACCCTTTCGTGGCACATTTTGGACTGGTTGTTTTTGTCCACTGGGGACAAAGGCTGGCTGCGGCTTACCCATACAGTGCTCCATGTGACCTGTCCGAAGCAAGGCTTGAATATATGTCTCTGTTCAAAAGGGGAGGAATTTCAAATCGCCGGTCCACAGACAGAGGGTGGAGCAAGCTGTCGGATTATGAACGTAACGATTTTTAATTTCTCTCCAAAAGAAAACTGTTGTGATGATCTTGCGACCTCTTGTTTCCACCATACTGGTAAGGAAGTGTCTTCATTGGTTGTTCAATTAGTCTGATATAACAGGTAGATGAGTAATACTGTGTTAAGGGCAGTAAAATTCAGACATGGTCATTGTCGCCCCTTCTGTTCATTGAGGCCCATTAGTATCTGGTTTGGGGTTTTGTGTGTGAGCGAGATATAGCGGAGATAAAAACAGAGAAGCCTCCTCACGCAGAATAGCAGTGAGAGTGCTAGAGTGTTTTCTTGAAATTGAAACTGTGGGACATATTTCTCCAACAACATGTACTGCTTTCTAACCCCTATTTTATTATGTGAAAGATAGATGTTGGTGTATCTGTTCTTAGCTTACAACAGGATGCCTTGAGGAAGAAAGTATAGGAGATGTATCAGTCATTTGACTGCTGGAAGTCTGGGCAAGAGCTGTTTGAAACTGTTCCCACGGTTTCAATTCTTTGAAATCAGATTGCTCACCTCCATGAGTACTACGGCAGCTACTCCTCTGAAATCATCATTTGTCTGCTACAAAAGCAATGTAAAATGAAGAACTGTTGTACCCCAAATGGAATGTGTCTTCTTGGCTTCCAATTAAACTCACTCAACTTCATACATTTAGCTGCTTTATTGATTTTTTTTTTTTTTTTTTTTGGTGGATTGAAAGAAAAACAATGCTGAAACATGGATTATACAACCCCCTTTGATACGAGCTATAAACTATAATTGTTCTTTCTTCTTTGCCTCCTCTTCCTTTCCTCTGTGAGTATAAGATGAAAAATGGTCCCATAATTGAAAAGAGACTGTGCAATTTGCTTTGTCAACAAAGTTCTCTTAACTCCTATCGCCGTTTCTTCCTACTGCAAACTTTGCGTTAGATTTTGCAGGGCATATCTGGAAATAGAGCATCTCATAAATCTGATGGCATTCAGCTGCTATGTGAGAGTGTGGTGTTGTGTGCCACTGAAAATTGTGAATTTCGTGGCTGCTGCTGTTTGAAATTGTTCTTTTTACTGAAAGGAGGTTGTTAGTAGAGTTAGACATGGCTCTTCACAGTACTGACGAGAACATAATCTTCATTGTGGCTCAGTCTTCTGCAGGCTGTTGTCTCGGTGTGAAAAGACTGATTTGCCCAGAGCGGAAAGAAGAGAGGTGCTTTTTCCAGGTTTAGAGAAGAGGATTGAATGTGTTGGCGCGTAACTGATAAAAGGAGACAGCCTCATCAGTTTTAAGCACTCTGTGATTGACAAGTTTCAACTGTAGTGGAGCCTGCTTGGGTCTGGATTAAGAATGTTGCGATGATGACTCTTATTTACTGATCTTTTTGCTTGATTTTGTGTGCTTCGTTCTTGGTGAGCCAGGGTATTTGAGTTATTTTTGATTCTCTTGCCCATCTCCTCTGCCCTTGACTGTTTTTATTAATCTCTGCAGCTAAACAGTGGATTTCTTTGGCATTTGTCTTATCTTACAGAATCAACATAGGAGAAAGGGAAAAAAGGGAGGGAGACCTTAACTTAAATATTTTTTACTTTAACAGACAGCTGAACTAGAGGCTTAGATTGTTTCAAATCCATATAATGCTCAGGGAATGCTAAATGCACTTCAAAAAATACTAATTAGATATGATTCTCCATGTGTTTTTGTGTGTCTGTTCTTAAAATGCAGTAAGTAGTCTCTCTGTGGAAGGGTGGGAAGAGGCCGCTTTGTGAAGACAGCTTCTTGTGCTCTGTGACTAAAATAAATTATGGCTCTTTTGGGCTTAAGGTACACATTATTTTGGTCGCTCGTAGATCTCCTGCTGCTCAAGCACACTGGGAAACAAATGCATTTCTACTATAAGAAAATAAAACCCAGAGTTAGTTTTCTCAAAGCTTGTTTTGATCCTCTGCTGAAAACAAGATTATTGTCTGTTTCCCTGGCCGCCCCAGGTTGTCTGTTGATCTTTCCTCATCTGGTCTGAGACCATGTAACAGAGAAATAATGAAAAAAGATGGCCATATCAAGGAGATTTGTAGGTCTTGAGTTTCAGAAAGCACTCTCCTCCCTGTTGATTAGCATTCCGGATGAATTCCTTTCTTCCAGAGAAAAGAAGCCTGTATTTTGCCATGCCAAATTACTGTATCATTGTCAGTTATAGATATATATTTTAGGAAGGAGAATAATCTCAGATTTATGGAAGGCTTAAACTTGAATCTATAGATATAAAACCCCACAAGCTTATGTATGTGTCCTGTAAGACTATGCTTATTTGGCCTTTCTAGTCAAGGATACAGAACAAGAGTACTGGCTGTGCTAATCAAGAGCCATATGTAATCTCCTGAATAGCAGATAATTTCTCCCGGTGCTTTGAATTAGCATATTTTGGATGCTAAAATGTTATTATTCAGTTATTACTGTTGTACTTGTTATAGCAGGTATGGATGGAGTTGTTTTTGCATGGTTTTCTCACCCAGAACACATACCGTGATTTAACCTTTTCTCTGAAACACTGTATCTTTCTATTTTTGGGAGACCTTTCAGTCTAGTGAAGTCTAAACAAACCACTTGAGCACCAGGAGAGCTAAAGAAATGGTATAAAATGTGCTGCCTCAGATGTGGTGTGCAGTCTTACATTCTGTATCTTCTTTCCATCTGGCCCACAAATTTGAAGGAAAGCTAACCGATAGCAGCTCAGTATGGACGAGCCGCTGAAGAAATAACCCAGAGGGTCATGTGTGGAGTGGGCAAATCGGTAATAGCTCGGGTTCAAACTTCATCTACTCCAGTGCTAGAGAACTGGCACAAATACTCCCTTAGAAAATCATGGTCAACACAGGAAGCTTAGCTGGGTGATAGGATATTAAGTATACTAATAATAGTAGAGACTTGGCAAGTACATTTTGTCACTGTTTAGTATGTTATCTGCATATTTTTAACTTGAAAATTCTACAGAAATGTCACTTTGTGCAGAATGCACAGCCGCTAACCGAAGTTTTGTTCCCGAGACTGCCGTGTTTCTGCTTCAAAGTGCCATTCAGGCTGTGTGTGTGAGCAAGCTGGCAGTCTCTGGATGAGTTTGACAGAAATTCAGTCCCAGAGCAAGCAGTGGGGAAGGGCAGAGCTGCTCTCTGGGCAGGTCACAAAGCTTACAGTTCCACAGGTCTGACCTGGTCTGAGGCTCGGAAACAGGGTGGTGTTGGGCAATATTTTTCTTCCTTTAATTACAAGAATTTGGGTCAGTCCTGATTTTGTGTGTATTTCGAAACTATCTGCATGGAACAATGAGTTGATGCATTTTAGATGTCAAGATGAGCAAGATCAGAAGTATTGCTTCTTTACAGTACGGAAGGATGCAGTGGTGTCGTTACTGTTGTTAAAAATGAATATCTCCACAAGTTACCCTGCATCCGATTCTGCTATTCCAAAATCTAGTATGACCAGTTACCCATGGAAACAATTCATGAAAGCTAACCTTCACAGTCCTTTGATCTTGCCAGAACTCTTCGGGAAAAATCAGGGTTTTTTTACTGTCATTTAGGTTTATGTATGGGCTGGAGAAAAATGTAGTTCTGTTGACAAAATGTACGTGGAGAGAAGTGATAGAACTCCAGCTATTAATTCATATGAGAGCATTGTTATTTCACATAAAAAAAGTTCCTTAGAAAATGCCTTGTAATTAAAAGGCAATTATTATTTTCCAATTCAAAATACTGCTTCCCCCTCCCCCCAGCGTGTTCATTTTGACAAGGTTTATTAGTTATGGGTCTTATTTCTGAAAGAACTCTAATGACTAACCTTCACAGGTAATTTGTCATGATTTTTAGGAGATTAGGTAATACTGTACAAGCACAAGGTGAAGAGAGAACCATATCCGATTTAGAATTGATTAAAATAAGCCCAAACAAGAGCCTAGTTTGCAATACGTTCAGTTGGCCTCATGAACAGGAGGAGGCATGAATGCTGGGAATATGCAAAGTTCCTGAATGGATTTTCTTGATCCTAGTAACCTGCAGATTAGCCGCCTAGTATTGTTACAGATGTCGCTTTAAAAATCTCACTAAGCACCGATGTCGTAATTTTGCGTGGAAGTAGTTACGGACTGTGACTGACACTTCTATTAAAATCTGTGTTTCAGGGTCCATTACATAGCCGTAAAAATCACTTGACATTCAAGGTCTCTGCCTGAGAGCCCTTTTTTCTTTCCCTAATACAAAAGTTCAAAAGATATACTTTACTCTTTTTTACCTCGGTAATAAAAGAAGAAAATATATTGGGTTTTGAGACATCACCTTCTCGTATCCCAGCCGCTGCTAAGTTTTAACCAGAAGTTTTGATGACTAGAACAAAGGAGTGCTGCTTCTTTATAGGAGCGGCCCAAATGGCTGGTTATGCTTCAGGCTAGGTTTGCACTGAATTTTATCTCGGCCTGTTGTTGTAAGGCCAGTCCACCTGGGAGGTTATACCTCAAAAGGCTCGGCTTCCTTGCTGTGCGGAGAGCCGGGCCGCGGGTTCGCCGGCGCGGGCGCTGCTCCGGGGCGGCGGGAGCGTTCCCTGCCTTCCCCTCCCGGGAGCAGGGCCTGGGGCCCCGTTGCAGCCGGCCTCGGCGGGCACGCGCCGCTGGCTGCGGGAGGCCCGCCGCGGGCCGCAGGCCTCCCCGCCGTGCCCCCGCCGAGAGGCAGCGGCGTTTCACGGTGTCCGTTGCCTCTCCGAGGTGGGAGGGAAGGGGAGGACTTTTGAATTCCTCTCCTGGCACGAGTCAGAAGAGGCAAATAAGAGCAGAGGAGCGGCGAGAGGCATTTCCCGAACCTCCTCTCAGAAATGGCCGTCCTCTTCAGCCAGCCTAACGCTGCTTGGCAAGGCCCGTTATGGCTTAAATGCTTTGACTGGGAAGTGAGATGAGAAAGGGCATAAACTCAGGCTTAACGCCACCTTCACGGTGTCACTGCACTCCAAAAACCAAGTTGCTTTCTAGCAGTCGAGAAATGTGTGTGGTGGTGTGGGGGGTGGATTTGTTCTTTATCTTCTTCCACACCGTGCCTCCACGTTGGCTAGGTCTGTGGTTCAACTCTCCTCTTTTCAGTTCTGATTCTTCTCTCTCATCGCTACTCGTGTAAAAGAGCTTGTATTTCTTTCCGCCTACGCTATCGCCTTGCTAGCTAAAGTCCAAAGTACTTTTGGAAAGTCATAAAAAATGCAAAAGGAATATGCTTGTGTTATTTAAATAAGAATCAGATGTTATCTAGGAGTTAACAGACACTATTCTAGACAATAACAGAGCTGTCGGTTTCTTCAGTGAAAATGTCATGGTGATATCCTTCAATATCTTGTAATGTAATTTATATATTCCATTTTATGCATGTATGGTTTGTGGTGCTTGGCATCTAACACTCTTAAAATTGATATTTACCAAATAAAGAATGCAGATAACTGCCTTAAAATATGATCAAATATATTGCTGTCTTTGAGGGAAAGAATTTGATTTTACTCTGACTTAAAGTGGTTTTATACTACTGTAACTTTTGTTGAGTTAGTTGGCAGTAATGAATTATAGTGGAGTAGATTTTCTTGGAATCTGTGACTTCATTTTTTTTCAGCCTTCTATTGGTGTTTCTGTTTGACACGATGTGTAATACTTCATCTGTGAACCTGGCTGAACAGAAATGTCATCCCCTGCTCAGGAGGTTGTTGGATCCCGGTTCTGGGGAGCTGGCAAACTCCGGTTGTCTGAGGTAAAACTCTTTAATGGGAATGTTCTTCAGCAGAATCCCAGACGCTTTGTGATCTGTGAGACGCTGTGGGAAAACCAAGGTTAAAAGCTGAAATAGAAAAGAATCCTGCCAAGTTGGGTCTGGTGGGCTAGTGACAAAAGCAAGCTACTGAGTTTTTGCCAGGGGGAAGAGGAGTAAGAGGGCTTTTACAAATACCAAACTGTGCTTAAGTTCATAATAGAATTTATAAATGTATCTCTTAATGGGCCGGAAGGAATTTTAAACACAAAATCTGGGACATTTGGCTCCTCCTTTTCTTCAATGCCAAGATCTGAATTCAGGAATCTGTGTTGCCTTTTCTTCTTCCTCCCCAGTTAGCTGCATTTAGCAGAACTCTGAAGCAGTGAAGAGGCACAGGGAAACGAATATTGTCGTGCTCCCTGGTACTGAGTTTGCTGAAGTCGGTAACTGAATAAGAACTTGAGACAAAAGAATGGCTTAGGGCCGAGTATGCTGGTCAAAAGACAAAGTTAGGCTTATAGAAAATAAGTCTGGATGGGACCTCAGACAGGTCTTTTTGACCTGTTGCGGGATGAGCTGCCCCTTTTCTTCGCACATCTATGTAACATGTTGTTAAAAACCTTCACGGATGGAGACTGCGCAGCTGCCCTAGATAGCCTGTTCATGTGTTTCTCTACCTTCACTAGTATTTTCTTAAAGTCTTAAATCTGTTCTGTTATACTACTTCAGTCCTCTTCAGAATTAAGACCTATTTTCATATCTCTAATTTATATTCATCTGTATGTTATTTTCACCTTTTTTCCCCCCAGTATTCCCTTGAAGTCATGTTTTCTAGACCTCCCATTATTCTTGTCATCCTCTCCTCTGGATCTTCATTTGGTCCATATCTGCCATTAAGCTCATTGCCTGCTCTTTGGTGGGCATACTACTTGTCTTGGTTTTGGACTCAATTTTCTTCATAGCAGCTGGTATAATGTTGTGGTTTGGATTTAGGATGAGAAGAATGTTGATAACACACTGATGTTCTCAGTTGTTGCGAAGTAGTGTTTATACCAAGTCAAGGATTCTTCAGCTTCTCATGCCCAGCCAGCAAGAAGGCTGGAGGGGCAATAGAAGTTGGGAGGGGACACAGCCAGAACAGCTGACCCAAACTGGCCAGAGGAATATGCCACACCATGTGATGTCATGTCCAGTATTTAAACTGGAGGGAGTTGGCCAGGAGGGGCGGATCACTGCTCGGGGACTGGCTGAGCATCGGTCAGTGAGTGGTGAGCAATTGCATTGTGTATCGCTTGCCTTTGTTGGGTTATATTTCTCTCTCTTTTTATTATCTTCCTTTTCATTACTATTATTATTACTATGATTTTATTTTTTATTTCAGTCATTAAACTGCCTTTATCTCAACCCACGAGTTTTACTTGTTTTCGATTCTCCTCCCCATCCCACCGGGGCAGGGGGTGAGGAGTGAGTGAGTGGCTGAGTGGTGCCTGGTTGCTGGCTGGGGGTAAATCATGACATTACTGCAGGTAAGACCCTATCAGGAGTGCTGAACAGAAGGGGAGGATACACGGTACTTTTGTCCGTTTCTTCCAAGGTGGTGATGGCTTTGATTTCATTTTGGTATGGCATCACGTTCAGGTCATGATCTGCTCCAGGTCTTGCTCTGCTGCATAGTTCCCCTCCCCTCGCGAGGGTGGTCAGGGAAGAAGAGTTGGGCCCGCAGCAATGTTCAAGGTAGAACAGCTTGAGCACAATAACTCACCTCTGTTACCTCTATTAATTTCTTGATAATTGGCCTGCCTTATTTACCCATTTTCTGCTAAGTAAATCAGAACATTTCTGTATGACATTGCTGCTTAGCAGTACTCTTAATGAGCATTGCAAGATAATCATTTGTAACCCTGAGCCTTTAACTTCCATTTATTTCAGTAGTCAGAGGGACCTATGTTTGGTTAAATGAACTGTTCAGATTTTCCAGCAGAATTATCTTTATTCTCTCTGCACACATATAGAGCTTAATTGACAACACGCCAAGATTTCATGTATGGCTATTCCAGGTGTAAAGGTCCAATGTACTTTGGTATCTGTTTGTAAGCTTATGAGCAGCATTGAAAACCCCTGTAAATGTTTCCAGTTTGAAATGTGAAACAGCTTTTACGAACCCTTGAAAACATTAAAATAATGCTAAAAAAATAAATGAAGCATTATTTGACCTGAAGCATGATTGTTTCACTTTCCAGTGTTGCAAGCAAGTAAAAAGCCTAGTTATTTTGACCCACTCTACTTAAAATGTTAATTGTGTAATATAAAGTTTAGAGATCTTCTGCCAGTGCTAATCTCAATCTTCATTTCTCTTCTTAATTGCACATTTGAACAAGAAATCGTAATGTTTTTAAATTAGCTCTTACGATCTATTGGGTCTTATGTGAAGGAGAAGATAGTTACTTGTAAGCTACGTGGTTTATATATATATCTAGACCTGGCTGATTCCCAGGGACATTGTAGGAAAAGTTGCAAATGTAACAAACATTTTTGAAAAGTATATACTGAAACATCAATAGCTTTCCTTTCCCCAGTCCTTCCTGTCTTTTCCTGTCTCAAAGAAACCCATGTTTTGTATTCAAAGTGCTGTTAGGCTAGTCTAGGAATAAACAAGTGTTCTTTGTATGTGATGTCTAGTTCTCGATAGCTAACAGAACAAAATTATAATGGAAATCGGGCAAGTTCTGTTTACACAGAGAAGGGAAAGTGGATCACAGGGTTTGCCCTGTGGTATCTGGTATTATGAAGAATGAACAGTGCTGTTTTCTTTAGAATTTTATCATATATTAACAATTATTATTAATAAAATAATAAAGTCTCTAGCATTTTATACCTTATATATATAAGGGGCTTTCACATGATCTAACTTAGTTCCCACTTAACATGGGTGACTGTGTCACATAATCCTCTTTATGGATTTGTCAGATCTGTCCTAAAATTAGCTGTTTCTTTAATTAAAAAAAAAAAAAACGAAAAAACAAAAACAGCCAAAAAGTAAATATTTTGCTACTCAGCCTGCTAGGAACTTTCCACTGATTTCCAGCCTAGACTGACTCCTGACAGGTAATACTCACTTGCATTGGTGTTCTGCCACTTGTCATTCTTTGTCTTGAATAAAAAAAAAAAAAAAAAAAAAATCTTTTTATTATTTGCTCCTAATGAGCTTACACAAAGGGATAATATCTCCTCTTGGCTTTGAATGTGCTGGGCAAAATAAGTGAGGAGCACTACACTTCATAAAATAGATTATTGATCCACTTGTATGTCCTAGTGGCTCTGGGTTGGTTTTTTTTTTTTTTTCCTTCTTTTTTTGAGCAGAGTTGAAAAAAATGTATTGAGATAAGTGTCACTATGCCTTGTTTTATGGCATTAATACTTTTGTGCTTGTTACAAATGCTTCTGTTGATAAATTCCAGATAGCTTTTGCCTTTTTCAACAAAGCTAATCCTCCTTATCCTGTGATTTTCTGATTGATTAATATGGTCTTTATCCTCCCCAGTCATTTCTCACTGATAATTTCCCATCTTTTAGCAGAAATGCTTATTACAAGGCGCTCAGGCAGAGTCACAAGGCACTTGATACCATTACTTTTCATTCCCTTTCTTTTAGGCAAGTCCTGATGGCCTTCTCCTTCTTTCAGAATGAAATGCCAGTATTCCCTGGCATTGGCAGTGCTTTACAAAGTTGTACCGGTCCTACCGACCAAAGTTGTGCCCCCTTTTTTGTGTCTTTGCTGAAAATATTAGATGAGCTCTGAGACAAATATTTGAAGAAATTACCTTTTCCAGTTGTTTTTTTTTTTTTTTTTTTTTTATCAATAGGCTTCCAGGAACTTTAAGGGTACAGTTATTCCATTTTTGTTGATGAGTATCCTGAGACAGCATAGTTGGAAAAGCCTACATCTCCAAGGCAATTTAGTCACTTGTAATGAGGCTGTGACAAAGTAAAGTTAGATGTCCTACTGTGCCGTCCCTCATTAAATTCTGTAATTAGATGTCTATGAACCTTCCTAGTTTTCACAGGTAAACCGTCCTACCGGCCGTAAGTTCTACTTCTGTATGTGTCCGATTTATCAGGGATGCCCAGCCTTGCACTTAGCTCATGCCAAAGCCATTGTAATTAAACCCCCCAAATAAGCTTTATTGAGACCCGACACACTAACCCAGAGTGCTCCAAGAATCCAGCCCTGGAGTCAGGCTTTTGGCAGAACACACCCTTGACCCAACAGTAGCTGCTGCTTTTGCTTGGAGACATTAGGCAGAGCATTTCTGTTTGTGGGTGTACATGGCTTGCAGAGCGGCTAATGGCATTTTTAACCTAAATTTTTTGATTTAGGATGATGCCCTGTGCTTGAGGTGTTGCATATCTCTCCTTCCAGGGAAGGGTCTGAGGGAGGGTCCCTTGTTAGGTCTCCTGATGTTGGTGTTCCACGCTGCAGAAACCAATAAAGATTGATTCGCCCAGGGTAATAAACATGGACACAGTTTCCTAGGAGAGGGGTTAGCTGGCCTCCAGTAGCAATAACTCTTTAATCCAGGGACGGTTACACGTCCATGTTTCTCTCCCTGCTCCTCTGGCCCTGCCTCTCCCCATCCCCATCCCCAAATAGTCTTTGGGGATATAAATGCAAATAACTTAATATGCCCATCATTACCCAGCAGATCAGTGGCACAGCCAGCAGTAGGACTCGAGCACTGCAATGCTTGCTTTTTTTTTTTCTTTTTTTTTTTTCTTTTTTAAAAGTTGGCAAAACCCCAGTGGGCTGGGGAAGGAGTGCAAGGATGTTCCTTATTATTTCAAAGCACCCTCCTTTCTTTGCAGATGCATTAGCTTGCTGCTGTTGGAGCTGAAAGAGTGAGGCATGGAGCAGTCTTTAAACAAAGTTTTACAATTAGGCTTATTTCAGAGTAGAAATTTCTTCTTTATTGGAAGTACTAATATATGGAAATACATCTTTATAATGATAGGCTGTATGGGGCTGATCTGAATTGCTGTCATTATTTCACACATACTTTCTGTAACTTCACCATTTATTCTTATTTCCTTCTGTTTTCTTTGACCACCTTGCTTCCATCTCTTTGCTTCTCAAAAGATTAAATGGCTGAAATGCTGCACCCTAAAGTTCTTTCATTATTCACAGAAAGTGTCATATAGTTTAATTATAATGCAAATAGGAAATGATTTCTATCTAGAAAAGACAAGACATTTCATTTAGTACCAAATAGCAGGTATGAAAATTACTCTATTTTCTATCTATGAAATAGCCCAGTCTTTGCTGGATTGCAAATTTTGTTCAGGATGCTTAATACAGTTTAAAGTTCTATATTAAATATTAAGTGGGATCCAAACTGTCACATTTACGAAGTGTTGCTGCATGCAGGGGTGTAATTTAATGTCTACTGTCAGGAAATAAATTCATAGACTATAGATTTTAGTCCTGACTAGGCCACTAACTTAAGTGACTGGAGGTGCTTCCCTCGTTTGTCCAGGCTCATTTTTCTCTGTCTATGGAACGTGTATCATGACAAGTACCTATAATATGTTGGGTGAATGACTTAACTCAAGTTGTTGATGCAGCTAAGAAGTTGGAATTTGGTTTGAGAGAAAATGTTAAGGTGTCAAAACCTAAGTTTTGATATAATTTGAAGTATTTTGTCCTGTGAATCTAAAAAAAATTTTGGAAACTATTCAGGAGTGGCAATATTAAAATTTCATTTTTGCTATTGCTGTTTGTATATTAGATCTTGCTTTTCTTGTTGGCTTTTCGTGGCTTGCCAGTGACACTAGTGCATATATTAGTGTTAAGCCATTTAATTATAGTACAAATTGGAGAAACAATAACAAGTAGCAACTGCCCAAATTCTCTTAAAAAACCAAAATTAAATGTAAAAGTGTATGTCAGCACTAGGACTGCATACTGTGTTATGAAATAATATAGAAGAAGAAAAATATGGAAGTGTACTCGTAAAATAAAATTTCAAACGGCTTTTCAAAAGACAATGATGGAATATACGATTTATTAAAGTTTTTTTGATGTAAGAGAAAACAGCATTTGACAGTCAATACTACAGAATACGGATCAGGTATTTTCTGATACTCTTCAGATATATTTTCAATAAGCTATTGAAAAAGACAACTGTTTTGCTGTCCTCTTGCTAATGCATTTCAGTAAATCATCCCTAATTATCAATGTAGTAATTGGTTGGCAATTATAAATCAATGAAGACCACAAGCTTTAGAGATAAGCTATGCAGTGGTAGAGAAAAAGACAAAATAATAGTAATATGCTGTTCAAGAGGCAGAATTTTATGATCTATGGAGCTGAAGGGGACTTTTAAAATCAAAAGAAAAATATACGGTGTTACGCTAAAAAGAGTAGTGTAGACAAATAAGAAGATGGTGAATAATAAGAGGGATAATTAATGTGAATCTGAGCAATCTAACTGGTTAATTGCACATGAAAGTCTTTTCAGTTTTCTTGGAAATAACAAAAACTATTTCAAGTTAAAAGGAGCAACTGGCAGCATGATCTGTGTTTCTCGGGAGTTTCAGAGCTCGGTCCTCTGTAGAGCTGAACCAATAATGTGCTGTGCTCTCCCTTGCTAATGGTCATTGTACTGGAACTGTGAAGCAGTAGTAAAAAATTAGGAGAATTATTATAACATTGGATTTATCTTTAATTAAATATTCAAGGCTGTTAATGTGCTGCCTGAAATTGACTTTCTAATATTTTGCACACAAAAAAAACGAGACTGCAAAGATATTTGCCTGAACATATTTGGTAATTGTCCTCCCCAGAGATCCAAGGCTGACTCGTGTTCAGGTGAATGTTTCGATTTCCTTTTCTACATCCCACCGTCGTCGAATACGTGCGCTGTCCCTGAGCGCCGCTGGGAAGGCTAATTGCCTCCGGGAGCTGGGAAGGGCTGGGAAGAAGTACGGTGTTCCGCGAGGGATGTGTTCTCTTCCCTGACAGACGCAGGAGCTGCTCTCTGTGCTGGGGAGTAGAGGCTCTGCCAAGAGGCAGGTCTCTGCTATCCAGTGAGGCAACTGGGGATCCACATTTTTTCAGTAAGCTTTTGTAAGTACGGATTTTGGAATGAGATCAGAGATGATTTGATGTTAACCTGCGGAGACACTGTTTACCAAGGGTAGAAGATAGTACTGTGGAGTTGTTGTGATGGACATAGCTGGGGACAGGCTCCAGGCCAATTCTTGATACTCTTTTCCTTGTCTTCGTTGATGTTTGGCTCAGGGTGTGCATGTTCCTTGACTCCAGTTTATTCAGAGGGTACCTGAGTGATATTCTTTAGCCCCGTTATTGTTCCCTTGCACAGCGTTCTCTGATGGACGCACCAAATACCCTTCCACAGGAAATGTCTACATTTCAAAAGGTTGCTTTAGTGTTCGTTTCCATCTTGCTTAATAACATGTCAGTGACGGTAATGTAATGGCATGGGTTACTTCAGTGACATATCATAATGTGAAATTACAGTTTGGGTAATCTATTTCTAAAATATGGGTAGCTACTAAGTAATGACTAAAGTGCTTTACACACACACACAGGTGTACATCAAAGCATTTCTTATTAGTGTTGCAGAGAAACAGTTTGACACTTCAGTTTCAGTACAACACAGCCAGGAGATGCTTTGATCTAAGTGCTGAACTGCTCCTTTGCAACAAACAGGACACACTTTGATGTAGTAAAGAAAAGATGGAAGTCTCATTCAGAATTAAGTTTTCCATCCTGGCTTTTTTTTTTTTTTTTTTAATTTATATTTTATGACATGAAATATTTGGAAGGTAGTGCTCCATCGATGGGGTCGCGTCTCCTTCCCGAAAGTGCAGTCCATGAAGCTCAAGTATGGCCCTATATATCCACCTCAGGATGGGAACTGCATTAGGGGACACAGTACCTTTGCGGTTGTTATGCTAAGGTGAAAGCACAGCAGATTTGAGGTGGAAAGATTAACTTTTTTTCACCACAGCATGGTCTACGGTATTGATACAGCCAGGGCTGGGGTCTTGAAAAATTCCTCTCTGGAAAATCACGCTTCACAAAGTAAATCTAATGTCTGTGGTCAAGGATGCTTTCTCTTTGTCCTTGCCTGCATAACTATATGCCACGAAATAGCTGCTGTAGATAGCTCCCAGGCTGGCATTGATTGGTAAAGGGATTTCTTTGTATACTGTCTACTATTTTAATGGTTTTTAATGGAGGAAGCAATTTTTTTTTTTTTTTTAATATTTTTAAATCAAGAGTCACAGTTAACCTGAAAAATAAATATGTAAATATTCAGTTCTTGCCAGGAAGCCCGAGTCTTACCTCACATCTTTGGTATAATTCTAACACCTTTAAAAGAGGCACTTTTGACTGAAAGCAATGTAAATGTAGGTAAAAATTTAAACGTTGATGAGAAAGGTTATAGACTATGGAAGCTATTAAAGCAGTTCAGAAGATTCTAGTCCCACCTCAGAAATGGAGAAATGCTCTATGAATGCTTAGGCCAAAAACTGTCTGTTGCGGAGGTCTTTTAAAAAGAATTCAAATGAGGGACGAATGATCACTGGCACGTGCAAGAAGGCACAGAGCTTGTTTGTGCATTTGCCAGCAGAGCATGTGTGGGTTGTTTGGCTTTGAAAGGATAGGAATACCTTTTCTGGAATAGTCAGAGCAACCAAAAACCAGCCAGCCTAGGACAAAGCCTCAAAGCGTGTCCAAGAAGAAGGAAGCTGTTGTGTTGCTCAGTGTATCGAATACTTCCTTGTGCTAAGATTGGTAGCTTTTTAAACTTTTCTTTGTACTGTCACCTGAACTTTTTATTCTATACCAGAAAAAAAAAAAAAAAAGGAAAGAAAAAGAAAACAGAAAGGTATAAAAATGGATAAAAGAACAATAAAAAGCAGGCAATGGCTTATTGTAAAATATATCTCCCTTAAAGCATTGTTAGAAGCAGTGTTTTCATATCTTTCAAACTGTTTCCTCCATCCAGTGTCTCCCGCTGGACCATTAAAGAGGCCAAACCGGCCCCAGTAGCTTACTTGCCTACATGCCAGCCAAACAACACTGCCCTGAAGATGATCTTTTCTAATTCATCTTCAGCTTGCTGAGCAAATGACCTCACATCGGTCCCGTGGAGCCCTTCCTCATAGCTGATGCGGTCCGTTACAGTTGTCATTGCTGCTAGTGCCTAAGTGCCTCAGCTGACAACACAACGTCTCAAGAGGGCACATCTGAACAGGAGGCCAGTGTCCACAGACCAACAAGCAGAGAGAAAAGTGAAGGAAGCATGAAACAGGCCTTTAAAATACCTGCGGTGGCCAGGGAGGAGACAGCTGCCTGGAGGAAATAATCAGAAGGGGACAGCCCGCTCCGTGGGCAAGGACAGCAGGCACAAAAGGAGGAATTTCTCAGGCCGGGGCTGTATTAACAGCAGCACAGCCAGGAGGGTGAGGATGGTGATTATCCCCCTTTACTCAGTACTGATGAGGCCACATCTGGAATAGTGTGTCCTGTTTTGCTCCCCCAAACCAAGAAAAACATCAATAACCTGCAGCTTCATGAGCAGAAAGCCGTCAGGATGATCGGTGCTGGAGCGCTTGCCCTGTGCAGGGAGGCTGAGGAATGGGGCTTGTTCCCATTCTGGAACAAGCCTGGAGAAGACACGGCTTCACGGCGACCTAACAGCAGCCCGCCAGCACCTACGGGAAATTACTAAGAAGATGGAGCCAGGCTTTTTATAGGGATGCAGGGAAGGGAGACGAGAGACAACAGACAAATCGGAACAAGAGAGGTTCCAACTTTTTCCCCGTGGGGAAGAAGCCCAGGGAGGCTGTGCAGTCTCTGTCCTTGGAGGTTTTCAAAGACCTGCCTGGATGCAGCCCTGAGCATGACTTGCCCTCGTTGCCCTCGTGGTGGGCCCTGCTGGGTGCACCAGCTTGGACCAGAGGCCTCCGGACACGCCAACCAGCCTGAATTAGTCTGAGATTCTGATGCATAATTTAGATTTACAAACCCCTTCAGCACAGTTGTCGCTGATTCTTTTTCGTGTAGATGCATACATTGCCGAGTGAAATAGAATTTGTCTTACCCTGTTTTAATGGGAGAGATTTCGGCTGTCTGCCTTTGGGGTAGTCCGCTAAACTTCCTGTTGTAGTCGGTGGAGAGAAATAGGTATTTCTAATGCATGATGCATCTTCTCCTAGGGAGGCATCTGAAGTAGATGTTAGATGAATTGTAGCCTAAAACCACCCAACTCTTCGCGGATGATAAATGGGGACCAGATAACTGTCTGTAATACACATATATGTAGATATTCTAGACATCTAAACCTAGGCGAGCTGGTTCTTTTTGATATTTTCGCTTGAAGGGGTTTTGATGTCTTTTGTGGGAATCAAGATTGTTGTGGAAATATGGGACGCCATTAGCCCTGTACAGCTTCAATTGTACAGAATGAGCAACAGGTGATTGTTACCTGTTGGAAACTTGGAGCTTTAGAAATTATTTCAAAAATCAGGAACAGATTTTCTTCTGCTGTAAATAGAGGACAGCAAGATAATGACATTTTGCTCTTTTTTTTTTTTCTTTCTTTCTTTTATTCTTTTTCAAAGGCAAAAAGGGGCATGCATACCATTTGGTATGTGACTGCTAGCCAATGGCACTGTAATAAAACAGCTAACTCTCAGTTTAATGTTCACCTTTCCATAGGAAGGAAATGTCATTAAAAGGTAGGGAGCGGTGGCCTATGTATGCAAATGCTTCATTGTAAGGTCAAAATCAAAAGTAAGTGACGAAGAAGAAGAAGGATTTGTGAATTTGGTTAATTAGGCTCCTGTGAGCTCCTTCTGAAATTCTTGTGAAACACAGAAAAGACCGTAGTGCCATCCCAGATGCCGGCGTGATCCTGCCCTCTACTCTGAACACGTTCCTTGCAGGCACTGCCTCCCTTACCTGTCGGTTGCTCTGCCCAGCAAACATTTTCAATTTGGCACAGATAAGGCTGCCAGTCTTTGTGAACTAGCAGCTGGTCACTTCACCCTCAGCCCTTTTATTTCTAATCCTGTAAGATAAAAGCTGTCATACACTAATGAGATACATACAGTTTTTTCTGAAGCAAAGAATTTCCCAGAAATACACTTAGTCATGTTTGCTCAGTAATGCTGGTTCTTTCCCAGCTACGCTTTAGAGATGCAGAGCTGGCTGAAGTGGAAGAGGACTGTAAATATTCTCTTATTATTCCAATTTATTCTGGTCTGCTAGTAGCTTCCCCCTTTCACCTTTCTTGGTATCCTGTGTTTATCAGTCCAGCAGGATGATTCTGCAGGAGCTTCTTGTTAAAATATGGGTGTACATGACTGGTTTAAAGCAAATGAAGACAACATCTTAGTGGTAGTAATTTTTTATCAGCACTTGAAGTGACCGTATTGGATGGGATTATAATTTAGATGTATGTTTGGATGCATTTCTGAAACAGCTGTATGCAGGCTGTGATGTTGTTTGAACTGACATTATTCTGATGACTGAAAACCTGTGAGGCCAGAGACTGAATTTTCACTTATTGAAAACTGAGGTAGTTTTACCAAGAAAAATGTTTCTAGGATCATGATAAATGACCTCCCCTTAAGAAAAAAAGTAGATATTTCAGCTTTATGTTAAAGCAAATAAGGCTTGCGTCTAAAAGACTGGCAGATTTTGGGGTGGTATGTTATGTAACTGAAGGGTAAGTAATGAAGGCATCTTTTTTACTGCATTTAATAAATTGGAAGATAGTCTGTAGGATTTCTAAGTTGGCACAGGTTAAGAACCAAATGAAACACACATCTCGCAATTTGCCTTTTCTCTGCTGTGTTTCACAATCAGTGTATCTGTGAAAACCTTGTTTTGGAAAGCCAGATATTTTATATTCTGTTTTGGTGGTCCCAAGTTCCTTGACAACGGCGTGCCGCATGCTTCACTAGTATTTAGTGTTCATCTGTTTTTGAGCGACCATTGGCCTAAGTCACTGTTAGGCAGTAAGCATTTTTTTTTACTGCCTCTCAAGTGATTTAAATCCTACAGATTGCAACATACTAGGTGCTTTCATGTGGCCCTAGGAATAATTGCCACTGCCCGTTACTATTTGTTGGCTTAGGTGATAATTCCTACTGTGGAAATACTTCCCCTACAACCCTTGTCTCGCTCATGTCCTCTGATGTGCGTGGCTACACCGCCACTGCCGTTGTCCTTGTTGGAGACGTGAGTCACAGTCGTCACGTTTTGTGGAGCAGCTCACCTCGCCCAATCTTTGATCTGGATCTAATGTGCATGATGGAGACTGGAGTCTTCGTAGAAAGATTATGTGGTCCTTGTGGGAGAAGGAACATACCCAGTGCAATTAGGGAAAAAAATTCTGATAGGATGGTGTAAGTGCTCTGTTATCTGTTTGTTTGGTGGGGTTTTTTTGTTTTGGCCCCCCCCCCACCCCCCTTCCCCCCCCCCCCCCCCCAAAGTAGTCTTCCTCCTAAATGCATAAATATATGTAGGATAGCTTTTTTCAGAGATACTCACTTTTTGGATTCTTGATGTTCTGGTATCCTGTGTGCCATAGATCAGACTCATTTCACTGATAATGAAGCTCAGAAACAGAGATTCTGCATACACAGGTATGCATATATAAAAGCTCTTTGTGAAGTGACAACATTCTGTATGCTCATTCATTAATCTACATAATATCTGAAATGTATACTGAAGAGCTACTAAAGGTTTCTGTGGTATCAAAAAGTTTTGCCTAAAAATAAACAGAAATGCAGAGAAATTCTTCAAGATCAAACACAGGGGCAATTAGTAGCACCAGTGGTAAACCTCAAGTAGCTGTTGCTTCTAATCCTTGAATTTACTCATCTAGCTAGATTCACGGAGTCTTTGGAACCGCCCCAAAACCCCAAGCACTAATATTTACATCATGTAGCTGTCTGAGATTCTACAAAGTTCCAAATGATCCTTCTAGTACAATAAAATCTATTTTTATGTGCCAGCTTTTGCAGATATGTTTTTGCAGAACAGGTGTATAGATTAGTGCATTTTAAGAGAGTAAATTACATTGTGGTATTCAAATAGTAAAGTCAACTAATATGAGAAACTCCTAACTTTGGGAATGCTGTTGAAAAGCAATTACATTCAACTTAGGTATAATAAAACTTAGTTAATTCAGTGAAACGGGGGGCACAAAACCAATTTGGATAAATGTGGGATTTTTAATGAGTGGAGGTCTTATTCATGCAATAAGCAGTGGTGACTGTCTTCATCCTGAATAATCAAAGCCTTTTCAGATAATGAAATAAACAAAGTTTTTTTATTTATTTTTACTTTTTTACAAAGTATTGTAATATTACATAATACTTAGGAAGTATTTTGAGATCACAGGATGAAAGATGGTATAGAAGTGCAATGTATTTATTATTATTATTATTATTATTAACATTTGATGAGTCCCAGGGCTTTTCTTTCAGGATTTTCTACTTATTTCAGTTGCACATTTTTAATTGCTTAGTGAAATGATGTAGTCATATCTTACAGTTGGTTTAATTGGACTTATTGATGTCTGAAGCAGCACCCAGGCTGGGAAAACTGGGGTCTGATCAAAGTCTGCAACTAATGGTTTAGTGAAGTTAAAAATTCAGTCTGTAATTAAAAAATGAAAGAGAGAGCGTGTGCTTTCCAAGTGCACATTTTATGCTAAGAAAACAGTCACTTCTTATTTATTTGGAAATATTCATTGCAGTATTTAAAAAGAAGGGTTAACAGTAATGACTGCAGTTTTTATTCCTGAATATTTGTTGAGTTTTTCACCTGGAAGATTGTACTGGATGCAGCACTGTGCTTTCATAACTGCTGGTATACTTTATTCTCTTTAGTTATATTTAGAACAGCATGTAAAATACGAAGTTCATTTTAAGATGGGTTGCAAGATTTTTTTAATTTTTTTTTTTTTTTTTTTCCAATGGAAACCAAGAATTTTGAATCTTCCATGAAGGAATTTTTTTAGCTTGATTAAAAATACATATAAAAGTTTGCAATTTTAAAATGTTTTATATAGAACAAGTAAGTTTAACATTAAAATGAATTCTGATTCAAGTTGATGCAAAAAACGCAGGACATCAAGCAGCCACTGTTAGCTTTTGAAAATCTGTATCTCGGCTCATTGGCTACGGAGGATGCAGAGGCCCGTTGTTGAGCATCTCTGGTCAGGTGGGATGAGTCCTCACCTTCATTCTGAACGTGTCGGTGGGATGTTTGGACTGCTGTATTTGTTTAGCAAATTTTACTAGATTTTTTGCGACATTTTGACTCTGATTATTTAGTGCAATGAAATACGGTGCTGTCCAAGTTAACTGGGAAAGCGCGCTTTTTTCACGTTTCTCAAACTTACTCGATTGTGCATGGGAAATCACAACAGAAAACTGCTTTTTGAGACTGTGCGCATGGTGTGATGGAGTTAGGAACCTGGGTAAATTTTACTGCGTTGGGGGGGGGTGGGTAACAGATGGAAGGTGGTGGGACTGGAGAAAGTTCAAGCAGACCAAAATAGAGAATGGCTTCTACTTGCATTATGAACAAAAGGAGACAGGCTAAGTGATGCAAGAGTCTTGATTTCTCTTCTTCAACAACGCTTCCAGTCTTTTGTTATTTGATATCTTTTATGTAGGGTCTTTTTGTGTACCCTTCTTATTACCAGAAATAAACAGATATATATTCCAAGGTGGGAATCTTCCAAGATGGGGATCTTCCGTTGAATGAGAGCAGTTGCAATCCAGTGCACTGTATGGAAGACCCACCGCAAACTTCATCCTCTTTATGTAACTGTGTTCGTACGTTTTCCAAAAGTATGCATTTTTATCATTTGCACTGTATTGATCAGCACTTCCTGAACCATTTTCTTCCCTGATTAATGATACAGAGTGCTTTACATTATTCCGCTTACAATCTCAAGAGCTCTTTTTACACTGCTTGTTTGGGGATTTGCTTCCTTGGGAGAGATTATTAGTGTATGAATGAAAATGCTTTTCTGAGGCTGTTAATCATTTCAAGACTTAAAAAAACTAATTGAGAATATTTCCTGTTATTATTAAACTCTCAGGGGTGCTATAGGGCGTGCACACTATTATAATCTAAACCTGCAATTTGGCTTTGCTTCTCGTGCCCTTTGGCACAGTGGTATACACGGGAATTTTAAGGAGAACAGCTGACACTCCCCCAGCCCAGCCATGCTGAAGAAAATGTGCTTTTTATCATTTTCTCATCAGCTGCTGCCTCCTGTTAGCAGTGAAATTGTTTTGACAAGTGTTATTTTGTCTGAACCATATTCAATTACGGAAGGGCTCAAACTAATTAAAGGAACTTCCTAACATTGTGGACTATTGGGCTGCAATATGATCTTCCCAATGAAGGGAGGAAGACTCATCATGTGAGTCATTTTAAAATTGGTTGAGGCAAATCAGCAAAGAATGTATGGTAGGGAGCATTTATTTTCTGTCACAGGATGTGCTAGATAAGATAATAGGCTGTTTCTATGACTCTTTGATGTTGAACTCTAGCATTTCAAGTGCTAGATAGAGTGATATATTGGTTATGCGTTGTACCTAAAGACTGCGCATGAAGTAGTCTCCTAGCATTGGATAATAATGCAAAGGCTCATCAATGAAGATTTTAGGCATAGAGCCAGCGTCACGTGAATGATTCTTTTTGTGCAATGCACTGGATTGCAGGCAATTGGTACATTGGGTAGAGAATGCTGTTTGTCAGTGTCCTGTTTTATGAGAGGCTGCAATCATCTTTCGTAGCTCTGATGACCCAATTTGCAAACTGCATCCAGTTTACTTTATCAGTTTTTGTTGGAGTGAGCATTCCTTCTGAGACCGAATCACAGAATGACAGAATGCTTGAGGTTGGAAGGGACCTCTGGACGTCGTCGTGTCCAGCACTGCTGCTCAGGCAAGGCCGTCTAGAGGCAGTTGCCCAGAACGTGTCCAGATGGCCTTTGAGTATCTCCAAGGATGGAGACTCCACAACCTCCCTGGGCAACCTGTGCCAGTGCTCGGTCATCCTCACACTGAAAAAGTATTTCCTGATGTTCAGATGGAACCTTCTGTCTTTCAGTTTATGCCTGTTGCCTCTGGTCCTGTCACTGGGAACCACTGAAAAGAGCCTGGCCCCATCCTCTTTGCACCCTCCCTGTAGGTATTTATATGCATTGGTAAGATCATAGAATGGGTTGGGTTGGAAGGGACCTGAAAGATCATCCAGTTCCAACCCCCCTGGCATGGGCAGGGACACCTGCCACTGGACCAGCTTGCTCAAAGCCCCATCCAACCTGGCCTTGAACACTGCCAGGGATGGGGCATCCACAGCTCCTCCGGGCAACCTGTTCCAGGGCCTCACCACCCTCACAGTGAAGAACTTCTTCCCTACATCTAATCTCAATCCACCCTCTCTCAATTTAAAGCCATTACGCTTTGTCCTATCGCTACAGGCCCTTGGAAAAAAGTCCCTCTCCGGCTTTCTTGTAGGCCCCCATTAGGTACTGGAAGGCTGCTATAAGGTCTCCCTGGAGCCTTCTCTTCTCCAGGCTGAACAACCCCAACTCTCTCAGCCTGTCTTCATAGGAGAGGTGCTCAGGCCTCCTGATCATCTTCACAGTCCTCTGGACTCGCTCCAACAGGTCCACGTCCTTCTTATGTTGGGGATCCCAGAGCGGAATGCAGTACTCCAGATCCCCCCTGAGCCTTCTCTTCTCTAGGCTACACGGTTCCAGCTCTCTCAGCCTTTCTTCCTACGTGACATGCTCCAGACCCTTAATCATCCTTGTGGCCCTTTGTTGAACTTCCTTCAGTATGACCATCTCTCTCTCGTACTGGTGAGGCCAGAACTGGATCCAGAACTTCAGGTGTGGCCTCACCAGCGCTGAGTAGAGGGGAAGGATCACTTCTCTTGACCTGCTGGCAATACTTTGCCTAATGCAGCCGAAGATACGATTCGCTGCCTTTGCAGCAGGGTCACCTTGCTGGCTCGTGTTCAACTTGGTGTCCACCAGGACCGCCAGCTCCTTTTCTGCCCAGCTGCTTTCCACCTGGTGGGCCCCCATCAACTATTTTGCTTTAACATATAACCCCTTTAGGTAATACTCAAATTTTGTGATCTTAGTGAAGAATGTGCAACTCTTTAATTGCAGCATGCCAAAATCGACTGTCAAAAATATTTTTATTCTGGTTAATATATTAAGCTTTTTATCAGATATTTAATTTATATTGCCACACAGATTTGCTGAAACGTAATTCTGCGGTCTGTAATATGTTTTTAGCATGGTCTTAGCAGTCATTGTAAGTTAAATGAATCTGAATTTACAGCAGTCATACTTTGAACTGGCTTAAAGCAGCAGCTCTGTGCACAAAAATACTGTGCTGTTAAGGATGGATTTGAACTTTTTTTTTTTTTTTTTTTTTAAATCTACGTAATCCTAGCTGTGTAGAAGTATACCTCTGTGTGCTGAGGGCTTCGTTGATTACAGTGTATTTACACAATGGACCTCTCTTATTGATCTTGTTCTCTCATTTTATTCTAGTATGCATATCTAATATTCTGCATAGCTGCTCATGTATAATATATGCAGATACAACTCCAGTATCACAATTTAATTAAATTAGTAATCAGGGATGAAGATACTGAACATTCTTAAAAAATAAAGCTGGTGTTCATGATGGGGAGTGAAGGCTGGCCTTGCCTCTACCTAGTTATTTGAAAACATCTTTATAGGGAATAGAGAAATGGTGATGTAAATGACAGGACAATGGACTGGAATTACACAACTGAGGAGCTTCTCGCACATCGGCTTTGGGCAACTTTGGGCAATTCGCTGTACCTCTCTGCCTTAGTTATCTCACCTGTAAATTGCACAGGATACCTCTCTGTTCTACTGTAGAAAATGGTATAAACAAATTAAATAAATACCATTTTTCTAGTGGTCTGCAGTTGAGTTTCTGTACCAAAATGCTACCTGATTGATTTACATGGGTAACCTTAGCACAGAGATCGCACGCTATTTCTACGTAACAGATAGAAAACCAATAAATTCAGGGTCCTGACAAAGTGCTCTGCTATGCTTAGGAAGAGCATAACGTCAAGAGAGTATGAGAGGAGCATTCCTGGAGAATTGTGGGATATTGCCAGCAGGTACAAGGTGCTAGTAGGCGATGAGCTAAATAAAATTTTGTCTTGAAGTTGTGAGTCATCAGTCCAGCAATGGTTGGAGTTTGCAAGCAGACTGTTTTGAACTAGTGTGTTCCCCACACCTCCCTCCAAGCCAGCTGTATCAAGCATGATCTTGTCTTCCAAGACATGGGAAGAGCCCCAATACAATAAACATTGGGCTAATAGCCCTGCTGTTGTCAGGGTGATGTAATTTGAGAGACATGGTGACCACAGGCCTCAAATTTGACAGAAAGCCTTTGCCTCAGTTTGAAACTTAACGTACTAATTGTGAAGTCAGTCTGTTTCTGGCTTGTAGAGTGATAATTAAAATCCTGTTTGCAATGGAAACTCAAATGCAATACTAAATATGGAATAGTTCTTCACCTTGCCTAGTATATTCCTGCCATGCTTTCCACTGAGCAGTCTGGCTGCAATTCTTATTTCCTGCATCACCCAGCAATCTTCATGAGAATAAAAAACTCGTTTCAGCTCTGGTGTTGTGAAGCGACATTTATTTGGACCATCCAGGACCTTTAGGTTGCATACTCCAAGTGTGCTGCATAATTAGCATACAAATAGATGAATGTCAGGGTATGAGAGAGACATGAACTAAACTGATAAAGACATCATCTTGGAGTATGTATTAAAAATGAATTTCAGTAAATCAGATGTTATATATTAAAAGAATTGCTGGTACGACTAGTCTGTGTTATTATTCTGATACCAATTTCATTCCATTTATCATTGTTAAACTTACCATTCTAAATTTGCACATGAGTTTCAGGTGATTAAAAATCTTGATAACACCAATCCAGAATTACACAATAAAGCATATTATAGCTGTACTTTAATTGTAATGAGTGGTGGGCACACCTTTCATCCCTGAAAGCTATTTAGTACCATTAAACTGCTGTATGGCTTTGATTATTCATGAATTTGAGTTGTATTCACTATCTCAACAAATTTAAAGTTTTATGGTTTATTGCTGTGTCCTCAAAATAGAAAAACGGACCAAAGCCTGCATCATTTATTCAGGCAAAACTATTCCTGCCTGAGAAGGAACTGCAAAGGCCGATGTAAATATAATGCAATTAAAATCAGTCTGTGAAAACAGCCGTGACTGCTGAGAAGAGAGAAATATGTTATTTGGTGCTCATTGTTTGCCCAAAATCTTCCAATGAGTTAAAATGAAAGTAATTGAAAAAGACGCTAAATCTCAAGGAAAAATTTCCCGAGCAACTATTCCAAAGCCTGCTACTGGCTTCAATCAGAGAGAGGGGGAATCTTTATCACCTGAAACACTTAAAGCTATGAGACAAGAAATTGATGATTAAAACCGTCAATAGATAGGGCTCAGAGAGATGTCTTTCCTGTCCTTTCTGATTTTTAGTATCTCTGTAGTCTTAAGAATGAACTGGCCCCATGAGATTGAGGGACAGCCATGAGTCATTATTCAAATGTAACTAAATTATACAGTTATCTGTGTTCTTCTAAGTTACCATTTGTTTAATAGCTAAATTGCTGTACCATTGCTGTATCGTTGGTATTTCAGGCACGCTGGGTTGTAAACCTGCGACAAGGTCGGAATGCTGTAGCCTCTTCTACTTTGCACTGGGAAAATTTAGCAGACTTTAAGGGTGGCTATTGTTGATCTATTTCTGCTTTGTATTGCATATGTTTAAAAATAAATGCAGGCCCTTCTTGATAACTGTGGTGAACTGTCAAAGCTAATGTAGAGATTTAGTAGTATAGCCAATATAAGACTCAAAGGATAAAATTCAGCCTTTATATGAGTTTGTGTAAAACAGTAGAATTATTATTTCCTTACATCAACTGAATTTGGCATGAAGGTAGGCAGGTAGGAGATTTTTTTTTTTTTTTTTTTTTGGAGAGTGAGTTTTTCACCTCTACTCTTCCAGAGTAGTCGTCTTTGCTTTCAGGCATAATTCGAAGTAGTTGAATAACTCCTTTGCAGCGGGGAAGCTGTTTGCATATTGCTGTCGGTGACAACCTGCAGTACTGCATTCCGCTCTGGGGCCCTCAACATAAGAAGGACGTGGACCTGCTTGAGCGAGTCCAGAGGAGGACTGTGAAGATGATCAGAGGGCTGAAGCACCTCTCCTATGAAAACAGGTTGAGGGAGTTGGGGTTGTTCAGCCTGGAGAAGAGAAGGCTCCAGGGAGACCTTATAGCAGCCTTCCAGTACCTAAAGGGGGCCTGCAGGAAAGCTGGAGAGGGACTTTTTCCAAGGGCCTGTAGCGATAGGACAAGGGGTAATGGCTTTAAACTGAAAGAGGGTGGGTTGAGATTAGATGTAGGGAAGAAGTTCTTCACTGTGAGTGGTGAGGCACTGGAACAGGTTGCCTGGAGAAGCTGTGGATGTCCCATCCCTGGCAGTGTTCAAGGCCAGGTTGGATGGGGCTTTGAGCAAGCTGGTCTAGTGGCAGGTGTCCCTGCTCATTGCAAAGGGGTTGAAACTGGATGATCTTTAAGGTCCCTTCCAACCCAACCCATTCTATGATTCCTTTCTTGCTATCTTTGTCTCATGGAAGTGAGGCTCATGCGAGAGTAGGAGATGAGAAGAGGCTGTATTTTACATAGAACTTACGCCTCGGTTGGCTGGGTGAATTATTCTGGTCTTTTTATGTTGAAGAAAAATAGTCCAAGGTGGAAAACAAAGCTGTAATGCTCTAGAACTAATGGAGTTAACTGTCAGGGTATGATTTTAATTCAGGAAGCTTGAGACCTGTGTGATCCTTTCTTGTTAGTAGATGCTTTTCCTGCTTATAGGTCTCCCGATCAACAGAGAGCTAAAGATAAGGATCTTATATTTTTTGCGTGAAAAAGAGCACAGTAAGAGTTTGATGAACAGACACTTTTATAATAAAACTCTTCCGTCTCATTGAAACTGTAGATTGCTAGCTATTACATGACACTGAGCAGTTTTCCTTTCAGTATTATCACACAGTGACTTTAATGTGATGAGGCATTAGAAAAGATTGAATTATTTTAATTTTACTTTTTCACTGGGTTCTGAAGCCATTGTGTTTTATTTTGAGGTAAATTATCCTATTTATCTTGTCTGCATAAATACCTTTATGAATAATGCAAGAAGCTGGAATGGTAAAAGTAAAAATTTCAGACCTGTCCTTAAAGGACAGGATTAACATCCTGCAAGAGCTTATTCAAAACCAACTGGTGCCTTTATTCTACAATACAAAAAAGTGCTATTTTTGAGCTTTTGCAAAGGCATTATAGTGGAGTGTTGCCAGATCCATTAACAATTCCGTACTAATGACGGTTAAATAACTGAGTGGGGTAAAAGCAGGCAATGGAACAGTCTGTACAAGATCTCCTTTTACATGGATGTTGTAAGATGGCTTGAATGAAAAAAAACTGCTAAAATACTTCCACGGAGGTAAAAGCAGCAACGTCTTATGTTGAATTACAGCTAGAAAAGAAAAATGCAAAGGTAGTGCAGATATTTAGCCAAAGAATATAGAGGCAAATTAAGGTTATGGGAAATTTCAGTTCCCAAGGAAATTGGCCGTTTCTCACAAGCACTCTGGTTTGGACTACCTAGCTATTAACGCCGATATACAGAAAACCCATACAGATTTGTGAGTCAGTGAATGTGTTTTCACTGGCTTCTGTGAGCGTGGCTTAGCCACGTGGGTTGACAAGGAGAAGATGTGCATGTAAAGATCCAGGCTCCTCCATCCGTGGCTGGATGCCGCGATGCTGCGAGAAGGCAGAGCCTGGAGCCCCGAGAGCCGCGTGCTCGCTCTGCTGCCAAGAGCACCGAGAGCAGGCGAGACCTAACGCATGGGAATGCAGCCGAAAAATGTCCACCCGTTGTTTCCTCTGGCCTGTGGCATTACAGAATTTCTGAAGAGGTTTTCCTGTGCTCCTTTGAAGAATGATTATAATTTTTGTATTGTTTTCACTCTCAGGTCAGAGGTATACACTTTCATTTGAGCTTAACATAACTTTATGAAGAAGTTTATATAGCGTATTCTGGTAAGCATCTGCACACACAAAACACACACACACACACAAAGTGCATATATAGCTCAAATTCTATAGCAAAACTCCAAACCAGACTTCAATAGAAAGATATTCAACCTGAGGCAAGTATGCAAATATAGTGCTAGGATCTAAAGATGGAAAAGGCAAAGATGAAGAAAGGTGAATTGATTCTAATTCCCTGAACTGGCCGTTATGTATAGCAACATCTTCCTATGCAGAAAAAATCCTCAAAAAAGTGTTTTCAGAAGCCATAGCGCGTCCAGATGGAAATGATCTGTTAAGTGAACTAAGTAGTGTCATGGTGTATGACACACCATTTTATAAAGCTGTTATTTGCAGTTCCCTCTTGGTATTACAAGCATCTTAAATCACTCTGAATTTCTAAAACAAATCCATAATATTTTCCTATACCTGCAGAGATAAGTTTATACATATGCTACAAATAATGCACAGGATCACAGGAGAAGCTTACAGACTTAATGATAATATTGTCTCCCCTTTTAATCTTTATGTACATCGTTTTAGGCATGGGAATAAGAAACGGCAATGTATTAGACAAATGGAGAAGCCGCTAATGGTTTTCCCTGTTTATACCGCTCTTCACGTATATTGTATTTAATGACACGTTGCCAAAGGAACACTAACTCACTGCAGAAGCAGGGGAAGGGACACATACACGTGCGCGCGAGTGAAATGGCTCTGGGAGAGGAGAGGTAGCGGTAGGGAGCAGATCTTGAAGGATTTTTCTTTTTTCAGTAGTTGCTTCTGCATCACTGGTGTCTTCAGTGGCAGATTTTCCCAAAGCAGCCAGCACAGCACCTCCTCTTCCCTTGCCCTCTGCCCCTGGCACGGGTCGGGCAGTGCCGGTGTAACTCCACCGGTTTAAGGAGATCGAGGAAGTAAAGGAAGAACCTATACAACTGAAAGCGATTCCTTTTTGCCTAGCTCTGGTTTAAGAAACTGGTTTGTGTCTCCCTAAAAATCAGTGGACAGAAGCTATAGGCAGGTACGGCACTGCCATAAGAAAGTCATCTAGTATTGAAATAGATCTATGTATTATTTTACTTTTCTGACGTAATCTACAGAGACTCATACACTCCTCTTCTTCCATTCAGTAAACTGCTGCTTACTTTTGGTACGCTGGCAGACAGGCTTTCTGAAAAGTAATCTGCCAGCCAATTAGTATCCTCCACCATGAGCCTAAATCAAGTACGCTTTCAAAAGGGCTCAAGTTTAGAAATGAACTTTAGGAAAACTCTATTGATTTTGTAAATTAAAAATGTAAAATTGAATGGATAGAGGTCCAGTACAGGACTGACCCAAGGAAGCAATCTTTAAGCAGGAACATTCTCTGATTCAACACTGGGGAAGGAAAGAAAGCAAGATGAAGGATTCATTTGCAGTTGACCTGCAATAGCAAAGTCATTCACTTTCCAAATAGGATTAAACTTGTTCTATCAGCCATGACATGTGAAAAGATCATGGTTTTAAATTCCATTTGCTGTAATGAATTGAAAGTGTCTGAGTTTGCAAGCAGCACTCATCGTTGATGGACAGCTAGATTTGTGCAGTGTTTTAACGCGAAAATTAGCTTCTACAAAATAAAAAGTGCAGAAGAGGTGGCAGCAGTGACAGATTTTGAGGCATAAAAAAATTTGCTTTATTGTTAGATGGAAGCTGAATAAAGCTAGAAATAAACAGCGGTTATAACCCTATTATGTAGATAACTTGCTTCGTTCTTGAGTGAGGGCGAACACAAAACTGGAAAAAGGCATTTGTTTAGGTTTCTCAGACATATTTCAACAGGAATAAATATTATTACTTAAATGAGGAAAAATTGAACTTTTCTATGGTATTGCTTGTAAGATGTAAGAAAATGGAATTGTATTGAAGGATGCTTAATTCATATCAATTTCAGCGTACATCAACATGACTCCACTGCAGTCCATGAAACCATATTGGTGTATGTATTTTGTAAATTGAGATAAAAGCTACGCTCCCTGGTTACTTAATAACCTTAACTCAGTCTTGCATCAGGATCATGAGACATTTGTATTTTGACGCTTGCCGAACTAAATGCAGCTGTGGAACCTATTTTCCCCAAATTTGTGTTTGGTGTACACAATTTTATGCATATTTTAAATGTGCCGATTGCCAAGAAAAAATTCTCGATGGGTGAAAACGGCTGATATTTGTGAATAATGTGAGATTCATTTTAATTGATAAGGTACCCAGCTGAAAACTGTCCAAGATTGGAAAAAAAAAATAAAATAGCTTGAGCTAAATAGAGGAATGAAAATATAATAGCTTCTTAAATTACCGCAAGGTTAACATATAATTAATTTGCTAATTTTAATTACAACCCTACAAAATGTGCTGAAAAATGCTCAAAGGGGAGAAGCAGCCAGGTGCCAGACATGATTAACCAAGGTTACTAGCAATTATGAGGTCTCTATTAACCATGTTACAGAAATTTTAAGAACTCCTTTATAAAAGCAGCACATTTATCGAAACTCAGCAGGGTATTCATCTTGCTCTACCTTTCCATTGCTGCAGACTTGCTGTCATTTGCCTCGCTCTTTTCCAGTTAAATGTTTTATTGCAGCTGAAACGCGGACTGCTTTTTCTGTTCGTCACACGCCGTTATACGTGTACTAGGTATTTATTTTGATCGTATAAACAAAAGAGATTAACTATTGTTTGCAAAGTGCTCTGAGCACCTTAAGTGACAGATAGCTGCTGATATCACAACTGAGCACTAGCAACACAAATCCTGAAGAAAATGCTTGCTCTTTCCAAGGTGTCCTGGGACGTGCAGTTTGTAAAGCAGGAATACTGCTGCAACTGCCTTTTCGGTGGAGAACCTGCTCTGCAGTGCTTTATATGCACAGACAAATTTAATTTCTGAGTTAAAAAAAACCAAAACCAAAACAAAGAACAAAAATATCTGCATGTTTGCTTTGCATTTTAACCAAATCATGGTGTAAACAAATGTCTTGTATGTATCAAATTCCATGATGTATTATTGTTCTTTTTTATTGTTGTTATGTGAGTCATGTTTAAGTGTCTGTTGTTTGGAGCCATAATAAACCTTGATCCATCTATTAAAAGAAGACTTTAAAACAAAAAACAAAAAACAAAACCACCAACAACATAAAAAAACCCACCAAAACCAAACAACAACAAACCTAAAGCATTGGTGTCAAAGGAAATTAATTTCCTGGCTGGCTTGTGTTTTTCTCTGAGGCAGATATTGATGAGTGTGCAGAGGGGATCATTGAGTGTCACAACCATTCACGCTGTGTTAACCTCCCAGGGTGGTACCACTGTGAGTGCAGAAGCGGTTTCCATGACAATGGAAGCTATTCTCTTTCCGGGGAGTCCTGTGTTGGTAAGCAATGATCAGCATAGTGCTTTTTTTTTTTTCCTCCTTCTGCATGGTGTTACAAAGTGACTATTGAGACGCTGTCCTGAGCAGTAACTGTGTTTAAGGCTAAAATGAGAATGCGAGCGAGCGTGTCTCTGTTTGTCAGCATCCCCAGCCACGCAGCGTGGGTACTTGTTCAAGACGCGTCACGTTTTTGAACGGTTATTACAGGAGGGAGGCTGTCAGAGAGCCAAAGTGTGACTAGCTGCGCTTTGCCATTTATCATAATAAGTTGCTGTAAAACCTGAAGTGAAAGTAAGCTTTCTGGGGAGCATAATAGGCCACAAAAGGGGAAGAGCTGGTTTTCCATTTTCAAATTTCAGCAGAGCGATATGAGAACACGTTTGGGGTACGTCTGTGTTGCTCTGATTTGTTTGTTTTCCATTGTTTGCCATCGTCATCGTTTTATTTTTAGAATTATGCAAATAGCATCAAGCTCTTTATGTGCCATATTTGCAGAATAAGGCCCTAAGAGCATGAACGGAGAGGAATTTTTAAAGGGTGTGGAGGAGTTTGTTGGTTGGAGGATAAAGGTTGAGGCCCCATGAGGAGTTAGTGCTGGTTCTTGCAGTCTGGGTGCCCTTAACTGTCTGTAAGACTTTGTGTGCCACTACAGCAAGTAAGCAGGAATAAAATCACAGTGAAGATGGTAACTGTAGCTTACCTCTGCCTTACAATTTTTCCACCTTTTTACTTATTCTCAGTAGCCTTATACATAATTTCCATATGGTATTTTATCAGATGATTTCAAAACTATTTAGAAAGGATCCCATTTTAACTTCTGTAGAGATACAGTTCGGCTTCTCACAGTTCTATGTCCTTTCTTTGGAGTTTCATTTTCTTCATCTCTACTCAGTTCTATGCATTTTCTATAAAAGCTTTTCTGCTGCTTCTGTGTAAGACTTTTTTTTTTTTTTTTTAACAAAGTAAATTTCATTTATTGTGTCCATAGGCGCGAAGGGCTCTTTCTAAGTGTTAAAGTGTACAATTAAAGTAAAAGTTAAAATAAAAATTTGTCATAAAAATGCATAAATTTAATTGTAACTTGTAACAAACATTCCCATCTTTTACAAATTTTGCCTATTAGAAGTTCTCGGGATGAGATAGCATGGTGATTTAAAAATGCAGAGGAACAATAATTATTTTCAAAACCAATATGTTGTAGATTGTCCAGCTATATTAGCTTTTTACACATTGTCCTAAGCTGGTGGGGAGCTCAATAAAATCACAGCAGTGAGCTTCATTGGGGTGGCTCTGTAAAAAATGGCCAACTTTACAGCATTTTGTGACTTGATAGGTAAAATACCACATGAAAGTCATGTATTTCTAAACAGATTCTCAAATGTTAAGAGTTCTCCTCCGGTTTATTTAAATGCTGTAAAAGGAGTGATGGACAGAGCAATGTTGAGACTACTTGCTTTACGAGAAGTCAAAGCAACAGGACATAACCTTCAAAAAGCCCTGAGGCAGTTGGGGAATAAGGGACATTCGGAGCGTTGCCGGTGCCTGCCTGTACCGCGTGCATCGGGAACCCCATCCCTTGTCAGGTTGGTTTGGGACAAAGAAGATGTAAAGCTCAGGGTGGTCTCAGAAAAAGACAGACGCATAGGCAAGACCGTGGTTTTGAATGGTCCATAGCTAGGCTCGCTTGCTGAAAAGGTCAGTATTGCTTGCATTGCATCACTATTAAAGGGAAGGGCGCTTGGCTACCTCCCAGCAAAAAGGAGCCCCAAATGTTCTGTATTCTGCGGAGAGTGAAGGAATGACTTTTCTTGAAAACAAACTGCCCTCGTTTTGACCTGCGCAGCATGCTGGAAGTTCGGAAGGTGAGGTGCTCGTCTTGCCATATGCAAGTTGTAAACAGAATGTGAAATTAGCGGGGTTATTTTAACTGAATAGCTTTTCTGAGCCATCTGCTGCAGGGTACCAGTGAGGAAGAGGATAAACCAGTTTATTTCATTATACTGGTTAACCAATTAAAAAAATAATTGAAAGATTCCGCTAACCCATATTGACAAAGAAATTTCAAACCGCGATGTTTATTTTAAAGTGCAACTAAGACTTGATTAAAATGACAGATAGATAACACTACACATTCTAGCTAAAACTAGGTTTCTTGAACGCTAACTTTCATCACGTTACAGAGCTTGTTTGCATGGTGGAGGACTATTTAGAGTCAGGGCCGGAGTCATTCACTCTATTTCAGATAAATAGGGTTCATCTGCTTAGCAACAGCATTGTGTCCTGGCATATTTTACAGACTGCGTACTGAAATCCTCCTGTGTACCTGAGGTGGATTTGGGCCATTGCCTTTCAGTATGTTTTGAAACGTTTCTTCTTCATCCCCGAAGAACAAAACTTGGAGAACAATAAATAGACTAAGAACATAAGTAAAAAAAGATTAAGCCCTCCCCCACAAAATAAGAATAATGATAATAATAATAACAACAACAACAAATGAAAATCGTAAGGCAGTGGGAGGGAGCACTCAGCTCTGACAGATTGCCCAAAGACCAGACAGCCGATTGCTTTTGCTGGATGCATTTTTGTATCTGTTGGTTAAGCCCCTTTCTCTCCATTTATACGTAGGGGGTCATGTATATGTTGGAGCTGAGTCATTGCTTGCAGTGTCTCTGCAGTGCTTGCAGAACATTTTAAAAAATAACATCTATTTGGGAAGTGGTGTGATACCTCAGTGCTTCTAAAAGCTTTATTCTCATTGACTAGGAGAAAACAGTGGAGTTTGCCACCTGGCAAGGGACGAATGTGTAAATCAATGGATGTGGCAGGGAAGGTCGTAATATTGCACCAGAGCTTCGGTAATAAGGACGTATGACTTAGCCAGGCCACTTTGAGCTTGGGAAAATTCTTTTATTGCTCAAAATACCAACCGAAGGCAGCTTTGAAAAGGGGATGTATTTCCATGGCCATGCTTTTATAAAAGATGTCAGCTTCATAAGGTGATGGTGAGCAGGCTCAAATTAAGAGAATGTAATTTCATTTCCAGCGGTAGCGTTTTTATGAGGCACTGGCCTTTCACAATATGTTATTAAGAATACTGCTTGCAGACAAAAGACAATTGCTATACTAAGTTGCTACCAGAGTTTGCTTTGCAATTAAAACACGTAGGCTATATAGTTGCTGGGTTGTTTTTGTTTTTTTGATAGGAGCTTTGCTACACTTTAAGGTAAACAAACAAAAATATTTTATAGAGAACTGTGAGCTGTCATATGATACATATCCCAGTATTGACTTCTATCTACTGATACCATATTGAAGCGACTGGCATACATTTTTTTCCCTGCACTAAGTACCTGTTGCCAAATACTGCTAATTCAAAAGGTAATCATTGAATAAACCCTCACCACTGAATCTTCAGTGATAACCTTTAAGATTATCAGAACCAAAGAAGGGAAAAACTGGCAAAGAAATGCTGTATTCTGGGAAGTTAATAATGTCCCACAAAGGTTGCTCCTATCTGCAGCAGAAAAATAAAAGCAAATGAAATTATACTTTTTAATCTCTATCTCTCTTTAAGCGAGATGCTTCAAGTCTGTAGAAAGCTGTTCAGACCCTGGAGTACAGAATTCCCGATTCCATTTTTTTCATGGTGTTTCGTGTTTCCGAGTCTCTACGTTGTGACTCGCAAGCACAGAAGGGAAAACGATCAAGGCGGCAGTCCCTGTCAGTTGTTGGTTATGTTTTTTCTTTTCTGTAAGAATCGGTGCAAATTTTGTGGGGAAGCTTAACACAGATCCTCCTCCCACCAAAACCCCACAGGATTCACCACGTATTTTGTCCTGAAAGGTTGCGTAGCTAGACCTCCCTGCAGGGTTAGAGTGGCTGTTGTGGGGAAATGAAAGCTGGAAAAGGTAGGACTCAGCAGCACGTGCTAGTCTCCCGCAAAAGTTGGGTGCAGCAGTGCTCGAGGCTCAAGCCTGAATGGGTTTAAATTCAATTCCTGAAGTTTTCGTATGCTCCGTAGCGTGCTGCAGTGTTGTCTGTTACCTAGATCAGAAAGCAAGAGAAAAGGAGGTTTGTTCTTTGTTTATTTTGCCCCCTTTCTGTGTCAAACAAAAAACTAGACCCATCCTTTGAAAAGCTTCCTATATGCCTGGGAATTGTTTTTCTATCTGTTGTTAGAGAAGTGGTACGTAGACAGAAAGGTTTGCGTATGGTACGGAGTATCCAAGACCAACTCTAGAACCTGCTGGTTTATGACTTTCTTCTATTCTGCTCATAGAATTTCTTAAAGCTCGTCATAGCAGAGTCTGTGTCTGTGGATTTTATCCTGTAAAATAAAAATTATCTTGCTTACTTTCCATTTAGTAAATTCTGATTCTTGTATTCTGAGAGAAAGTTGCATTACATGTCTTCAAGGTAATTGTGTTTAGTCATTTCTATATTTCTGGAAAGCATTAGTAAATCCTATATTCAGAATCTAATTTACTATGCAATGTTCTATTTAATAGACCATTATGTCTCTATAGAATAAAAGTACTATCATAAAATATTTTCTAACTAAAAATGAATCTGTTTAGTGATTATTTTTTTTTTTCAAAGATGAGTCCAAATCACTTTGATTTAGAAAGAAGGCAAATACATTAAGTGACAAGTTGCCTGTGAAAAATGGTATGTCAAAACAGTGTTTAGTTAACTTGTACATACATTGGTTTGGGAGCCCAGCATACATTTTTCACGTTAACATTATACTGTAATGGTTTAATGTACCATAACAGTTAAAATTAGCACATTAGTAGGGTTCTTTCTTCTGCAACAGCTTATCATGATATTACAGAGCACCACGCTGCATGACTTGCTTGCACACATTTATTAAGGTGCTATAGAAAAGTCATACCATTAAAACCTGAATAGCCTTGAAAACTTAGAAATGAAGTAGCTGGGGATTGGTTTAAAATTTCAGTGAAACCAAGTTAATGAACTTGTGTTGATATGTACAGTCATGCTTGTCTTCTACCCCATTCAAATACAGTGGCCATGGGACCTCTCATAATATCTGAGGCAAATTACTTCTCGTTACAACCAAAAAGGATGGAAAAGGAAATTGCATCTCAGGGGATTATTCTGTTCCATTTTGATTCTGATTTCTTGTCTGCCCGCGTTACCAAGGTATCTTTATGTACTTCGATAGTATATTGGGAAATCAGTGCATCTTGGGCAGTTTGTTTTCTTTATTTTCCCATCCACAAAATGTGACTGGTTGCATTGAGGCTAAAATACGTATGATCAGGTACATTTGTTTAAAGAAGCACAGATCGGGAGTGTTTGAAGAGTGAAGATCTTGATCAGTTTTATGATAGTCCTGTGCAATGTTTGAGTGGCATGTCTTGGCAGCAATCACTTTGCTGTTGGCTACACGTTGTTGATAGAAAATAGCATAAGGCTAGCATTACAAGCAAGTTTCCAATTATGGTCATTTCCACTATATCCTCACTTTTCCTTGAAAAGGAACTGTTTGGAGGGGGGAAGTAAAGCTCTGCCACTTCCGCTTGGGTTAATTAGTCGTCTGCCACAGATTATCTCAATATAATGAATAAGACTGCGAAGTCTTATTCCAGGTGTGAAAATGAGATTGTTTTCACAGGTTGACAGGATACATGAAAGAACTAATCCCCCCCAAAAGTCAGGACAGGCATCTTGTTCTTGTGTTATATATAGGGAAAGACTATGGAGTCTCCTTGCTATTTCACATATGTACTTGTCCATTGTTCTTACAAGTTCCTTGATCTATAAATGAATATTTCATCTTCTTCCTACCTAGTGGTGGTGTTATAATGGGAAATAAGATTTGTGTACAGTTTTGCCTTGCCCGTCATTAAACATTCTAGTTTTGGGCCCGCATCTTCTGAGAGCAGTTGTGGAAAAGCAAACGAAACCTAATGGGAGTGTGGGGAATTTGAGCTGAGCAAGGATTTGAATAATATAAAAATAATCTATACGCGAGAGTCTTATCATACAATTTTCATATTCATTAGAAGATTGTTTTGGACATGTTCAGAATGTTAAACTAGGCTAATTTTTCAAAACCAAAGTAGACACATTGTTTCCAGTTCTTAAGAGAAATTTCACACTAAACAGGAGTATTTTCTTCCATGTTTTGCATAGCCATCTTCATGCTGATCTCATGTCAATATGAGCAAGTTCATTTGATCTCCATTAAACTGAAATATTTTCTGCAGTTAACTGGGAGCTAAGATATGGGAGCATTTGTCGGGGTTTCCCCCTCCCCCAAATCTGGTTTGAGGCTGAAAGAGTAAAAGGGAGAAAAACACATTACGCTCCTAACTTTTCGTCAAGTTACTGGGAACATTGGCTGTTTGTTCTGACTTTTAGAAATGCAATCAGTGCCAAGAAAAAACTGCCAAAGGGATGTTCTCAGAAAATTAGTTCTATTAAAAGTTCAGCTGGAAATGAGTGCAGTGTCCAAGCCTTTTATATTTGATTAATGACTAAAATTTTTAAATAATAAATGCCATAAAATAGTAAGAAACCATCATTTGAATAAAGAACAAAAAAAACCCAGCAAACTGAGTAGCAATTAGGAATTTATGTTCACGCTATGTTACTTCAGCTTTGCTTGATTGGCTTCTTTGTCAAGAATGTCCCATTTACCTGTTTGGGCCACTCTTAATGGGGGCATCCTTTTTACGTGTGCTAAGCAGAGAACGGCAGTAGCAGTATGTAAATAGCGTGTTCTTCCCTTTTGGATATGTGTAACAGATTAAGCTGGCTTTGTGCAGTGTGAACAGGTCTGTACTACTGAGAATATGAATAATGTTAGTTTCTATAATTGCTAACATCTGGCTTTCTATAAATCTGTTAAATTACATGGAAACAGAATTAGATTTCTGTGTCATAAGTAAAGCAATTACATGGAACTCTGTAGGCAATATGGCTTTATATTCATCTGTGAAATCCTTTTAGTTTTGAACTGTGAAAGCTACCCTTCTAATCTGCACTGTGATCCTGCTACATCCTATATGTATGCTATTCAAGGAGCCCTTAATGTGGTGGGGAAGAGAATATTGACAATGCTTGGTGAAATCACCAAAGACAAAGCGAATGCTTCATTTATACCTTTTTCTTCCAACATCAAATACAAGTCAAAGTCTATTGAAAGGAAAATGGGATATTTTAAAGAATATTTTAGGTCTTACAGTAGCTGTTTGGGTATGATTTATTTCATACCATTTCATTCATAGTTCTCTTCATGTCACTTTTTATGTTTTTACCACCTGTGATACTCTGGCACTCGTTAAACAATGAACTACAGGTTTTAATTTCTCTTAGTGCAGAGCCTTTTAGACCACTGAGAGTGGACCTTTCAAGTACTCATTGTTAGGTTATGCATTAGAGCAATAACATTACTTTTTGGCGATTAAGACTGTCAGGGCAGCAAAATACACCATTTTTAGGGAAGTCTGAGCGACAAGCAACTGAATTGTGCTATCGGGTCACTGGGAGCATCTCTGACAAAGGACTGGCCCACAGGTTAGCCCAGGAGTGAAGCCCTTCTGCAGGGTAATTGCCTCCAGCTTCCCTTTGGGTCTATAAGCAGAAAGAGGAACAAGCCATTGTCTGGAGGCCCAGGCCCCTGACTCGGTTGTGCAGGTCGATTTTGCATTTGGTCAAATCCAAGGGCACTACCACATTTCCACTTGTTCCCGGGCTATTTATGACTTGAAATCAGGAATTTTACTAACCAGGTCAGAGGGAGTTAGTGATTTGATTGTTATCGAGAGTTTCCTTCAGCAGACTGAGAGAATTGTTAATGACTTTTTGAGATCTGGCTTTCTGAGGAGATGACTCGTGAACCCATGGCACTTGTCCAAAAAGTAGGGCAACTGGCCATCACATCCCACAAAATTAGACTTTAGGTTTGGTTGGGGTTTGGTTTTTTTTTTAATTCTATTGAATTTTTAAATTTGTTGTTTTAGAGAGGAATTAAAAGTACTCGGGTAATATTGAACTGTGAGAAATTTCACACTAGCACGAAGGTAATTTTAAATGGCAAGCGTGAGGGCTCTTCCTTGTAATTTCTGAATTCATATAATAGTTTCTGGAATTTTCATGATAGAAACCGTCACGTACTTCTAAAGGATTTTCTTCTTCAGCCTTCCTCCCACTGTTGCTTACTGTTTTCATTGCTCATGTTGGAACAAAAGAAACCCACCAACTTACTGGTATTTTATCTGGACAATCTGTCAATATATTGTTTAAGAGCAGTCCAAAGTTATTTTCTGAAAGAAATACCCTTTTTAAACAATGTGATTAAAAATCTCATGCCTTTCGCTGCGAGAAAAAGAATGCTGCATTAACTCCCTAGATAAATTCGTATTGCGTAATTATATTTTACCCTCCAAAAGCAATTTTAATGAGGTACTGTAATTCACTTTTCTGTAGTGTATAATGATTTTCTTTTGTTACTTATTTCTTTGTGTCATTGTGAAATCATACTTTTCCTGCATAGCTTTGTTCTAAGACTTTTTTCCTGTCTAAGGTGCCCTCTGATTTCTTCATTTCCTTTTCTTTTTTTCTTTATGTATTTTTTTTCTTTGTTTTGTTTTGTTTTTTTTCTATTCACTTACACCTTCCAGCACTGGGAAAAGGATGCAATTGATTGCTTTTAGTATGGGAAATGTTGATTGTGCTAGGAACTTACAAAGAGAAGTGCACTTCTATTTTGGTGTAAAATCTAGAACAAAGAGTGGTCTAATTGACAGAAAGTCACTCTGATTGTTCGCTGGTTTCCAGTCACTGGGAAATCACTATACACCCTTGTCTGAAGGTTCAAGTTCATCATTGATATTCAGTTCCACTAGGTATGTCAGTCTCAGCATTTACAATTAAGCCTGCTGGAGGTGTAGTTTAAGAATTTGTGGTAGAATCAAACAAACACTGAAGAATAACTTAAAAAAAATCAGTGTTTAATGTCTAGCAAGTAAATATGGAAGATATCAGAAAGGAGGCACCCTCTTCCACCAGCAAGGTAGATGAGCAATAATTACTTAATACGGAAATAAAATTTGCCCCGTGACACAACATATCCGAAGCATTATAAATCTGCTGTTTTGCAGATATCGATGAGTGTGCCTTAAAGACCCACACCTGTTGGAACGATTCAGCCTGTGTGAACCTGGCAGGAGGGTTTGATTGCCTTTGTCCATCCGGACCATCCTGCACTGGAGACTGTCCCCATGAAGGCGGCTTCAAGCGGAACGGGCAGGTGTGGACCCTGAGGGAGGACAGATGCTCCGTTTGTTCCTGCAAGGTGAGATCCAGCTGGTCTGGGTTTCAGGAGTCCTTTAATTCTCTGGGCTCACGTCAGAAACCCAATATTGCAGTGCCACTGGTGTTGGCAACAATACTAGCCTAAGCCCAAGGCGCTGAGGCAAAAGGTAAGCTCTGCTGTGGCCACTGAAGCTGTGATGGGGAAATTCTTCTGGGAAGTCATCTTTATTCTTATTTTGCACGACCACAGACACGGCTGAATAACGGCTAACCCCGCTGAGCTTCTACCGTGTCACCCTGTGGGCCAGAGCCACTCGGAGCACACCTTGACCGAGGGTCTTGCATTACCCTTTAACACAACGTGCAGGAGATCGGCACGCTTACTGGGAATGTTGAAAACTGTTTTGAATTTCTCTTGCACACGAATATGCATCTCTCGGGACAAGTACTGTAGTCAGCCATCTTCCTGTTGGTGGCGTTTCCCTTTACTTGGAATACATGTGAATTAAGTGGGTGAGAAGGAAGGCCTGAGCACGAGTCAAAGGTTAGAGGACCTGGAAGCAGACACTTAATTTCCTCATGTGGGGAAGGGTGAAGGCCAGCTTTCTCCTCCTCATCCCAGCTTGGCTCTGTTAGCAGCTCTGCCACTTGAGCAGTGCAGCTCTCTCTGCACCTTTGGAGAAGCCAGGCGTAGTAGAGGTAGATCTACCTTAGAGTTAACAGATCAGTTTTGGGGTTTTATTTCCCCCCCCCGGAAGTTATCAGTTCTTTTCTGAGGATGGTAACCAAATTAAAAGAACGTTTGACTCTGCTTTCTCTATTTTCACTAGTAAAAAGAGGAATGCTGTCATTGAAATTAGAAGAATTTCAGGAGTGCAGTAATCTGAGGAATGGTTGGTCTTTTATGGCCACTTTGACCTGATGAGTTCATAGCACTGGTGAAGGTATCCTTAGACACAGCAGAACACTATTGGCCCTTGCATAACTGTAAGTAAAAGGAGTTTTTGGCCACCGTGAAAAGCTGAACATAGAGCATGAGAATTGGCCTATCGATCCCCGTGTCTCAATGCTCGTGAGCCAGAGAAGCATTAGAGGGTTTGAGGGGGACAAGGGCGAAGAGTTGTTTTGAAATTGCAAGAAGCTGAAAGCCTTATCGTTTCTGTATTGCAATAGTATAGCAGAAGGAAAAATAAAGACTTTAGAGTGAGTAGAACCCGCAAAGTACACTGCTGGTTTGGGGTCAAAAGGGAATACGTTCTTGTTAGTTGCTATATTTTTTACTTCAAGTAGCCTCAAGCTCCCTAAAACTCCTCCCTTCAGAAGCTGAAGTGTACAACTCCACTGAATATATATCAAGCTTTTATTGTAATCTTGGGGAATTGGCTGGTTTATGAAAGGATTTCCAGTCAATAGAATAAACAGTTTAATATATGTGAAGACATCTGGTCTGCCTTTGCAGAATTATAACTATTAGTATTCCCATCTTAGATTGCTTGTAATTTGTTTTATTTGCCATTTCTCATTGCACTTATTTCTTATGTTGAATGCTCTTATTAGAATATGAAAATATACAAAATGATTAACTAGTACATAGCTATTTTAAACTAAGCCTGGCACTGTTTGTTGCTATGACTCTTCCTTTATATCTTCCTCACTTTCCATTTTTTTCCTCTGTGAATTAACATTTGCATTTAATTTCATTCCAGTAGCTGCCTGTTTCAAGAGCCAAATTCTTGTCCGTAGAACAGAGAAAACAGAGAGAGCTCCTCCTCTATCATATCCCGGGCAGTACATAAAGTCTTCACTCAGTGTTTATTGAAATATGTTATTGAAACATATTTTTATAAATTGTGATATCTTCCAATGCACCGGACTACTTCCCAGAGCTGCTGCAGGACTCTATCCTTTTCATGCAGTTGCACGGAGAGCTGGCCCTGCCTGACCTTTTTGCAGCCTGCCCAGTTTTCAGTGAGGAAAAGGGCAGAGTGTAACTAAATCATTCCTTATACTTCTAACTTGAACTTTGAAGTGATCCTACTCACTTGTTTTATCTAGGAGACAAATCAGTATTTCAGATTTTTTAAAAATGTGTTTTCTTTTGGCTTTTCTTTTGTTACGGTTATTTTAGGAAAGGTCAGAAGGATATATTTTGTGCATTGGCTGAAACACATAGATCCCGTCTTGAAAATATTTTAACTTAAAGTCTGCTGCAAAGGGAATCAAATACCTTACTTAACTTTGAAGTTCATTAAGTAAGGTTACTTGTTCAGTAGGATACTATGGAATATGAGACATTATATTACTTCAGTTATATAATGAAGCAAAGTGTCATTGTTGAAACACAGGGGATTATTTCCGTGTTTCATCATCAGACCCAGTCTCTTCAAACCATCCTCATTCATCTGAATGAATATAAAGTTTACAAAACCATAACTTCTCAAAACTATAAATTAATATAGTACCTTAAGTATATTTGATGTGTCTTCTACAGGAATCTGCCTGAACTCTTGTGGATTTAATACACAATCTAATTCAAGACCGGTAGAATTTGAAGGGGAGTGGGGAGCTGTTGCTCTCTCCCATGAAAAAAATAAGCCTGGCTATATCTGGGCTTTCCAGTCTGTCCTCTGATTAAGAGAACCCTCCATTCCCTGGATGAAAAAAGCCTGGGGGATAAGCTCAGAATTGGGAACGGGGCAGGGGGTGGATGTGCCAAGGTGAAGTGTGTTCCTGAGGGCGAGAACGGTTTGGTGGTTTGGTCTCTGCAGGGTCTCATTTCTGTCCAAATTGGCTTTGGGGCTCTGTGGAAACTTGAGTTACCCTTTACAGCGATTCCCTTGTGTGCCAGTTTTTCCTTTGGTAAGAACAGTTCTGTGTTCATACCACTGATGCTTATGAAGCACGTAGAACTGATTCAGTGAGGACGGTGGGGAGGGAGAGTTACTAATAAGATGCTATATGTTATTACCCACCGAAAGAAAGTAAGTTGCTTTCTATATATTTCTCAAGCTTTTCTATATTTCTCAATGCTACTATAGAGCTGCAAAGATGCAAGTGAGATGTTGTAGCTTAAGAGGCTTTGTGTCACTGACATATGGGGATAAAAATGTTTTTTGAAAGGCGTGGAGCTAATGAGGTCGGAGATAAAACACAGATGCTTAAAGAATAAAGAGAGTAGCAGTGTATTATGATTACTAAAAGGTCTCTGGCAAAATCATCAGGCTTTGTCAGTGTTCTGAAACACAGAGAGTAAAGGCAACGTAAAAGGTTAGCTGCTCCCCAGAGGTAACAGCACGGGAGCTCAGAGAAGCCCAGAACTACCAGCACTGTCACCAGCTGACAGAAGAATTTGCAAACTAATCTTGAAAGCTTGGAAACTGAACTGGAACTAAGCAGACAGGTTATTGTTAGCCATTATTAATCACCGCTCCGTTATGGAGAGGAGAGAGACTGCCATTGCCGAGGCCGTTGGGTTGCCCGGACGCGTGGCATAACCCCGCGTGCCTGGAGCTGGTCAGCCTGGCAGAGCTTTTGCGCTGAGCTGCCGTTTGATGTCCGCCCTCGGCAAGGGGTGGGAGATGGTTGTGCTTTCCCACCTGCAAGAATGGAGATTTAGTCGTAACTCTCTGTCGGGGAAGGCTTTCGGCTCTCTTCTTTCACCGCTTGCTGAAAGGGGAAGATGACGTCTGTCTGTGGGTTTTGTGGAAAGGGTTTCTTCCCAGTATTGCACCTGGACCTGGCCGGACCTGTGGCTAAGGAGATGGGCCACTGCCAGTCTTCCTTACCTTCTGATTTACTCAAACTGCTGCGTGGGGAAATAAAGCTTGTTTATATCTTTTCCTACAGCTAAAGCAGCAAACTAGCCACAAGTACAGAATCCTTAGTTATCTTAATTTGATACAAAACTGAATAAAGACCGTACGGCAATCGAGTCCTGTGCCCTGTGGTTGGCAAAAGCAGTTCAGATCCGTGTTAACCTAGCATGTTTTCTACATTTCCCTAATTCTGTGTTCTCTTCAGCTTTCCTTGTTAGGCATAAGAAATCATTTTAATTATTCTTACAACAGAAAGTAATATTCTAATCAATTCAAAACTATGATGAAATGCGGCAGTGATGCTGACTGACATGGGTGTTGTGATTCCCTGATGCTGTTTTGGTACGTGTTGCGTTGTGGCCAAGACTGGCTTTGCTTAAAAACAAGAGCCAAACGGATTCCTACATCAGAACATAAAAAAACCAACCACCCATGCTACGTGCTGTGGTTATTGGCTCTTTTGTCTGCCTGTGGAAAAGACATCCTGGGCTGCTGTCGCTCTTTTTAGTAATCACTTTTTTAAAGGATCAGAGGAAATACATTCCCTTGCTTTGATAGGTACCCCTTTATCTGGTGGCAGTGGAAAACTTTTTTTCCTTCTTACATCAGATGCAGGTTTATAGACTCAGAACGAGGTTCTGATGAGAATATGGAAATCCTGCAATGAAATGAGTGGAGTTGTTTTAGGAACCGTACGGTTGTGATCCAAAGCAGGATATAGCTTCGTTCCTCTCGCAGCTCTACCTTCAGACTGGCTGCAGGGGACGCTTTGCTTGAATAAGAACTAGTCCAATAACTAGCATTGAATGCAAAAGAAGTTCATTTCAAAACTGCTCAATGATCTCCTCATTGTTAACTGTGATTTCAGTTCCCAGTCTACGTGTGGCATGCCAGTAAGTTGGCTCACCTACAGCAACGGATGTAATTTCAAACACAATAGTCTGTCCAATTTTCGTAACTAGAATTAGAATCAATTTGTTTTTCTGTGATGCAAAGAGAATATATCTGTTTCTCTTTACATGCAGAAGCAATTCTTCTGTTTATCTCAAACAGTTCTGTTTAATGGTCTTAAACAAAATGGGCCATCCAATACTGTAAGCAAATATTTAGCAAAATCATATTTTGGAGAGCCTGTGGAATACAGGTCCTCTTTAATACATGAATTGAATTATAATGGATGATGGTAAGTCCATTTAGCTTTAAGCTGGTGTAGTGTAGGTCCAGATGTAACAGAACCAGTGGTGAATTCAGGCTGAAGAATGATTAGTGCTACTGTGATTTTGCTATATTGTGCTCCTATGAAGTTAAAGCGACCACCTTCATAACTTCGATTTATTTATTCAAATTATTTTCTTCACAGTGATACATTCAGTCAAAATAGCGCTAAACAAATATTATATGTATTAGAGTGGCAACTGCTTGAAGAGTTCGTTGATGTAACCAATGAGATATGAAATTGCTTCACTATATTTCTTCTGAGATACTGATTTCTTTTAAATTCAATTAGCTGGAGACAGGAAAACAGTATTCTCAGATTCAGGCAGTATTGGATCCATGCAATGGTAGAAACTGGGACAGTACTGATATTTGAGGTATTCCTCGCAACTGGCAGGGTCCAGTCCTTGTTGGCGGTAACATCAAATACATTAAGAACTTAGTATTTCCTGATATGCCAAAGATGTGCCCTTTGAGATACACAGATATATATATATATATATATATATATATATACACACACCCTGTGACCTTATCTGGGTTGCTGTCTGGCAGTTTGTGGTTGACGTCAGGGCAATGTGTCCTCGCAGGACGGGAGGATTTTCTGCCGGAGGACAGCCTGCGACTGCAAGAACCCCAGCGCTGATCTCTTCTGCTGCCCGGAGTGTGACACCCGTGTCACCAGCCAGTGCCTCGACCAAACTGGGCACAAGCTCTACCGCAGTGGGGACAACTGGACCTACAGCTGTCAGCAGTGCCGTTGCCTGGTATGGGTAAAGCGTTCGGAAGGGAGCGAGACCGATAAGGATTCTGATGTTTAGCAAAGCATACCTGGAAGCAGGCTCTTGGCTCTCTCTTCACCTGCTTTCCAGACTGGGAATGATGATAAAGCACTTAAAGAGCACCAGAGAACTGAAAGCCACACCATCAGTTTTCCTCTTACTGCTGAATAAGTAGGTCTAATGAACAAAATGAAAAGCTTGACAAAAGCTTGGAACCTTGACGCTATGTTAACTTTAGCATTAGTCTACTTTTAAGAACTTTTATAAGGTTGTCTGATCTCTAAATGACTTTTTAAAATTTTTTTCACATGTGATGGATTTGGTTGGAGAAGTTTCAGCTTTTAATTACTTCAGCTGCTGTACCTGTCTTATCAAAATGGACAAGGCAATTCTTTCTTTTTCATTCAGCAAATGCTGGAGAAATGAAGTGCCAGTGCCATGTGGTGAAGTAGCAAAAATTAACCAAAAAAAGAAGGATAAAGAAAACTGAAATTACTAGACAGACATGCAGAATAAAGAACATTTATTTTCTCATTAGGCACTGTATATTATTTCCCTAAAGCGTTAAGTTTTGTTCAGATATACTAATTAGTGCTGCAATGAACTTCATTAAAGTTATCAGTTTTCCATTTATAGCTGTCTGTATAACATAGTCTTTATATATGATATTAATCAAGAGGTGTCTGAGCATCAGGAAACAAATTACATTCAAAGCTAAGTTACTGTTAAGAGATAATTATCCATAATGTACAGCAGTAAGTATTGTATTTTGTATTCTCCTAAGATTGTTTTTTTCATGTTCACAAAAGAACAGCAAGAAATATTTGCTGCAGCCAGCAGCAATGGCAAATATTAGATGTGAGATGTTTTACAAGGGAAACTGACTTTGTGGCTAGAAGTTCTTTGCCTAATTTTATGATCGGGTTAACATACAGAGCTAAAAGACAGCGATGCCCTAAATCAGCGCTACATGTAAGGTTCTGTGCGGTGTGTGGTGTTACCAACATCTGAAGTGCTTAGGAGAGTAGCATGATGCAAGTTATTGGAGCCCTTCGCAGGTTAAGTTTAGACACACGCAGCAATACTCTACAGAAGTGACCTGATGATTCTCTCTTCTCCATGTTTCTATCTACTAAACTGCTATTTTTACAAAGCTAAATAGTAACATAAAATGCCTCACTGGAACATAACTGGTATTGCTCTAACAATTCCTTTAGGAGTTGACAATAAAATCAATTTTGGCTGTTGCTAGTTAGATCGATGTGCAACGCTTCTCAAACTTACTAACCTACATCTATCTGCAGTGTTAATTTTCTATTTAAGCAGTTGCTGTGATCCCGCGGAGATGTTTATGTGACGAGGCGTAGAAAGAGCGCGTGAGTCTGCAAGGCGATCATTGCAAAAATTATAGTTTATGGAAAATGTTGGAACCCAGTATTTAATGCTGCCTTTAAAATCCCCAAAGAACTCAAATTCCCCTGCTACGATGATGACAGTGGTGGTGTTTAGTCAAGAAACAACCAAATGATAGTCTGCTACATTTGGGAAACTTCAGCTCAGTATTCAAACATGCATTTATATGATCAACCAAACTGCGAGCTGATCCATTAAGTTTATTTCAGTTTTGGCAAAATAAAACTTTTCCATGCAAGAGGATGCAAAATTTCCTGGTAGCTAATGAACAGCAACAAATACAATGAGCTTTGCTTCAATTTTTACAGGAAGGAGAGGTGGATTGCTGGCCTCTTCTGTGCCCAAATCTAAACTGCGAGTACACAGCCATCTCAGAAGGAGAGTGCTGTCCGCACTGTGTCAATGACCCCTGTCTGGCTGACAACATCACCTACGACATCAGGAAAACCTGTCTAGATGGCTATGGAATCACAAGACTTAGCGGCGCTGTATGGACAATGGTGGGATCTCCTTGTACAACCTGCAAATGCAAGGTACGATGGGCAAGGTGGAATGGTAATGGAAATGCATGTTGCTCCATAAAATCAGGGTCACTTTCTGCCCTTGGAAGCTCACGTTCAGATCTTGGGGAAGGAAATGAGACCCGAGGGCAGAAGCCTACAGAAAACCCACGCCTTTTGTGTTTTGCAGGGTGGAAAAAACCCAATTCTGTGCTTGTTGAAAATGTTGAGCGCAGATATGTTGTAATATCCTAGTGCAACTTTCAGACACTCTGTTGGAGAGCCCTTCAGGCATTCTCAGTGTGAATCTAGGCTAATATTTTAATAATTGCCTGATGTGGATGTTCATGAAAATGTGTATTACAGAGCTGGTAAGCAGAGGCAAAAACACTAATAAAAGTTTCACTAGCAAGTGCACAAGTGGAAAGGCATTGCAGCTCAGAGATGAAGTCACTCCCACAACAGAAGTGGGAAGGGAATGTCACAGTTTCTGTTCCCTGATCTCATCAAGATGTATTTAATCCAATGGCTCTGATGCAGAAATGCAGTCTGTCTCCCTTGCTCCGTGCAGTGATGACCCCACTGTGCTAATATCAGAATTATGAAAATGTTGTTTTGGGTTATAGAAAGTGTTCTTCTGTTCACTGTGGGAAACCGAGCTGTTGCTCCAGGGCTTTAAATTATTGAAGGTAGCTTTTCTGCCATTCTTCAGAGTTTTTCTTATTGGTTTGTGTTGGATTTAAAAAAAAGGAAAAAAAAATTTGCTCATTTGGGGTTTTGGTGGTTGCTGTAGGTTTTTGTTATGTAAGATAGTTTTGTAAATGACCGGATGTTGCAGAAGGGTATTTAACAATGGATTAAACTCCAAAGCCGTATGGTTTCCCGCCCCCACGCATATCTGCCGTGAGCCAAGAATCTGAACTGTCTGCTTATTTCAGACAAACAGAAAGCTTCCCCGCATGAATCACGTGAAAACTCTCTCCATTAACTGTCTTGCGTGGGAGAAAAATCCAATCATCTCTGTTGCAATTGCTGTGCTGTATTTTATTATGGGGACCACTGAGTCTTTCACATCCAGGTTTCTAGTTCATGGGTAGCTCAGGGCAGTTCAGTGCTATTTGGCAAAGTCAGCCTCCTCAAAAAGCCACCACGGTTGGGACCGGTGAGGACACCTTGGGATGATGGCTTACGCAGATTTTTGTATGCGGTAGCTGTGTCAGAGATGCATCTATCTCTGCGTGCCACCAACCCCTTTGCTCTTTGTGACTTGTTCTGCGGAGCTGATTGACACCTGCTTGTTTGTCTGTGCAGAATGGGAACGTCTGCTGCTCGGTGGATTTAGAGTGTCTCAACAATAACTGACGTAGTCAGACTGGACTGTGCCGAGGGAGGAAAACTGATGAAGTTAACACCTGAAATGAAGTCGTATGCATTGGCGTTTTATACAACAGACAATTACCAAAGTCTCCGCATGAGGAAGATGTTTGGGAGTTGCCTTTGGGACCTATCACTATGCTCATCCTTGCTAGCCTTGTCTGGGTGACTTACAGTACAGCGCATATAAGTCAATGGTTGTTAAAAGTTTTCAGTGTTGTAAATTACACACTTTTCCTGTCAAGACATTTGCAAATACGTTTAAATTATTTCATGGGTAAACTAATGCTGTATTTTTGTTTTAATTTGTGTATTGACGACATGATAGAATTCAGCTCTTCTTACTTTGAATCTAGATTTTACAGATAAGACAGCCTGTTGTGATTTTGTCCCATGATATCACATACTTAGTTCCAAGGTCCCTGTCAGATGTATTTATGAAAATATGTATGTATGTACAGTCAAATTGCATAGTACTTATATTTCACAGCTGTCCAACGTTTTAAAGCGTTCAAAGGTATATTTGATTGGACAGAATGGAAGTAATCAAAATAAGTCTGTCTTAAAAATTTATAAAATTAAATGCCATGAACTTAATGAAATGGCAAAAAAAAGCACTTTCTTCTCCAAACGTGCGGAGCAGCAGCAAGACTCCTGTAGCGAGAAATGGAACTAAAACCACATTCCACGGCCAATTCAATACATATTCAGGAAAGAATCACCAGTCATTATCGGTATTCTGTTTTGCAAGAGAAACTGCAAGTGCTGGAAAAGGGTATAATCCCTCTGGATTGTGCAGTGATAAAACAGTCAGAGACCCTTAAGATGATTTAATTTAAATTGACTAAGTTAGAATTTGCTTTCAGTTGTAACACCATTGGGGAGTTCAGAATTTTTCCTTTTTTTTGTATTTACAGTAATAATGATGTCTGCCATTCTCAGTTACTGCTACCATAATGACAAAGTGCAGAAGCACCTGTACCAGCGACATGCGGGACAGGAGACCTTAACACTTGGTAACTTTTATTACCCAATTAACAGCTCAGAAAGAGATTTTCTTTTTTCATATTTTATGACATTCAGTAATATTTAGTTTTAAATTTACCATGCACGCAGTGTTGTTTAGTAGCTACGTTTAGACAGAAATACAAATTAAAACTCTTAGCCCTATATCAAGGTTAGAGTTTCGATTCTCTTCAGCTAATGTCTATTTTTTTCATGAGGCTAGGAAGTTTGTGGCGTTAGAACAAGAATATATTTCTACGATGATGGCATCTACAGCTTAAATGTCACCTTTTTGACGTGCTGTTGTGTTTTGTTCTGCTCATTTGTGTAGTGTTTTTTTGCTTTTTGTTTATTTAATTAAAAACACTGAGTATATGGAAAAGAGTGCAGAAATAAGTATAGTGGCTACAGTTTGGAAAGTCTACATTTGTGAGTTTTTCGTAGTTTCATGCAGAAAATGTGAAACTGATTAATAAGAATGAAGTGTGACTATACAGTGAAAAAATTAGTCGTCTTTTAAATGAAGTACTGTTATGTTTCTTAAAAGGAGACAGTGGCAAAACAATCTAAAAATTACTTGCAATCATTCAGACAACTTTATTCCCATTTTTTAAACAGGATTTGTTTTCTCTAACAGGTTTGTGTGGTAAAGTTAAATTTATTTTCTTAAAATGCCCCATCATTTTCAGCTACTAATGTATTGGCTATATTCGCATTGCCCTAATGATTGTATAATAAGGAAAACAGTTGTGTTTTATATGATACTCAAAGGATGTTTGTAAATCATAACGTCAGCTCATTTTGTATATCACATTGTAAAACCCAATGGTAATTCAGTTGGATGAGATATCCAGTGGGCTGAGATATAAAGGGGAATGATTTCAAACTTGTGGGCATCTGAATAAACTCCTATGTACAGATTGCTTTCCCTTAGTTTTATTAGCAGAGTTTTAAAACACTAACCGCTGTCCTTTCCAGACTCGATCTCGTGATGTTGCTAAAAGGAGAAAGAGTGTTTGCCTGGAAGTTGTAGCGTCAGAGTTGTAAGGAATACTTCGTTTATACTTACTCGGACAAAATCGTATATTCCAGGCTGTCACACACACCAATTTCTGACGCTCTGTGAATGGGATTAAAGACGGTGCAGGGTCTGAAAATCGCCCTTTTCCCATTTACCTTGTAGTTGTGAAGCCCTTCCCCAGGATGCTTTCTGGAAGCTCCAGACCTTGTTGGGTTCATATTCAACAAGAACACAGAAGTTCACATTTTTCCACCGCACAGACCAATTTTCTTTGAGAACTCAAATGCAGATTAATTCAGTAAAACCCTTTCAGAACATTTTATACAGCATTATGTGTCATTATCTCCAGAGTAATACAGCTTGAATTGTTTACACAAAGTCAAAATATTTTGACACAGACCTGTTTGTTTATGTTGCATTTTAAGCAGTTACCCTGACTGTGATGAACTTTTCCTTATGAAGCAATTTGATCACTAGTCACATCACATTTACCTTCAGAGTACTCAGAAGCCCCAGCTCAAAGAGCACATTGAGGAGGAAAATTTAATTCACTATATGTTCCTCTGTGACCAAGGTAAGAACTTTCAAAACCTCTTTCTTGATGAAATTCCCTATAAACCTATGGGGCGCTACGTTGAAAATGCTGGGGGGAAAAAAAAAAAAATCAAGTTTATTATAATAATTTCTGAAAAATCCCCTCTTTGTTTGTGAGATGGACCTTCTCTCTGCTCAGAAGAACAGAACAATAGTATTACCGTGAGGAGGACTACCAACACAACTTCTGTGAAAGGAAACTTGCTGCTAGTTAAGGGACTTGATCAAAACTCTCACTATAGGCAGTTGCAATTTTGTAGCTGTTTCTACTTAATTATCCTGTAAAGGAATAAAATAAAACGAGTGGGAAACAGAAAATGAAAATTCCACGTCTGGTAAGATGTCTTTGCCGCCTCCTTTTGGCAAAAAGCTCGGCCTAGGTACTAAACCGGAACATTGTATTGTGTCTCGTGAGGGAAGCGACCTCTCGGTTCTGCTCCCTGTGTATTTGCAAACTCACCTACTGAGATAAAGCAAGCGCAAGTGTTCCTTTGTAGTGGCTCCTAGAGTCACGGACCGTGCTGAGCCACGCTAGTCACTAGCAGAGGCCGAAGAAAATCCAAACTATTCCCCGCAAATGCCGAATAATATCTAGCTAATTCACAGGAACGCGTGGGAGATTTATTAGTGTCTCTGCGTTGCCTCCGAGACCTAAATAACAACTGTCTTCCAGTAATATATCTTCTCCCAAGAGCTGTCAGTGAGTTTTCAGGTATAGCGGTGTACAACATTTAATTAATAACATCTTTTCAATCAGATTGCAATGACAAACAAAATATCATCTGGTTTTTTTTTTTTTTTTTCTGTGGCAGACAATAATGTTTTACAAAACAAAAGGTAAAGTGTCAGGAGTGATTACACAAATGGTGGAGTAGATTGTAATAGAATTAAATCGTAACTCCTACGAGCAATATGGAAATGTCTCACATCTAATGGTACTTACATAATCATCATTAATGAGGGGAATTTAAAAGGGCCCCATGATACAGTTTGATGTAAAATTTTAAGTGAGTGTTATGATAAGACATAATTGTTTGAGGAACGTATTCTGCCATCAGAAATATGTACCTGCCAACAAGCTACTGTTCCTCTTAAGGTAGATCTTTGGCGCTCATCGAAATTTAAAGTGGTGTAAGGAAGGAAGTCTCATGGTGGTATAAATTTAAAAAAAAAAAATTAAAAAAAAATTAATTCCAACCTGGGGTGTCTGAATGCTTCATATTCAGTTCTTCTCTCTTCCTGGTAGAAATCAGCAATAATTCTGTTTCAGCTGGTCATCGACCTCAGAGAGGTGTTAGTGAAGTGCTGGTATTGCTTGTAATCTGCAAATATTACTTGCAGGTGCTAGCAGGATTATTTCTTGCTACTAGCTGCCGGTGAACAGTCCTACATACGCAGGTTTAGGTATACCTGAGAAGGGTGTATATCAGTAAGCTGATAAAATGGGTCAAACTCAGTTATTTTTAATGAAACCGTCACCAGGAGATTCACGACACATAGGCATATGATGTCAAAAATCATGGCCAGTCAAAAAAAAAAAAAAAAAGGCCCCCCAAACGATATATGTGTCATTTAAATTCTTTACTGCTACTTCATCTGCACAGTGAGAGATGCAGTGAATTCTGATGAGTGGGTTTCTGGCTGGGATCCAAATCTTTGCTTCAGCGGTGCCTTGCACTTGAATTATTTGTCTTCCTAAATTTGTACATGAGATTGTTTTATTTAAGTGGTTTGATTGGAATTGAGCGGTGTTTGGAAGCAAGCCTTAGCGTGTTCTCTTCGAGATCGAAGTAGCTACAACAGGACCTGGAGCAATTCAGGCTTCTTTCCTGTATGTGCCTCTACCCTGACAGGGAGAAACCACCTTGGGAAAAGGCATGGAATTACCTAGCCAGCTCCCTTGTGTTTGGGTGGACCGTGCTTACAGCCCGTGGTTTTACAGGGTTGTGATAGTATTTACCCTGGGTACAGCAATAGATACACAAACCCTCTGGTAGTGGCCTTTGGTTGCCATTCTCTGTTCTGTAGTTTCTTTCAAACGACTAGTCATGTCATCCGTACACCATAACGTATTTACCTGTCCCAAAGCTCTTTATTATTAAATGCCTGTGTGGTTATATGTGTACACACGTAGATCCACCAGGCACTTCAGTCTGAGGCTTAGAGGTTCTGCAGCAGATCACACCGTCACTGGAGACCAGGAGCTTATCATGAAATTAAACCAGAGTTGAAAAATGCTGTTTTCTAATAACACAGTTGATTGATTGCCCCTTTGATTAACTCTAAATCTACTTTTTCTGTCACAAGAATGCAAATGTATTTTATTTAATCCAGTCCTCCTTTATACTGGTTTTGACGGATTCCCTTTTGCACACTTCACTATTAAATATGCAGGTTTGTTTTCCTCCCTGAATATTAGGCAAAATTCTCATCCGGGTGCTAGAATGTGTGGGCTTTGCTGCTGTTGTGCCTCTGGACTCAAAGCAGGCATTTCTTTACTCAATGTCTATGAAGTTAGAATCAGAGAATCACTGAAGTATGCTCAGGTAAGCACTAACTTAAAGGGTAAACTCCTACCTGTTAAGATAAGGGTTAAGGAAAACAGAATATGAATTTTAAAAGTACGTTTGCAGCTGTAGAGGTGACTTTTCAGCACGACCACAGGTCTGGCCATTTACTCACATTTGTATTAAATCATTAGCTGATTAGTTCACTCTTTAGCCACACGCCTTTAGTCTACGATTTGCAGGGTAGAAGACACCTTTGAGAAGCAGCTAACTGCTGCATGAAATCACCCCGATGAGCAGGTTTTCACGCAAAAAGACTTTGTTAGAAACTACTGCAGAAACAGCACCAGCACTTTCTCGAAAGCAAGTATCTCTTGTGTGGTCCTGGGCACCGCGCTTTTGCCGTATTTTTCTTTTTTTCTACTGGCACAGCATAGCAAGTCTTTGGAGAGCGTTTGGGCTGCTGAGACAAAGTGCTATTTAACTGCCGCTTTGGCTCTTCTCTTCTGCGTGAGCTACCGCTGCCCGCGAGCGCGGTGGTGGGAGGAGGTGGGTGCTGCGGGCGCGATGTGCTGAGGGTGGTCGGTGCTCTGGAGGAGGCCCTCGTAAAGCTGTTAGCGGTGGTACGGCAGCGATCGCGTGTTGGTTCTTCTTAACGGGTGAAGCAGAGCAATAAGCTTGATTCCTCCTCCTTTTCCCACCCGCCACCAAAATCGGGAAAAAGTCTTTGAAGGTGTCTTCTGCTGGTGCCGTGGAAATGTCAGAAATGCCAGGAGTGAGCTGCGTTGCTTAGTGCGCGGCACGGTTAAGGATGAGCTTCCCAGGACTCGATGGAGGAGATCTAGGACTGGGTGGAAAGGATGGCAGTAATTAAATGCATAACAAAGCAGTCCTTACTTCAGTGGGCTAATTAGTGACGTCAACAGGTATTACTAAATTGTCTTTTGAATTTGGAAGTATTTTAATTCTACTTAAAACAAAAAGTGACTGTTCCCTGCTTTACAGTTTATTCTTCACTTTCTTGATCCTTTTGCTGATGTCTCAGGCTTTCCCGTCGCTACAGTCTTACAACCCCAACAGAGACTGCCCAGATAACGTGAAAACTAAGCAAAAGAAATATTTGATTTCGTGCCTATAGTGAAAGGAAATTTGGAACCATAAATGGTTTGCTTGTTGGAGTTTTTTTTATTCAAAGGTCACTTTTTTTTATACTAGACATAGCTAGAATTAATGTGTAGTCCAGACCTCAGTCTCAAAAAACCTGTTACTATTAAAGGAAGCCAGACCAAATCAGTTATCTAACTTGCAGGCGTAGGACTTTTTTTTTTTTTTTTTTTTAATGACCTCTCGCGTAAGTATTTACTGTATCTGAAGCCAGGTCATAGATAAACCCATAGAAGGAAGGATAGGTGAGCCTGTAATTGGTAGCGGTCTCGCATCAATCCTTAACAAAACTTCAGGCATCACCAGAATGAATTTAGGGACATGCAGGATGGTGTAAATCACAAATGTTGGCTGCAATTCTGCGTGCCTGCAAAGTTCAGAGGAATTAAGCTGAAGGTTTTCATTGTCTAAGTATTGCTCAGCGCGAAAGTTCAAAGCTATTTCTCTTCCTGAATTAAAGCGTTATTGTAAGCTCTGTGGGAGTATGGTGTGCACACGTATATCCTCTACAATTGGGGAAAAAAGAAATTATCCCTGATGACCTTTTCACCTCTGAGTAGCCATCTCGTTCTGTGTCACTTGTCAATGTTTGCGATATTATTTACAGAGCGAGCTTGTCTAACGTGAGTAATACTATTTCAAGGGAAAATAGATGTATGCCATCTATTTCAGGTGAGTTGATCCATTACAAGGGTAGCAATGAGAAATGTCAGTCCCACATGTTCAAAAATTATACCCCAGCTGTGCTACAGTTAAGAGATAAGCTTCAGAAAACTACGTGTTTTGAAAAGGTACATTTTTTTCAGTGATCTGGGAGTTTCAGTGCTGAACTTGTATTTTTACTGTCGGTAAGACTCCAGCCTGTCCCGGGCCACAGAGGCCACTAGAAAGGCAGATGCCCAAGCGACTAAAATGTCTTTAGCGAGGGGACAGGCCGGGAGAACAAGGTGATGTGTGGTGTGGGCTGCAGAAAGCCCTGGCTTCAGGGACGGGCTGAGCTGGGGGGGCCGTGAGCCCAGCTGCCCTCCGAGGAAGGCAGCGCTTGGGCAACTTCAGGAGGGGCCGTGATCTAGTCGCCGGTCGAAAAGATTGACATTTCTGGTCCAGGCTAAGCTCAACGCGCCAAGACTGAACGTGCATCTGAGCCTTCGCTGAAAATGATGGGCTAGAGGTATCTAACTGCCTTTACGGGAGTCTGAGAGCTTTGGGGAGGCAGCTGATGCTGGAGACGGGTCTGTGTTTGGAAAGGAGTGAAACGTGGTGCTTGTGCCGACCTGCTTTCCCTTCGGTTTTTTTTGCTCTGAATTTATGCCAAAAGGCGACCAACTCTTGTGCCTAAGTGTAAGCAGGGAAAATAAAACAAACAAAAACCTGAGGGAAGACTCTCCCCCCAAACCCCCAGAAAATAAGAAAGAGAGCCTAAAGAGAAACCCCTTAAATCTTTTGTCACTGAGCAGACAAATACAAAAGTGTATACGTTTAGCATTTCTAGTTCATAATGGGAATGCCATGGCATAGTAGCAGTGCCAGATTCGTAGTACTAGTTTTAATGCAGAAAAAACTAGTCATCTAGCACCATGCCAGTAAGTCGTGGTGCGGTCTAACTCTGCGCCATGGTGTATCATAAAAGTGCATGCGGAAACATTTTCAACTCAGAAAATACCTTCTATCCAAAAAGTATCTTTCAACAAGTGTAACCAAAGTGAAATAAATTGATCAGCAAAACAGTGAATTTAAAAATTTGTCGTATGTGATTGGCCTGTGTGTTTTTCAGATCTTAATTTTAAAAAGATAAATTATTTGTGATGGCTTAAAAATAGGAAGAGTGTTAGGAGCTTGAATGAAGCTGCTCAGATAGTTCAGAGGTGGACAAAAGAATTGCAGAGTAGTGTAGTGAAAAAGACCCTGGTCAATGGGATTTTCTCTCTGTATGGGGTGATGCTCAGTAATCGAGGCAAAAGAAATCATTATGTCAAAGCTTGCAAATGGAAGGGAGAGAACCAAAAGGAAAATAAAGCATTATGTCAAAGTGAGCAGTAACTCCAGAATGAGATTCCTGCATTTTTTATGACACGAGAGTACTGCCTATAGCAAAAATAACTGGTTTATTAAGCTCAGGCTAGCACCAGATGCAAAGAAGAGGTAGCGGTTCACAAGCTGGAAAGCCATTATCAAATATGTAATGGGACATCACTGAAATATTTTAGGTTACAAACATTCTTTTGGCTTTCTGCATGAGAGCAAAGTGGAGCTGAAATCAAGCAAATAGAAGTAGTATTACTTGATGTTGGAAATATGATGTCATTGGGCAGTTTAAATTACAAGAGGTGTGTGCAAGAGAAACACATGGGTTTGAAGAGCCAGGTAACGTAAACACAGGCAATGATGCTTTTAGCAAAGACAAATGGATTCATGAAGCTGGTGACACTAAATGTGGAAGTGATTTATAGGAAAGACTCCCAAGCCAAGGAAACCAAAAAAGTAGTCCAATGGAATCAATACGCTAAAAGATTATTAGATTATTTTTTTCCTTTGTCTTTAGAATGCAGGCACTCGAGGTTTGAAACCGCTTCAGCCTCCTATGCTGTGGTTTTATTTAGAAATAAATCCTGACACCACCTGCTGGGTTGTGGGAAATGGCCGTTGACCCTGGCCGTTGGGAGAAGGTCCAAGAGCAGGAGCGTGCGTCTTGGAGCTGCGGCTTCCCCGTGCCGGCGACGATGAAGACGCGCCGGGGGTGGGCACGGGCCGGGGGTACCCTCTGCTCCTCTGCGGCTGCACGGTGGGAGCAGGAGGCTGGAGCAAGGGGTTGCTGTGTTTTAATTTAGATGTGTGGGCAGAATTATTTACAGAAGGGAAAGGGAGAAAACTCTGTTGGTTTGTAAGATTAATGGAGTCTGAGGTTTAGTTGCCTGGGAGGAGTGCGGTGAGAGTGGGGCTGGTGCCGGGGCGGGAGGATGGGAAGGCAGAGCAGCCAGCCGGCAGCGTGGCATTTCCTAGCTGCCTGGCTGGAGTTGTAAAGGCAAGATTTATTGTTGAAGCAAAGGGCTGTGAGTAAAATAGAGCAGGACTGGGATCCTGAGTCTCTACATTGCTCATGTCTTTCTAATGAGCAGTCAACTGGCTGAGGAAAGCGATGACTCTATTGGCAGCTTAAAAGTGATTACTGGAGGCTTAAAGCTTTGTAAACCTTCCAATTCAGTTCTGCTTGCAGTTCTGCCCTCCCCATCCCACTTCCCCACGTTCATCCTTGGCAGAACGTTTCTTAAATCTTCTGGGGGATACCTGAGACTTTAGAGTGACCGTGTAGTCCTTCCCAAGTTGTTCTCAGATATTTAATGAAACGGTACCTTAAAATGAGCGCTGGGGTCCCTAGATGGTTAGTGAAGAGTGGCAGATACCTTTGAGGGCCTCTGCAAGGAATCCTGGGTGCCTAAATTGAGGCACACAGGTGAGCAGAGCAGTCAGCTCTGGACAGAGCTGTGCCGAGAGGGAACTCTTTGGAGCAAGGTCGGTGCGCGGTGCTCTCGGCTGCACATCTTGGGCCCGCTCCGATCAGGTGATAAATGGTAATAATAAAATTGCCGTGTAGGAACTAATAACGTAATATATCATATAATCACAAACTTTGAGTTTGAAGGGTAAACAAAGTATTTTCTGGTGAGGGCGAACTTTTGCAGGGAGTTACGATTTATCTCTTTCTGCAGAATTGCTGTATAACCTAACCATTTCACTTATTTAAATGGTAAGGCAATTAGAAAGCTTTTTGTACGACATTGTCTTAGACTTTATGAAAGAAATTGTTTGTTGGTATGGCAGTGAAGGCTTTGCTGCAGCAGAGCATGCTTTGCAATGATAGGAGCAGATGGTTTACAAAGTTACTGAATAAGAACTGATTATTGATTTGCTATCCTCTAACAACATCAATGTCGAGTGATAATGTACTGTACTGCTTGTTACAGAGTAAATAGCTATTTTTATATTACTTGCTTTCTTGCAAATTGGCTACTAGCAGGGAAAGTAAAATATATGGCTGTCTAATATCTTGAAGCAGTAAACAAATTGCACAGGGGGAACATCAGTGAAGCACTGCAGAACACTTGCTGATATTTATAACTTCTGCCTCTGTCAAAAAACTCCAAATCAAAAGTTCGCAGTTCTCCTAATACCAGGCATAGTCAGAGCCCTGTCGTTTTACCATTTACTTTCAATACATACGGTTAGTTGAGCAAAATACTAAAAACGTTCTATTTTAGCAGAACTCAAGAGATCACAGAATTTTTAGCAGCCACTGAGCGTACGGTGAAGTATTAGGTTCTGTATTGTTTCCCTGCCTAATTTATTCTCTTGGCTTGAAGAGAAGAAAATTCTAGAAGGTTAAAAATGCAGCTAGAAGCAGGAGTACTATTATAATTCAAGGTGACTGTGTAGCATGTTCAAATAAACATGCAGTAAATATTTTGCCTCTTGTATTCTGGTAGCTTTTAATAGCTGCTTAGTTCAGGCTGGGGGAAAGGAGACCATTATCTTTTGACAAGATTGTATTCGCTCAGGCTGTTGTTCTTCTAAGCAAATAGACTTCTTGCAAGTCAGTGACACGCACCTGCCCTGAATTATGCACCCAAACTGCAGCGGACATGGGAACGCGAATAGGTTTTTCGCTATCAATTTAATTCCGGTTCTGATCGCTGCCTCTTTTGCAGGTTAGGCTCTCAAACTTGCTGGATGCCGATCCAACTTGCGAGTTGACTTGTCGCACGGTATTATCCCAATGCACGTTCCTGGGGGCTGCGGTATGGTCCGGGGAGCAGTGCGGTCTGGTAGGTGGTGGTGGTGGTTCGGTAGCCAGAGAACTGGGTCTGTCAGTACCTCTGCCCAGCTTTCGCCTCCGCCCCAACCTGCGAAGTTCCCCGCAAGGGATGCCCAGATGCGGCTCCCAGGTCTGAGAGGTCAATGGCTTGTTCTGCCTGGTGCAGGCATCGAAAGGGTTAACGTGGCACTGAGGAAATAGTGGTGAGGAGAGGAAAAAAAAAATTGTTTTTTGCAAAAGAAGAAAGGATCTGTCGTTTCATGATACTAATCTAGGATGAGGACCAGGGTCTTTTGATCTTGCTGTATGATTTCTTCTCTGGTTTTTAAATTCAGTGTTTTTATTTACAGCTAGCTCAGGCAGGCAGAGTAACCTGTCCTCTACTCAGGTGCCGACGTGAACACATACAAGTTATTAGGACATAATATACTCACTGATTAGGTAATAACATGGCAAGGCAAATAAAAGATTTTATGACAAATTTAAATAGCAGTGGATTAAAGTTCAGGAGGACTGGGGATTAAGCAAAGGGACTTCATCTGGTCAGGGTAGATAGTGGCCATTAAACTGTCCTCTGGGAGATTTGCAGAGCCTTGAATAATAGGAGCGTGTTTGTGTGTGTATGAATTGCCATACCTTGTTTTTCTTAATCAAATGCAGTCTCGAGCAATTCCTAAATTGTGCCTTCCTCCTTCCCTGCCTCGCTCCCCCCCGCCCCCCCTGCCATTGGCTTCCTTTACTCTGTTTATGGGTTTGTAAGTGGGAAATAGAACTTAATTGACTGCTTATGCTATATTTAAAATGGTGACATACCTAAATCCAATTATGCAGGGGAAGTTAACGAATGCCACCTCATCAGTAAGGTGCACTGCCATCAGCGCTGTCCATCCCATTTTTCTTTCTTTGCATTTCTGACAGCGACTGCAGTTTAGGCGGGGGGGGTGGTGGTGCAGAAACTATTCCATAATAAATACTGGAAAAACGCTTTGTGCATAAACCCATCTTTCCCTATTGTTGTAAATTTGGAGCGCTCGAATTTATAGAAGATCTGGTTGTGCTAATTAGAATGCTGCAGCAAAACCTTCCCTGCTACTGGTACCACACTGATAAATCCCAGTGCAATTTTTAAAAAAGTGTCGATTCACTTCTTAAGTGCATCTTTTTTAAGCCATGCAATTTTTTGAAAGTGCACTGGGATTTCTTTTGAAGCACATCTTGACTTTTAATAAATAGATCAAAAGTGCTTTAAAATATATCATGGCTGATTTTGCTCTCCCACAAATCCATCGCTTTTTATTACCTTTTAACTAACTCACCTTTTTCCAGAACAGAAGGGAAACGGTTCCGATCTCTCGATGGTATGTTTTTCTTTCAATTTTCCAGGCTGTCAATGTTTAGGGGAAAAATTTACCCAGGAAAAAATCTCCCAGTATATCAGCCTTAAAGGAAAGAAGGACAGAAATGTGTTTTCTCATGACGCCTGGGCTAACTGGGCTATAATATACCTAAAGATACCAGGTAAAATGGCAATACTGGCGCAGCTTACAGTGCCCCGTGGCAATTTAGGAAACCGACTTCATATGGCTGGCTGATTCCTGTGATGAAGAGGTCCAGGACTAAAAAACAGCCCTGACAAACATCGGGAGCTAACCTGGGGTTTGTTTGCATATCAGCCTCTTGCATTTCTGCTGTTGCCTGTGGGCTCCTCGGTGCTGTTTACGGAGGAAGAGAAATACCTGCAATTCCAACTCAGATGCTTGGACCTTTAATGGCATTCAGTTAATGCTTGGCAAGTGCGATACGATTTGTGAAAATCATCCTGTCGCTTAATCCTCTTCAGTGCCAAGGGTTATTAGGTAGGGATTGCAAACAAGATGAGAAATTGGAACACTTATATGTTATGGACTGAATGGGAGAATCTTCAAGTGGCTTAAAAATTATTGAAGTTTTTTTTCTTTTAACCTGTGGTAAATTTTGGATTATCAAAACAAGTATCATAAAAAAATGAAGGCGACCTCTAGCTGAGTAATCCTTTCACTTAAACCTTGAGAAAAATCACTGGCAAATGACAGCGCAAGCTGACTGTTGCCCATTGCCACAGCACCGAGCTGGATGCACGGAATTGTGCCGGGGTTTAAGAAATAATCTGAGTAAGTTTCTTTCCCTGCGTGCGCACCTAAGACATATCTCCAAGGCACGCGCGTTTTGCCCTCTGAAAGCTTCGTAATCTGTTACATAGTTCAAAAGCGGAGGAGAAAAAACTTTATTTCATGGAAAGGAATGAGGCAATGAGTTAAGAGCTGTCGTTTTGGGCTTGCCATCTCAGCTCTTATTGCCCAGGCTGAACGGCTTCAGGGTTTCCGAGCTGTTGCGAGCAGCATTTGCAGCTGTGTATGAGCTATGATAGACACCCAGTAGGTATTTCAGGAATGAGCTGCTTCTGCAGGGCGCTTTTCCAGATGCAGTCTCTCGGATCCCAGTTCCGATGTATGGGAGCATGCGTGTGAGAGGGGAAGGAAAAATGTCAGGGAGATTGCTTCGAGGAAGCTGGATGCACGTGTTGATTTGGACTGACCAATTTGGGAGGAGCTCTGCCTGCAGCTATGGAGCTTGCGATCCACAGCGAGAAAGCCGCTTTGTCAGGCGTTGAGCCACGCCGTGTCTGGCAGTATTCCAGCGTCACGTCGCTGATGAGATAGTGGTTTCCACGTACGAAGCAGACAGCAACTTTAATGGAAGATATTTTATGACAGGGAGCTTTAAAAGTTATTCCTTTATCCTGTAGTTATACAATTATGATATTCGGTAACATGCAGCATGCCACAGTTGTGATGACAGTAGCGCGCTCCTTCTTCAACTTATAGATAAGATGTGGCAGGAACTGAGATTTCCAGGTCTCAGACACGCTTCTGAAATATCCGCGGATTACCAAAGTTGCTTGATATAGGAGGAAGTCAGAGTAAAGTGTGGGATACCTGGACTAATTGCCTGGAAATGGCAGCCCGGGGCTGGCTAAAGCCCGATCTGATTAGCATTCAGTGTCAGCGCTGGCAAATGAGGATGAACAGAAACGACCGGAGCAACAGCAAGATGAAAGGGTAGCGCTTCCTACCTGTCCTTCAAACTCTCCTCCCTAACGAACCCCTTCTGCAGCGCCGGCAGCCCGCTCGCGAGACGGGACGTACGGCTCGGGTCTTGGGTGATGCTGGCGTGTGGGTCGGGGAGCCTGCGGGGCGGGTGGATGCCCATCCGCGGATCCGGCGGGCTCCGATGCCTGTCCCCTCCTTCGGGGCAGGTAAGGAGAGTACGAGGGATGGCGGGACACCTCCCAGGCTGGCATCGCGCCCGGGAGCAACCGGCCAGCAAGGTCCCAGCACGCTTGGCTAAAGACGGCGTCAGAAATTGAAGAAGTCAAGTGCTAAACGCGTGGCCGGCCAAAACGGGGGTAGAGCTGTTGAGGCAGCGGGGCTTCTCCCCGGTTGCTGCCGGTCTCCCCAGTCTGTCTGGAGGAGGGTTTTTGTCAAGGAACACGAGTGCTTTCTGTCCTAAATGCGAAGGTAAAAAACCGCAGTGTCTTTTTGGAGCTATAAAACCATTTTACACAATTAGGTTTTAAATCTAATGACTGGAGCTTTGGCTTGCTGGTAGCAAACAGAGGCCCGTGCTTTGTGCAGAATGATTATTTATGTATTTAAAAAACAAAATCAAGGCTGTCTGTGATTTGGATCTAATTTCACATTTATTTTTCATAGTTTGTTTGCTTAGTAGCTCTGCAGTAAGACAGTGATTAGTTAAATCAGTTATACATAAATTCAAAGACTTGTTCTTCATTTTAGATGTTCAGACTTAATTGGATTTAAATCAGATTAAAAAGTGACTTCTGAGGGAAAAATACCCCCAAGCATGAAAAGATGGTTACTTTTTTTAACTTATCACGTAAATGGCAGGAGAGATTTCGATCTTTATAACATTTATTCCCTGTTACAGCTTACAATTCTATTTAACTTTTAAAGAAAATACTTATATATTAAAATGTTAGCAGGGCAGAGTAGGAGGAAGCCACTGACTTATCTTCCTCAAAATAACCTGTTTTCTAGTCCAGAGTATTTTCTTCAGATTGTAACAAACTTTTAAACTTAAACATTACGAAAGGAGGCCATTCTATGAGTTTATTAAATATATTCATTGCTGTGAAAATCATATAACACGAGCTGTATTAAAACCATGGAAGAGACCGTTTCTCTCCGAGGAGATGCCCTGGTAGATCCAGATAGTTTCTCCCTTGGGGTTTAAGGGACCGTAAGAGATTTATTTACAGGCTCGGGCCATGTATGTAAATGTGAATTACTGAATAAGGAAAAGCAGCGTTGGAAGAGTTTGGACGAAGATGGAGTAGTTTTCAGTGCTACGGTAGTAGTTTGGGATCTCCAGAAACAACGTCCGTGAACCCAGCAGAGGAAGATCTTTGCAGAGGAGCGGAGCACGACTCAATCCTGACTGTCAAGCACAGTTTATGCTGTGGGGCAATAGCATTTTGCTGCCTGGCCTTTTGCCTAGTTTGCTCAATTCGAGCATTTTGAGATAGGCATTTGGACAAACAGGCCAGCTGCAGGATCAGCTGTCTGTGGCTTTCCAGGCTCCTCGTGATGCAGAAGATTGAGGACTTTATGCAAAATCCAGGTACTTAACCATATGGGAGGCAGGATGAATATATAGATTTTAGAGGACAGAGCAGAGATTTGTATTCAGATAATTTCCCCATCTGGAATGATACGAGGCTGGGGAATTCAAGCCACCTCCCCCAAAAGGTGTGTTCTCTAGGGGGCTTGATGGAGAAGTGCTACTACAAAGATAAGAAAAGGCAGAAGGAATAACAACTGCTGACGCCAAATGCCTATGCTCATCTTTCCCATCAATTATTTAGACAAGAAAGATTTACATGAAAATTAATCATTAAATTTTGAATTGCTTCTTTTCATCAATAATGAAATATCTGCACCAAATACAAACAGATAAAGAGAACAGGATAGGAAATCATCCTTAATACACAAAAGGAGAAGTAATATTTTAATGAAAATATAAAGCTCATTACTGCTTTACGATGGAGGGTTACTGTCAGTGACCTAGAATAGAAAGCTTTATACGCCGAACGTGAAACCTCCTGTTTAATGTACTCTATTTGACGTTGGCATATTAAGAATTGTGGGCTGGATTCTGCTATATTCCATAAACCGGTAATTTTTGGTGCCAAAATAATTTTCATACGGTCAGGGAGTTGTCTTTCAAGTTCGTGCATCTAGAAGTATCGCGGTAGGCAATAAATTTCAGTGTTTTAACTTTCTGAATTGTTTAAACCGATTTTGTCAAGTATATATAGTCTTGACAGAAGAGACTGAGTCTGAGAACTAAGCCTACAGAAACCAATTTAATTGGTAATTTTCAACTTATTGTCAATTGCTGTGATTGTATCTTTAACCTAAAAGTGCTGGCGGAAGGGCTTGGTATGCTTCTTGATGTCCCAGCTGAAACACAGTACCCTAAAACTTTAGCTTCTTTCGCCCCTACCCCCCAAGCAAATTTCAAATGCTCCTGTCCAGAAAAAAAATGTGGGAAGCGTGGAAAATAAACAACCTGTATGCATAAAAATCTGCAAGTAAATGAAACGATCTCATCATTTATTTAAGTAACATGATGTTGGTGTTATATTTAGGATTTCTGAACGCTTGGTGTTGAGAAAACTGCAAACTAAGTCGGATACAGCATTGACCTAGAAAGCGGGGAGAGCCTGCAGTATACTCGGTAAGTACAAATGCTTTTCTAAATTCAATTACTTTTAACTTGCTGGTGGATCTTTTCAAAGCCTCGTGTGTGATAGAATCACCTCCAAAGGCATACTGCGTCCTACATCTGTGAATATAAAGCACTAAAGAAACGGTAAGCATCGCTGTGACAAAATAACTTACATAATATGTAGAGTTACGCACTACTCCCTGCCCTGCTCCGACTCCATCGTTTAATGTTGTTTTCATTTTGATATAGGTTTGTCTTGTCATTTCCCTTCTGTGTTTCACCAGATAGGTACCTGTAGTGAATTAGAGGGAAGACAAGCATAAAGTCAATTCCACTTGCTGTAATTCCCCAGGATTTTAAAAGGGAAAGATGTTTGTTTAATTTGCTTTGCAACCTATGAGCTCGTGGGGTTCATTAATTTTTCGAGAAGTAAATAAGTTCCAGTGTTTTGTTCCTGAATTTATCACTTTTTGTCTATTTCCATTTTAGCTGGTAATTCAACCTCTGCCTCTTGCTTGAGTGAACTCTGTGAGAGACCGCATCTGGGCTTTTTCAGCTCGGGGCACAGTTGTGCAGAAAACAGGTATTTTTTTTTTTTTGCCTAGTTGCTCCTGTAATTGGCACCACATGGCTTCAGGAGCACAGGTAGCACGCGGGTGTGCGTTGTGTTGGAGGCACCTTGCTGAGCATTGCACTGACACGGGCCAATATCCGTCTTTTACTGATAACCAGGGTGGGCTTCTTGGGCACGGATGTTACTGGCCTTGCAATACTTGTATGTCCCACTGAGTGGTACGAGGAATGCTCGTGGGCTTGCCAGCCAGACAGGCATTGTAGCCGTGGAGAGAAGACTGTAGCCTGCTTGTCTGCTGTCTTCTACCAGAAGGGAAAGGCAGCTAGGTGAGGAAGTTTCATTAATGAGAACAGAAGTTCTCTTGAGGCCGCTTTAGTAGCAGCTTTTGGTGGATTGGGGTGTGGAAATGTTAGATTTAGCAGATAATCAGCCTGCATTTTTATCTCTACTTAAAATAGCAGAATAGAAGATTATCTCATCTCCATGAACTGCTATTTTTCACTTAGTAAATTATTTTACCGCCCAAAGCGGGTGCCACACAAAGAGTTGTGGTTGGGAGGCATGTAGTTATTTATCTCGGTCAAAATGTCTCAGTTAAAAAGCTATCAGTAGGACATAATAATAATAAATACATATGGCATTTGGCTAGACGAATACGAGATTATACTAAATAGAACACATTTTTGAAAAGAATAATTGTAACTAATTAGAAATCTCCAGTTATGCTTAGAGTTGTAAGAACGTGAAATCAAATTTAATTATGCAAGGTCCCAGTTGTGCCAAAGGTGTTATAAAGAATATCTTTATGGAGACATTCAGTATAAGAAACTGGCTGGTGCTATTATTAGCATGCTCATTTGCACATTTTCCTTATATTAGTTTAAAATTTAATGATGGTGTTTGTAGGGCTAATTACCAAGAATCTGCACAGCACTCATTGGGGTAGTCACCCAACAGGCATCCATTTTTGCAACAGTAAGTTATCGATAACTCCAAAGTAGCTTTGACTAAATCCTTTATATTAAGTATATGTACAAACAAGTCGTTAAGAGTGGAAATACCTGCGATCACACCCACGGTTCCCTTAGAAGCGTAAACAATGAGCGTTGTTCCTTCGTTCCTGCGTGCTAGCCTGAATCCTGGCCAGCATCAGGATTTACCACGGGGAGTTCAGCACTGTGCTGAACCTACCTTGAAGATAATCGCAAGGCAACCATCTCTCTCGCTACCGCTCCTCTCCTCTGCTTCGCCGGATCGCATTAAAGCGTTAGCCCCGGGAGCTGACTGCGAGGCTGATCCTTGATTAATGGCAGGGCGGCCGCCTGCTGCAGCAGGAGGGGGCCGGCCGGGGAGGGATTTATCCCACTCATCTGACACGTGGCGCTTCGCTCTTCTGCGGTGTCGTGGCTACAGAGCCAGGGCTGAAAGCCTCCGTTTTCGGTACCTCTGATCTACCTCAAACGTACCTTAAAGGAGAAAGGAGCTGTGCTGTGGATCTCAGCCTTGACTGGCACGTTCCTGGGTTTTGCACTCGAGTATCTGGGAAAGGGGGAGGCAGCCGGAGAAAGGCAGCAAAGCATCGCACGCGTGTTTCTCCCAGCTGATCTGCAGGCAGTGTTGGAAAAGAAGGGGTCGTTCCTGCTACCGAGAGTGACTGACGGGAACCTGGGGTGGGATTCTGGTCTCACTACCTCGGAAACCTGCGGTGAGCATACATCTGCAGCTGAACTGGGCACCCTAGGCTTCCCTTGTTAGTTAATGGAGGCGATTAGGTATTTTTAGGCATGACTCGCCTGTCCTATTTTAGCTCTCTATTTTAGTACAGGATGAATTGTACGATGTCCGTTAACTTTAAAGAGAGTCTAATCCGAGTAGCTCAGATGCGGACCTCTTAACTGATTTATTCGGATCAGTTCTACCCCCGTCTGCCAAGGTCTTTAAAGCACCAGGTATCTTCCAAGGCTAAAACCGAGGCAAACAGTGAGAGAGGGGCAGGGCAGAAAGCTGTCTTTTGCTTTGCTTTTTCCCAGATAGCAGCATCTCTTCAGGTGTGACTTTGGCAGCCAAACGCTCGAGTTGGCTGTGGTCGTTTTGAACTGTCAAAAGTATTGTTGGTCCTAGTCTAGGAGCAATGCAGTCTCCGTCGGTACAACGTCTATCCAGTTGGAAAAAAAAAAAGGATTTTTAGTTGCCTTCCCTCTCAAACATCTGCTTTTCTGTTGACAAATCGCTCCCTCTCTCTTGCCCTATCCCTGCCCTCCTTTTTCCTTATGGCTCTCTGTCTCGACCCCTCCTGATGCAGCCAAACCTGCCAATTCTCTGTAGCTCCTCTGAGGCTCCCGATCTTCCTTAGCTTTTGCTGAAACTAAGCAAAGAGGCTCCCTGGCGTAGAGGCAGGAATATCAGCAACACCTCAATAGCGCAGCCACGCTGGGACCCGCAACAACATGCCCCCACACGTGTCCGCGTACGCAGAGTTTGCTGTGGGCTGGAAGAGGCAGCAGGAGGGAAGGCCGGGTCATACCGAGCGTTTCTAAGCCGATGAAAACAGCAGGCACTGCCCGGTGGTGGTCCGCGTGCAGGGACCAGGCTGGGACCAGGCGCAGGCAGCAAAGCGTATCCATAGGAATGAAGTACAAAGATGGTGAAAGACTGGTACGTCTTGCACACCGTCATCTTCTCGTCGCGTGTGCTTTCTGCCTACTGATGCAAATAAGGGCATCCTCCGTCATTTTTCTGAAGCTGACATGAGACCGTGATGTTTTCCACGCGGGCGGAATTCATACACGGCACATCTCTGAGCCTCTGGCTACACGGGGAACCGCACAAGCTCCTTGATGATACCACAGGCCACGAACCACGGGTGGCTGCTGGCTGCCCATACCCTGCCTCGCGATCACCGGAACGATCAGCTGGCCGAACAGGGCGGAATCTCCCAGTGGTGGCCTCCGTTATGACGGTCGCAGGGTGAGCTGGCACTAGAGGTGGGTTATATGCAGACTGAGGGCTGAGGCATTCTTGATAAATTCGGGTGTCTGATAGAACTAGGATTGAACTTCTCATTTCCGAGCCTTGCTTGGAGCCTCAGTGTGGGTGCCTCTCTTCCTTCCCTTGCTCTGTAATCTGAAGGATTGAGCTTCAGTTTATTTCATCCCTTCTCACACCATATGTAGTTGTCAGTGGCCTAAAACTCTGCTTGATTTTTAATTTTTTTTTTTTTTTTTTTTTCAACAATCTCATTCCTGGCCTGTGTCCCCCTACCAGCTGTCTAACGATGGTATAATCATGAGCTCTGAGCGCTGTCATCCCTAAACTCAGTCTTATTGAATCAAATACCTGCTCTAAACTGCAATATCTGTGTACTCACACACGCAGGATGGGTTGCTACTTGCTCTCTTCCCGGCTAACACAGTGAATCCTGGCTGGACTGAGCGCACCGAATCCCTCTCTGTTCTGCTCACCATGTGCATTCTGTTTTCAGGCTGTCATTCGGAGACAGCTGAAGAACTTGGCCGGTACAGGCTCTTTCAAGGTTGGGATCAGCGTTTTGATGAATTGTAGAGTCTTTGGGTAGAGGGTGAACATTGATCTGCACTTCTCTGCAGGAGAAGTGCAGATGTCCAAGGATGTGTAGGATGCAGAGGATCCACCTTGTGCAAGTGATACTTTATAAACGTGAGTTCAGAGTGCGTGTCCAGCTGTTGTGTCAGAGCACAGCAACGATGCAGCTCCCAGCAGGCTCCGTCTCCCTTCCACCGGGATCTTTCTCCCACAGGAGACCTCCTGCCACCACCTGAGCTTCTGCAAGCTCCCTGGTCCAGTGCAAGATGATCCTGTAGGATGTCTGATAATACGGAGTGCTGATAGGTGTCCGTGTCCCAGGACCCTGATTCCCGGTAATCTTCATCAGGATAAGGAGAGAAGAGCACACACACGGCAGGTCCTAGCTATATCGGTTACTGCACATCTGATACGTGTCCAGATACTAGAAGGACTTCTGTAAGATAGCATAAAATACATAAAGTACAAGTTGTTTGGCACACTTAGGGAGCTCTGCCCTACAAATCGTTCCCCTTCTGCTTCTCTTGTTGCTAATGAAACAGCTGCTCTTTGGTTTCAGGCTTTAACCTATTTTTAGATTCCTTTTATGCTGTTGGCCCTTTGAAATGCATGAATCGCTGTGAAAGAAAGCCAGTGTCATTGCTGTGAGGCACGAGGAAGGCCTGTAGGTGAAGTCATGTCTGGTAATGAGAGACTGTCTCACCTATTCATCTCCTCCCTTCCTTTATTTCTATAAAGCAACTCTGTTCCCTTGGGCACGTGGTTGCATACCTTTTCTGCTTTTATTTAAGCATTACAGTGATAGCAGGCACAGCCCTTCATTAGCACAGCTGCAGAGCCGGCGTGCTCTGCTGCGGTCTCAATACGTGGTCCTGTTCCCACCGCAGGAAATGTGCTGGCCCGAAGCGGAAAGGGAGCTGGAGGAGCTTGGATTTCAAGGAGAGAAGCTGGAGAACAGCGCAGAAAGGAGGAAGCTGTGAATAAAAATAGGGGGCCAGCGGAAGGTAGGATTTGTTTGTTGGATGAGCAGTAAAGACCCCATTTCCGTGAGCTGCGGGGTTCTAATTGGGATGTCAGACTTTGCCTTTGTGCAGTAGGGTTTCACACGAAGGGATGTGGGTGGGCAAGTAAAGTATCATCCTCTAAATAGTCAAGTTATCCCAATGGCTCTGGATGCCAGTAGATACCAAATCCGGAATCGCTGGATCAGTGTATTCTCTGATCTGCCCAACACGACCATAGGTGCTAGGATTGCTGTGGTTTTAAATGTGATATAAATCATTGCATTACTTCATTAGTTATTTACCACCTACAATTTATTAGTTCAGCACTAAACTAACTTAAGCAGCAGTTCCTCATGGGATTTACAGTTTGAAGGCTGAAGGCCCAGCTGCGTCTCAGCTGACACTAATGAACATGCTGTGGCTAATTGAAGTGGGAAGAATCGTACCCAGCGTCTTGGTTGCGCTACTGAGCTGACTCAGTATTGACAACTTACTCGTTTCTTCAAAAACCCAAGCCAGGCTCAGGACATTTTGGTTGATTAAAAAAAAATAAATTATTTCTACTCCCTGACTTCGGAGTTTTAGGCTTCTGAAAAAATGTTTCCGAACTGATCCAACAATTTTATCCTTCCAGACAGACCTTTATTCTCGTTGCTGCAGCCTTTACTGCCTTGAGGACTTCCGTTCTTCGCTCTGCATCCCTGCACTGACACACAGTTTCACTGGGATCGAGTCATCTCCGACGTATCTGCTAAATCCTGGCTAGAGACAAGGAGTTCTCGACACAGCAGGGTTCGGTTTTCTTTTTATGGTTGAAAAATGTGGTTTGAATTCTGTGCTACAGCGAAAATCTAGCAGCAAAATGTGTGCCTCTGAGGTGTAAAGGCGGCTGCTGTTGCAGATTCATACGAGCTCGGTTACGTACGGGGAACTTTGTACTCGGAGGAAATTATCACTAGTCTGTAACGCTCTTGGTTTTCTGTTGGCTTTGTATAGGTTCCTACACTGATGAAAGTGCATTTCAAGTTGAATTTTTCAGGCCCTGTGTATGTAGTATTACATAGATTGCAAATATCTGCCATGATTTCCCCTGTTCAGAATAAAACCGTCTATGACACCTGTAGGAGTATTTGCATTCTTACTTGCACAGTAGATGATGAAGTCTAGAAAGCCGTAGTTTGTTAAACAGAGCATGGTTAAGGAGTTAGACGGTTGGGAAAAAAATCGTCCTTCCTAAGATGATTAGTACCAATTCCTATCTGCTTTTCCTGCCCTCGCTCTCAATATTTTAAGAAAATATCAGGCATTTGCTTTCACCTCACGATGCAGTTGAAAAGACACGCACAGCATTAAAACGGTGTTGGGTGAATGGAAGGGAAGGCCTACTAGAAGTGATTGATGGGAGCAGCTGGAGAGATAGCGAACGTGGCCGTGATTTTTGAAATAAATAACAAACAATGGAATTTTGTGATTTTTATAATCGTGTGTTCGACACTGCCCCAGCACTAAGTCTGCTTTATGTCTTTGTATAACACTCAGCAGAGACTCTTGTTTTCGGAAATTAATCTAGGGTTTAGTGTCTCGCGTTTCTGAAGATGACACGGACATGTGAGGAGAAATACTAATTATGTCTTTTTATTTAGCATCGTCTGAGATCATTGCAGCTGTGAAGGGGTCTTCACTGTCTTTTTGCCAGCGAGATCGGTTTCTTAATTTCATTAATCTGCTCTGTGTAAATCAGTTCCTCGCAGGCTTGCTCTGCAGGCCACCAGCCTCCTGTTCGTGTCTGAGCAGGGTCGGTTTTGTTCCATTTTCCCTGGGCGTCATACCAATATCTACGCATTTTCAGCAGTCAGCCAAAAACGGGGGGGGGAACTGAAGGCAGAAAGCAAAAAAGCAGGATGATAACAGCACTGGTGAAAACAAAAGCTGAACTGAAGGCACAACGAACCGCTGAAACGCAGAAGAACCGGAGGCACTCGCTGACGGGAGGCAGCGGCCCAGGGCCGGTGGTTCCTAAGGGAGGGCAAAAGCCGAGCGTGGGGGACAGGCTTTTGGTGCCGCAGGGAGAAAGCGGAGCAGCACGTTTGGGGAGCTCAGGAACGAAGCGGGGGCCGGGGCCCACCCCCACAGCCAGCTGCGGAGCCGAGGGAAGGAGCGGGAAGGGAAAAAAAAAAAAACAAAACGTGTGTGGACAACCCAAGTCCCCGAATGTGGAGCACAGCTGAAGGCCAGCGAGGCCGGTTCCTGAGTGACTTAAAGCAGAGAGACCCAAGGCCATACCTGGGCATGACTGTGGCACCTTTATCCCTCGGAAAGCCCAGTCAAGAGCAGGTATATGAACTGAGCTGCAGCTCAGCAGAAAAAGGGGGGACACACACAGGAGTAGGGGTAAGCACCCACTTGCAGCACTCGTTGACCGCTGCAAGCCTTGACGCATGACCAAGGCAGAAAGGGAGGACACCGAGGGGCTGGACCTGGGGACCACACTCTTCACCTCGCGTGCCACAAGAGGAGGAGGTGGGCTCAGTGTTTGGCTGAGCTCAGACGTGCTCTCCCTTGGGCCAAGATGGAACTCTGAAGCCAATCAAGCACCAAACTGGTGCTGGGCATCACCCGTGCTGAAGGGGAGAAGAAAATGGCGGCAGTGTGTCGCAGCCTAATGGTCCGACTGGGTGACCGGAGCGCAGCCCGGTGCTGGGCCCATCAGGCTGAATGTGCTGGCCAAGGAACCCCGTGGGTAATGTGTTGTCCGAAGCTGATTGATACCCCAACCAAAGGGGCCAGGTCTGGTGGAGCTCAGCTGACCCACGGGGTAATTAATTGGTGACCCCCCCCCCCCAGCAGCATTTTGGGGCTAAAGGTGCCCTCAAGTAACCCCATATGTTAATTGGTGACCTGAAGTAACCCCCCCCCCCCCCGCCTCAATGGATGACCTCTAGTAAAGCCATGTGTTAATTGATGACCTCTAGTAACCCCATATGCTAATTGGTGACCTGAAGTAACCCCATATGCTAATTGGTGACCTGAAGTAACCCCCCTGCCTCAATGGATGACCTCTAGTAACCCCATGTGTTAATTGGTGACCTCTAGTAACCCCATATGCTAATTGGTGACCTGAAGTAACCCCCCCGCCTCAATGGTTGACCTCTAGTAACCCCATGTGTTAATTGATGACCTCTAGTAACCCCATATGCTAATTGGTGACCGGAAGTAACCCCATATGCTAATTGGTGACCGGAAGTAACCCCGTGCCTTAATGGATGACCTCTAGTAACCCCATATGCTAATTGGTGACCTCTAGTAACCCCATATGCTAATTGGTGACCGGAAGTAACCCCCTGCCTCAATGGTTGACCTCTAGTAACCCCATGTGTTAATTGGTGACCTCTAGTAACCCCATATGCTAATTGGTGACCGGAAGTAACCCCCCTGCCTCAATGGATGACCTCTAGTAACCCCATGTGTTAATTGGTGACCTCTAGTAACCCCATATGCTAATTGGTGACCTCTAGTAACCCCATATGCTAATTGGTGACCGGAAGTAACCCCGTGCCTCAATGGATGACCTGTAGTAACCCCATATGCTAATTGGTGACCTCTAGTAACCCCATATGCTAATTGGTGACCGGAAGTAACCCCCTGCCTCAATGGTTGACCTCTAGTAACCCCATGTGTTAATTGGTGACCTCTAGTAACCCCATATGCTAATTGGTGACCTGAAGTAACCCCCCCGCCTCAATGGTTGACCTCTAGTAACCCCATGTGTTAATTGATGACCTCTAGTAACCCCATATGCTAATTGGTGACCGGAAGTAACCCCCCTGCCTCAATGGATGACCTCTAGTAACCCCATGTGTTAATTGGTGACCTCTAGTAACCCCCTGTGCTAATTGGTGACCAGAAGTAACCCCCTGCCTCAATGGATGACCTCTAGTAACCCCATGTGTTAATTGGTGACCTCTAGTAACCCCCTGTGCTAATTGGTGACCAGAAGTAACCCCCTGCCTCAATGGATGACCTCTAGTAACCCCATGTGTTAATTGGTGACCTCTAGTAACCCCCTGTGCTAATTGGTGACCGGAAGTAACCCCCCTGCCTCAATGGATGACCTCTAGTAACCCCATGTGTTAATTGATGACCTCTAGTAACCCCATATGCTAATTGGTGACCTGAAGTAACCCCATATGCTAATTGGTGACCTCTAGTAACCCCATATGCTAATTGGTGACCGGAAGTAAACCCCCTGCCTCAATGGTTGACCTCTAGTAACCCCATGTGTTAATTGATGACCTCTAGTAACCCCATATGCTAATTGGTGACTGGAAGTAACCCCCCTGCCTCAATGGATGACCTCTAGTAACCCCATGTGTTAATTGGTGACCTCTAGTAACCCCCTGTGCTAATTGGTGACCGGAAGTAACCCCCCTGCCTCAATGGATGACCTCTAGTAACCCCATGTGTTAATTGATGACCTCTAGTAACCCCATATGCTAATTGGTGACCTCTAGTAACCCCATATGCTAATTGGTGACCTCTAGTAACCCCATATGCTAATTGGTGACCGGAAGTAACCCCCCTGCCTCAATGGTTGACCTCTAGTAACCCCATGTGTTAATTGATGACCTCTAGTAACCCCATATGCTAATTGGTGACTGGAAGTAACCCCCCTGCCTCAATGGATGACCTCTAGTAACCCCATGTGTTAATTGATGACCTCTAGTAACCCCATATGCTAATTGGTGACCTGAAGTAACCCCCCTGCCTCAATGGTTGACCTCTAGTAACCCCATGTGTTAATTGATGACCTCTAGTAACCCCATATGCTAATTGGTGACCTGAAGTAACCCCCCTGCCTCAATGGATGACCTCTAGTAACCCCATGTGTTAATTGGTGACCTCTAGTAACCCCATATGCTAATTGGTGACCGGAAGTAACCCCGTGCCTCAATGGATGACCTCTAGTAACCCCATATGCTAATTGGTGACCTCTAGTAACCCCATATGCTAATTGGTGACCGGAAGTAACCCCCCTGCCTCAATGGATGACCTCTAGTAACCCCATGTGTTAATTGGTGACCTCTAGTAACCCCATATGCTAATTGGTGACCTGAAGTAACCCCATATGCTAATTGGTGACCGGAAGTAACCCCCTGCCTCAATGGATGACCTCTAGTAACCCCATGTGTTAATTGGTGACCTCTAGTAACCCCATCTGCTGATTGGTGACCTCTAGTAACCCCATCTGCTGATTGGTGACCTCTAGTAACCCCCTGTGCTAATGGCTGACCCTAGATGACCCGTGAGCACTAACGGGCGTGGAGCTGAGTACAAGTAATCCCCTACGCTAGTGGCTGACCTCCCCCCACCCCCCGCCATAGCTCCGCCCCGTGGGCGGGTCTGGGCTCCCAGCTCAGCTCCCCAGCGCCGGTGCCAGTTGAAAGGGGAGCGGGACTGGGGCGGAACCCGTTGCCGGTTTGGCTTTCGTACTGCCTGAGCGCAGCTTTTGGGCAAGACCTTTTGAGAGGAGCGCACGGAGAGAAGGAAGGTGACTCCCGTGGACCTTCCCCTCTACTTCTCCCAACAGAAAGCACCGTTTAACAAAAGAGTAACGTCTAAAAGGCAAAACCAGGCATCAGCCCTTCTTTATTTCAGGAGCAAAGGATAAGAGGCAGCTCGGTTTGCTAAGAAAACTGCGATGAGATAGATAGAACGCGTCTTCCATCCGCGCGACCTCTTTACATCGTAGAGTCTCTAAAGCTTTTGCAGAGTCTCGGTCGCCGAAGGATTCCGATTTCATCCGGTCCGTCACCTCTTGCCGCGGCACCCTTCTTCTCTGGGCCTCTTGCAACTCGTTGCTTGAGTCCGTTCAGCTCCCCATCGTTCACTTTCTGGTTTTTGCTACTAAAACCAGTTAATGCCACCTTACTTTTAGCGGTTGCCTTTTAGGAAGAAGCTACAAAGAGAATACATTTCCTAATATCCATGCACATTGCTGGAGGAGCAGCAACATCTGCTTGGAGACTCTCTGCTTTCTGCAAACACTTGGGCCCCCTGTGGCAGACCCCTGCGAGTCCTTTAAAGCTGGATTCATCTTTGCTTCAAGTATTTTGAGATAAATTGCACCAGCTCTCATTAAAAAAAAAAAAAAAAAAAAACCAAAACAGTGAGGGGACTGGATGGGAAAAAAGACCATAATGCAAATTATCGCATGAGGGGAGGAGGGAGACTGGCTACAGGGAAGAAAATCAGACAATGCAAAGTCCAAATGTTCAGTTCCAAATGCCCAGGCTTTGAACAGCACTAACTAAAGCCAAAAGAGCTCTCTTTCCAGCTTTTCGTCCTTGCTTTTTTTGAGCCACGTCTTGCTGGAGTTACTCAGAGCACGGCGACAAGAGAACTCTGAAGCCCGAGACAACCCAGCTTCTACCCAGGTACCAATATACAGATGAAGACGCTTCCATTTTGCGTTAACCTGTTGAAAAACCAGAACAAGACCGTAAGCGTCCGGCAAATCCCGGCAAATCCAGGGGCTGCCCCGCAGGGCAGGGGAGCCGGGGCAGCCAGGCACGGCGCAAGGCACCATCCCACGCCATCCACAAGCACAAAGGAGGCACGACCTTACGAAAGACAATAAATAGCATTGCAGCACTTTTTAGATGCCTCTTAGAGGTTGAGTAGACCCGCAAATTGTAGCGTGCTTGGCCATGCCCTGCAACAAAACGTACCACGTTCCAGATCCTGCTCCCTTCAAACCAATGGCAAAACACATACCGACACTGCTGCGACCAGTACGTGACCATTTTATTAAATACCAGCAGCTTCCAGTTTCAGTTTTGGTCCCCACTCTGTATTTAATAGGCTTGCTCATCCTATAAGAAAAGATTTCTTCTGGTGCGACTCCGACAAAACCAGTGGTCAGAGAAGAGCATCAGATGGTGTCTGTGAACTTTATGAGTCTGCCAGACACTTCTTTAGAACGCAATAAGCAGGAAAGCAAAATACCAGGTCCTCAGGTAAACTCTGCGCAAGCTAAGTAATACCGGTGGTGTTGGTTTGATTGAAAATGTTGTTTGGGCCTTTATTTAATAGTTTAGTTACAGAGCAGACTGCTTTTCATTACCATTTTAAATAGGCATTACCACTGTTGTTAATAATTTTCATGGTATTTTTACCCTCCAGCAACTTTATTATTTATTCTTAAATTATAAATGTTCTGCTTTTCTCTGGTATCTTATTCATATGTATTTATTCATTCATTTATTTATTTATTTGCTAGAACTCGATAATAAAGCATCCAGGAGAACCACGTACTTGTGAAAGAAAAAAGCAATAGAACTGAACTCGAACACCTACCCGGTCAGCAGGAGATCAGAAGTCGTGCTCAGCTCTCAGCAACCTGCCTGTCACCCTGGAATATTGCTGTAAAATCCACGCAGTTACGCTACCTTGACACCGATGCCTCGAGCCAGACGAAGTCTGCGCGTAACTTGTGCTGGGGGGGAGAACACCTGAAATACTGCAGAACCCTTTCCAGCGGCGTAAGTTACTCGTTGCTTGAATAACAAGCGTCCAAGAATAAATGTCGCTTTGAAATGTCCCATCGACTCACTAACGCCACACAGCAAAACGGTCCTTTGCCTTCTGGAGCTTGGCTGTGCTGCTCTGTCCGTGCCTGTACAGACAGACATCTACGTAGGCTGGAAACGAAATGAGAAGACAATAGAGCACCCCAAATGTAATATCTTCCCTGCTGATTTGTGTTAATTCAACAGATAGAGTCAAGTAGATGATGTGATCTGTATGCTCATTATAGTTTTCTCATCTTACTGAAATTTAATGTTTTGGTAATCCTAGCTGCTCCTTCAGGACTCTGGGCTTAGTCTGTGTCGGTATCTCAGCTCGCAGGAGCTGGAGCCTAAAATTAGTTCCTTAGATAAAACCCTATGGAAGTTGCAAGGCTGAAGGAAAGCACCTGGAAATAAGCGGTGGTGGAAGATAGATTGAAAAGCAAATTCAGCAGGTTACTTGTAGGGAAGTCGTAGAGACTTAGCCTTGTGAAAGGAAGAGCATTCACCGAAGAAGCAGAGTGCAACTCGCTCTTATTTAAATGTATTGGTTGACTGAAGTGGGAATATTCAAAGCAGATTTTTCCCCTATTGAGCAAGTACCAGCTGCTGCATCAGAAAGCAGCGCAGGAGAGCTGATAAAGCTCGTTCCCTTCCTTGCTGTGGCCTCGACATGGTCTCAGAGCACCCCAAAGGCTGCTCGAGGCTCTGCCGTCCGCTTAAAGATCCCAAAGGATGAGAATTGGTGATGACAACGCCAGTAACGTGGACAACACCCATCTCCTCTCCTGCCTTGATACGACTTCAGAATAATTTTGTTATGCATGTGGGATGCCTTTCAGATCTATCAAGAGTATTTTAATACGTGGAAAATTCAGTCACACCACGGCATACCCCAACTCAAAAAATAGCTAGTTCTTCTCCTTCTCTGCCACTTCGGCAGCAATAAAGCTACTACTGAAGCTTTGGCATTTATTCAAAGAGCAGCAAAACTTGTTGGGAGCCAGGAGTTAATAAATGATAAAGGGCTAAACAGAATGAATGTGACTAAGTAAGGTCTAAATGAGATATCAGCAGCTAAAAATACAAACATCAAAGAGAGAAGATTAGAAACAACTGAATCATATCAAAAAACAGCGAAGCATTGGGTTTGGAGCAGAAAACCTTTCTGACAAAAAAAAAAAAAATGTATAAGTGTACAGAACTGACTCCTAGAGGAAATGCTGGCAGCCCATTGACAGAGCAGTCAAACTTATGGAACTACTAGAAATTCAATGCAAGACAAATAATATTCGGTGAAAGTCATCCAAGAAGTGCATGCCGTTTCTAACTTCTGTTAGTGCTGAGTGCCATGGGACTATGAGTTCTGAGCAAGCTATAATTAGAAAGCAACACAGGCCTCAGAAGTTATTCCTACTTCAGCTATTTCTAAGGGCAATTTTAATTGGTGTTATTCAAATACAAACTCCCCCAGATATGAGTAACAACACAGTCTTCAACTTTCTCCTAAATTATTCCAAGTTTCTCAGTGAGAAATTATTTTTGTATGAGCTAGTTATCTCCTGTTAGCCATTTGAAATAATAAGAGAGCAACTTTGGTAGATTCTGAGCTAAACCTTCCTGACACAGGTTTGCAGTGAAAAAGACAGTGAGAATTAGCTCAGGAAGGGAATTGGCAACAGAAGTACTGTTGGAAGGGAAAGCTTTAATGTGTTCAGAAGACCGAGCACTAAGATATATGTGTATATGTGCATCTCTCTCTCCCTCTCTCCATAAACAGCTCAGAAGAGAATCAAGAACCACCTTCAGGTTTGGTGTTCTTGCTGCAGAAACGAGTTGCAGCCATGAGCAGAGAGCTGCTGTTTATATCCCTCTCACATTTGAAACAGCACGTTCTCGTGACTGAACATAATTCATCAAAGATGTCTGACTCTATCACCAGTTTCTACACTTAATCAAAATATATCATTCTTTCATTAGTCACTTGCATCAAAAGGATAATAGTACTTAAAACAAATTTCTTATTTTCCAAAGAGCTCACTATTAGACAATTCTTAATATGACTACTCAGAATGCGGTGACTTTGAGCAATGGTTTTCTCTTGCTGTATATTTGCGAAGGAAAATTGTTTCCTGATGTAAATTAATAGCGATGGCTTGTAGGAAGCACAAAACCTATGCATGTACACTACTATGAAACATGCTAGCAAAGCATTTATTTTATTAAGCTACAAAAGACCCCGCAAGATGCATTGAATGACTAACAGCAAGGTAAGGAGTGGGGGGAAAAAAAGCCTGTCTCCTAATCACCTCCGAACAACACTGAAATTTTGCAGACTCCTAGCATGTGCCATTTCACAGAGAGCTGCTGCAGAGACAACGACATTGTGCGAGGCAGGTAAGGCTGTGTTCTGATTCATACCCCATTAGAATTTAACTAACAGGTTGGTTGATATTGTCTAATTATCTGAAAACAGACATGTACTGGATATATGTACACGTACCGCATGCACCGCCAAAGGACATACAACTATTTGTGTTCTCAGTAGAAATCCAAACCTCTAACAGCTTGAAATAAAGGCCCCCTTTGCGGCTTTATTGGCAGCAAAGTTCTTGCACTTTCAAAGCAGGCTATGAAATTTCTGACAGAGAGGAATGGGCATTGTCAGACCTGCTGGAGCCATCAAGGAAAGCCGAAGGCCGTACTTCTCCTGCTTTGGGCATTTGTCAACACAACAGGGTCACAAAGACCAAAATGCAGTTCTTTTCCCTTAATTTGTTTTTCCTTTCACCATGGGATAAGGTCCCCTTCTGAACACTGTTTGTTCTAAAAAGGATCTCTCAAGCAAACTGAAAAGAGGCCAGTTACCTGCGGCAACTTCGTGCTATCTTAGTATAGTATGTATAGTATAGTATTTGTACTATAGGTGATATATCCTTCTAACGGTTGAAAAAACAAGTATCATTTATATGAAAAAAAATACAGCCCTTGCATTAGGTTTTGGCAGCATTTTTAGGAAATCTCTGAATTTCTAAATTAATGTTTTAAATATTTAGTTCATATAGACTTCCAACTCTCTGAGCCCCCCCCAGTAGTTTAGAAATCACATCTATGTGGCTCCCACCTGCATCCATGGGGGCTGCATCCTCCACGACTGACATGCCTCTGCCTTTCTTTTCATGGGAAGGCTTCAGAACCCAAGGCAACACAGGCTGGGTCTCTCTCCCATTTTCCTTTCCCCAAAGACGCCGCTTTGCTCTATCTTGTTAGCTGCCATAAATGGCTCCTACAGAAAGAATGAGAATTTGATTACGATGCATCACACAGACCAAGGAACATGAATCAGCATTGTTCATCCCACTGCAGCATAGCACCTCACAATGAAAACCACAAGGGGAATCTGAAAAACGACAATTTTGGCTCCGGATTAAAAGACTTCTTGAAATTTCAAGGAAATTAAGCCTGAACTTTAGGTTTAATTAATCAGTGAGGCAATTATTACATGCAAATATTGTTCTCAGCTCCAGACCTAAGTATCTCCAAAACATCTGAAGCGTTATTTTGGTTAAGGTATGCTTCTAATAATAACTTATGCATTGTAAACGTAAAGGATTACAAAATAATATGAGAAATAAGCACCTGTAAAATAGATGTTTATTCTCAGTATTCTTCTCACTGTAATGAGTGTTCTTATATCAAGGTCGGCTCTTTGATGCAGTGGTGTCAAGTGCCTCAGAAATGCCACTAACTAGGCACATTTTTCAATAAAAACCAGCCATTTGTATCGATCCCTTTTTACAGTAGATAGCTCTGTCAGCATGCAAAGTGAGGTCAAAGTTAACAGGGTGGCAATGATGGCGGTGTTCATGTCCTCCACTCATTTAAAAGATCACCACATTTTGTCTTCATGACAATTAAAATACAAAGGAATTTCACAAATTGGATTGAAATCCGTGAGCAATTAAAAAAAACCTGTGAGTCAAACACCATTATCACTGTATTAGAAAACTGGACTGGAGTATCATTGCTTTGGTAACATAGGAAAAAATGGACCCATAATTGACACAGGACAGATAGCTGGAAAGGAAAATAATGAAGTTGCTCAGGGTGAATTTGAAGCAGCGAAGTCTTTTAACTAAAGGCAAAATAATTGGAAAGTTTTAGCTAAGAAATAATGGGAAAATGAACAGAAGACTACCATAGAAATAGCTTGTGTAGGCTTAGATAAAAAATAGAGCAATTGAGACTTGAAGACAGCATTGGCAGTGATTAGAAAAGTAGAGACAGAAAATTAGAGAAAATGACAAAATGTTATGCATAGATGCCGCCCTCTTTTAAGTCATCATTTTCTACGGAGTTGTTCAGAAAGTAAGGTACGAGTTGGGAAAGGGGGTGAAGAAATGAGACCGCACCATTGCAGAGGCAATCTTCCTTTAATGAAGAGCAAATCATCTCTGGATTAATGGTTTCCTGTGGTGCTGGGGTGCACGATGCGTTACCTGCACTGTTCTGGTTCTTCATCTGTCAGAACTTGGACAGCAATACAGGCACATACCACGGGGTGCCCCAGCCCTGTGCCTGCACGTCACCAATGCGTAACGCGTCTCCAAGCACTGGATTTAGCATCAAGGCAGAGCAGTGCTAGTTGGCAACAAACGTGCAAGTGAACCGCGTGCCTATCTTGCAGCCAAAATCTGATGATCGCATAGGCGCAGCTCAATGAAGCAGCTGATCTGGGTATAGGCTATGGTGTTTCTTTGCAATCCTCAGTTGAAACTACTGTCTCAACTGAGTTGCCTAACATTCAGAAGAAATGGGTACATCGCTAAATTCATGTTTTTTTGTGGTTTTTTTTTTCTGGACAAATTTCTGAGAAAGTAAGCGTACACCTCTGGGACAATATATGTGGCATCTCTAAGCTTGTTACTGGGATCTCTAGGTTTCATTCACTCTGTCATCACCACTATTTTGTTTATCACATCTCAATCCTTCAGCCAGCTAAATCCTTGAAACAAACTGAGAAACAGAATCACGTAACCAAAATACTGTTCTGTATTCTGCAACCATTTTGCAAACAGTTCACACTGATTTCCACGCCAAACTCGTGTGAGCATTATAACCAAGGGTACTTGGCTGTAGTCCCACTTGGCAATAAGGTGATTTGGGCATAGCCTTCGTGCCTGCCTCAGTTTCATCCAGCCTGTGATTTGAGCGGGATGCAAAGGTGACTTCTTTCTCTCTATAAGCATTCCTTATTCAGGAGTAAGTCGTTATCTGCTGTGAGAGAAAACAGCTTCAGAGATTCCCTGTTCTTTGCTTCCTAAGGTGCTGTTCGGCTCGGTGGGAAGATGCTCCAGACGCCCCTGTTTCTGGGTACCCTTCACCAGTAAGAACGAAGTGGCCTCGAGCTGCGGCTCTGTCCTGCTCCTACCACCTTACACTCCCCCGGGAAAGGTATACCAACTACATTTTCATTTTTGCAGTCCCGCTAGGAGCGGTGTGTATGTGCATGCAGGGGAAGATATCAGAGGCTGCGACTTCAGCAGAATAAAGTAGGTAAACTTCCACAGACTGCTGTCTTGCTGAAGCTGGTACTAAGTATATCAGAGAAGGAAAAAACCTCCACCCTGCTGTCACCTCCCTTGTGCCCGTTCACAAAGGCAATCTATAAACTGGAAGTACACAAAGGGCAACGTTTAGAAGAATGTAGTAGTAGTGTTGGCACATTATGAGTGATGAGAAACAGCACACCTATCCTAAGATACAGCGGTAATAATTTTTTAATCAGCTAATCCCACTGGTTCCAATTTTCTGCAGATTTCCCAGTCTTTGCTTAGATTTTTCCTTTGCTCCAAATTTTATTTTCTATGAATCGGTGCAGAGGTGCTTGCAGAGGGATTTGTCATCAATATGTGCTGTTAACTCACAACTAAAAAGTTGTCAGGAGCACTATAGGCTTTTTAATAGATGATCCTTTCATAAAAGACGCATTTAAAACCACCAGCAATACCCATGACCAAATATATATAATACATATATATAATAGAAATGTCCTTTCCTACAAAAGTTAGGGAAGATCTCAGATAAAGGATTCCAAACCTTGAGCGTGATAATATGCATCTGTATCAGCATCTTATAGCATCTGTTCATTCAGTGTTACAATTGATTGAAGATGGTTACTAATAACCGCATCATTTGCTCCTCCCTCTTCTCTCCGCTCTTTTCAACAACCTTTAAATCTTTAATATAAGATTTTTCCTTTGCTGTTTCTACCCCAAGGTTAAAGCTTTTTATTTCCACCCAATAGCTGAAAATGGAGTTTTGAAATGAGCGGTGGTGGTTGCAAGGATTGCAGCAAGGTTGGATGAACAATTAAGATAATGGTGGGACTATCCAACTGAATAATCATTCAGCTAATGATTGCTGTCTTGGAACATTGTATGAAGTATGGAATAAAAGGAAAATCAAAAGGAATTCCCTTTGAATAGATGTTTGGCATGGCTGAGTGCTGCAGCAGCATATCTGAATTATAAAGGATGTTCACTAAGACAAAAGCCGTATTCTTTGCTAGAGAAGAGGAGGATTTAATTTGTTGCTTTTTTTTTTTTTTTCTCCCTCCAGATTTATATTTCAAATGCCAAGTGTTTCTTTCTTGGATGCTCAATTATTGTTTGAAAGGATGTGCTCCAAAAGAAGAAATTAAAAAAAAAAGTGCTTTTACCTTTGTAGTGCCAGAGCACAGTGGTAGAAACAAGCTGCAGAGAGGAGGTACTTGGGAAGTCTGCACAGGAGGAACCAGGCTTTGTGCTGATTCTCTCCAAGGTAACAAATAATGGCTTGAGGAGAAGGAATATGGGCTATAAGCTGTGTTTGATTACTTGGCTATCTGGGCGTATAGACTTCCCGGGGCAGGTACGACACTATTGCATGCCCTGATTTGAATTTGTTAATCCAGTAGATTTACATTCTCTGAGAAGTGGGACTCCAGACATAGAAACTACACCTTTTTCTCAGGGAGCCAGATTATAACCTTTGTGTTTTGCTTACTCACAGCTGCTGTGAGTCACTGAGGTGTCACAGTCACAAATGCATTGGGATCCTTAAGTGTTTATTACTGTGGCACCACCTTTTGCAACCCAACAGTTTTCTCAATTACATTTGTAGATTTTTATTACTTGGAATTAGTTTTGATCTATATTGTTTATTGAACTGGTCTTAATTTGTTGTTTGGTTTTGGTCTGTTTGGGTTTTTTGTTTAATAAGAGTTTACTAATCAAATTCTGGGAGTATGCCTGTTAATACAGTAGGTTCAAATTTCTTATGGTTTAAAGATCTGCTATTTTGGACTGGAGGGGAAAAAAAAAAAAAAAAAAAAGCATTATTTTGCTTCAGTCCCCAGGAGAACCAAACCTTCCTTTTTCACTAACCTTAATGAGGCAGCAGTCTATCCCCAAAGCCCAAATGACATTTTTCTGAAATGTTCAGGCAGAATATATTGAACATGCATCCCTTGCAATACAGTTGCTAACAAAAGTAAATATTCCAGATGACCTTTGCCAGGCCCTGTGTTTACCAGGGGTATTAATTAAACTTCCATGAAAAAGTCCACAAGGATTACATGAGAACCAAGAATAACATCCCTCTGACATGCCTGGCCTATTTTGGGTGTCATTTAACTGACAGTACAAGCTATTTGTGACCTGTCACCCTTTTCATTCATCAATCTAAAAACTCAGTATTCTTGGCTTAAAACTCTAGACAGAATTACATACCTCTAGTTTAGCAGTAGCAATTTCCCATTTCACTCAGCATGATGCAAACCATCAGATGCTCTGAAGCTGCTTAGATACCTGCTTTGGCTGGCCGATATTGTGTTCCTTGTGGTCCTCAGCAAGATAAAAAGAAAAATCACTTATACCAAATGATCTATCTATCAAGCTAAGATTGATTTTTCAACAGTTTCGTAAGTACAATCTTTAGCACTTGTCTATAACCTTATGGTTTTGGATGAGAGAGGTAAACCATACATGCCTGAAAATATGCAATCCTTTTGACTGAGAGACGTGTATTATTCTATTCTACAAAGCAATAACTTAACCTATAAGTTCAACATCCTACCTTTACTATTTCAGTAGCATTGAAGCAGTAGAAGAGAAAAAAATGCCAACTATCTTTGGGTCCTCATGCCCCAGGTTAGAATACATTAAAATGTACTTTTCTGTCCTCTGGAAGCAGCCCGACTTGGAAACAGCGAAGTAAAGAAAGCCAAATTGAGTGAAATCTGTCTCTAGAGGCAGTAAAACGTGCAACACAATGTAAGCTCCTTCGTGCCTCCACTGAGGAGCCTTCCTTACCTAGAAGGACCAGTGACTGCCACCGTAGCCACGAGAGCCTGTACTGGTTGAAGCTCCATCCTGCAAGTCTCAAAACCAAGGTAGCTTTGTTATGCTACATGTGGTCCCACGTCACATTGGTCTAGAAAGCTTGCATTTGCACGTTTGTCTACAAAGTTTGGGAATTTAAGGTACAGGAAAGTGTACATCTGTCATCGCCGCAGTCTTAAATGAGACCTGCCTCGGGGAGCACCTTGCTCGTATCACATTGCGTGCTTGCCCCGTCGGAATTTACAGAGCAGCTTCTGGAAGAAGGAAGGATAATTCTGCATAAACTTCATTCAGATCTCTATTTAATTCTGCATTCCCAGTAAAGTTTTAAACTCACAACAGACAGGAGCAGATAGTAAGCTGAACACTTCATCTAATTCATTAATCCAATGTTTTACATTTTTATTTGAAAAGGAGTGTCAAAGCACACTAAAATTGGATATAAAGAAAACAGAGGGTGAAAACAAAAGCTTAGAGAGACAGATAAGCTACTCCGAGATAGGAAGAAATGCAAATCTCCTGCGAATACATTGGAAAGAAAAACATACTGGAGAATTTAAATGGCTAACTGAACCTAATTTCTTTTGTTATCACTCTCAATAAGCAGAGAGGTTTTTTGTTTTTCTCTCCCTTCATGTATTTATGGAATACTCTTTGTGGCAATTTAAAGATACTTATATGTTCTTCTGAGAAGTGTGAATCATTGGCCTCTTTACAATTACCTGGTTCTTAAGAGAGAAGAAGATTGAATCAGACCTCCACAGAAGGGAGGGACAAATGGAGTTTTCTCCTAAAATGATGCCTTGTTGAATCTTGTTGCAATGAAATTATGATTAAACCATAGCAAAGAGAAGGTATACGCATATAGGGACCACTATTCCACATAAACACAACTATAACTCACTATTTTATTTTGATCACAACTATAATACAAATGTTCTCCTGGATGACAGCTTGGATCCAGTAAGGAGATAATTGGGGATAGGTGCTAATGTCTTGTCAAAGTTATATAGATTCTTTTTGAAAAAGACATCTGGTTTAAGTGCTCAACGCCAGCTGAATCCTTATAACCAAAGGCAATAATTGCTTGCTGCTGATGTGTATCCATGAATAATTGAAGGACTTGCCTTTCTCTATCCTTACTTTGGCTCCCGGGATTGAAGGGACCCAGGCTTTGCATTTATTAAATAGATCTAATCTTGTTTTTATTTAATTTCCATTTTTATTGCATTTCTGTCCTCTGTTCTCATTCATGTTAACATTCTTCCCCCATTGTTACACACAGAGCTGTGTGTGTAACAGCACCAAAACAAAAAGGTGCCTGAAAGCATGTCTTGTATCTAGTGCTTGCATTTCTTTAAAAAACACAACTTGGTGGGTTTTTCAGGGGACTCTATGTCTGAAATATCTATAGAAGACCTCTTCAAACGACAAAAAGGCATTTACAACAAATCATACTAGTCAGTAGGGTTTCCTTTCCTTCTAAAAGAAGAAAGTCCTCATAACAAGCCCTTGTGTTACATTTCACAGTATTTTTTTTTTTTTAAACTGGAATTATGATGATAAGTTAAGCTTCCTTTTGTTTATGCAGACTTAGAATGTGCTACAGGCTAGCAAACTGATGTTTTCCCTATGTTTATTAAATCCAGTGGCCAAAGATGTGTGTTTATTCTTGAGAGGTGTCCTTATCAAAACCTCTGCATGTGAATTTTAAAAGAGCATTTTACCTTATCAGTCGAGCAACACAGTCATTTTTGTATTCAAGATAAAAGAAAGAGCCTGAAGATAATTTTATTTACATACACAACCACAACCCCCCCCAACACACACAGATATATATGCAAAATATAGGAATGTTACTTTTATATCTGTTCGGGCTCAGACAAGGGTTGTTAAGAGGTAGTCTTCATGGCACACGTAGACCAGCTATGAATGCCAACAGTGGAAGGAATTTCACCCTTTTCTAAGCACACAGTACTAAACAAACAGCTACTTATCTGGGGCTTGCTCCTGCTTCTATATAACTCAGAGGCAAAAGTGTCAAGAAGAAGAATATTAGATTCATTATATTCTTTAAAAAAATATGAAAAGTGCTATATAATTCAGCTGTTGACCACTGCTAAATGCAATTTAATAGGCTAAATGAATGCAGCATGCAAAATTTATATATGTCTTTACAGTTCTTTAAGAATATGCGATGCATTATTTAAAGATTACTAATGTTAGACCTTTGCTAGCCATTCAGAATGAAGGATTAAACTATCTGGGACTAAAAAATACCTGAATGTGCCAACATACTACTTCACCCTTTTTGAGCAGTAATTTAGGAAAAGTTTTCCACCTTAATTTTGAAACCTTAGTGTATTTTTGCAAGTACTCAGCATTCCTATAGAAATACAGGGAAGAAAAAGCTCTAAAGTATGAATGGATTAAGATTGAAAAAAACTGATTTCTATCTCCAACTCATCCCCCTCTTTTCATCTTATATATTATCAGTTCCACGTATAAGAAACAGAGGTGCCATTCCTAGTTAAAGAGGGATGAAATAAATATTTGAGATTTTTCCTCTGTTCACATGGAATTTGCAGGTCAAAATAGAAGTTACTTCCCTGGATCTGCATGTTGCAGTAAGCTTCCAGTGGCTACTCAGTTAAATACTCAGTAGAGTGATTTCTAAAGGAGATATTCAAAAGCACCTCTGCTCAAAATCGTGTGTAATGTCACAGCTGGGACATTCACTTTTAGTATCGGACCACTTGATTCAAATCTCTGCTCCTGACCAGGTAGGAAAGGGATGTCAAAATATCAGACAAGTATTGTGGCACGTGGGTAGAGGGGTAACGCTGGCTTCTCTCTCATTTTTGCGGAGGGGTGGAAGCCACTTGTACACCTAACTGGATGCAGGAGAGGAATCCAAGGCAGTACAATAGCACAGGCACAGAAACAGCTGCTGTGGAATAACAGAAAAATTAAGTGTTCATATCCCTGATCAGAGAGATGCATAAAGGCACAAAAAAGAAATAAGCTACCTTGCGTTCACCATATTTATCACAGGAAAAGAGCACGCGCGTGGAAGTTTATCACAAAACCAGCTGCTTTAGTACATCAGAAGCAAGTTACCTCCCAGTAACTCCTTATACCTCAAAGCCCTCCTTACTTTCCTGAGTAGGATTTAAGCCACAGCCTCTCCTTAAGATCTTTAGAGGCTATCTGGGGTATCTCTCTGCTCAATGCAATTGAGTTTTTTATCACGAACACTGCATCCTGCAAGTACAATTTTCGCCTTGCTTTGTACAGGGCAGCCTAGGTCCCTTATACAGAGGTACGCTCACGAAGCGGGACCTTCGTGAGCAGCCGTCAGTGCCTTACCCGCTTCTGAGGCAGCGCGTGGAGACTCTGAAAGTTTAATCTGTCACACAAAAATCAAACGGCCTATTCTCATTCTGCACGCCATGCCTACACAAAGACGTTTGGCCACCTGCTTTTAAAATGCTGAGTGTAAACACATTGCATTAACGAAAGTAGAAAACAATATTTTTGATGGAGCTTGTTTTGATCTGGGCTACTGCCTTGCTTGCAGATCTGGAGCCTATTGATAAGAGCACTCTGTCCTTGGGCTTAAAACTGAAGACATGACATTTTTGTTAATGCTGTTAATCTCATTAGATATCTGCCCAGAAGTTTTTCCACAGCAAAATGAGTCAGAGAGTAGAATGGTTATGGATTTTTTGTTAACTTGCGAGACTTTTTCCCTGGCTTTGGAGCATTCACAGCTACCAAAATGAAACAGCTTATACTCTGCAAACCCCTGTAAACCCAGCATAACTCACGACGTAAGGCAATTCCAACTGATTCAATAACGTGAAGGCTACTTTCAATTTGTTCGAATGGTGCATAGACTGCTTTCTATAGAAGAATAGCTCGACAATTTAGGTTATTTCAATGGACTGTTCACATTCAACTAAGTTGTCACCATCTGTTCCACCTTACAATTATAAATGCAAGCAAACATTGTTCACAGTTTCATTTGGGGTACATTCCTTTTCCTGCAAGTGCAAGCCATACATCTGTTTTCTGGCAGGGAATGTAGACCCAAACTGGGAAAATTTCCCTCTTCTGGTACTACAAATTCTTTGAGAAGACCACAGCAGTTTTTAGATTAAAACGTGGTGTTTGTGATGAGCACCAGAAAAAGTACAAAGTGTATAAATGATGTCTGAGAGCACCAGTCCCCTTTCACATTCTCCCCTATGTTCCCGACTCTCTACTTGTGTACCCGATATACGATAAAGTCCACTACCGAGGAAAACAACTGTAATGCAAAAAGCCTCAAAGGGGATACTGTGATATATTCTATTATAAATTTTCTTAAAAAATGGAAAATTAATAATATCTCACCATGCTGAGAATCAAAATAATTCTCATTCTTTTTCTGGGATTATGGTCATTTAAAGAATTAACTTCAAAGCACCAGTCGAAGTAGATCTCAGCCCTTTTGTACCAAGGAAGCTGTTGTACAGCAGAATCAGCGTCTGTGCAAATTGATACACTTTCTTCTCTAAAGGAGCTCCTCTTTCAGGCCCTTTTAAAAACGCAAAATGAGCTGTCATAAGGAAGCCCAAGAGGATTTTCCTATTTGTATCTTTTTTTCCTTTTCATTGCCAATGTATAGTATTAACCTCTAGCTCGCTCTGCTTGCAAAAGGCAGCCTTGCAAAATGATAGGTATGGGTCACACAGCAGTTACACTTACTGAACTGTCAATATCAACTGTTAATTAGTTGCTAATGGTGCAATTTGCTCCGACAATATTTCAGCAAAAGAAACTCTCCTGTTCCAATATTCCTGACAATCTTATTTTCTTGACATACTAAGGCCAGAGCAATGAAGTCTGTTATTATTTCTGTCTTTATTTCTTCACCCAACAATTTCCTTTGAGACAGTGAGATGATGGGTAGTAGGAGACAAAGTCTCTCATCTGCAGGATTCTGGCTTGAATGCAGACAGGGATGCTAGTAACCAGAAACCTGTTATTTTCCATCACAAGATTTTAGCGTGCTTTGCAGCGCACAGACATTTCTAGTAGAACGTGTTTATCGCAAAACCCCACCATTGCAATTGCTGTCTATCCTAGGCAGCCTACCTATGCTAGGCTACAGAATTCACAGCCTTGTCAGCATTACAGGTTACAGACAAGAAAAGATTGGGAGGCCCCTTTCTCTGTTAGACTTCAGCCTGTTTCTAGAGTGTAATAACTACAGCTGGCTAACAAGTATAATAGGCATCAACAGAACGGTTTTTCCATTTGGTGATAAAAACTAGAGTAGCACTCTGTGCAGAGTTTTCATTGGCTATGACAAAACTTTCACTGGGAAAAAAAAATATTACATTTTAATTCATGTAGCCTTTTCTATATGATCTCTTTAAAATCTTTGCTTGGATACTGGAGAGATAAGACACAATATTGTTTAGACCTGTTTAAAAATGGCAGTAGAGTTGCCAGGTACTCACTTAGGATGGTAAACCAAACCATCTCGCGGTATCCCATGGGACATCTCACGCATCTGGTGAAATTAGACAACCCTGCATAGTCCTACCTACTGATTCCCAGAGCAAACAATCTCCGGGAATAAACTCCATAGCTCTCTCAAGTTTATCAGAGAACATAAGATAACCAAAATTTGTAAGGACACTTCAGTCTCCTGCAGCAGAATACAAAAAAAGGCTTAGACTAATAATGAACATGATCATAGGCTTCTGAAAGAGCTAACAGAATGGATTGATTAATGAATTAGCCAGGTATGTGAATTAGATAAGTACTATTAACCCAAATTTAGACAGGGATAAGTGGAAGGGCCAAGTTTCCATAGCTAAGTTCTTGAGAGTTCGTGTTTCATAGCCAGGACTGGATTTGCAGAGCAACTGGGTACACACAAAGCTACTGAAGACATTTAGGTGCTGCAAGAGGTTGATATTTCTGCATACTCTTCAGCCCAAACATGGACAGTTACATAAAAAGTCTAGACCATTTCTTAAAAATTGAACAACATGCCTTACCCTAAACAAAACAGAAAACATCTCTCCTCCTAAGTTTTCAAACCAGTAAAAACTACATATGCAAAATAAAATGTACAAAGTTTACTATGGGCTCTAAAGTTAAAAGAGGTATGAATTATTTAAGGTGTATTATGGTATCTTGAACATGTGTGTGAATGGATGTGGATGGAAAGGAAGTTATAATCATATTTCTGTGACCATTATAAACACACTACCTGGGTGACAACTGATATTCTCCTACTACAGACAGCACAAAAATTTCTTGGATGATTAAAATTAAACCTTCTTCATTGTTGGATATGCTATCTGACGTCCATCAGGACAGCAGAACTACAGGTGCTCATGGACCCAGTGGAAAGAATTTTGTCTTTTGCTCATGAAACTCCTGAGACCTATTATAAAGAAAGAAGAAGAAGGAAGCCTCTGTAACAAACAACTTCGCCAAAATAGAGGCTCATTCAAATATCTCATTTCAGTCTTAATCAAAAAGTTAACACGACAACCCGCTAGGACTTGGTTCTCATTCCTAACGATGCTTAGAAGCCAAATATAGTCTCATATTGAGTACCATGAGTACCATAATACCATGAAACAACTGTAGCATGAGTTTTAAGTACAGTTGACTTTATACAGGGAATATATTTATGTTATTGGATCCACTAAACAATGAGCTAATACCTGTTACTTAATATCTATCTATCTATCTTACCCACTTTTGATTACTATCTTATGCTCAATTACAGATTCCCTTTAAAGGTTTATTTTTCTTTCCAGCTGAGAAAGAGAATAAGCACGCAATCTAGGTGCATCCTTACGGTCCTGCTATTCTCTGAGGATGTTCCAAACCCAGAGCTAAGCAGAAGTGGGTCATGCAGGAACTGACTGCATTCTTCATCTTAAACAGAGAAGAATCAGGTCTCAGGCAACTGTGACAGCTCCATCTTTTTAGAAGAGATCACGTGCTGAAGACATCCCAATTCTCACAATCATCAAGATATAAAATTTATGCATGAATAGGTGTGTTCGCCACTGTGTCCTAAGCAGTTTCACTCTGCATTTTGTTCGCTCTCCTTCAACCTCTAATTTATAATGGAAATATTTTTCTATACTTCCTACTACAAATTGTTGTATAACTTCAAATCTCTGAGACACCAATTGAATTTTTACTGATGAGGGACTGAAGCAATCTCAGTGACTAGGTCCGCGTAAGAGAGCTAGGCACAGCTTCACCACACCTAACCCTAAGTGCCCTCCTATTGTCCATGCCATAATCTTCCCAATACAAGAGCTAAAATTGGTTTAATCCAGCGAAGCTGGCACTCTCAATTATCTAAACTCTTGGCAGGGAATCCTAAGGAGATGGGCTTAAGTTTCACCTCCTAAGAAGGAAAGGGCTGCAGGAAGGCTTCGATAGCAGGAATTTTAAGAACTTTATCTCAGACTGTGCAAGCGCCTGCTCGTAGAAGCAGAGTCCTGCTTTAAACAAACAATAGGAGGATTTGAAGCTCAGTTTCTCATCCTCCGGGTGGAAGCTATAAACACCAGGTTGTAAGTAAAAAAGAAGGGAAATACAGAGCACGTTTCTTCTTCCTTTCCCCTGTGTTCAATATGAAATCTCACCTGGCTTTCTGTTCTAAGAGTATTCATTTGATCAGTCTTTGCAGGTGTTATGGGGAAGGGAAAATTTCATTTCTGAATCCTGCTGGAGATTAAGGACCATGCTGCTCACTAAAGAAAAGACTTACGTGTTGGCTCGGTGGATGACTACTGAGGTATCCTCGTTAGTGGACAAGTAGGCCTCTGCAGGCTTAACTAGTCACTGGGAAGGCTTTGGAGAATCTATATTTTAGATTTAGCCATTTAAAAAAAAAAAAAAATCAGTCAAGCTTTGCGCATTCTGCAATTACAAGAAAATTCACTAGCGACAATTACAGGAAGTGGTTTCTGTAGTACTACAGTTTCCTTCACGTGTGTACATCAAAAGGAGTCAACAGGGGTTTCTCTAGTAATTGGGATCTGTGTGATGCTGAATGCTGATAAGGTGGTTCCCCATGCACCAACAGAGACTTTCTCGGTATTTCTAGACTGGTCTAAAGTGATTATGTAAAGTGCTTTGGAATCCCGTCTAGTGAGATGCATTTCTGAAATTTATTTGATATATCATAATATGTTTTGATAAATACTATAACGTACCCCAATATTATGGTAACAGATGCTTTAGGAAAGTGAATGTAGGTGGTTGTAGTAGTCTAGATTGCACACATCCGGATGGAAAGAGGTCAAAGAGGTTACTTGCCGGTGGTTTTTCAGCAATTTTATAATGTTGGCTGGTTTCACCCTGGTCCCATGAAGCACATCACCAAAACTTTTCCCCTAACTAGCTCTGCTGATTATCTTTTTGACTATTTTTTGCAACTTGATTCTGGAGGACATCAAGGCATTTTCACATTGTGATCCAAATAGCCCCACTGGCATGCTTGTGTTCAGAAACAAATGAAAAATTTAGGTCTTTCCAGGAGCATAATATGAGTGAATAGATATTTCCATGCCTGAATTAAAGATTTTCAGACACAAAAGGGGAAGTCGGTAGGTGACAAGAAATTAACTTTTTTTTTCCCTTGAAATTTTCTTTCTCAACCCTAAAACCAATGTGAACAGAAATTCAGATTTTTGTTCACGTAGATCTGTGACCGAGGATCGATAACTTTCAAGACAGTTCATAAACACTAACATGCCTTGGGTACTTATATATATTATTATACCCATACGTACGTTAAGAAGAGAAAAGAAGTAAAAAAAGGAAGCTTGAATATTTTTGGTGACATCATTATCATCTGCTACAACTTGTCATAAAGACTTTCATTTATTCGTTTGACCTGTCCAGAGTCTGCACTTTCCAAATTTCAATAGCTCATTTTTAGTTAAGAATTCCATGTCTTGCTCTGGTTGCTGGCAACTTTGCAGTTTTTCAGATTTCAAATCACTTGTCTCCTCCTTCACCTTTAATTTACAGACCTGATTACTTTTTAAAGTACTGGAATTAAAGTATATTTTCAACAGTTTGACTTATCTTGACTAACACCATTTTAAAGAGCGTTCTCCTGTAGTATATGTTACCAGGTAGTATTTTAATTTTTATCCTGTATTTTGTACTCCAAATATCATTCTGTACAGTCCCTGAACTGTAACTCTAAAGTGATCTGCATTTTTAAATCAAAATCCAACCCAATTCACTTGAGGAAAAAGGTAAATTTTTAGCATGAAGATTAGTTATGTACTACCTACAACTCCATTATGGGCAAGTCAAAAAAGACCTAAATTTTAAAGGGGAAAATGACTTTTTTTTTTTTACCCCCACATGAAAGGCCTGAGCATATATATTTGTGTGGTGAGACTTAGGGTCACCTGAAGCTCAGAGCTTAATGAATTGCCGTTAGTCAAGGAAAAATCCCAGCTACTACCAAAACCCACCCCAGACTTTAAGGGTCAGTCTCTCCTCAATCTTCATGTGAACATTCTTTATGTCACTTCCTTGTGCAATGGTCAGCCCTTAAACTGACTTTTCTCTTGATTTATTCATTTACCAAATGACCCTTTGTTGAAGAGAAACCAGTACATAACTGGTGGGTCTGACCATGCCACCTTCAGTTAGAAGTCATTTTATCTCTATGTACACACAGGATTCAGATACATCTGTGAGAGGCAATAAAATTAGACATATGAATTTATGAAGTTAGATTTTAAAAAATGCATGCATAGCATCAATGAACAGTAATTGCAATATGTAACTACACGCACAAACACAATTAGACACAGAGACTTGAATGTATGAATATTCTACTTGCTTATTCAGGAAGGGTTGGTCTAAATGAACATCAAATAATAGCGTATTTGTTTTGCAAGTGCAATTATATTATGAGTTTTCCCTCTCTGACTCATAAATAACCAGGCTTTGTTCAATGTTACAAGTCAAACTGCATTCATATATATGCTCTTGGTCTAACACTGAACATATGATTAACAGATGCACTTTAAAACACTGATTTATGAACCTGCAACCTTTGCTTTTATATTTTTATCCCTTTGTTTGCTCTAATTGTTATGTGAGAAAATGTGACACCCCATATACTAGAGGACACATTAATTGCGTTCTGGTTTTGGCATACAAAAAAGCAGGTCTTTCTGTATAGCCCCGGGGGATAACACGCTCTGTTCTGCATAGTAGAGCAAATATGCACCATTTTCTTGAGTCCAAAAGTCCTCTGCACCTACAGAAGCGAGGTCAAGGGCTCAGGTTTTGCAGTGCTCTATGTCAGTGCGTGCAATGTGCATATCAGGCTTTATTATCGCAACTAGGGGGAAAAGAGAAGTCCAATTGGTTTTAATCTTCTTTATTTCCACTGTGTTCCTGATTTCAAAGCCACTGACTGTAAAGCATTACATTAAATCCAACTGAGCTAGTATCATAACCCCATCATTACAGGCATGTTGCCACCATGTAGAAAATATCAACACTTACATACTGAATTCAGTTAATGAGAAGAAGGAAGAAAAATTCTGCTTGGTTTTACAAGATAGTTAGAAATCAAATTAGCTGCATGGGTACAACTGTATTTTGCAAAGGAAATATGTTGCCCACGTGAATATTAAATCAGATTAGGAACAGTTTAAAAGTACATTCCCAGAAACAGTAACTCCAACAAAGCATCTGTACCTTATTCTTCTTATATGTATAATGCAATGAATTTGAGAAAACCTGTCCATCCCACACCATGATAATCTCAGAAAGGTCAAGACTCTTATTCAGACGGGATTCAGGCCCAATGTAAATCCAGTTTGGGGGCGTAGGATGATTTTAAATGAAAAACTGGCTGAACTCAGCTCTCTTGTCATTGCTGTAAAACCAGCACTTTTCTGCCTTCAGTCACTAGCTTAAATTGGAAGCCTGGGAAGAATAGAGAAGTCTAAAAAGGGGGCCAGATACAATGGCGAATCTAGTTTAACAAACCGAGAATGTCACAAAGGCAACAGCTTCCCTCTGCTCCCTCCCATCTCCCAAAATGTTAAAAAAAGAGAATGGCCGGATGAACTTTAGCAGTTCACTGACCTTGAAAAGCTGTGTCCTAGATGTCACCCAGAAAAAAAGGCAATTTTGCTGAATTTTTTTGAAGATAACCTAGTATGCTGGGCAAGGCTCAAGCATCCTACAGACCTGCTGGCTTCAGTTTCCATTGTGGGCTTTTTTTATTAGGAATGAATCGTTCTTGTACATTTCTTCAATCTTTTAGTAGTGATGGGCTTGAGCTATGAAGTCAGAATTGTGAATAAGACCTAAAACTCATCTCATATTCATTTAAAATAGGAGTATAACTAATGCATTCAGAGTTACCAAATAGATGAGAAATTACCGAAAGAAAAATCAGAACCAAGGGCTTCCTGGGTTTATCTTGACAGATTAAATATATGCAGACAGCAACCTTGAGCCACTGTGCTTCCCAATTCTACCTTGTTATTTTCTTGGTCCAGGCCTTTTTAAAGACAAATACAAAACAATTTTATTTCTCTTTGAAAACACCGAGTCCACTTAAAACCATGTCGCCAAATCATGCCAGTAGAGGAAATCGCACCGCTTTTCTCATGAATACCTTTTAATCTACATTGTCACAAAACAGCTAGCAGAACTTGCTTTGAAACCATATTTTCCCCTCCCTCCACTTGCCTTCAGAATTACTCACAGTACCTTTTGGGGAAGCGATAACATGACATTTTGCATTTCAATGTGAAAGGTACAAGGAACACCCATATGAAAACATTAGGCAGTTGGCTTTACTCCTTCAGAGTGATGGAAACGATCATTTCTTCTATACAACAACTTGACGGGACCGAATTGTGTGGTGAAGCAACATACTGTGAAATGCAAACACCGTTCTGCGTAGTTCTTTGAAGGAGAGGAGAACCTCCGTGTCTTTGTCCCTGCTGCAACGACGAGCCCTATAAGCGTCATCGCTGCACAGAGAGCATATTGTCAGATTCAGCTCCGCAGGAAAACACAGAGTGTACGTAAGGAACTTAGAGATCTGTTTTAGAAAACCCAGGGGAATAGTCGCACATTTACTGCAGTTCACAGACATGTTTAAGTTGTACAGTGCTACAATTAATTGCCATCTTAGAGTCTGCTGCACTGCTGTCGAAAGAATTTGGGTTGGAAATACAGCCCACATGCCTGCCTTGCTCTGCCAAAGATCAGTCAGAATAATGAGAGTGGAAAATGAAAACTCAGAACAGACCCCTTAATGTGCTGACTATACTCTTCCCAGATCGGTTTTCACTGAGCTCTTGTTCTTACCTTCTGTGACTGTTTGAAGGGAAAAGCAAAGAAAAAAAAAAAAAATAAAGCACCTTTCCAATTAGATTCAAACATTTAGATTGCCCTAACACACTGCATGTGAGAACTGATATTTAAAAAATTGATTAGGGAGATCTGACAGGTTCAATCAAAGGTGATATAGCCTAGTAGAGAATGAAGTCTAACTCTGAAACAGCACAAGATTGAGATGTATCGGAAAAGCAACCAAAGGAGCAAATGCTCCATGGGAGGCTACTATGGCAACGAGCTCTTCTGGGTTTTTGAGCCCCGCAGCACTCGTGTCCCTCGGGAGCACCCAGCGTGCTGGATGCAACAATTATATCTGATCTGGAAATTAGCAGGAGCAGCATATGCGATTTCTAGCCCGGCATTTCAGCCTGCACAGTGCTGAGGTAGGATACGGTAAAAGACTGAAAAATGGCAGCAGAGCAGAGGCTCTCTAGAACCTGTTGTCACTCGAGGTTTTGCTTGAAACCCACTGATTTTAATTGCAGCTTTTCATTGCTATTTGTTAACTTTAGAACTACACAGTAATAGTGTTGGAGCTGGGGAGGACCCTGGTAACGAGATTCATTTTATCTTAGATGTCCCCACTTGTAGCCATGTGCATTTTTGCTAGTCAAGTAAACTCACATGAGAGTGGAGAGAAATGAGCATTTCTGGAGCACAACTCATCTCCTTGTATTTATTCACTCCAAGAAGAAATGCATCATGCTGCATAAGTGGCTTTTTCTTTCCTCTGACTAGAAAAGAAATTTAGACAATTAGTTCAGATGTTGATAGTAATAGATGTATCAGCATTACATTATATAAGTCCTAACCCAAGCACTTTATTTTCACACCTTTTCACCTGTAGGTCACTTTCTCCCTACTTCCCCAGATTACTCTAGGTGGGGTTTTTTCCTGCTAAGCATTCACGTACTCTACAGAAATGCGCTACTTGGTTGCCTCATCCCACATAATTTTCCAGCCCTGTTGCTTCTAGCCTCTGTTTTCACATTCACTTGCGCTCTCATCTCTCTCCCAGTGTTATTCTGTCTGCTACCTTCTCTGCAACAGTTTATTCCGAAGCATTTTGATTGTGGAAAAAAATAGAGGGTTTATGTCAAACAGCAAAGCTCAAAAGACATTTAAGGATTTTATATCATCCAGAAATATCCTGCACTGTGGTCATTGCTGTGCTTCCTTTACGTTTCATAGAACAGAATGAAGCTGCATTGGTTAGTGTCTTTGATTGTAGATAAAGATAACAACTGATGCATAAGATTAATGTATATTCATGAGTAGAATTATAGCTGTGCATGAAAGCACTACATTAGTGCTTGGTAATCAACATCTACTTTACTTTTTTTTATTTTAAAGTTAGCACAGTCACTAATCAAAGATAATTACACCACTGCCATTTGAAATGTTTATCAGGAGTTCTGTAGGAGGAAGAACAAGAAGTACAATTTTTTCTCTACAGTGACATGCAGCACTAACTAAAGCTGGGCCAACAACACTGAGATTTGGCTTCACAAAGCTTATTTGTCGAGTTTTGGCATGGAAATAATAATTGTAAATAAGTGATATTTTGTATCTGAATATAGCCTTCTACCTAAGAATCACAAGGTGATAAAAAATATTAATAAACTATCACTATCTGCAATACGAAGTACAGAAGCACTGAACCCCCTCTTACTGGCAAAACTGAGGCACAGAATAGAGTAGGTTTCCAAAGAAGTACAATACATCAGTGGCAAAATCAAGGACAGCGTTCAGATCCCCTTGTTCTCACCCAGATTTAGCCAACCTTCTGAAAATGACAATGAAAAGGAAGAAAAAAAAGTTTTCTGACTATCATAAAAGTATTGCAAAATAACTTAATTACTTACTCCTAGAGTCAGGTACAAAAGTTTACTGGTTTCTGGGGTCACAAGAAGGTACACAAAGTTGGTTGTTCTACTGGTTCTTTGCTGCGTCTCATTTTAAAATCCCATTTTCCCAGAAATCCCAGAAATGTGTTCATTCTAATTGGAAAAGAAATTGCACTTGAAGACTAATTTTCAGGCATGCTGAGCACCACCTGACTATCACTCATGGAGTGAGGATCACCGGTAGACAAGAGTAATAAAACCTCAGAATTGTCCGGTGTTAACCATCATCTCTCATCTTCATATTGAAGGCAACTGTTGCTTGCTAAGCGGTTTTACAGACTCCTAAGTTCATGTCAGGTGTCGTGAGATAATATTGGAGTACCACTCTGACTACAGGACTGCCAGAATCATAACAACTACATTGTACAGGCCAGTGATGGCAACTTTGTATCATTTTGCTCTTTCAAAGGTTTTTATGTATTGTAAAGGTGGATATACGTTTGCTCGTGTATGTAAATTATTTAATTTGGCTTACAAAACGATCCAAAACCTTGTTGTAATTTTTTTTTTTTTTTTTAGCTTTTAAACTGAGAGTGCAATAATTTTCCACTTGTGTGTGTAGAGAATCCTGGAATGGGAACGTGTAATCATAATAGGTGAAAATGGTAAACTTTTAATACTGCCTGTTATACCTGGAAGTTTTAAACTTCCACAAGCATTAAGATGGGATATACTGTTTTTGAAGAGCTCCCATCCCATCCGTTAACACCGAAACAGCTTTGTCGCACTAAAACCACCAGACCAGGAGCTATTCACGAGAGGTGTACAGTACTGAGGAACGTCATTATGGCTTTATTGGCACAGCCCCGAAGCTTGCATCACCTGGGCCCCTGCAAAATTCTGCTTTAAGTCCTGGCAGAGCTGCCTCCGTCCTTTAGCCTTCTGGAGCAGTAAAATAAGTTCCATGCAATTTACTCGGGAAGGATCGTTCAGGAAGGATCCTAAAACCAAGATGCTATCAACAATCTGTGAACGGTAATGATCTTCTGGTACTTTTCAGATCAGTCCTGCTTGAACATCTAGCAATAAAATTCATTTGTGAGAACTGTGCTCCAGCTCCAGTGCCTGACTTCACTTCCCATTCCGTGATTCTTCTTTTACTAGCAATTCAAACTCCAATAAAATCCCAATGAAAGCCACAGCATGAAGTTTCTTCTAAACCGTAATGTGCAGCTTAGGTTTCCTTTCAGATTTCTCACTTGCAGACCTCAGTTCTTTTTGTTTTGATCACTAACAAAGAAGCGCGGGGTTAATACGTTGCCTCGGAAAGCAGCGGCTACGTCTCGTAAAAGCTCAAGGTCTGTTCACGGGCACAACGTGCTCCGTGCTCTGCCCGACGGCCATCCAGATGGGTGCCTGGGGAACAGCCTGCGTCCTACCTGCTCTGATGGCGGAGGCAAGCGCCTGCCTCGGCTGCCAGGGCCACGGACCCCGCTCTGCCGTTACGTTACCAGAGACGCTCGGCTTTGGAGGGTCCCTGGCTCTCCAGACAGCCGTTTGGACTTAAGAGCAGCCCTCACAAACCAAGGTTAAGCAGCTTTCTGAGTCAACGTTTTGAAGCAAATTTTCAATATGTGCTAACACGGAGGATTGACAGAGGAGTCCGCCGTCCTATTGCAGCACGGACTGAGAGGCATCTGTGTGTCAACCAGTTGCCATATGGTAGCAATGGAGCTAGGCCAGATTCTTCTGCCAATGCCAGCAGAGATCTCTGCAACAGAAAGACTCTAGCAGAAGGCAATGTAGCATTGCAGCAATTACAAAGTCCTGCACACCCGAGGCCTGCATAGGACCCGTGTTGGCTCAAAAGTGGCTAACGCTTACTGGAAAATGAACACAGATGATGCATCAAACGGTCGGGAAACCAGTGAAGGGTTACAAGGGAGATAGCACAATCCCTCTTCTCTGTGCCTCACTGCACTGTTTTTTAGGATCAGTATCTTCTCGATCGCATTTATGAGAACAGTTGGACATCTCAGACAGCCAGGGATACAACTGTATTGTTTCCCAAAGAATGTGCAATTAAAACATAATCAGGAATCGCTGTCTGAAACAGAATAATCCTTAAAAATGTTTAATATGAAGCTCAAATTCATACAGCCCTGGCATTAAGGTCTGCAAGACTGCGACTGCTTGAAGAATTAGTAACAGAGAAAGTTTGTTTGAACAGCAGGTTGATACCAACAATTCTCCAGCCATCAGCTTCTTTGGGTCTTATTTAGGGCCTCAGCTTTGTTAGTCTATAGCTACTGAGGTGGTGATGAGCACTGCAAAAAGATATGAGAAACAGCCCTGAACTCGACTGCGAAGTAATAAACACATCAACATGCCACTTATAAGCAGAAATTACTGCAATCTCAGTGCTTGAAAATTAATGATGGGGGGAGGTGACACATGCACAGCATTCACTGAAAGCAGCGTAGGCTTTTTATTGGCAGTATCCACCCATTTATGCTGGAAGTTCATATCCCTCATATGCATGAGAATTAGGGTCCATTAACTGGGAGGGGGACAGAAGAAGAAGAATTTTCATGAATTGTGACTGCACACCGGGGGGGGGGGGGGGGGGGGGGGGGGAATACACCATTTTTTTTTTTTCCAAGAACAAAACCTCCCATTTCCATGAAAATGGGCTTAATTTTTTTGCTTTGTTTTAAAATCTGTGTGTTCAGAATCACACTATTCAGGATTTAATAGTACAGCTGCTCTGTGAATCTTCATGTCTCAAAAACCACTAATGGAGCTGCCCGTAAAAACTGGAGTGGCAACCCACAGATGGGAACGTGCTGTTGGTAGACTCTGAGCAGGCTGGTTAACTTCGTGGAGAGCCCCGAGATGGTGGCAGACCACGGATAACTGTATTCTTTGGTGCTGGTTAACCTCAGAGTGACGTATAAAGCTACAGGAGATGCTGTGCGGCATCCTGTTGGGAAGGGGAAGAAGGAGAATGGCATGTAGCATCTCAGGAATATCAGGCTGAGAAACAGCAGTTCTTGATTTCTGGGTAAACTGTAACTTGATTAAGTCAATGCCCCAGCTTCTCCAGTTTCATACCGGGAGTAGGAAAAATAATTACTTTAAGTGATTAATTACACATTTAATTGTGTTAATTAATGCTGCATTATACACTGAAAATATGCTCCAAAGATTGACACTTCAAGACAAGAATCTAACTGGCTCATGGTAAGTACGCTGCTCAGTTTCAGTTTGCAGACTTCTACGTGGATCCTAAGTAATTAGTCACAGCAGCACAGCTTGTGTGTCTTCTCTGTCTCTCTAGCTGGGCAGGAGAGAAGTGAACTTGATGGGCTGGAGGAAGTTCTGATCAATCACGTAAATTTTCTCACATCACTTGCATATATGGTTAGGCCTCAGTTAAAAATAAGGTATCTGAGTCTAATCAGTGTTGAATTTGTTTTAAGAAACATCCTGGAAGCGCGGGATCACGTGCGTACAGCTAAAAGCGGTTGTGAGCCAGGGAACAAAATGCAGAACGAATCCAATTTGCTTATAAACTGAAAGGCTTTTTGCCAGATCTAATATGCCATTTATGATGATATAGTGATACAAGTCTCATATAATAATTACTGCTAATTTTATGCACCTCCTGGAGTAATTTAGGGTGCACCGTTATCAAACATTTCCAAAGTTTCCATACTCTCACAGAAACTACGCTCACTGATAAATTTCTGGTTAGCTTAGTATGCATTTCAAAGTGCAGTGAGCTGTTTCCATTTAGCCATTTTAATTATGCAAGGCCATAAGCTGCTTTATGAATTACATTATAAAAAGCATTTTCATCCTTATATTGCAATTACGCAGTGAATGTGAAACCAAATGAGAATGCTGGGGTTTGAGGTCAGATTAGCAGAAATACATACATCTTTACGAGAGAGACCATCACCAGGGCCAAAAGCTGCAAGCAGGTGCAACTCCTTGGAGTTGATTTAACGCCAGCAGTAAATTCAGCCACTGTTTGAAAAGGTATTTGCTTGCCTTGTATCTGATAGACAAAGGTTTGTGGCTGCCCGTATGGCTCGCTTCCTTACTCCCACCACCAAGAATCCTTCATTCACCGTCCCTTTCATGCGTAGACTAAACAAAATCATGCCCTAGTTCTCTCCTGAACTAAAAAGTTTGCTGCCTTTTGTGTGACATCTTCTGATCAACTGAGGTGAGGAGAGAGCAGAGGCGAGGAGTGAGCAGAATTACCAAAGCGATGTTCTCGGCACCGAAAGAAGGGGGGCTCTCGTGCTAGTTGTCAGAGAAGCGGTGCAGAGAGGACAACGGCATCATTCTGAATGCAAAACAGCAGTAATGACAAGATCTATTAAAGCTCCTCTTGGGACAGGAGAATCTTACACAGAGAATCTGTAACAGTCTCCCACAAGTGGGGCGTGACATCTTTGCTACTCTGAATAAAATGCTTAATTTTTTTTATTGTAAAAGTCTTACATTTTCTGAGGATAATTCTCCACACCTGTCATCCTAGCTTCTGGCAGCAAAGATTCTCAGAATAATACATTAGAACACATTAAAGGAAGGAAATAATATTAAGAAAATGCCCAGCAATAGCAGTGTCTGAAAACTGCAATGAAAAAGAAAGTCAGGGAGAAACAGAAATGTACAACAGCACATTTTGATTCTCATGCCAAGTACCTGGAGTTAGGTTGTATCCACCTGTGCCTAAAAATTCATAACTTGACAGTTATTTTAAGACTTGCAAAGATTCAAGTTAAGCAAAACCAGAGGATGAATTCCTAAATTTTAATGGCAAAAGCGAGGCAGAAGACACCCGCCCACCCCCAGCCCCCATCATACCAGTATATCCTTCAGAAGAGAGCTGTTTGGCCAAGATGGGAAGAGGAGATGGGAGAGGAAGAACAAAAAAAGGGTTTTTTTTGAGGGCCATTACCCTTCTTTCAGCAACTAAGACTCTCTCTAATCCTTCTTCTATATACATTAATCTCTTAAAGATATTTTAAGGAAGCAGCTTGTGTAGATGCTGGAAATGAACAGGCGTGTTGGCCCTATTGCAGAACAGGACTAAGACCAACTGATACAAAGGAACATAGCCCATGGTGTTTCTGGGACTTCGCAGTTACAGAGATGGGCAGGATCAAGCGTAAGGATTTCTTTCCATTCTTCTTTCTTAGTTTACTTTGTGGAAGCACAAAATAATAAACTTCTTATATGGAAGGACAAAAGAAAAATGAAGACAATTCCTTATTCCAACACACCAACTTTCCTCCTTAAGCAGGTGCTATGTTAATCGATTCCCTTGGCTTTGACCTTTCTGCAGGAAATAGTCTTATTTTGCTACAACATTTATCACCAGGCCAAAATGTCAGCACTGTAGATAGTGTTTTTGAACAGCACTGGTTACAACGGCTTGCATGTAATTCTGGAAATGGAGCTTCTGACATGCTGGTAGATATGGTATCTCCTCCAGAAGAGGCACAAACAAAATGGAATATCACAATCACTTTTCCCCAGTATAAAGACTCACAACTTGATTAGAAAAAAGGTCAGAGAAGATTGTTATTGCTAAATATATTATGTCTATGAAGGCAATAAAGGTGGCAGCAAAAGAGCCTAAATAGGTTTCCTTTACCAGTACCGTGGCTCTGACAGTTTCCCTGCCTTTTGTTTTTTCTTACACTGTGTACTGATTTGTTCAATAATCTGAATGGCTGCATTCATCTGAACCATGGTGCATTATTAAGACTGCCTTTTTCCTTTCTTGAGTCCCCCTCAATAATGCTGCTTTTCAATTCATTTTTGGAAGTCAATACCACAATGAATCAATATACTGGGTCTTCTGACTATAACAACAAAGACCTCATGAACCAAGAGAGGCATTTACCCATGCACGTTAGCAGTCGTCTTGCATACCACTTAACGAGGCACAAATACTATGACTGACAAAACACTTACCTGTTCCAATTTAGCTGTAAAAAGACTATGCTTTCTATATATACGGCTAGGTGTGTTTTGTGGGATTGTTATCATCAGTAGCCTTACCAGTATACTGGTGGTGTGTGGTGTTTCACTTAAAAGTCAACAGGAAAGAACATGAAGCAAAAAACGCTGCAAAGATTTTCGAGTACGTAACAGTGATTTGTCTTACTGGAAATACACAAGGAAAGAGGTACAGAAGCTGGGGACGGTGAGGGAGATATCAGCCGGACTGTTGCTTTCCTCATGTGAATTAATGACAGTGGTTATGATTGTTCTTAAAAGATTTTACATTAATTTGGTGGATTAGTGTAAATTTATAATCTTTTAATGGATTACCATTTCTTGAAGCAAGTGCAATACTGGAGTTCTCTTCTACTAACTTGACACTAGTTTGACTAAAGTGACTCTCGCTAGAGTCAGATATGTCAGGCTTAACAGTTTTCAGTTGGTTCCTCATATTTGAAGTTAGGCCAAACCCAATGGTTTACAGACTCACTGCCAGGCTCTATCCGCCGTCATTTCTTTTCAACATTAAGTATAATGATGACTATGATAAAAGATATTAGATATAGGTCCTATAAACTTAAGTCCTACAAGACTAAGCCTATTTTTAAGTCCCCTGAATCTTGCCTCTTCCCTGGGTAGAGCATTCATTCTTCAATGTACAGAGTCCTCTAAAGATTAAAATCTACTTCCAGGCTATCAGATGCCCAGTGACTAAGGAAAAAAAGGAATAAAAATAGTTAAAGTCTGTATCGCAGTTTGTCACTTCCTCACTCACAGAGTATCAATATAGAAATTAAAGTTATTTAAACACCTTTGCCTGTGTAAGGATAATCTTTGTTTCTCTATTGTCTACAGGTTACACTCTCAGTAAGAACATGTTTTAATCAATAAGGCCTCAGAGTTACCAGGTAGGATGATAATAAGATTCTGCAGCATCTGCTTTTCTCAAGGTCCATGAGCGTATTAAAGAAAGCCTCTCTGTACACCCACAGACCGTCTTCGCTCCTCGTCCCCACACCCTTTGGTGCTGCTGTGACGTTATTAGGATGCCAACAAAATCTTTTGGCTAGCAAGGTGTTCAAAGCAGGGCTGGAGCTTCTTTGCAGATCATGCATGCTAATGGGTCTTAGTAAATTGATATGTTATTATTGCTTAATTTTGGTAAACATTCTTATCGGAAAGTAGTCTCTCAATTGCAGCCCATCTAAAATAAGCTCATTTATGCTAATGTCTTTCTCCTTGACACTCAGTAAATTCTTCCTAATGCATTAATTATGACTCCAGATAGACCAATGATTATTTCATATATGCTAATTAGGAATCATTTTATTCAGTCTGCCACACACATCAGTAAACAAGTGGAATGAATTCCCCACAGAGAGGATAAAAAGACAATGATTTTCCTTCCAATGTAGCTTAGAGAATTTACCCCACAATCAAAATGTAATTAGAGAAGAAATGAGGAGCTAGAAAATACACTTACAGGTGTGAGAGACACCAAGAACATGTTCTTTCTCGATGACAGAATAGAGCGGATTCTTAACTAATTCATCCTCAGCTAAAAACTCATTCTTAGCTAATGAGTTTTTACTATATATGATTAAGCAGCGCAATCTCCTTCCACAAAGTAAATAAAAATTACAATCAAATTAGTTCCATTTGTAGTAGAACAAATTGATACGAAAAAAGTATAATTTCAGCCCTGTGTTTGAAAAAATACAAGGTTGAAGAAGATCATGTGACACATTACTCTCATTTCTACTCACTGAATGTCAAGGTTAAAACATAGTAGAGAAAATTTTTGCTTCTAATGCTAATGATCCTTAGCACTACTAAAGCCCACAATTCTGAAACGGGATCATGTACACCTCTTGTTCTTGACTTCTGTATAACTACTAAAGATATTTCCATAAAAACACAATTTCAGGCTTGTAACCAACCAAAAAGAAACATAAAATGAATGTTAAAAAATAACATCACAGGGATATATATTGTTAAGCACAAATTCTTAGATCCTCATGACATAAATGATGTCATAAATGACACAAATGTAGCATGAAAGCTGGCAATATTTATGTGCAGGTCAGGTCCTTATCTATACATCTAGGTTTGTACTTGGAGAAAAACTTATTGTTTGTGGATAAGACAATTTGTACTTTATTTTTCTCTTCATGTCTTAAACCAAGTTAACTCGTTTTAAGAGTTTACACATTCAGGGCCTAGACTCCTGCTGGGTACTTTCTGAAAACATGAATAAATAGTATAGAAGACTCTGCAGTCTGAATTCAACTATCAATTTTGATGCATGAGCCAATCTACAAACTAACTTGGTCTTCCAAAATCAGATATTTCTGTGTTTGAAGGTTGACTGGCTAAAATGGATGAGTTGATCCAATAGTAACTCGTACAATTACAAAAACAGCATAAAATCATTATTGAATGAACGGGCCAAGTATGGTTCAGAATCAGAGAATTACTCTGAATGCGTACACTGTTAGGGATATGCCATTTTTGTATAAGCTATCATTTGATCATAAGTATAGGCCTATTTAAAAAAAAAAAAAAAAAGAAAAGAAAAAAAAAAAAAGGAGATGAGCAATTGCCTGCAAGAAGTTTGTGCCTAATACTATCGTGAAGCCTATCACCATAAAAGCGGGATGAAAGGCTGCAGGCATACCTTTGTGCCTGCACTGTCCTAGAAGAGACACATACTGTTGCCTGCATGGAAATAAAGAGTGAATTTTTACCTGAATTATACTAGAGTTCAGGAGTACTGGGATGAAATCTGAGCAAATTTCTGGAAACCAAAAAAGTTAATTTCATCCTAAAAAGATCCCAAGGAGTATCAATCTTATAACTAACTAGTGTTGTCAGAAGCACTTTTGTGTGTTACTTCGGCTGAAGAAAATGAAACTACCTTTCTTTAGGCAGGTGAATATAAACTTACAGTGCCTGCAAATGAAAGTAGTTCATGTTCTTAAGAATATGTTGGTTCTGGTTCTCATGCTTCACAGCAGTGACCAGTCTACAAAAGCTTTCAAATTCATCTTGCATATAAACTGTAGTGTATAATTTGTTTCTTTTTTATTTTTTTTTTTATTTTTATTTTTTTAAATTTAACTTTGGGAATTTGAAGAACACTTTTGATCAACTGGGACACAGATAATACAATAATGAAGATATGCCATTAAAAGCAAAACTCCTTGTGTGAAATTATCCCTCTACATTTACACTACCTCTTCATATCTTTTTTCAAGCGAGGCAACTCCTTACCCTAAGGGTCAGCAGGTATACAGAGTTATTCCTAATGGAGCTAAAAAAAAAAGTCTGAACTCTGCTTAATGACACTCTGAAACATTAAGGGGAAAATAGTCTAGAATTATGAAAATTAACATCAGTCAGCTTAGACAGAAAATCCTTAACTGTCCAGTTAGATTACTCAGCCATTCAAACTCCTTGGAGATAAGGGCTGCTTACAGGCTGTATGAACTACACTACAGTCCTAATGAATGCGGAATAGATAAGTTTGGAAAGCAAGTACCTTGGAAAAAAAAAATACTAGAAAATGTAAATTTTAATTTAATTCATGTACTTTTGTGTTTGGGGGCTGGTATTTGGTTGAGTGGTTGGTAGAGTTTATGAAAAAGGTAATGAAAGATCAGATGGATATTGTTCAAGAACATTAGCCATAATAAACACGCTGTAAGCTATTAGCAGTTTTAAATATATAAATATATAGCTGCTAATAGGATATGTGTTTATGACAACATAGCAAGATTATTTTGCCACTAATGATTTTTTTAAAGAGAAGAAAATGAAATCCCAAGTTATCTGCATGCTGCACTATTTAAAAGGGAGACCATTCCCTTAAACAAAGTTATGAAGAGCCAAGTTAAACTAACTTACATACAACATATTGAAAACCGATTAAACAATAACAACAGTCCCTTGTTGGTAGTCTAGCAGTAGCATGCTTCACTTGTCTTTCAATACACTATCTTAATATTCAGATATATCTCACAAATCATCAAATGAAGCCATGTGGAAATCAAAATTCCTACGGAATTTTAGTATACAGAAGTAGGGGAAATTTCAGTGAACTAATTTTTTTTGTCCTTCATGGAAATCAAAAGCTACAGGAAACCTTCATAATTCTATTTACATTTTCAACAACCATCTTCTCACTAGCAAGCGGTTTCCCTGGTTTTGTCAATTTTCTAAATTTTTATTTATTTCTGAAACAAAGAAATTAAAGCAAATAACTGAAGGTAGGTAGTCACCTTATTAACACCTATTTAGTGCTCCACATATGAGTTACTGACTTCAAGGAAGGTAGGACAGTCCCAGTAGACTTCTTCATAATACTGTATGGACGTAGCGTAGAAGACAGGGATACTTTGCTACTAACTCCACTATCCTCTGCAGCATCGCACACCTTTGGGGGTTTCGTTATTCACGTGAGTGTGGGTTCTGTGTTTCTAGCACACCGTGATTAAATCAGCACAACGCCAGATAAGGTGGGCTGGAGAAAGGTGGGTCTCCTCAGTTAGGCAAGGAATACAGAGAGATAGCTTATTAATAAAACCAATTAACGAAAGCCTTTTGAGTGCAAGTCCTCTGAAAAGTCAATGTGAATGCAGGTTCCAGCCTCAGATGGCATTTCTAAAACATTGACAGAACAGTGTCATCTCAATATCTCATAGCTCACTACTACACGTATAGGACTAAATTTGCTATCAAAGTTTTTCTGTTTGCAACTGGTATTGAGCACCTTCCTACTTTTGATATGTTTCATATGAATACAAACAAAGAAGAAATTGATTTCTTGGTCAAAATTTGCATTTATATTCTGACATTCAACTTAGTTTCTTTCATTTATTTATGGAAATTCTCGTTCACCACTGCTAGCGTTTTCAAGAAAAGGATATCATTGTGCTCTTTATAATATTACACAGGGATAGGATCTGGGAAGCATCATCTGAAAATGCTTTGCTACATTTCAAGTTGTGTTTGTTTAAAAGCACAGAATTTATTTTCAAGCCACTTAGGATTTGCATACTTGCTTGGGGGAGTGGGAAAGCAGTGCTGAGGGAAGAAGAGGATGCAGTAAAAGCCAAGCACTTAATTTTCAAATCTGGGAATAATATTCTTTTCCATTGGAGACAAAACCTACTCTGTGGACGAGACTGACATCAATTATGTGAGAATTTTTAGAGCATTCAATGTAATGGATGATAGGTTTAATTACTTAAATACATAATTGCCTCACAACTAATCCCGATCATGATTGTGGTTTGGGTTTTTTGTTATAGAGGTTTTTTGTTGTTGTTTTGGGGGTTTGTTTTTTTGTGGGTTTTTTTTTTTTTTTTTTTTTTTAATCAGTACCAGACACTTACAAAATGAACATTCAAGTATAATTGTTTATTTAAAAAAAACCAACTAGGGTCTATTGGTAATTGCATTGTGTGCTGTTTATTGAGAATTTTAAATTACAAAAGAGCTTAAAAGACATGGATTTAACAGGGATTTGGCATGCTGAGAGTATTATAACTTACCAAGTTTATGGCATTAACTAAATCTGCTACTTACAGCAGTGCCCAGCTAAAAAATGTCAAAACAATCATAAGGCCACATGAAATTTAAACTGAAAAGAGAAGAATCTCTCTTTTGTGGATTCTAGCTGTGACAGAGAATCCTTGGTATTCTCCCTCCTTTTTACCTTAAGTCAACATTGCCAAAGTTGGTGCTTCTGCATGACATTTCAGTTGTTATGAAATCCTAAATCATGACACTGTGACCTCAAAAAAGATCTTGCAGTTGATTCACAAAATGTCTGAGTACTTGAAATGCAAGCACAAAAGACAGTGGAAGTAACAATGGAAAACTTCATGCCAAACTCTACACATTTCATTCAATTCCACGTATTCAGTACAGAGAATATTTGGCATTGGGCCCAGTATGTGTTTCTCATGGTGCAGATAACACAGTTATCCTGCACCTAGAGGATTGCTTGAGTTATTAATAATACATTCACCCAGTTACTCTGGCTGAAATTGCACAGTGTTCAGTAAAGACTAAACACTTCTTCACAAGTTCCACATTTTAAAGATTGGAAGGGTTCCTGATGACTCAGAAAAAAAAAAAAAAAAAAAGCAAATTTTATGCTAATCTTTAAAAAAAGGCAAGAAGGAAGATCAAGTGAACAACAGGCTTGTCAGACAAGAAGGTAACTGGGGACAGCCAGCATGGATTTACTAAGGGCAGCCTAATCAATCCGATTACCTTCTGTGATGAAATTACTTTTTTTTGTGAGTGGGAAGAGAAGACTGGATGATGTTTACCTTGACTGGAGAAACAGACTGACAGGCATGTTACAAAATAATGAAAAGTACAAGCAAAATATTGTCCAATTAGGACAGTACACTGTCCAATTGTCCCAGTAGAAGCAAAACATGTCCAACAGAAGGCCATGAGGATGGCTACGTGGCTGGAGTGCATGAGGTACAATGGGAGAGTTGGGTTTGCTTGGCCCTAAGAAGTAAAGGCCACAAGGTTATCTAATTGCAGTCTTCCATTGCCAGAAGGAGGACTCCAGAGAGAAGGCAGGGCCACAGACTCTTCTCAGAGGCACGCAATGAATAGACAAGAGGCAACGTCCACAAGTTATAGAATTGGGAATCCAACTAGATATAAGGCAAAATATTTTCACAGTCAGAGTGGTGAAGAACTGATTGCCCACTCTGCCACTGGAGATATTTAAAATGTGACCAGGACATGGCCCTGACCAACCTGCTTCAATTTCAGAGTTGGTCCTGCTTTGATCAAGAGGTTGGACTAGACCATACTCAGAGGTCCCCTCAAGCCCAAGTTATTTAATGATCAATAAGGATATAAAAATTCATGAAATGTTGCTATGTGTAAACAATGCAGTATGGGGGCAAAGAACTCAAAAAACAAAATAGCAAGATAATTTCTCTTTTGCACCTAGGCTCCACTAAATTCTGGGAATAACAGGATTAACAGACCCAGTCTTTGCATGTCTGGCCATGAGTTTAGTCTATGGAAGAAAAGATTGGCAGAGTGGAGACATGTTGGAGGACCAGTGGAGCTCAGTACAGTTTAGCCAACTAAAATCACTGCCAACATATCTCCTATACTGAGGTGAGAGAGGGTTCTACACTAAGGCATCCTTCTGGCACCTTCCTCAGGCAGCTCCTGGCAGAATCCAAGCCTCTCTTCAGCTATAATCTTTGGCATCGCATGAATATAGCACAAACACGCTTTGATCTAAAGTGGGAGCTTGACTCATGTAAAAATGTCAGATGATCTGTTAAGATCACCTCTCTATGGAAGGAGCGTGGATCTTGAGAAATATCTAGAAATCAAAGTCATATACCACAATGCTAGAAGCAGTGCAAATATAAAATCAAAAGATTCCTTGTATTCTAAAAATAAATTGGAACTATACACAGGTAACACTAGAGAAAATTCACTTTTGTAGACTGTCCAGTAAGATGTTTATAATGTATGGCTTTATGAGTAAAACATTTTAGTTTAAGTCAAAAAGAGATATCTGGAGACAGAGAATGCCTAAGCAAAGGATTGCGGGAAGAATGAACTCTTTATCTCTGCCCTTAGAGCTGACTGGTTTAGGAAACCACCCAATAGAAGGGTTAAACTAAACCACTTAGAAACAGCCAGGAAAAAACGACAAACCCAACACATTATTACATCCATTTATTGTAGTTGGAATAAAATGCCTTATCAGAGATGCACCCTGCCCTGGAGCAGGGTTCCTCATATCCATGCTGAGGTTCCCACCTGCAGGTGCAATGACACCCTCCTTTCCTTTCAGCTTACCGCTTGGCCAACCACATACTAGTGTGTCTCAACCTCTTAAAATATTCAGCATTAGGACTTTCCCATTCCATTAAGTTCATAATTTTATATCTCTTACATATTTCTTTAACACAATATCTACTGACATTATTTTGTTATATTTAATGATCAGTTTACTAAAGTGGCTTTTAAAAAAATCTGTTCTTTGGAGTATTTTTTTTTTTTCCCCTAAGAACTGGTTTTCCATATATTTGGGAGTCAAGAAGATAACTAAACTGACATGATTATTAACTGAAATGCATGAGAATCGAGTTCCATGATATCCATGTACGACTGTGAGAGCATTTGGCATTCATACAGAAAAAAGAAAAAAGTAAAGTAAATATTCAGCAAAATACTATATACCATGTAGACCAAAATCAAAAGCACACTGATTAGGAAGAGACTTTGCAGCAAACTGTAATCAAAGTTTTGATTTGGATTTTTTGCTTCTTTGGCTGTTTCAAAGGCTTCTTCATTCTTCAACATAATATTAGAAAATTTAACAAAAGGAAGCTGAATGGGCATGAGGAGTTGCTCTTTACCTTCTCTATCATTACACTTCCTAGAATCTCAGGGAAATGTATCCAGCTTGAATACATCTTCAAATTGCTTGGCTGAAACGTTGTATATCTAAAAATCACCAAAATGTACTTCTCTGAACAGAATTTCTTTTGGGGGGGAAAAAAAAAAAAAAAAAAGAAGAGACTTATAAATCCTCCTACTTCCATACAGATTGAAAAACCCTAAAGAAAATTGGCACAACATACAGAACTAATTCTAGTCATTCATGTCTTTCATGCATGTTAGTTGAGCATTCCCATTGCTCCACACCTGCCTTTATAATCACCACAAAGTATGACTGGAACATCAGACTGTGTTCTTCTGTGATTAGAAGGTAATTAGTTTTAATTTGTTGTTAATGATAAAAGAACCGGTGATGGGGGTTTGTTTAAAACTCTGAATCTTTTTTACTGTGATTTTTAGTAAGCCCTGGTTTTTATGATGATATAAGACTACTATTCCTGATTACCTTACCCCTTCTTGTTCATATGGGCATTAATCTTCCTCGGATAACGTGGCCTGTTTCTAATGAAAGCCTTAAGCCTTAGACTAAAAGCACTCCAGTTCTTTAGAAATATTGTCTCATTGAAACTGCATAGGAGGTTGGTTAAATACCTTGCTGTCCAAAAGACTTACGAAAATTAATGGATCCAATTGAAGTAAAAACCTCTATGTTCTTTTCTCGTAGCAAAATAAGGGCAACCTAAATGTAAAAAATTGCCAAGGAGATTATATAAGCAATCAGCTGCTAACAATGCTTTTCTAAGTGAGCCAATATATCAACATTATTCAAAATTCAGGCTTTATTCAGGCTTCATTGGGAAGAGCAATTATACCAGAGAAAAATAGCAGAATTTTCTCTCTTGTTAATTAAAGGGTAGTAGTAGATTTTTGGAGGTTATTATAAGGCCAGCAAGATATTAAGATTAGGTGTTTTCAGAACCGGAAATGAAAAACCAGGAAAATGTAGATCCATCACTTCTTCATATCTCAAAGATCTGGATGTTGTTTTCCAGACTGGTGGAGCAGTATCAACATCAGTTTCTGAACTCTTTTCTGCATCTGTCTAAAAAAGCCTGTAGGGAGATCATTTCACTGCATTTCACACTGCTTTCCAAACAGAAAAGGCACCCATCACCTTCCTGAAAGGTCACTGGAAAAACCCATCGGGACAGCAATCTAGGCCTACATGACTTCTTTGCGTAGACTTCCTTTACGTATTTTGGGGAGCAAAACGTGTCTTTCTATTTATTCAGTACGTGATGCACTGGAGCTCCCTCTGAGATCCATTGATACTACCGGACTACAAATAATAACTAAAAAGCTTCAAACAGAAAAGTCAGTGAGGGTAGCTGCTTGCAGAGAAAGGATTTATATGAATTTGGAAGCATGTTCGTGAATATATTGCTGTGTGCTCTTACATGCCTACATCAGAGAACAAACTGGTCGTGCTGACAGTCAAAAAATGAAGGAATTAAAAGAATGGATTTTAAGTTGCTACCAGTATTGCATGAAACTGCAGTAGAACAGTCTGAAGTTTAAAAAAAGCAAAGAGATAAGGAACAGCAACGTGCTCTGAATCAGCCATTTAAATGAGCGGCCAAATAAAGGCACAGAGGGCTTACAGCAAAACACAAGACATAAGGACATTTTGTAGAAAATACACCTGAAAGATATGCTGAAAGACTTGCTGGAATATCCACCTTAAGACATACCTATTTAGTAATGGACGACAGCTTTAGGCAAGAATACAAGAAGTTGACTACGTAGCTACGAACAGCAGATCTCCACAAACAGGTTAAGAGTGCATAACGTTAAACCTCAAAGCCCTAGGCTCCCTGGGACCAGCAAAGCAACGCAAGACCAACCTGGACAGAGAAATCAGTTGACGGGCTTTTGTACAAAATACTATTCAGGCAATAGCATACGCTATTGTGGAGCCGCTTTGCAAAGTAGAGTTATCACTACAACTGGCCTCCCCGCTTACTTTTTACATTATTACATTTTGTCCCACTGCTGAAATTAAAAACCAGGCTCCCACTTCCACGGTTGAATAGGCTGCCCTGTTTAAATGACACCCATTCATTTCAGGATTCCAGTCTGCAGAAGTCTCTACAACAAAGCTTGTTTCAACTTTCCAAATTTCATAAGGAAACCAAGAATTTTATCCTTAAATTTTCCTGTATAGAAATGTGTTGGTAGAAAAAAGTAACTTTTAAAGTACCCTAACATTGTGTCAAGTAAAAATTCTGAACTTTCCTTCCTGCCTTGAAAGAAAGCATTGCGACATTTAAAATGTTACATTTTCTCCAACAGCCCGTCTCTAATGGGAAAATTAATGTGCCCCGCCTGAGAACCTCTGCAATAATACTGAATGCATTAAAAATTGCTGCTTCTATTCAATACCTATTAGTTGGCTTTTAAAGTTATAAAATGGCCATCCACAATTGCATTTTATTGATTTACATTTTTAATTACGTTTTGCATAACATAAAATTAATTTCCAAATGATTATCTAGTTAGCAAACATTTTAGCTAATTATAAGATTTGAAAAATCTTTCATATGAAGATAGGAAAATGTGAAGAAAGGACTTCAGAACTGTGTAGTTTTGTGTTAGCTGCCAGAACCATTTCAGTAGTGTGGCAATACTGATGATTGAGTCTAAAAGCCCCATCAAGCCATGCACCAAAGCATCACAACAGTTAAAATAACCACACAAATGTCTGCTTTTTATCACAATTACTTAAAAAAAAAAAAAAAAAAAAAAAAGATATTTTGGCTAAAAATGATGTCTTTATGGTTTATCAGGAGGAAATGAAAGAACTATTCTAACCACTTTAGCTTGATTTGATTCTAATTTGGGGGGGGGGGGGGGGAGAAAAAATACTCATGAAAAAATTACCAGCTAGAAGGTGTTAGGGAGAAGGGTAGATCTCTCTCCAATTATTTCTATTAATCTGGCATTATTTTTGATACAACCAAATTGGGAGGGGCAAATTTAAGAATCATAAGAATTTTGCAGCTTCAAATACATTTCCTTACTCCTTAAAAAAACCAAAAAACCAAACAAACGAACTACAATGTGAAATTGTGTGGAGCTAGGGTCTCCGAGTCTTCTTTAATTTGTTGGAACTAACTAGTACTGAAATTTAGACTGACAAAGTAAATTTTGCAGAGGCATTCCCAATTTTTCTTTTCACTTGTACAACCCGATTTTTACAGCCCTCAACCAACTCCTGTGACCTACATATATTCCACCACAGAAGCTCCAACCTCACGGACCGTTTCCTTGATGCTGGGGGCAGCAACCCCCAAGGGGTGGCAGCTCTCTGGTCAAGCAGGCACCAGTACAAAGGCCAAACCGTGCTCATCTCCTCCCCTGGGCAGGGGATTTCCAGCACCAGCCAGCGTGGCGGAGCCAAGCCCTTCTAGCAATCAGGCAGTACCGACACTGAGGTCTTGCTGCATTTCGACTCATCTTGGTAGAAAATCTAGCCGCTTCCTTCATCTCAGACGATGAGACTTTGTGACAAGAAAAGGGAAATGATATATTATTATGCTAGCTGCCTCATTTTTTTTTATATAATTTATATCTGGACTGGCACCTTTACATGACTGCTCTGGAGATAAAAGCTGCAGTTAAGAGTTGACCCAATCTCTGGAAAAGTTACGGGGGCTTCTGTTCAGCCCTACCATCAAACCAAACCCAGCACTGCATATTACTACCAAGCACCAACTGGCTGGGGCTGAAGAAGTTCTTTACTGTATCTTGTCAACCAGTCCTTTTGTTAGATGTTGCATCATTGCCTTTAAAACTAAAGAAAAATAAACAGTAAAAAAAAAAAAAAAAAAAAAAAGATTAATCTTTTTAGAACTACTTTTAAAATAAACCTTCACGCAGGCATGAAGATTTTGAAAAGTACTAGGAACTATTTTCCATTTTTTTAAATTATTGAGCTGAATGAAGAGCTAAGCAACATGAAGACCTGGGCCAGGTGAGCTCAGCAAAGAGCTAGCAGAAGATATGCTGAGCACAAGTTTAGGCCCGAGCAGCATGGATGCACGCTGAATCCACGCAATGGCTTTGGGCTTGAACACAGGCTCAGGATGGCACTCGACTAGAAGCCACACCAGACTGCAGAGGCATAAATGAACTCTTCAACTGTATGTGGAGAAGAAGCAATCAATTTGAATGTTCAGCAGCCGTTCACAGAATCAAATATCCAGAGAGGGTTTGAAGTACAACATCTGAGAAGATTTTGTAAATGAGGAGAGCACAACATCTACTTGCAAACGCCAGTAAATCATTCCCATCCCTTTGATTACATCAGATACTCTAGGAATGTTTCAAGTCTGATGCTCACAGAAGTGGGTCTACTTTTTACGAGAACAAGAGAAATAATTTCAGTGTTATTTTTTTCTGTGTTGTACCAAATCATTTTAAAACAGCATAGCACTTTTTCGTGCTTAGTCCTATCTAAATTTTCTTACACTTTGATTTATTTTAGCAAAATCATTTCTATGATAATACTGTGTATTTTTTTTCTTTTAGAAAACCAGTTTTAATGTATTCATTTACTTCAGAGCCTTGCAAAGTGAATTACTAAACAAATTAAATCTCTCTCAGTATCTGATCTACTTTGGAGTTGTCCATGGTATGGCATTAACTGAAGTGACCTACTTGAGAGATAACTCCTCATTAGCTGGTTATGAGAACGGCCTTTCCACAGACTAAGAATAGTATAGTCTTTGGAGGGTTTGCCTTTTTGTCTGATGATTCAATTTGTACTATGCTCATTCATGAGACACACAGATTTTAAGGGGCATGCCCTATTGTTCAGAGTGCCACAGAAAATTGTTTACAGATGCAGTCTAATATTAGATTTCAATACTTTCTTGGGATATTCTGGAATAATATGTCTGATTTCTTCTGACACGCGTAAGGAACAGCAGATTATGTACAAAGAGTATAGCTCCTTCGCTGCCCAGGAACGCCCAAAAGCCTAGGGGATAGGATGACAAGCAACTATGTAGTATTAGTCTATTTTGTAATAAGGGAAACTGGCACTCAAGTTCAGATTGCCCAATTTCTGTCTGATTCCACGTGCTTTGTGTTTATTACTAACACCGTCTCTTCAACAAACGTCATAAGGCACAGAGATAAGGAAGCATTCATGTCACCTGGATTTGGATTAGACAATAAACGTAACGGAGAAACCCTAAATCCCATTTGTAAGATACAGGACACCTGCCATACTGGGCCCAGGCAACGAGCCCGCTTCCCAGCAGCAGAATTCAAACAGCAAGTACAAACGTGAACTGTTCTCCCAGCCATCCTCCCTTATTCACCCACAAACTAACAGGAGAGCAGAGTTGGTGCTAAGGACAATCCAGAGTCTGACAGCCAGGAAAAGCTCCCACCTGGCATCACCGAAGGACTCCAATACGCTATCCCAAGAAGATCAGCAACCAAGCTTCGTGATGCATGAACCTAATACAGACCCTGCTTCCAAGGAGGAGTAAACCCGTTGCAGCCATGTGGCAGAATGACTACAGAGGTGTACTGCAAGGTGTCATGAAGACCGCGGTAGCCAGTCACAGCCCAGTACAGAAGGCATCACAGGCTACTAGACACCAAGGCCATAGGTGAACAGGCACACCCTCATCTATCAAATAGATTCACAAATCAGTAGCCAAAGACAGGACTCCTAAGCACAGCAGGACACTTGAGCCATCAAGTCCGTCAGCACAGAAAAAAACCCCAAAAAACAGAACAAAAAACCCCCCAAAAACTCACACCCACCCCAAAACCAAACCAAACAGTGAAGCTGGTACAACAGAAGCCGGGAAGTTCCATGGTTCATCCTTGCGGGTAGGCTAAATAATGATTGCATGTCAGGGCCTGTTTTTTATTATTACCTACTCTGTTGTAAAGGACCCTGATGCATAGACAGGAAGGGTGCCAGGTCTGGATAATGAGGGGATTAGCACTGCAGGGTACATGGCAATGTAGATGCAACTAGAAAGGACAAAGGAGAAACGTCCCAGAGAAGAAATACAGTCATAGCGCTGAGAAAATCCTTCATCAAATATGAGAATACAGATGAGAAGCTGGACACTTGCTCAAAAGCCAGCATACTGGAAGGAGAACGAAGCCAGAGAGGATACAGTGGTGCAGCAGCAGACTAAGCCTTTGCAATCCCTTGCAATAGAATCCTCTGGGTAAAGCAAGCAAGCAAATATTAGGAAAAAAGAAAGCAACTGTGCTTGTATTTAAAACAAAGAGGTCGCAACCAGACCGGAATTTGGAGGGAGTAGCACAGTAGCAAAGAATTTGGAATAGGCACCCTGAAGTCCATCTGCTGCCATTAGCTTTGACTGCTAGATGCTGTTGACTATTTGATAAAAAGTTTCATCATTAAGCAGCTAGTTTAGATTTAGATACATGCAGTCCTCTCAGTTTATTATCTAATGTGAAATACACAGAGCAGCAGACACAAACAGAAATGCTATGCTCCCTACAGCTCACAAAATCAAATGCCTTTCAGTTCCAGATTTTAATCTACAGTCTTTCTTCCAGGTGGTGGCAAGGCACAGATCCAAGGTACAGTATGGCTTGCACCAGATGTTGGCACTCATGCAAGCTTAATTTTGGCAAGCAGAGGAAGAGACGGGGCATGAGATGCTGTGGCAGCCGTTCTGGTGTTGGCTTGGTGCCTTGAGAGCATGGCAGCATTTCATGTGTGTGTCAAGCCTGGGTACTTCTCCCAATTATTGTATGTTCTTTAAAGCAAAGCAAGTCTCCAGCTGTTATGGTGTGGTGAAGTAAACTTTAAACAAATGAGCGTAGCTGACACAGAAATGTGCAGAAAGGCTTGAATTTGCACAGAGTCTGAAACTATATCTCTGCATACCTACGCATCAGGCACTTCAGCCGGTATTCATTCAGATGGGCAGTGATTTAGATGACAACGATGGTATTGTAGTTACAAGTATTTATAATTTTGGCTTCTATTCAGTGCAGCGTTGAGTCAAGATATAACTTGAACACTTGTACAACAAAATTGAGTTAAGTAATTCTTTGAACTCCAAATAGCTGGCCTATCAAAAAAACCACAAAACGAAGCTCAAGTAGTGCCCATGTTTGAATTAGCAGCATCATGCAAAACCAGCTACAGATTACAAGCTGAAGTGAGCAAATTCAATTGCTAATCATAGATCATGTGCTGTTTTATTATTTGGCTATTCTCTCTTGAGCGGTCTGGATTGAATAGAGCAACTTCAATTCAGCAACTGCTGACATGAAGCCAAATACGATTCCACTGCTTACAAAAGCATGTAAAAAAGCAAGTAAAGAATCATACAATGAAGACCTGAACCAATGTTCCTCTAAGTCAGAGCCGAGAGCGTGGAGGCTAAGAAATGAAGGGCTACCTGCTACACGCGGAAGGGACAGGAAATTAAATAAAGGCATTTTAGGGATACGTGGCAAGGACAGTTGACAAGGCATGCCTGAAGCCTGCGTAAACATCCAGGTGGTATGGTAACAAGGCAGGAGGACATAATTTGCTGCTCTCTCAAATTTTGGTACTATAATCCACGCTGAAACTTTGTTAAGTCGCATTGGTAGATATGCCTTATAACTCTAATTTTAATAGGATTATGTGGGGATTGGCACTCTAGAAAAAAAGCAGAAGGGAATTAGGATGCTTCTGAGAGAAATCCTCACCTAATGTATCCTAGCCAGAAGAACAGACACATACCCTCTAACAGACATGCTAAAAGGCCATCTCCTGGGACAGATATGGCAGTGATCCAGGAACAAAGACAAATCTTTTCATATTACTGGACATGCCTTGCATTTTAATCATTTGACAAGGGAGAGAGCCAGGGGTCTGAAGAGAGGAGGCGGCACGGAGCCGGTTGGGCCTTTATTTGGCTCACTGGTCATGGATTAGCTACCTGAGGTGAAAAAAAGCTTTAAATAAGAGATCATGTAATGTTACTAACACCAGTTCTATTTCTGGGTGCACCAGAACGTAGCCTCAAATTAAGTCAGTAATATAGCTCCATATTTAGCCTGGTCTAATTTGCAGCAGAAACTTGTATCATTGGCTTTGTTACCAGGGAAACTGACTGCTAGAAGAGTGGTGAGGTTCAGGATGAATATTCTCTGTTGTGGACAAGGCAGGAACATAAAAGTATTTAATACTGGAATAGTGTGCACCAGTTGACAGTGGCTGATACCTTTTTCTTTGGGAAAAAACCAAACTTGAATTCAACTACTTGATTGGAGATTACCAAGATGATGATATGAATTCTTTAGCTAAGAGCCACCTATGAGTAATTGTTGTACAAGCAAAGATACATGACTTGACAGAAGACTTTAAAAAACACCAGTACCAGAAATTGCGATGGTTTATCTGCAGCGAGCATTACTGTTGGATGCTTAACTTGAAGTATCTTAGCTAACAATTCTAAGAATAATTTTGAGTACAACAAATCATTGTTTTTCCATCATATTGGATATTCATTAACAGGTCTCTGTGCATTTCGCTGTCTTTTTCTTAAGATTTTTACCTTCAGGGACCTAAGGAATCCTTTTAAGTAGAGTTTTGCCTGCAGAAACGCTGCTAATGGTGTTCCTCATAGGAACAATTTCAAATGAGGTGATGGTGGCAGGTTGAGAGCAGCATACATTCTTTTCATAACTTCCTCTGCTTTTTCACTGCTGTTGACTTCTCTCTGATTCATACACTAATACCTTGTATGTACTTTTTTTACCTTCTATACAATACACTGAACCAGATGACCCAAAACACCTGACCTGAACAGTTTCACTTAGTGGAGGTAACAAAAGCACATCTGCTGAACTGGTGAGAGATTCAGAAAAATCAGAAGCTTAAAGACAGTGCTTTAATAATGTCTAAGTAAACAGCAGAAACCTATGGATATTTTAAATCCTAGCTTGAAAGTCCATGAAGATAAACTTGATTTTCAACACAGGCTTATCAAGACCATTGGTTTCAGCGGTGTAGTCACTACTTTTTAGTAACGAGTATTATGGGAGTGAAGATTTTTGAAGGAGACCGAGGGATTTAGGAAGCCTGTATAAGTGGCTCTTAGGTCATCAAGAGCATGTAAAACCACTAATACTTGTAGCTGAATTGAAGTCATAGTTGTTAAACTTGTTTCTATTTTATGCTTGCAATAAGCATAGACACATAGAATAAAATCAGGTTTTGAAACTCTGTCATTTCAACAATCTGCACTGGTTGTTTTTTCAACAATGTATTAAAAAGGAGTCTACAAAGCACAGAGTTCCACGAAAATATTTAGCATCTCTCTATAAACAAGACAACCCCCCCCCCCCCGCCCCGTATAATTTCAGCCTCAAAACACTTTAGGGAAAACAGCAGGAAAGAACAAAATCCATGCCTGTGTGCTGCATAAAGAGGTACGGTTGTACATGTGCATGCAAACACACACTGTGAAGCACCAACTTGATTTTGTTAGATGGATCTCTGTACTAGCAAATTATTTCTACCAGTGAAAATTACAGAAACCTTTCATCTGCGGTTCCAAGCAAAAGGGAAACAAATTAATTGCCAACCCAGGCATTTTCCACACACCGTTCTGTGCTTTCCACAAATGCCATGGCGAGGTCAGCCATTCGGAAAGGGAATATACACAGGTTGCAAGAAGGAGAACTATGAGGACCACTCCTCAGAAGGCAGTTTATGTACAGATGGCTTGAGTAGTGCTTGCAGCCTACCCAAAAGCAACAGACACCTCCCATGTGATTTATTTCCATATGAATCTGGCAGGAATTGGCCTCACCACATCCTCTAGAAGTCAGTTCTCTCAGGTGAAAAATCCAGGCCTTCACTTTGTTGTCTTTACTCAACTCAGTCATGTCTAGAGCTGCTAATTCTTACGTTCACGGGGTCAAATTTCTTTAAAAACATGAATATGGTCACAGTGCTTCAGACAAAGGATCCTCTAGCCCAGGATCCTGTCTGTACCAGGTGCCAAGAGAGGATGCTAGGGAAGGATTTCAGAACAAGGCGGTCACACTGTATTACTTTGCAAGTACTTTCACTGTTTCCAGATCAAGAGATTATCTCTACATACATAGAAACCCTCAGTGGATCGCTCTTCCATGAAACTCTAGCTTTCTCTTGATCCCATATGAAGTTTAGCATCCCCAAACCAACGAGCTTGCCAGCTACCTTCCTCTGATGGCATCAATATAGGCATAAAAGAATTTATACCAACACCGCTAGTGAAAAGGATTGACAAACAGCAGCTCTTCAGCTGCTGAAACAAGAATATGAAAAGAGGTTGATTTAAATGGATTTTTATCACATGCAATTGCAAAGCAATCAAGGGTTCTGAACAACAACAACAACAACTCTTTTAAAATTATGATTAAAAGTCAGGCACAGCTTTAGCTGTCTTAAAGTTACATGTCTAATTTAAATTATTATTATTTCTTTATCCTGTATCTATAGATAGGAATATATATATAGCAAGGCAACTTACTCCAGAAGACAACTCAAATCCACCCTATGATAGGTGGTTTCTGGAAGTACCTAGGAAATTAACAGGAGCATATCTGTTCTTACAGCAACTCTTTTACTATTTGCTTCATTTTAAATTTTTTTTTTTTTACTATCCTTGATTACCTAAAATAATTATTGTTATAAGAAAATACCAAAATTGTTTCCTACTAAAACATTCCTTAAAATATTGCTGGAGGAGTCTCAAAAAAGCTATAGGATAAACCACTGTTACAGCTGAAGGGTGGGGTTCAGAGAAAAACCAAATAATTAGTATTTATTTTCTTACTAAAAGAAATGTCTGACATGAGGGTTTTTCTTTAAAAGAAAGATTACCCTTGATTACTAAAGGGGAGATTATATCATTAGAAGGCCACTGCTGGAGTAATGTTTATGATGCTTTCACACTTAAATGGGTTTCCTTGAGTAATGCTACAGAGCAGCTGGCTTTCCAGAGATATGATATAATCTTCTGCTATTTAATTGAGCACCTGAACTTGGTGGAACATTCAGGAGAGGCTGTTCAGGTGCAGCTTATCTGGACTCTAGGATCTACATATTTAGACACTGCATTGGATTTTCCTAAACAGGCTTCTATTTCTTAATGCCTTCCTTCTCCGTGACAAATATTTGCAACTCCTATTACAGCAATTTTGCAACAAGCCACATTACGGTTGGATGTAAATCATCGCACAAAATCAGAATCCTGGTTACTTCGTACTAGAAAAAAAATATTTAATTTTCCCCAGTAGTTAGGCTAATACTTTCTAATTCTCAGCACTTTGGGTTTTTTTCATCTTTCAGAACTACAGCTGTGAAAGAAAATGTCTGAAGATAAATCTTTTCTTCGATACATAGGGTCATTTCATCAGACAGTGACAAATGTGTCAAAGTGTGCAACATACAAATCACCTCAATATGCAGGAGACTCAAGGTCCTTTTGCTTTGTTTCTATTCACCAAAGGGATTTTCAGACGAACGTGTACCTTAAAAAATTGTTTTATGCTTTCTATCCACTCATATTTGTAGCAACACAATCGTCACCATGTACATCTTAAAAACCAATTTGCTGTTTAACACCAAAAACGCAAAAATTGGAATGACGGTCTGTGTGTATTCTTATTTTAAACATTCTGTTATTAAACAGCGTTTATGTTGAAAACACACTACCTTATGAGACAGCAGGAAAGCCACCACCACTACGAAATTAAATAAAAGATTATACTGTAAGTGATATTCTATACACTTACTATAGTAAATAAACAAACAAACACTTCTATGTCTCTATGGAAAAAACCCCACCTATATTCATCACAGCAGCGGATGCAGTTCAATTTGCAGTTGCACAATTTTAAATTACAACTTATTTTACTGAAGCCAGAGTAACTCTGCTGTCAAACTGACACGAGACAGGAGTTCAGCTGACCCCTCAACCGGTCTGCATCCCTTTGTACTGTTGGCCCGGTTTTCCTCCAATGCGCTGGTCCCATGGACCAGATTCAATTTGTGCATGTCAGTTAGTTCCCAGGTGCCAAGCAGGAGCAAAGAAATCAGTTAACCTACTGGGGACACGGGGACGTGGCACATCGCGGGAGAAGATGGCCCCAGGCTCTCCCCTTTCCCCGGAGCAGGTCTTCAGCAGCCATCCCTCGGGGCAAAGCTGGAGAGAAACGACTCGTTCTTCAAACGAGTCTAGCCCTCTCGGCTCTCATGGTTGTACGAGCCAGACATCTCTCCCAGCTCTCCCATCGTTTCTAGATGGGAGCAGACCTGCAGAGAGGTGACCTCAGGCCCTCCGCTCTCCTTCCAGGTTAGGAAGGTTGGGCAATACCAGATGGCTCCTGCACCCCTGCGGCCGGACCTCCTCTCCTCCCACCCAGCCAGTAACGTGCACCAAGCTCTACGTTAGGACCTCTTGAGAGGTTCTTACAGAACTAACAGGTTTACAAGATTTTTTTTATTTTTTTTTTTTCCAGGAATGAATTGGGAAGATATTTTTATTGCATTTCTATAACCCTAACCAAATGCTGAACTTGAACCGACAGACTGTTCAAGGGTTTTCTTGGCTGCGCTTTCAGCACCCACACCAGATCGGGTTCTTCTTTCTTCCTCATCTTTTTACACCTTGGATTCCTCACTTCTGGTCTCCTTCCCCAAAAGACTAACTAACTTCTCTTTCCTGATCCAAAACCGAGCTGCAGAGAGAACTACCTACTCCATCCATCAGTCAGTCCCCTAACTCCACTCCTTTTCCATGTTGGTGCTTTTTCTTCTGAAACTAATGAGAATTATTACTTGAAGATAGATTTCTTCACCTCTTTGCCCCAGAAATCGTTCAATTTTTACAATGAAGTCAGACATCCACCTCATCATAATCCGTATTTTCTGAGAGAGATTTCAGGAAAACCAAAAGGCATTTTAGTGAACAGAAAAAAAGGAGACATGAAATATACTGGGATACTTCCAATCTGAAAATTATTGATATGTAAAAACTTCAGAAAGCTGAAACACAAAAACACCTGCAAAACAGTATTTTGCTTTAAAACTGTCAATGTCTGTTTTATTTTCATATCCCACTATAGACCGTGTCCGAAAACTTTTGCTTATATGCACATGAGAAATCTTCCCAAAGATACTCATTAGGGATATATTAATTGGTAGTGCAATAACGAAAATGACTTAGGCATTATCATGATGACAAAGAGAACACACTAAGCTTTGGAAAAAGAAATATGTATCTGTAATGATCCTAGTTATATATCATTTAAGATTTATCAACACCTAAGCAGGTGCTAAGCAAGCACTGTTTTCTGTGATTCCACCAAACAGATGTCAGTGTCAGGTTAATCTTTCTACCAATAAGTTAAATGCTAAGTGTCTTTACAACCCTAGAATATATCCTGCATGCAACCCTTGCAGAAATCAAACATATATGCACAGGAAGCGTTCAATAATAATGTCTGTTTATAGCACAAAATAAATTCAGTTAAATCTTAAAGGCTGCTTAAAATTATGTGAAGTCACTCATGAAGAATTGGTTTATCTTATATCTTCCAAAAGGTGCTTATTTTTTGGTAAAAAGATTGAAAACCAAGAGTTTTATGAGAAAACTGAGTTTTGATTCAAAAAATACTTTATGTGAGAGACAATTGAGCAATTAAATCTCCATTTTCAAGCAAATGGGCTCCCTAACATTCTCTTTTGCTGAGCCATGAAAAACAACAGTTCCTAACCACAGTGAATCAAGAGGTGTAGTCTAGATCCCACAGGCAAAACAAGAAAAGAAGCAATCTTATCTCTAATGACCAGTGGCACTTTTTTTAAGGCGCACAACCAACCATAAATATAAATTATTACTTTCTCTTATTCATCACACCTAACATCACGAAGACCAGAGATTCATTATATTGCATCTCTACTTTCAGGCACTGGAGGAATGAAGCCTTTGAGCAATGCCTATCACATCTGGAAAAGTGGGGCAGGAAGGATTCTTCCCAAACTGAAAATCAGAAAGCCATCTGAAGTTTTAAAACTCAATATCACAGCTGTAAAAATGTTAAGTAAGATGCTTAGGAGTTTACTACATGGGGTGTGACTAGTACCTGATTTTAGAAGTCATTCACATACACCTCTGTGACAATACTAATGATCCCAGTCCTGTAAAAAGCATGCAGCTATATGGCTTCAGCTTCAAAGTGAATAATTCCTTTAGTTAATGAGAACCCCACACTGTTACCTTGGGGAATTGTAAAAGTCAACACTAAACGATCCATTTTATCTGTAATTCTGAAAGTACCAGTCAGGATTAAACTCTAATCATGACTTGTTATTAGATCAGTATATTTCTGACTAATGCTTGGCTGCAGGAGGATTTATCACAGGTTCAGTTACATCTAATGCTTTCCCACTTGGATTGCTCCCTGCAGAGCTAATCGGATCTCAACGGAAGTTTATGGGAAATTCAGCTACTAAAGTGACAGATGTACAAGCCTCATCTGTCCCTTCTTTCTGACCTGTATTTTCTCCTTTTTCACTTTTCCTCAAAAGAATCCTTTTTTTTAGGTTTACTTCTACATCCGTTTTGGTTTATTTTCATTTTCCTTTCGTTCCACCTCTCTCTCTCCCCCCCCCATCTATCATTGTTTCATTTTCTAAGCTAGCTAGCTCATTGTAGCACAAAGTTGAGGCGGATTGTAATTACACTGTACACCAGAAGGATATTCGCTCCTTTTTTTTCAGGTATCTACATAGTTCCCTGAGGATATATCCTTTACCATGACTCAAAGAAACTGAGATGCATTGGGAGAGGACCATCCTTCCAGGGGCGATGATACACACGCACTCCCACAAAGGCTCAGAAGAGGAACCAGGAGCTGCTGGTTACTAAATTTATGGACAGTGCAAGCAACTGTCAGAAAACATCTGTGAAAGACCAGACAGGATATAGCCTTGAAAAATAAGTATCCTTATTGCACCTCTATGGTCATCCTTGCGTGTTTTGGATGACTACAGCTGAATAAATGAATGAGCCAGCAGCTGGGACCATTTTCTCTGATACTGCAATGTGTACGATGCTGAATTTTTATAGACTCTGCACATTCAAGGAGGCCTGAAAAAATATAGGCATTCAGTTATGAAAGCCTCAGTATACAAAATACATTTGAAATATATAGCTACACTTCTGCCTGCTGTAAATCAGTGCCTCTCTGTTGTTTGAACTTTAGCTATATTTCATCCAGCTGAAGATGAAAATGAATCAGGTTACAGACTGTCCCAACACACTGGCTAGCAAGGGCACTATTATTAGTGATCTAGATCTGAAAAGCTGAATTATTCGGACCCAGAGTCACTATCAGGCCTAATATTTATGTATACTATTTCCCGATTCCCAGCAGTACAATGAAGTTACAAGCAGGTACCTTCGCATACCAGAATGTATCCTATTCCTAGTAAGATTAACTTGCTACTGATGCTGTACATAGAAATACTCACCCTCCCACCACAAATCCTTAAATACCAGGGATTAAGTTTTATCAACTAGGTTTAATAGATGCGGTACCTTCCCACTCCAATACTAACAGATCAAATATATAAAACTATGCAACGGAAAAAGAACAAAACAAAAGGAGCAGGCTGCCAAAACTAAATCAGAGCACTAGAATTTAAAAGATTATAGAAGATGCGGGTTTTTCGTTTTGTTTTTTTATAAAGGTGGAAAATGGGAAAGACTGGAAGAGTTGATAGGTGGAGCATATAGGTTGAGATGAGGTATTTTTCTAGCGATGAAGTGATAAAAACTCTACCTTAGAAAAAAAAAAAGCGCAAACGGAGTAAGCCAACTAAGGGAGGAAATAATAAAGAACACTTCTTAAGCAATTGTAATTAAGCAAGACATGCAAAAATAGGGAGCTAAGCCAAAACCAAGCATATCCAATACAAATGTTAGGAGTCTAAAAGTGTCAAGAAGAATTCTTGAACAAAGATGCTAATGGAAAAAGTACCCCAGGAATTTAGTGGAAGGATTATAACAAAGAGCGGTATAATGTCAGGAAAAAACCTAAGTACAATTGAAAGCACAGATCACACTGACAGAGGAGAAAGACAAACGAAAGGTAAAGAATAGTTATTGTAAAGTAATGTAAATAAGTGACTGTATTAAAATACTGTACACATGTGAGGACTGCCAATCAGTGCCCAAACTGGAAATTTTGTGGTACTAAAACACCCAATCAGAATGGGACGGTAACAAGCAAATGCAAAGGAACATTAGAGAGGGTATGAAGACAGTAAATACATCTCCAGGTAAACCAGATAAATATCACTTCAGATATTAATGTGTAACATATGATTTTTACCCTTCACAAAGAATTTTTCTTCAACATTTGTTTTATGACTTTTTTTCTTTTTTTAAACAACTCTACTAGCCAGAGAACCCATAGGAAGAAGAGCAATCCCTATTGAATAGTGTACAGCCAGTACAGCGTACACAAAAGCTTCTTGTAGGATGTAACTTACAAAAGTCGTTCTGCAATAATGACTATGAAATATTTAAATTCTTTTTTTTTTTTTTTTTGTAGGAGACAGGAAAAAAAAGGCTACCTTTAAAACTGAGGGCTAGCTTTAAAAATGAGAGCTATGTAAAAATGAGATAGTTACAATAAAAATAAACTAAACAGCTAAAAGGGTAAAATACGGCAGCATGGAATTTGTTATAGGGTTTCATCAGATTAAGGTGATGTATATCTCATTTCAGAAATGAGTAAAATGAGACCAAAAATGAGATTAAACACTTAAACTGGAAAATTAAAGAGCATTTCAGTCATTAAAAATAAGTAGTGCTAAAATGAAAAAATAGAAGAGAAGATTAACTGATTAATTAAAAACAGAACCAGATATGTCAGACTGAAAAAGATGTTGAGCAGCAAAGCACAAAATGGCACAAAGCATAATCAGCCGCATCCCACTTTATACCCACCTTCTCTCGCAACACTTGAGAAAAAAGAAGTCTCCCAGGTGGGGCTATTTGAAGATCCATGCATAAAAGGAGCATTCAAAAATAATATAAAAGCAGAAAAACTAAGTTAAATTATTGCACTAATGTTCACTAAAGGCATCAGTGAGATTCCTCCATCACAGACTTCAAAGAGACTTTAGTAAAAGAGCCATCTTAAACAGGAACTATCAGTGGAAGTGGTTTAAGATCAAGTCAACAAAATGAACAATAAAAGAATCCCCTGGACTACTACCTCGTCTTCATCTTAGGAACCCGAATACAAAACTTCCAAGCAACAACCTGTGGTATGCAAGTCATCACTTAAATCATCTTCAGTTTCAGAGGAACAGAAGGTAATAAGTAAAAAACTATTTATTAGACACAGGGATAGACATGACATAATAGGAAAGAATGAACACAGCTTTTGTAAAAGAAGTTATTCCCTACCAATCTCTTGAAGTTTGAAGGAGTCAATAGTCATATTAATGAGTAGATTGCAATAGAATACTTTGCACACCAAACATTTTTTGAGAAGTTTTATTATGAAATGCTGTTTAAGCAGACAACAGATAAGAGAGAAGGCTTTTTCATACATACGTAACAGCCACTAGGGTCAAAATTAATCAAAAAATCATATGAATAAATGAATAGTTTTCACAAAACAAGGAGATCACCAAGAAACCAAGGTTTTGGGGGGCATCTCCTGAAAAGACTTCGAAGAGAGTGAATGTTGCAGTAGTAAAGTTTACTAATGATAGAAAATTACTACAGATAATCAAATCCAAAAGCTGAGTGTGAAGAGTCCCAGTAGGGTCTCATGATACTTGAATGGCTAGTAATAAACTGGCAGATGAAATTGCTCATCAGTAAATTTGGATTAGTAAATATGGGAAAAAAAAATTATCAGAGGCTAACTCCATATATAGAATGAGTAGCTCTAAATTAATTCTTTTTGTGGAAAAGAATTCTTGAAGCTATTCGGCATGAATCTCTAGATATGCAATCTGAATGCTCAGAAGAAATTGCAAAGATGATATAATTTGGAGAGAAAGGAATAAAGAACAAAACAGAACATACTGTTAATGCTACCTTATAAGTAGATGCCCATATTTCCTTTACACTGAAGGTAGTCTTACTTATATTTTTTCTAGATGTAATATGTTACTTGAAACATGTATCATAAAATGACAACACAAACAATCAAAAGTATGGAATGGCTTTTCTGAGGAACAACAAAATTGATTTTTCTAACTGCTGAGGAGATCTATATAATCATGAATGATCTGGAAAAGCTGACTGAGGTATGCTTGTTTGCCTTGTCTCACAATACATAATTCAGTAGTACCTGATTATGAGGAAGCAGACTTAAAGGAAAATAAACAATGTTTTCTTCCACACAACACACGTGAATTGGAGCACTGCCATGAGCTATCATGAAAACCAGAAAATATAAATGTGCTCAAAAAAAAAATTTAAAAAAAATATCAATGAGACAAATTCATGAAAGTTAGGTCCATTTAAACATTATAGCCCAGATGACATTTCTGGCTCAGGAATTTCTTGAACTGCTGGTTGCTGGAAGTTGAGGAGCTGTACAAGGCACAATCACTATAAATTTGTTCTGGTTTTGATACCCTTTTCCTAAGCATCTCCTGGTGGTGACTATCAGAGATGGCTGGGGAGCTAGCCCATCCTTTGCTCCGACCCATTTCTGTACTTCTCACGCGCGTCGGCATCTTTATAGCAACTCACAGATCTGAAAAGGTACGAAGCCCTGAGGATCAAGTATGACTCTATAGAACGTGATTAGAAAGCTCTCGTGCAGGAAAGAATACAAAAACACTCTCACGAACCAAAGACACCAGTCAGGTTTTGCTTCCCAGCAAAATCAATTGGCACCTGTGTGCCAAATATATACAGCTGGCTATGTGTTACCCTCAGTCCATCTGCTACACAAGCCATATGTCAGTTGCTTTATTTAGGGTGCTAGGAAGAGAGGGAGATATCCTGAAAGGCAAATTAATTCTAATTGCTGTGAATCTTAAGAAGTATTAGAAAACTAAACATGCCAGGTAATATATTTATTAAAATGATGCACATACTAAAAAGCAGAAATTTGCACAAGAATTGTATCAATTATGCAGTGGTATGGAAACAGTGGCTGTAAAATTTCACATCTGTCAATACAAACAGAACTTCCGAGTTGCTGCCAATCGCTTCACCCATACAGCTAACCTTTCTATTGTGTCTTTTGCTTCTATCTTAGGCTTCTTCCATGTTTCTCTTATTCCATTTTGCCAGGGCTTATAGCGTAAAGCTGCTTCAGAAAATTCTTCCAGAAGTCCATTTCTAGTCCACACTTCCTGAAGAAAAAGACTCCAAGTTTTTCCTGGTTAGCCCTAAGTATGATGCTATTCAAGCATGTGATTTTTTTTTTTTTTTAATTATTTTCTGTTTTTCCACATTGCATTCCCTGACTGAATTCCCATTTGGACTGGAATTCTTCAAAAAAGATGGCACCATCCTTACTCTTTGCAGGCTGCGTAGTATATTTTTGAGATTATGAAAAGAACAAATGAATATTCTTTATGAACCATTTCTGCTTTTTTCTTCTGAGTCCAAAGCCGCCTACAAATCTGAGAATTTAAAAATCGTCCAAAGGTAATATTATTTTTACAGTACATATCTGTATTTGCAGGTGAATTCAAAGCTATCTTTAATCTATCTTTTGGGTTTTTTAGCTACCGCTCTTGGAACTAGCAGGCTTGAAGCATACTTTTGTCAACAGTTTTTAAGAGCTATTCCAGTAGAAATAAGTCCTTTAAATTTCAGAACCACCTAGCAATTTCTCCATTTCCTTCCATATCCCTCATCTAGCAATCAAGAGGTGAACCGACATGGTAACTCCACAACACAACCACCCCCTCCCCACATACACACCTTCATCGCATGGGAAATCACGCAGCCATTAATTCTGTTTGAGTTCTATCACCTTTTTTGTAGGAGGACAGAGCAGAAGAAACATCATACATCCCATAATCTTGGGGGTTGTTGTTATATACATTTCGGGAGTCAGTTTCTAGCCCTAAAATAAAAGGGCCTGATCCTTAGGTCAGATAACATGCTTTTCTTAAAGCCCTATTTGCTGCAGCTAGAAGGGTATTGCTTCCAAACTGGTCATAGATGGGATACTGCCATCACTCTAAAGAGCCCAAATATTTTCTGATGTAAATTAATCCTACTAATTCCTCACTTTAAAAAATGTGGTAAAATGATTAACATAAGATGCATTAGAAAATCATTCAAGAGGTTGCTATCTTATTTTCATGAGAATACTTGTTTTAAGTCAGTTATGAATAGCATAAAGGTGAATGTTCAAAAGTCAGGATTATTTTAAAATTAGGGCAAAATACGAGACTTAGTCACCTGTACAGCGTTCATTACTAACATTGGTGTTTACTTATACGAGACCAGATTCTTGCCTGCACTTTCTAGATGCTTGGTACCATCCAAATGGTGCAGAGCAGTGGAGCACAGACCCACCTCGCCAGATAGGAAGGTGCTCCTTTTTAAGCTGGAATAAAATAACGTGAGCAATCGTAGAGCAACTGCTGCTAGATCTAAAGCCTTCCCCTTGATGGTGAGAGCAAACCAGCAGCAGAGCAAATAAAGACACTGCGAGTTCTCAACAGGTTGAGGCTTGAAATGACTTAGGAGAAATTAGAGAAGACCCAAAGCTACTGAGTCCAGTAACTCAACGTGTCTCCTGCCACAAGCACCTCGCAAGACAGATCAGGATCTGGATTAGCTACTTCACAATGGTATCTCTAGATCTAGGGGAGTATTTATGAAGAAACTTAATGAGTGTTGTCTTTCTAATGACTTTATTGTAGCAAGACAACTGTCCAAATCAGAGAAACCAGGAGAGGACTAGCAGCAACTGAAACCCCTGCTGATGGCCTCAACAGAAAAGCCGTGATTAGCTCAGGTCCCCCAGGACAGATTAAGGTGTTTTAGCAGAACAACACGAAGGAAACCAGCACTGCTGCTGCTGACCTTACCGATTTCAGGGAGAGAGTTTCAGTCTCCAGATCTTTCAGCTTCAGCACTTTTAAGCAACAGTAAACAGTCTCATTTCCAAAATAACTGCAAATTTAGAATGGAAGAAATAAACTTGGCTAGTTTTTAATGGGTATTTACTTCTTCCCCCCTTTCTTTTCATAGAATCACCAGCACATGAGCATTTATGCAATTAACAAGCAGAAGCATATCACGGCACAGAATTAAGATTTTTAAATATGCAAATGCAGAAATATTAGACAAAACAGCACATAGCAGTTTCACTGGTTTTGCTATTTTAGAAGAAAATAAGTGGAAAATCCCTAAAAAGACTATTCTCTTTAGCATATTAGATTTACATATGTAGTGATCCATTTCAGAGTTGAACCATCAAACCCTAGGAGGCTAATTTATCCAATAGAATGTTATAATCAACCATATCAAATGCTCACATCCTTAGAGACTGCAGGAGCTAAAAAAAAAAAAAAAAAAAAAAAAGATTTTCATACATATTTTTCTCTCGTACATCCTTACCAAAAAAAAAAAAAAAAAAAGAAAAAAGAAAGGATTGAATACACTGAAACAGAGCATGGCACAAAATACTGGTCAACACAAGTGTGATGTGCTTCTCTCCTACAGCTGGATTCTTCCAGAAGCAAACTACTGAGTCCTTCAAGCCATTATTTTTCATTAGATGAGGCACTGGTGTTATCCAAAAGTTAATAGCAGGAATATGTGTGTGTGACAAAACAAATATAGCTTGAATCCTATAGTGGTTAATACCAGAAACTGTTTGCAATAGAGTGCGTGCCTGACATACACAAATCACAAAATAGTATAGAAATGTGTTACTGTGCTCTTCTTTTAATAGAACAAACCCTCTATTATCTGGCACTGTCTCTATCTCTCCAGATTAGATTTTAGTAAATAAATGGAAACTTTGGAAGAGCTGTAAAAAAAAAAAACCAAAACCCAAGAACAAAAAACCAAACCAACATCCCGTCAACCCAACAACCTGTAGCCTGGTCTGACTAGCGTAGGTAATCATATTGCTCTTGTTTAAACTGCCCCTTGACATCAGGCATATGCCAATAGTCTACTAAAATAGTCTCATACCTTCGCAGGCTCCTTTTTTTAGGCAGTATACACGGTTTAAATAGAACCCTAGACATCTGACAGGTACCTGAAATCAGGGTTAAACCAGAACGTTTCTGTAAACAGCAGCTCTAAGCCCCATCAACAGCTGTGGACACTGGCTGATAGAGCTGATGCAGTTTTTTGTCCCTACCTTATATCCCCTCCAAAATGACACTTTCCTCTCTTTGTCTTCTGCACAAGGACATAATTTCTAACTCCTATAAACTGAAACTTCTAAGTGGTGATGTGTTTAATGGGAATTTTCTTCTTCTTTTTGCTCTTAGGAGGTAGGCTGTTTCCAACACTTCCATTTCTTCATACAGTGATGATAACCGGCAATCTCCTTAAGCAGCGCTAACTCTGGCTCAGGTGAGATCATTATTTTGAAGGATATATTAAATTTTATTATTATATCAGTTTGTTAACTGATTATATATCCTGCCAAAAATAAAACCAAAACCCAAACCAAAACCCAATCCAAAAAACCCAAAACCTAAAACCCCACAACAACTCCTGACTGTCATGGTTTGTCTTTCAATGCATCGTGAAATCTTGCTTTGGCAGCTCAGTAACAGTTATAGAGCAGTTGCTCATTACACACGTCAGTGTGCATATATTTGTATATGTAATGTGCACATATGTTTTCAAGCATTTCTTCCTCTCTAAAAGCCAATTCTTCCAACAGATTTAAATTGCAGCATTTCCTCAACAAAGATTCACAAAAGAACTTCAGTTTACCTTATACTGAAAACAATCTCACACTAGCCTGCATGCAAACACAATTTCAGAGAAATTTTAGACAAAAAAAATAGGGGAAAGATCTCATTTGTGGTGAGGAAGAGAAAACATTAAAAACTGGAAGGCTGATTTGTGAGCTGTTTGAAGTGCCTTAGAGTGTTACAGCGTTTCAGAAGTTACCAGCAAAGATATATTAGTGACCGGAGAACAGCTGACCTATTGAAAGATGCATGGCAGTTACTTTTATCATATAGCTCTTGTTTTATTATAGAACTCTACTCTCATAAGGACTCAGTATTCCCCCTTGTAAATATTTCAGTTTATAGACAGTAGATGGCCCATATTCATAAGCAGAGCAATCATCCCAGAAGACTGTTACGGTAAAACTATGGAACCTTCCAACCAAAAAGCAATTATAAAGAAGAAATTATGAGAACTTTAAAAAGGCTAAAGAAAGAGAACAGGATGAATATAGACTTCTGGAAAGAGAAAGCAAGCACATCTCTGAGTCCTGAGAAGTTTTTAGCCAAAAAAACCCAAACCAAACCAAAAACCCCAAACAAGCAACCAAACCAACCAACCAAAAAAACACCACCAAAAAAAAAAAAGGGGCTGTTAAGCTCTTAATTTTGTGTGACAATCTATTATACCTTGCAGTCACATTAAGTCGGGTTTGCCACAAAACTGACTCTGGAAAGAAAACATTGGAATACGCTACAGTGCGGAATATCACATTTTCAATTCATTCTCAGATAACAACCTGTGATACAACAGTAATTTTTAGCCATGCAGAGTGACTAATAAGGTCATATATATTTTGTATGGTATACTGTTATATGCATAGGCAGTGTACTGGGCCATTCATAGCCATCTTATAAATTAAAAGTACTAGGATTTAAAGGTCATTTGTAGAGCTTTTATGAAAGCAGCACCTCTTTTCCGTTGGAAAAAAAATCAATTTTGGATTTGTCATCTAGTGTTACTCATTAGCTTATGATCACGCTGTGATAGAAGTTCAAGAGTTATTAAGGAAAAAAAAGAAGAAATATCCACCCTCTCACTTATTGTGCATTATATGTGTTCTGTGCTGCCCAAAGGTGCCAGTCAAGATTGAAAGCTAATTGTGCTTAGAGCTGTAAAAACATGAAATGAGATAGCATTACTGACAATAACCTCAATAAGAGATTATGTCTGGGTCTGCTTTGGGGCAGTTGGCAGAACTGAATCTTGAGGAGATTAAACGAAATGAATGTCAGAGACTGGTGTAATAAGACAGCAAACTACTTCCAAGTATAAGGCATACATGGCCAAGGAATAAAGGATGAAAAAGGTTCAAGGTGAAAACTGATCAAGCTGTTCTGGGCCTTCACGCTGAGGGATAAGGAATATGAACCTGGCAATAAGTCCACTATCAGGCAGAACTTACCTGAAAGAAGCCAGTGAAGCAATTTGGAGGCAGAAGTATCAACATAGATAAAATTATTTTAGGAGCTGAGTGACATATATTTCAAGAGGATTACAAAGAAATACTAGACAGGGCAAAACATAACCTACCCCACTTAGACAACAGTTTTGTTTCTAACAAGCAAGCTCGCTCTCAGTCTGTCTTTTTATGCGTGGCTACTATCCAGATATGCAGACAAGGTCTACGTCTTCTACTCTGTTAGAAGTTGGTACCTAGTAATTGGCCACAGAATTTCGAGAGCAGTTGGTTAAAAGCCTTAACCTGGTCCTTTAGAATAGAGAATGTCATAAGCAGTAGCATCCTTGAGCATCGTGCTTGGCCGGTATCTTTAATTAACAAAGTTAAGTATCTTAGAACATTAGTCCAGGACAAAATTAGTAAAGAGAATTTAACAGAAGGGAAGTCTGTTATCTAAAATTCTTGAATAATGGAGGGGCAATTACAGCAATTAAAATCCACTGAAACTTTACTGTCATAAGCATACAGTTATTACCTTTATGAACACAGATATGACCATTCAAACCATATGGACAAAAACCTCTACCAAACCTCTATTTAACTGACATTTATTCATTATTCTTATAAGCTTTTAAATACATTCTATAAGATTTGCACACCGTTAGTTTTCACTGAAGCGGTTTAGATGAACACAATAATCACAAAAGATGGCGGGTTTTTTTGAGAAGATTATCTTCCTTTGTATTTTAATGTTACTCAGTTCCAGATGAATCATAGCCAGCTATATCTTTCATATGTCTGGATATGGAGCCAAAAATAGACAGCAAGGAAAGGAGGAGTTTACATGAGACCTGACACTTATAAGGAAAGATCAGCGTTGGACTATGTTGACCTTAAGCTTCATTATGAAACCTTATTCAACTCCTATCTGCCTTCCTGTAATACTATAAATCCCCAAGTTTTACCCTAAGGCACTTGCTCTCTAGGCTGTAAAACTCTATTTAATTTTTAGACAGGAGGTCAAGCTCTGAAACAGCTTCTTCCCTCACCCATCCTTTTCTGAAGCACGCCTGCATTATGCATCTCACACACAGGAACGGTACCGAACGATCCCAGTTTCCTGCTTCGATCTTCCAACCCTACGTGGTCTCTAAAGGGGAAAGTAGCAAATGGCAGATCACTGCTTCTGCTTTGCATGGCCTTGTGTGGCTGTCACGGTATGGCCGGCTTTGGTCCAAAGACAAAATCTGCATAGGGACTGCTGCATTACCTGGCACGGAAACGTTGAGGGTGTGAACTCGAGTTTGAACCTAAATATTAGCCTAGACTCACTGTGTGTTCCAGTTGGTAAATTAATTTGTTTTACTTGGTTTTCTGTTGTGTGTGTCAGTGTTCATTGACGTTTGTAGAAGGGTGATACGAGTGCAGTAGAGTTTGCAGTGCTTGTTTCGAAGCCACGTGTTACAAACAGGCAAGTAGCAGTTGATGTTGTAAGTGAGCTTTCCGGCATCAAAGCCCATCCGGCCACGAACCACTGAACTTCTCTGAAAGGACACAACTGGCCTTTGCTAAAAGGTTTAAAAGGCCAAGAAGCCAGCAATAAAGGTGTTTATCAGAGAGTAGTGTAGCTGACTTGCAGGTAGGGGTAGTTTCCTTCTGCCTTTCACCTTAATTATAGGGAGGGGAAAAAGGTTTAACAGGGAAGAAAAGCACAAGATCTAGTACCATTACAGCTCTTTCTGTAGAAACTGAGGACAGGAAGGGTCTTGAGGTTTTTTTGATCAAAAAAAGGCATATGGTCCTGTCACGTAATATAGCCAAGAAAAAAAGCAATCTCGATACGCATCTGAAGAGGGATTGAGAGCAACAACAATCACTGCTCTAATAGTTAATGATACGCAGTGCTCAGATTGTGGAAGATTAACACTTGTGCCTTTGCAGGGAAACAATTGCTCAGTGAACTAGAAGACATCATAATCTTCATTTTTATTTGCTTGTGGCTATTAACTAAAAACAAGAACATATGTGTATGAAGCCTGAAGTCAAAAGTTTAGAGCAGGATAGATTTTTTTTTTAAAGGGGGAAAAACCAAGGACCTTAAATTTGAAATTCCCTGATGTTTCTTTAAATAGTCTAGCCTTAAAATACAACTATGCAAAGCTACAAATGCATAAAATTAATTGAAGCCACTAGCGTTCAGCTAACAGAGAATTTGGCTTAGCCATGCTTACTAGGAACATAAATCTATAAGACATAGTCAGAGACAACAATTAATTTAATCAAAAACATAATGTTAAATTAAGCATCGGGTTACTTATTTTTAATTTAAAGGTGATAAATTTTGAAAAATGCCTCAGCTTACTTTGGATTTGCTTTTTAAGCATAAAGCCCTACAAGCAACAGTCTAGCAGCCTCAGCATCTCAGCTCGAGATGGGAAAAAAATAAGTTCTTTTCTGCACTAACTGGTTTCTGTATAATTATGTCATAAAGGAAAGGATAAGTTCTTCAAGTGTGGATCTTTCTTAAATTGGATGTTAATAAGAAACTGCTAGTGTAAAACAGCACTGATGTATTGCATAGCATAGAATTACTCAGAAAAGGTGAGTCTGTGGAATGAGGTACACAGCACAGACACAACCCATTAAGAAGAGTTGTGGCAGTAATTCCACTAGTTTCGGCTGAGCTGAGTCTACTTAATTTCAGTGATACCTTTGAGAAAAACAGAAAGAATAGAAGCGTGGACTTTTCTGTTAGTCTTCAACCAGGGGAAAGAGGTAGAAAACCCAAGAGACTGGCCGTAATGAAGGAAGTTTGAAGGAAAAAGTTTTGTGAGGAAGACTAAACTACCAGACTTACTTGAGCATTTCTCTCTCAACTTATTAACCTGGCCAAAGTGAAGCAATAGATAGAGAAGACACATTTCTCAAATAAACCTGTGCTTCTATTTGTGCTGTGTAGTCCTTAGAACTATCTCTGTGTCTGAGATACAGATAACATACTGAAACTTGATCACAGAATTACCGGTTAACAATTAGAGTTACAAATCAAACAATTACCATTTTGAGTCACCTGGTTACCACTATTGAAAATCTGCACTTATTGCTGCTAATTCACAGAAGACAAGCATTTCTTTTAATAGTAATACCCAAAGTCTATTATTAAAGAGAAAAACAGTCCTGCCCCACAAGCTCCTATCATATAGATACTGGAGCTCAAAACAGGGCATCAATTGTTACCGAGTGCTACTATGTCCTAATACAAATTCTAGAACCTCAGAAGATGTAATTTACCTAGCATATCACTGCAGCTCTGTGTGGATTAGTCAAATGTCAGCAAAGTGCTCTCTGCCATACCTGTATTAATTAAAGATGGCCAATAGTTTAAAAAAAGAAAGGAGCGCTTAAACATGCATATAATCATTAATGATATAAGGCTATTATTAATTATCTAAAGGTCCAAATTAGGTAGTCTACATGCTTCAGCACTGGAAACACAGGAAAAATGAACCCTACCATTTCACTCACTGAGATGCTATGTGAGCTTTACTGAAATAGCCTGGCAATTTGCAAAGTGCTTCTTCCAGTGAATGCAACTATTATCACAGCTATTGCTATCAAAGCCTGCTTGTACAGGTAATTTTCTTAAATGAATTAGTATTTTCTTTGGACATAATGTAAAAAAGAGAACCCTGAAGCAGCTACCAGCAGGATGGAGCAACACAGCAAAATAAAAAAAAAACAGGTGAAGCCTCCAAGAAAAGAAACAGAATCTAGACTACATCATGAAATATTTACCTAAAGGAGCCACAAAAGTGTCATCAGCTGATATTTACTCAGGCTTAATACAGTGCAATATTACTATTCAAAGAAAGGAGGAGATTGGTGGATAAGCCTTGCTTATGTGAATAGTCCTACTTAGATCAGTCTGTGCTCTTTTCAGTAAGATGAGTAGCTTTTGTCATAAGTATATTAACACTCTTAAAGGACTGGTATGTGAAATTTTGCTATACTGAATTATTCCAATGAAATACAAAAAGTCTTCCCACAGATCATTTACCCTCCACATACTACCACTTACCATTCCCCTCTATTCCCTACGCTTTTCAGTTACTTTATGTTATGCTATTCAGCGTTTCGTTCATCATTTGCCTACTCCATATTGTCTGCTCACCGCTAACGTCAGTTTTAAGTCTTGTGTGCTACTAAATGGTCAAAAAGAAGTCAGGAGCCTTATAAATACACAGAATTAATATTCCTACGACCCTGTCTTAAACGGAGAAGAACTAACATACACCGTTACAAAGCTATTTTGGCACAATCAGCCATCCAGCACATCCAATTCCAATGCCAGGAGAAGACTACATACCTCAGAAGCAGCACAACAAAATTAAGACCACTAAGAAACAGAAATTCAGACAGTTGGAAGACAGAGGTCAACTCCTGATGCTAGCCAGACCCAAATGACTACAAAAAAACCCTTCTTTTTTTCTGAACCTGGCCAAGACACACAGTGAGAAAATAGTCTTTAAAAAAAAAAAAACCACCTTAGAGTGAACGATACTTGTCCACCTCCAGCTGATGTCAACAGGAGCACCCTACTAAGCAGACCTGCTACATGCTCCGAGATGCCGCTGTTCCAGGAGGAATCCTGGGCTGGCCCCAAAAACTCATCGGCACAACGGTAGCACAGGAGGTACTGCCCACATCTGCCCACTGCTTAGGAAGCTATGGGTTGGAGAGAGAGGAATTTCCTCATTTATATGAAATGCATTCGTTGTTAAGGAGATCATTATATTCCTGCAAACAGGTTCAGTTTCAGTTAAAGGCGTATAATATATTCCTGTTGCCTGCTCCCCCTTCCCCACCAAGCTCCCCTGCTAAAGCCTACTCCCCAACCTGGCAGGTGTTCAAAACCATCTTACAAGTGTGAGGAGGAATAAAGAAAACCAGCATGGCTGGTTTCACAGTATTAGCTTTACCATCATCGGTGATTATGGAGTCATCCATCTTACAAGCATGACTATCTGCAAATAACCTGCAATTTGTGAATGAGTTGCACGAATGCACTTGCTTTTATTTATACCCATACTATCAGAGTTTTCGTTTTACTGGACTCATCAGTTTGACTTCATTCTAACTGCTTCAGTCACCAGGTACCAGTGGTCTCTTTTCTAGGAGGTCTACCAACCTCCTAGATCCTTGGGGCATGAATAAAAGTCACTGTGAACATAAATTAAAGGAAGTCATTGGCAGTAAAACACCCAGACTTCAATTGTTAGGCACTCTCTTCTCTCCTTTCAAGGGAAACTCGTGCTGCTTTTGCAAGGAGAAGGGTTAGTGGCAGTCTGTGGCTATCAATCACCCTCTGCTTAGTTCAGCATTTCATCAAAGTTCTCCCGATTTTTCAGTAATCCTGGAAGGCAATGCTTGTAAATTTTTCATGGAGCAGGAATCCTAGTCAGTCTATCAAAGTAGCTGCTAGATCCATTTCTGCAAACCATTAGACCCTTCTCCCCTCTAATAATCTCTTCTGTCCTCAGGCTCCTAAAAATTTCCTGTGTATATATCACTGACATAGCAAGCCTTGCCTGAAACATCACAACTTTTTGCCATTCTGAAACTTTTGATAACTTTCTGTCTTCTGTGGAACGTGCAGCCTGAAAACAAAGACAGACCTGGCGCTTCAAAATAGAGGAAAAAAACCCAAACAAACATGAGCAAGCCCACCCGCACATTGTCAACCATCGTTATGAACTAGTCCCCTTTCCACAACGGTCAGTGTAAGCACAAGTCCATCCAGCTTCTTTCCCAGTCCACAAATGGCATAAGATTTTGGATAATGCCAGCCCACCTACGCTCCCTGTATGCTCACAGAATATATAAGAGGAAGACAGACATTATGGCAGGTAACGTTGATAACAAATGTCGTGCTTAATGAAAGATTTGTTTTTCTTTTGGTTTTTCAGGTGGGGTTTGTTTTTTTTTTTTTTTTTTTGCATCTTGACTTAATGGACTTAAGCGTACTTGTTTTGTACTGCTTTATATTTGTACAGTAACACACCCTGAAAATGTAATGGCCAGTTGTTCTGTCATTGCTTTCCTGCTGTTTCCCTTAAAGAGCTTCCTCTCTATAATAAACTACTGGGTGAAAATATTTACTAGAACCGATGGCAAGGAAAAAAGTAGATACATTGTAAGGATAAAGTCATTGACTCAGCACAAACCATAATTTCATCATGGACGATTTACTTACTATAAATTGCAACTGTTCTCCCTTTTCAGCCTTTTTACTATATATGAAAACTAAATGACAAGTGGAAGACGGGGGAAAAGTATCTTACACTTTCTTACAGGTGCTATTAAACCAGAGTGGTCCTTCCAAAAGCAAGAACGCTATTTCCAGTTGCTTAAAAAAATCAGCAGGTTGGGGGGGGTGGTGGTGGTGTATTTTAGTGCATTACAGAACTGATGTTTACAATCTCAGGAAATTAAAATTTGTGAACTTAGTTGTTCACACAATCCAACACTTGTACAAGTCTACAAGTCTGTGATCAGAATATAACCCTATTATACGACCAAAAAAACTGAGTATCAAATATTCGTAAAAGACCTTTTTCAAACAAATCAAGAATTATTCAAATACCTTGAGCAGTAATTTCATATAATGAAATCATAGGATCATAGAATCATTTAGACTGGAAAAGACCTTTAAGATCATCAAGTCCAACTGTAAACGTAACACTGCCATATCTGTTTCTGGCCAATTCATAAGCAGAGGAAAAAAAAGGAAAATTCATTAACCTTGCTATTCATTTTATATTTGGCATCATGTACTGTTCAGCCTGTAAAAATAAAAATGGTGGTGCTTCCTTGTAAGGAATTAAAACAACTATACTCAATAAAAACTTGCACAGAGTTGCAAGACAGTAAGTTCCTCCAGACTCACTGACTTCTCTTGCACTGCTATAAATTAAATAGACTTCAAAGCAGTGTAAAACAGACCTTCCTTTTCCCCTTTGTATTCCTGTAGAATAGTAGCTGGTACGCCAGATACATTTGTCACTGGTACAGTAAGAACATAAGGACCAGCAAAAGCTATAAAAATCAAGTTAATAACTTTTTGCCTGTGACAGGTCCATCAGATTTGGAATCCATTTCATTCACATTTTAGTGATGATTAAACTTTTTATTCTATTGAATTTCTCATGTAATCTGTCAAGAATTTTGTGGACACTAATAACCTATCATCGCAAAGGTGCAGTAATTAAAGGCCTTGTTTTGACAGAATTGTTACAATCCTGGCACCCTGCAACAGAAGTGAGAAAAGCAATTTACTTGCAAACTAGAAGCTAAATACCTTCACACTGAGACTAGAAAATACACCGCTACTTTATCGTGAGGTGTAATTTTATGTATTTCTATAATGGCAACACAAAATACAATTAATTTCTTTTCAGACAGTAGGAGGGGGGAAAAAAAAAAAAAAAAAACAAACCCCAAAACCAAGAATAGTCCTTTCCTGTCTGGACTAAAATGTTACCATTCAGAGTAAATAGATGTTATTACACATTTAGTGATTTATTCATCAGCATTACACAGCAAGTGCAGACTGCATTAATACAGACAAAACAAGCAAGACTGCCAGCATTACTATTTTGCTGAAGAAATATATAAGAAAAAAAAATCTTAAATTTTATTTACTTAATCTAGTTTTGGGAGAGAATATAAGCATATTACTATACAGCAAGGTTTTGAGAATTCTGATATGAAGTGAATATGTGAACTCCCTGCAGAGGGTCTTACAAGTTATTAAAGTAACACAGAATAAATCTTTTTTCCATATAAGGAATTCTTTTAACGGGCTAGCCAGTGAACTCGGAAACAAATTCTAATTTCTGAGGTTATATTGTTCTATCTGTGTGATAGCAATTTTCTGCATTTTATTTACACTTTAAGGATTTACCTCAGCTCAGCTATGAGAAGTGAACTGAAGATTATAATAAGATCTTATGTATTTCAAGCTACCGTCCAAAATTGTAGACTGGATAACAAAGGATTATGTGAAACTTGCTCACTGAGTTTGTTTTATTTCAGTCCACATACAATCCAGCAGATACCATAAAACATAATAAGGAACAAGGCTGAAGAATCACATCAAGATGCAATCTCATGAAAGATTAAGAGGCTATGAATGAAGATGCAGTGTTTATTAAGGACTTGGGATAATAAATAGAATTATTCACAAACAAAACCAATCCATCAAAAGTGAGTCGAGATTGAAACTGCATTTCAGTGGAGCCTAGCTCTTCTGTGTAATGCTGATGAATACATCAATATATTCAATTTTGATTACAGTGGGAACAGAAAGCCATAAACTATGCTAGGAGTGGGCTCAGCACCTTGTAAAACCGCACCTGTCATTTTTTGGCACAACCTTGTCACAGAATAGACTTCAGTCAGTAGGTTCACTCACAGATTCTAATTTTGCCTTGTTTGAAGATGATTAAAAACCTAGCTGCAAAATGAAACCCAGTGAAGCAGTAACTGCCTGACACAAGCGTTGCCCAAGGATTTAGCTTGGCTGCGTGACCCGGGGGCTGCACGGTTAATGTAGGCACATCCTCTCCGCACCCCTGGGATCAACGTTTTTATCAGGAGAGCAACTATATTCCTCACACAGCGTTCCTGAAGATTGTACTAGATTTTCATTACACGTTCCCCTCTCTCTGACATCCTTGGTGAACGGCTGGCAAGGGAGACCCGTTAAATCAATGCTCTTAAAATAGCAAAAACATAGCAATCTATAAAGAATATCAGTAAGAAAGAACAAGAAACTCCTAGTTAAATGTACACGTTTGCAAACAGCCTGCTTCTAAGAGACAGACATATTTTAGTAATTAATATATGCTAAGGAAGATAGATATATACATATATATATCCAAGCCTGGTTCATACTGAAACACTGTTTAAAAGGTTTGTTCTCTTTTCAATTATTTAAGTGCGGTTTGGTGTACTAGGCTATTTAAAAACTATAGTCCCATTACTCCGGGAGCTGAAGAAGCATCTGACATCATTCCCTGATCACATGCAGTGCCCAGAGCCCGCAGAAGTTGGATATTCTCTGTGCATTGCAGTTCATCTAAGAGGATGAGGTTAAAAGCTACTGTTTTCTCCTCTGTAAAGCACTTCTGTCCCTAGTGCCACTTGAGGTTCCAGGGAATGATGGTGGGGGAGCGCCACCAGAGCTAAAAAATCCTGCAAAGTCCTCTGTGTCTAGGGTTCTGGCTGCTTAAATGGGCAATCGGCAGACGAGGAACTTTTTGAGAAGGTCACAAAGGCGACTCGAACATTTTGGTGAGCCATCTAGATACCATTTCTCAGCAACTCTGCTAAGTTCCTCCCCATTAACAACATTGTGTCTGCGAGGATGATAAAATTAATAAGCCCCAAGAGCTTAATAAATGAGTTCTAGAGGCATAAGCTGGCACTGTGCAGGCCCAGATCCTCCAGCCTGGTTTTGCTCAAACTTTATTCACTCAAAGTCCCAGGGGCAAACTCCCAAGCAGAAACTCATCTGTCTGTCACACCGCACTTGACAGTCCTTGACTTAACCACTTTCATTGGCTTCCGTTGGAAAGTAATACTGCTCCTCAGAGCAAAGACGGGGATTGTCAACAAAAGAACCAGAGCGCCATACAAGCTGTAATGCGCCTGACAGTTTGGTGAACTTTTATTCTCCACAGTGGAGAATTTGTGAAAGGATAAAACAGAACAGGAAGAAATTCTAAGTTGCAAGAAACCTGTGGCTAGTACAAATACAGAGTTTATTACGAATATAACTTGGATCGGGAGAAATTGTCCTCTTAGGCCAGTACAGCACCTGATAGTACAAGGAAAATTTACAACTGCTCCTAGATAAAGTACTGGCTTTAACTTCTGGAAGAAAGTACAAGATTTTCAAAACCTTTGGTACAGTTCCTCAAAAAAAGTACTAACTTTTCTTAAATTGATTTTTTTTTTTTTTCCTTTTGCTTCTGCTTATAAGCCATCCATCAAGACAATTTTACCTGCTACTACATCTGCAGCCATCACAACAGGGAGATGTGCTGGTGAACAGGGGGTGAACACAACAGAAATATTTAGTTGAGACCTCCTGTAAAACAGTGTATTTCACTTCCCCATCACACCTTCCGTATTTGCTTTTTTATTTTCTTGTACTAAAATTATTTAATTGTATTTGCTACTGGGAAGCTACGCTATATTGTTATGATACCTCATGGATTTTTTGCATTTTGGTGCCAGGAAATAGAATTATTGATAGCAATGCTGATCAAGGATTTGGCAGGTAGGGAAATGCTGAGCCAACTAATCTTACTTTAGTCTAGTGAGGTCTGACACTACATTATGCCTCTCTATGGTTTCATTATCAGTAATAAATTGCTGGGACTGTGTAAATAGCATTTGTCAACAGGGTTTGGGGTCCTTGGTAAATCTGAAGGATTTGAGCTATGCAATTTCATGTTAGTCATTTTTGCTAGTGCGGTATTTGTAAATCTTTGTGAAAGCTTGGGAAAAAGTCCCATAGTAAGCAAGCTGTATTTTATTTACTTATTTTCAGTAGTATTGTGGTCGAGAAAAGCATAATTCTTCTGACACAGCACAAGAGTAGCATTATAAGTAAAGACAGTCAAAGTAGCCCTTCTACTCTACAAATACTGATAAGGCCTCACCTGAAGTCCTGGGTCAAGGCTGGGACATCTCACTTTAAAAAATGTGGGAATCTATTTAAGAAAATCCGAGGAAGAGCACCAAAAATAATAAAAATGCTAGAAGAGATGGAACATACACAACAGAAAACAGGAAAAACCCTCAGTCTAGTCTAGACCATAGACAACCGACGAGACAGCACAAATACTATTAAAAGGTTGCCACAAAGAGGAAAGAAATAAACTGTTTTCCATATTCAGCTGGACAAGGCCAAAGGGATGAACACAAATTGATGCAGACACTTGGATTACATGCTAAAATAAAGTCTTCCTAACCATAAACATAGGTTAAAAGTTTAAATATTTCACTGAGAAGGGGGTTGGATTCCATCATTAGAAGTTTTGAAAAAAAAACATACTAGAGAAACACAGTGCCGTGAATAGTTTATGTACAGCTGAGTAAGGGCTAGCTAGCTTCCTGTAGTCCTTAGTCACTTTTTCTTTGATTAGGATTCAGGAATAGGAACATTTAAAATGAGATTAGTCAGTGAAGGTGGGCTTGGGGACACTAGCTATGCAACTCTTTGCTTCCTTGAACAGAAAGAGAACCAACAAAGAAAAGATTAGGACAACAGCACATAGGTGAAGGAAGAGCAGTTTCTTTTTTTCCGGTACAAAGCAAATCCTTTCTGTCATGAATACGACAGAATGCCTTGCACAAAGAAATTATTTACTGAGTTACTTCTTCGGATTCTCTGATGTATTTATTACCCAAAAATGTTCACAAGTAGTCCCCCCCAGAACAGAAAAAGTGCACTCATAAGCAGAAATAACTAACACTGATTCTAGGCCCTATACGCGTCCAAAGTGGCAATGACAAGCGACATAGCCTTCCTCTCCAGAAGAAGGAGGCCAGAAACTAAAGTCTTTTTCTTCTTCCACCACTCCTGAGCCAGGGTAGAAGCAGAAAGCAGTTCTAACCTCCTTGCTTTGTGGGTTTCACGGCAGCAGACTTCAAGACGACGATTGATTTTCTAGACAGAGGAGTCATAAAACTTTTGAAGTCCAGATAGATCTAATCTACTGCATTTCTTAGAAAATCAGTTAGCATACTTAAAGCCGTTTGATTATTCAGACACAGTCTATCTTTGGCAAATCCTTGGTTCATTTTCTACCCTTTTTTCTTTATCTCTGTTTCTTTAATTATAACTTGTCTGGTGCATATCCTTGAACCACAGCAATTATAACAAGCCTATAACTACTTTCGTTATCTCTTCCTTCAAGATCTCTTTTAAATTCTTGCATTCTGTTGAGGTCAGACTAATGACACTATAGTTGTCCAGATCGCTATTTTACAGTGCCACACAAGGTTGGACATGATATGGATTAGAAATAGAACTAAAAATAAACATAAGGAAATACAGTGGGTAGAGCTAAAAGGGGAATGTCTGGCTGCAACTGAAGATCTTAAGTAGCGGATTTTTAAGACTAAATTTTCATTCTTGGTCCCAAAAAAAGAAAGTAGGAATGTCCTAACAGAATTTGCAGACAAGCAGGTAAGAGGTATTGCCAATCGTCAAGAGAATATATCATGCTGTAATACTCTGAAATTGAAATTAAGTTCAAACATACAATGTGCAAGATCAACTTCTGGGCAAAAATCCCAAGCTGCTTTTATAAGCTGGGAACTCATCAATCTGAAATGACTAAGGAAGAGAATGACTGTTAAATAATAAAAAATTACCCAAAAATGCAAAAAGTGGCTGTAAAGACTGAACATAAAGTACTGTCCTTTTAGAATAGCACATCCTACCTATTACTTTTATGTCACTGGTACTCCTACAGTAAAAAGAAAGATACTATACAGTAGAACTGCAAACATTAGTACAACTCAAGCCCTGATGAGATTTCACCTAGAACACTGACAAATAGATGAACTGAAACAAGTATAAGGGCCTGCTTAGATTGGGAGGGTAATTTAAAGCCTATTTGGGAGCAGAACCTAAAAAAAGACTGATCTGATTAGTCAATAAAAATGGAGACTGAGGAGTAATATCTTTACTTGCTTAAATCTATTTCTATCAGTACAAATGTAAATAGGTACAGAACATTCATAATAAAATTCAACAAGAAATTAGAATAATTGTGCTAATTTTTGGTGTAGTCAGATTATGACTTCCAGCAGAGAGGGGTATGGGAGTCCCCGAGAACATACCATTTTTAAAAAGAAAGACAATAGAAATCTGTTTTAAAGGTATGGCAGTCAGCAGGGTAGGAGTAAACTCAATGGCAGATTTAGCACCACAGTCTTCTCTCTCTCAAGGGAAATTGGTAGCCTCCGTGGAATGACCAGATCACCCACTTTGAGGCCAAAAAATATGGTACAGCAAGGAAGGAAGGTTTCCAGCAGGAAATCCAAAGGAGGGAGAAAAGAAAGTTAATCCAAATACTTTACACTTATGTAGCAGCTTTTCAGATCCACATTAAGCAAGAACGTGTTGGTAACTCCTTGTAACTTAAGCATGTTGCCCCAGTGAAAAAGTAAAGAAAGTCAGGCTACTCGGATATTAGTTTCACTGAAATAATCCACCAGTAACCCCAAGTGCTTCTCCTCAGGGCTGCTCTCAATCCCTTCATCCCCCAGCCTGTCTTGATACTGGGGATTGCCCCAACACAGGCGCAGCACCTTGCACTTGGCCTTGTTGAACCTCATGAGGTTCGCAGAAGCCCACTTCTCAAGCTTGTCCAGGTCCCTCTGGATGGCATCCCATCCCTCAGGTGTGTCAACTGCACCAGTCAGCTTGGTGTCACCTGCAAAGTTGCTGAGGGTGCACTTGATCCCACTGTCTGTCATTGATGAAAATATTAAACAGTACTGGTCCCAGTACGGACCCCTGAGGGACACACAGTGTCACCAACCTCCATCTGGCCATTGAGCCGTTGACCACTACCCTCTGGATGCAACCGTCCAACCAGTTCCTCATCCACCGAACAGCCCACCCATCAAATCCATCTCTCTCCAATTTAGAGAGAAGGATGTTGCAGGAGACCATGTCAAAGGCCTTCCAGAAGTCCAGATAGACAACATCTGTAGCTCTTCCCTTGTCACCTGACATGGTCACTCCATCACAGAAGGCCACTAGGTTGGTCAGGCAGGACTTGCCCTTGGTGAAGCCATGCTGGCTGTCTTGAATCACCTCCCTGTCCTCCATATGCCTTAGCATAGACTCTAGGAGGATCTGTTCGATGATCTTCCCAGGCACAGAGGTGAGGCTGACAGGTCGGTAGTACCCAGGGTCCTCCTTTCTACCCTTTCTAAAACCAGGTGCAATGTTTCCCTTTTTCCAGTCACCAGGGACTTCACCTGACTACCATGACTTTTCAAATATCATGGAGAGTGGCATGGCAACTACATCAGCCAATTCCCTCCAGACCCTGGGATGCATCTCATCAGGTCCCAGAGACTTCTGTATATTCAGGTTCCTCAGGTGGTCCCAAACCTGATCTTCTCTTACAGTGGGAGAGACTTTCCTCCCCCAGTCCCTGCCTTGCCATCCATCCACTCGAGAGGTGTGGGGACAGAGGCTGCCAGTGAAGACTGAGGCAAAAAAAGTTGCTGAGTACCTCAGCCTTCTCCTAGTCCGTTGTTACCAGTTTGCCGGTCTTGCTCATCGGGTGGGTACGCTTTCTTTGACCTTCCTTTTCTGGCTGACATACCTGTAGAAGCCCTTATTATTCTTTGCATCCCTTGCCAAATTCAGCTCCATCTGCGCTTTGGCCTTCCTGACCTCATCCCTACACAACCAGGCAGCGTCCCCATACTCTTCCCAGGATACCTGTCCCTGCTTCCACTGCCTGTGCATTTCCTTCTTGCCCTTTAGTTTGACCAGCAGGTCTCGACTCGGCCATGCCAGTCTCTTGCCTTCCTTGCTCAATTTCTTACACCTGGGGATCGAGAGCTCTTGTGCACTATCGAAAGAATCCTTAAAGATCTGCCAGGTCTGTTCTGCTCCCTTGTCCCTGAGGGCAGTTTCCCAGGGAGGTCCTATTGACCAATTCCTTGAACAGCTGGAATTTGGCTTTCCTAAATTTACTCTTTGCCTGACCCATATCCCTCAGGACTGCGAACTCCACCAGTGCGCGATCACTGCAGCCCAGGCTGCGTCCAATCTTGACATCACCGACCAGCTCACTTGGTTGGTGACCATCAGGTCCACTATTGCATCTCCTCTGCTAGGGCTGTCTATTACCTGGCTTAAGAAATTAAGATTTAGAGACACAAGACTTTTACCTACAGCACTACAATGAAATAAATTTTAATTTGCACTTAAGTAGAGATTGACTGCTAAGACCTATTCATTCAATTTTCCCTTTTCTCTCCATAAAAACTTAATATACTAGACAGGAAGAATAAGGGCGTAAGGAAACTGCACAATAACTTGATAAGACTGAGTTTTAAACAACTGGCAAACATATAAGACAGTATTCTCCTGTTCACAGCCTCTAAAATGGATGAATCCTATGTTTTTCAAAGGTGCTGAGGAGAGACAGGGATGGCGAAAAGTATGAAGAATATATGGGGACACAACGCAAAGACTTCTGAGCAAACTTAATATGAATTAAGTTTTCTCCAGATGACGTGCACGTGCTGATGCAAGTGATTATAAGACTGGGAAGGGACAGTTTTAAGGCATGCTGTTGTTCAGAATCGCTCAGACACAGCACATCGATAGACTTGAGTATAAACTGCAAAGCACAAACTCCCTGTGCATCTCAAAATAATCTGGCATGATGCTGGCACAATCTGTCATGAGCTCCGTCCTGTAGCTTTTCTAGCATTTTATTTAGTAGACAATTATAATACTGATAATTATATTTCTATGGTACATGTACCATAGTACTATGAACATGTTCTATTGTACAATGTAGCATAGTACAGAGCTCTTGGCAAAGAGTCAACCTGTAATAACAAGTGGCGTTTGATTTTATTTTCAGAATCCTGCTTGTACAATGCAATTTACAAGCTTCCCTTCCCTTGGTGATCCTCTGCCCCATACAGTAATACAGATACTTGTGTAAATCTGGTAGACTGACAGATTGTACTGAAATGGAAAAGAAATAAAATACATAATATCATCTTCAAATGGCTCAGACACTGAAGTTGCCAACTCAAGTATAATTATAAAAGGAAATGATGGAAAAAAACTATTAGCATTTAAGTAGTAAAAATATTATTTGCCAATTCATACTACTGTTTATTAGGATTCATGCCTGAATGTGAATTTGGGACAAAACATTTAAATGTGTATGAGGTTGAGCACATGTTTAAATGCTGTTCACAGAAGGGATGAATTCATCATTTGTTTCAGTGCTGTTCACAATAAGAATCCAATACTAAATTATCAGGTACAAATCGGTATAAACACAGCAGCGCTAATGGAGGAACATTAGCTTTTACAGAAGAAAAGCAGCCAAACTCTCACTCTGAATTTTTCAAGGACATTTCCAAAGATAAGATTCACGGAGTAGATAGCGATCATACACATCGTGCATGTTGTTTTCAGATTAGTTTTCACCTTGTTTTGTTGGGAAAACAGATGTAAAAATATTAACATCTTTAGTTAATGTTTTCATGGTAGAGTTCAATTATTTTTGTAAAATGAGATTTCACGTTATGCGTATTTAAAGGTGTCGTGCAAGAATGCATTTTCCTAGACAATTCAACATTCTTACTGGAATTATAGTAAATTCACAAATAATTGAGCCTTAGGATAATATTAACTTTATAACATCCATTCTCCGCTCTTTTAATAAATGTGTGGATTTCTTTGTTGACTGAGTGAACGCATTTGGTTTTCAGGATTTCCTTGTCTAGGAATTGTACACCCATTGATTCCTCAGTCCATAATTCAGAGACCACCCCATACATACAGAAATAAAGTTGTCTTGCTGATTATAGAATCATACACACTTAATAGGAAAGTCTTTTCAATTTAGCTTCTGTGTACAAATACAAGTAATCATTTCAGATATACTAAGTACATATTTAGAAAAAAGCTTTATGGGTGGAAGAAAAATTGCATTTTCTAATTACGGAAATGTACATAATTTAAGAGGTAATTGACCAACAAATGTTGTGTGTGAGTGTTTAACCCCATTACGTACGTCATTTATAAAGTGGGAATATAGCTAAAATCATCATTTGCAGAGGCAGTATAAATAGTAATTAAGAAGGGTTTAGATGTTTGCCTGCTTTCCTATAATCATCCCTTACAGATGTCATAAGAAAACAGGAGGAGAAGACACCCAATCCTGCAACAAAACCTAAGCATGAAGTTTCATTTTCTAATTTCAGGCATACACTTCTGAAGGAAGCTCAGATGTCTGCCCAGAAGGATTCAACTGCATAACCAGGTCCTTAGGGAACACATTTCCAAGCAAAATCTAGGAGCAACAAAACAGCTATCCATCCTTCAGCGCTATGCCAATTGTGTACATAGTGCTAATGCTGTCACCTTTCCAACGAGAAACACGCACAAAGCCCTAACAAATCCAGACATTAAGAAAGTCACCGCACTTAGCCCAGTAATATAATAGCTAGCATCAGCCTGCCTCAACACTGCCGGGTAGTTTATTCATCAAAACCAAAACAATCTTAACTGGCAAACTTCCATTTTGTGGTCTGGGGCACAGCAGAGTGTTTAAAAGCTACTGCCTTCAACTCCGCTTCTGTGATAAGCAAAAAGAGTACGAGAGGCAGAGATCCTACGTATTTAACCAACGCCTTTTTAAAATACTATGAAATCCATATGATTATTAGGATAGTCCCGAAATCTTCTATACCTGGGAGAATGCAGGAATTGAACGTTCATATTCAACCTCTCCTGTAAGTGCTGTTATCAATCTCACTTGGGCTCTCTCAAGGAATATCAATTTGCAGTAAATGGAAAAGCTCCAAGACAAATAAAAGCATAAATGTATCAAAAAAGCCAAATTCAAGTCCAACTTGAATGTGACTTTGACTTAGATATCGTAGGTGAATGTCTACCACTAGGTATTCTTTCCATCTTGTTTCTCACAGAAAGCTTTGCAAAGCCTCAGTCTTATCCCACTGCGGTATAGTACCACTTCTGAAATCTCAGAAAAAAACGCCAGACGTAGAAAACAGTTCCTAGACGCAACTTTGTAAGATGCTAGATGGAATGCTGCATTTGCATGTACTGCACCTCTGAGTTTGCATATTTTCCCATGCTTGGTAGCTGTGCGCGTCTGAGCCCCGAGCACTCCCTTGCTGCCAGCGCACCAAGCCCTCCTCAGGGGGCAATCGAGATGCTGTTATTTCTGCATAATGGAAAAGCATTTGAACACAATGCTTGCGGTGCTGCTTCACCTTTGTGCCTTTCCAAGACTATTACGAGTAAATTCTCAGGAAGTTCCCTACACTTACAACTGGGTCCGCAGCTCTACTATGTTTTTTATTGGGCCCACATACCACATGGCAGCTATACCTACAAGGTGTCCTACAGAGCAAAAATGCTTATTGTTACCTAAATGTTACTGTGATAGCTTTAACTTCCCTCATTTACGTTTATGTCTTTTAGCTGAACTGTTATGTATAAACTTGCACTGAAGGGTAAAGAATAATCTTCCCTAGGAATGAAATGCAGAAAACAAAAGGAAAAGAATTTAAGGAAACCTAATTGGCCAGGGTGGTGGGGATGGGGGGGAAAAGTTCAAGCTTCGTGGCAGAAACCACTGTGCAAGAATCTAAGCAAAACCATTTGCATCCATATAATAAAGAGGGAAGTTCTGCAGGTATGAAAGAAACAATGCATTCACGTAGCACGGGGTGAATCAGATGAAGAACCACCACTTTGTACTTGGCATGGCAGCATGCGCTAACTTGATTATAGATCTTTATTTATCTTTTCTTTTTCCAAGACACATGAATCCTGTCCATGCATTACCACTGTTTGCCAATACATATCCCTCTAAGGAAAATGCATTTTGTGCAAGTCTTTGCTTAGTTCTGAATACCAATTCAGCCACAAGATAAAAAGTCTAAGTTTCCCTTTGGAAAAACTCTGGTAACATTTAAAATGTAATTGCTTTTGCAAACTGACAACTAATTATCCAAAAGCAAAATGCACATTAGGCATTTAAATAATGAAATGTCAGTCAGTATAATAGAAGTGCCACTTTACTTTTTGCTTTCGGAAATTATTTTAGTCTTAAAATTAATCTATCTACATATACATAGGCCCATGTATTTTGTGATTATGCTTATTCACATAAAATAAAATCTTACTAAATTGTGTTATTTCTACCTACAGACTGCTTGCTTATGCCTTTCAACAACGGCTGCTATTTGTAAAGGTACAAATACCACTATTTACAAGCTGTTTCAGTCCCACATTTGTTTCTAAGTGCTCTCCACACTACCTTGTTGCTTGCCAAGGGAATTTTCTATCCACTGCTGATCACTAGAACGTACCTATTTTGCTGTGTTATGAATCCGTAAGTCAGACATCATTACACAGAAATGAACCATATTAACATTAGGATTGCGAGGTCTGAAGGAAAAGAAAAAAAAAAAAAAAAGGCAAGCATGAAGCTACAAGAATTACTTGTCTGAAGGATGTGCTCCGTTTCCCTAACTAATCACTATCAGATTTTGTATGAGGCAAGATTAAAGAATGATATAATATTGTTTACTTAAAACATAAGTTTTTAACGGGGGAGAAGTGATAAACAAGTGCTCAGTTAAGACTGTATTCAGCAGTATCTTCCCCAGACACATCATTCCTAGTTCTTCACATCAAATTCTTCAACATCTCGTCTCAGCTCCGAGGCTAACTCACGCCCGCAACCCCCCTCCCGGGTGCTCGAGGAGGCTGCTCTATGGCGGGGAGCATCTTCCAGCTACGTGCCCCTTGCTCCAGCTGCTAAACATGGCCAGGGGGGCACTGCGAGCAGCTGCTCCAGCCTTCCTCCTCCTTGTCCCCTCAGGGCAGAAAGGCTGCTTCTTCCCCCTGTATTTCTCTTTAGACTCACTCCCTGTGGTAGGGCACAGCTACGTCACATGGCAATGCACAAGACTTGACTTTTTCCACTTGAAATAATAATTAAAAAAAAAAAAAAAAAAAAAGATATCAAACATGGCAGTGCAAATAGGAAAACTGAGAATGATTCCTTTGATGAATGCGACTTTTATACCTCGGTACACCTGCCTGTTTTAGAGAGCCCCAAGTATGTCACACACGCGTAAGAATAAATACACATATGCTGTAGATTCACACATACTGCCCATATATATTGGGTTACATGGAGACAGATGCGTATTACAACAATGCCAATTATTTCTAAAACTTTTATGTACATTTTATACCTATGTATGTATATGCATTCACCTACACACATGCATATTCACAGAGAGGGTGCAGACACAGGTGAGTGTGTCCACACGTGCAGGTACGTTCGGAATAGGTTCATTCCGATAGACAGACATGATGATTTGTGTGGAGAACTACACCGGACTTGACACCCGGCTGCGCTAGAAGCCAAATTCTAGAGCAAAGGACCAGGATTCAGTGTGAGCAAAAGAAAGACTTTCCTCATGAATATTTATGTGGAACTGTTCAACATGAGCAAAAACGATAAGGATGTGCCACTGGTACTCATGCTGTAATACCATATTTTAAGAAAACAATTTGGAAGTATGAAATAAAATATACAGTATTTTAATAGATTCTGAAATGCAGCCCTGTTCCAAACACATCCATCATTTTACCTGTAAGAGTCAATCTGTTTAAGCAGTGGCCCTACTTATGTGCAGCACTGTAAAAGGGCATGAAAATATATCTTCCATAAATTTGCTATAATAGCGTAACAGTAGTTACTGTAACTGAGGTTGCCCAATTGTTTCCTCTAAATAGTCACTGCTTGGTCCAAAATTTTCTGTTTCCTCTCTCTACCCAAGAATGGTTTCTATTTAATAATTTACCGTTATCTGTTCTGTAGCTTGAGTAAGGTACTTTACTCATTTTTGTTGTGATGAGAATAAAAATAATACTGTCTACATTATAAGAAAAAAAAAAAGCAGAGACTTTCTGGGCAACATTTTAACCTAAATAACTAAAAATTTAAGAGTTCCAATTTGTCACCATGGCAGTCCCTACTGAGAAACAAGCATAGCATTATGGAAGAAAATGCCTTGATTTGACTAAATTATGAGCTTTTAGGAAATGGCGTGCAGAGCTTTTGTTAAACTTACTAGGTGGGCAATGCATTGCACACGTATTTGTAGCTTTACCATACGCTAACTCAGACACTCTAATTTTGTCACATATGTTACAGGAAATCCAGGATCAGAAATAGGTACTTTAACTCCTTTCACTCCTCTTGCTTATTTTATATTACAATACCTCTTCAGTCAATTAAAACCCAAGAATTATGAACTGCTCTATCTCCATGTGTATTCAAGTTATTGAACTTCTTTATTCAGTATACATAGCTTGAAGTCCATGAGGCCCAAATGAGACTCCGGCCCGATTCATAACTTGCAAGAATAGACAAGAAATTGCCCTGTAGTTGTGAAAATTAATACTATGGGTTCACTCATGAGGTACCCTGCAGATGCAGGCACCATCTCTTAATCATCCCCATCAAGATATCTGTAAGACTTCATCGAGGCGCTCTCCCTCCGAGTGCCTGTGTTTAATTCCAAGGGGAACCAAACGGCACAGCGAGTGTCCCGATCGAATCTTGTGCTGTAGGTATGGGTAACCGCGCGCCCGAGGACCAGAGCTATAATCATACAATGCAGACAGTTTATGGGTCATAGGTGTAAAAGTGTGTCATTTTTAGGTTCTCACAAGGACAAAATTTGGAGTTGCCTTCAGCTTTAATATTTCCCAATTTGTTTTGGTGCTTAAACATATACCCTTCCTCCAATTGTGAACGGTCAGATAAATCACAGTTATGTTTTTGTTTCATTAATGGAAGATTCAGTTATTTCCAGAAAACATTTGCATAAGAAAATGTAATATTAATAACTATTAATAATGAAGCTTTTAAAACTATTTTGATGAGCCTTTGTGCTGCAATATGCAGCAAGGCAAACCTCTGTTACAGGTAACACGGAGACTGTAGAAGTATGACCATTTAGTTTGCAAGGCAGGGATTTTAGCAGCTGATTTTTGAGCTATTCATCAAGCGGGTTTTTTTGTTGGGTTTTTTTTTTTGCAATAGAATTTGAACAAGATAAAAAATGGCTGCATAAACATCCCCTCTCTGCTGCTTCTGTAAAGAAGAGACAGAGCCAGCTCACACATTTTAAATATCCATGGAGCCAGTCGTTACGAAGACCTTACGCTTTGATGCTAGGCTGATAGCACTGTGATTATTGGAGTCATTTGCAGGGTAACAGAAAGAGCAAGGAACACTGTCTGATATTATTTCCACGTGAAAATGGGGAGACGGAGCAGGCACGAAGCAGATATTCTCACTGCACTGTTTCACCTTCCCCCTCACCTTCCCACACACATTCCCGACATTCAGGATATGTAATAGTGCTATTTTGGAGATGAGCGAGCTGTGACTAGTTCATAGCAGGCTTTTTCAGTAAGCCAATTTTAATTTTTAGTAATACTAAGCAGAGCAATCATAAACAGAAAGAATCATTTTGTGATGACAGCAATGAATTTCTTGCTATTTCCTCTATCACAGTAAGAAAATGGGAAATCTATCCAAATAGCATTTCCTTCTGCAGATTTATCATCACTAGATTGTATTTTATTGCTATTATATGAACACTGTATTTAGATACTTGTGCTCAGAGAAAACCTCCTCATTTTTGGCAATTTCCCTTTTTATAAGTCTTGAATTCCAGCTAATTTCTGCCTCATTACTTTAATATAATTCCTCACTGATGAGAATCTTCGGAGAAGGGACACACTTTACGACATCAGTGCCTCTTCATGAAAAGAGAATGTAAAAATAAGTACGAAAGCAATTGAGGCCAGCAGAAAAAGGACAGGCATTAGAGCCTCAGCCCAGATCTATTTAAAAAGATTTTCCCCCTTATGCTGCTGAGACACTAAAAGAAACAAAATAGCAACTGCAAGTATCAGGAAAAAAATTTTAACAAGGGAAGAACATATTATGAGATTAATTTTGATTTAACAAAACCACCAGCTCCTCCTAGGGATAAAAGACCAAGGCCTGGGATATATGTTAAAACTAACCTGATAAAAGAGACTCAAAAGATTAGCCACAGATAACCATAGTACTAGTCTCAGACTTGAGAAAACATTTTTAAGTGGCATCACCACCCCAAAGTAAACCCAAGGTAGAAAAATTAACATTTCTGCATCCTAACAGCCAAGCAGAAACCATTTTTGAACACCATAGTCCTTCCTCATTCACAACGTGCAATTAATCGTCTCCTGCTATTTATATCCCTGACATCATCCCATATCGAGCATCCTTGGCACTAGAAGTCACTTGGAAAGAACCAACAAACATTCGACTCTCCGTTTCTCAAAAGACTGTGTGCTTCATGTGTTTTTATACTCATGAGGAGCAGCTGTCAGATCCCCCTTTCAGTAGCTTAACAAGCACCTAGATCTTCTCTCCAGGTTCAGTAGCTACTCACAGCACGGCTGCTTTTAATCCAGTCGGGGGGTTGAACTCTTGCCTCTTCCCTGGCAGCAGCCTTGCAAAATTATCTCAGCTGGAAGTCAGTCTCTACTACCTAAATTTTTCTCTCTGCCTTTAAGTAATGGATTTTGTGGAAGGCTTTGCAGTAATTCCCGAAAGTGATTTTGCATTTTACCTCACAACACATGGGAAATTCACGGTCTCTAACTTCTCAGTTAGTTGAGGAATGCCAGGGGTCATCTAATAATGGCATAGTCAACAGCTTCAGCACTACCACAGTGCTTCTTAAGACGCAAACCGAAAAGAAGCACTGTCATGGCTAAACACTTTTATGGATCAGGAAGGGAAGAGATCACAAGTTTCACAGTACCTTTCGTGATAGTCGTTCTCACGGCAACGCAGTGCTGAGTACTCAGTGCTGGATGAATCCTAGCAAAGATAAGAAAAGTGGGACCTTAGAGCAGTCCTACTCACCCTAAAAACTGGGAAAGAAACACCCCGGCAGTTGAGTTCTGCTGATTACAGACAAAAGGAAATGCAATTATAGCAGGCTACGCTGCCTGTTCAAAAATTCTGCTCACGTGCAGTGAACCTGTGGGGTTTTTGGCCCTGCTAGCAAATGTCACCCTCAGAAGCCGGTAAGTAAGAACACGTGGATCCCCCAGTGAGCACCTTCCTAAGATAACCACCACAAAGAAACCACTCCGGGTCTCACGATAAAGTATAATTGCTGAACTTCCACTAATAGTATTCCTTCCCCAGGGGCCTGTGAACTGCATGCCCCCACAGTTTAACTGCTGATCTCAGAGCAGTAAGAAGAGAAAAAAGAAAAAGAAGAGCCAGAAAGATAAGTAATCAAGTTCACTACCACAAACAAACTGTTTGTAACACCACATGTATTAAAAGTGGCCAGCAGCTGAGCTTACACCTACAGCCTATGGAATATAGGCCTTTAATTTGTACACCTTCTAAACCATTTTCAGCATCCACACTGACCCATGGATATAGGGAATAGTAGCGGTGGGTCTTCCTCGTGGAAACGCTACTGCTAAAATAAAGCTGCTGAGGTTTCCTGATGCAGGCCATCTTGTTTCTTGTATAAAACACTGTCATAAAACTAAATGCTGCCATAGGAGCAGACAGTGTGCCAAGCAGACTCTGCTGATCTGAAAAGTATCCAAAATATCTAAACCTCTCAAGTCTGTAAATTGTGGCTGGAAATTCCATGACAATAAACCTTCCAGCACTGGCACTCTGGGGTCTGGAAAATCATCTTTTCTCTTGGTCTTGTTAATACCTTGATTTATACTCACTTTTGTGTGCAGCCCAAAATAAGTCAGATTCTACTCAATTACACTCTGAACTAGAGAATATTTCTCCACTCAGTTGCATGGTGTTCCATCACAGTGAAATATAAAAAAGGCTACAGAGATACAGCACAGAAGACAATTTTTTTTTTTTTTTGAGGACCTAAGTTTGCTTTGGTTTTTTTTATTACTTCTTCATTTTTCTAGAAACATACTTATATTGTTCGTATTTGAACAGGAAAATACTACCAGTTACATGACCACCTGTGACAACACTTATCACAAAGAAGAAACACATCAGCTTAAGACCTGAAACCCCCCACACACATTCGCAGAAGTAAATTCCACCAATGAACCTGTTCTGACACTGGCATAGCAGTGAGCAAAGTTTTCCAAACAAAACACGACTAGAACATCGATAATCTTTCATACTGAAATAAACTTACATTAGTAGGCCTGGGAAAACTTTAGTACTATAGTAGTAAAGGAAACTCATTCCCATAGAGAAGTAAAAATAATTCTGTATTCATGTTAAAAGTCTCGGACTGGTTCCTCAACATTTGCCGTTTAGAATTTACTCCTAATTTTCTTGCCCAGCACAGGAGTCATAGCCACGATTGAGAAAGGACACATTGATAGGTTTCTAATAGATGCTGAGGAACAGTCCCAAGTTCATTTATGAGTTCAGTTCTTTCCTCAGAAGGATAGTATCAGTTTCCTCTGTCCTTATCTAGCTTTTCCCCATTATTATTTTCAATTTGGAGATCAATTACAACAGCAGATATCTCAAGAGTACAGACATTCACAGACAGAGCAGCCAAAGACCTGACAGCCACAGGAGAATCAAGCTTTTTCACTGAATGCAGAAAGCATGAAAGCCTTGGGCTCAAAGGAAGATGGTTTTTGAGGCATGAGAAGAAAGTGAAAATTTTTTTAAAGTTCACAACTACAGAGACGTTAAGTATACTCCTTTGAAAGCTACCAAGATGATCACACACATTGCAGAGCAAGAAGTACAGTATTTGGTCCATTGATTATTTCTGTGTGATCAGTTCCTTACACCGGACCCGTGCATCACTTCCCAGGGGGAACCCAGGGAACCCAAGGTTTCAGCAAATCTCCATTGTTTGGTTCTAGCGGTACAGAAACTACAGCTGTAGGTGTCGGAGAGTCCTGGACAAAGATGACAGTTGCAAGTTTTACAAGAACAGCTTCACCACCGTATATTGTGTGAGCATAAGTTTGTTGAGGTATGTTACTATTACCAACATTTCTTAGAAGGGAAATCCCAGATTCCCACATTTGTCCTTTCCTTATTGGAAGCCTCCAGAGTGAAGGTGAGGCATTATCAGAAGCTGTTATGATACAGGAATCACTGATCTACTAAATCTTTGTAATCTTGACATTGTTACATATTAAAAGATAAGTGTGAACAATAGCTTTTTAAACAGTAGTGATATACAAGGAGAAAGTATGATCTGGTAAACTGAAAAAAAAAAAAAACCAAACCAACAACCCTCATTTAACTCCTGTATATCATTAAATAGATAAGTTAACCATCAATCCCTGATAACAACTCATTCAATTATTTCGCCAGAAGGGCTGATGTCCCACTTCTTGGTGAATTATCAGTAAGAGTCCTGGTTAAAAGGAAAAAAACTATTCCTTCCACATGTTTATGCAAGGTTAAGAAAGGACTGAGCTTTCACACTGAAATAAGACATTTTTGTCAAATTTCATACAGTGCTTCTTTACAGGAACAATTTTGAATGCTATGGTAGGAAGTTGATTTGATCTGCTCTTAATCAGCCTTGTGAAGCTGCAGTAATTTAGCATCATTGACATTTAACTCTTACTTTCTTGTTTATTATTTTAATAAAATCTTGGAACTTGAGCCTGTTACCTCAGGGCAAAGGCAATTTCACTGAGGAATTTGAAAAACATGGCTTAGTTTCTGAAGTCAACCCTTTGTCCATAACAAAGCAAACAGATCAATTTTTATGAAAACCACAGGACTAGAGGGTGAAAAATCACCTTGACTAGATGTCCATTCCAAATGCCTATTTATGGCTGAAGGCTGATGGATGGATTTTACACTGAATTTTTACACTGTAAAATTCCACTCTTCGAAGCCCCACGTGAAGCTCGTCTTGCCATAGGACAGGAGGAGGAGTGTAGCCCGACAGTGCAGGATCCCATCAGCAAGCGTGTTCTCCCACAGGATTACATGATCATGCTGCGGTCCCCTCACTCACTACCCACGCTCAGCTATTTAGCTACAGCCAAACTAGTGACCTCGAGCAGAAAGGAGGTCACAGTGGTACTCTGAAGTAGGCAAGAGCTAAACATCATGCTACAGAAAAAAAAAAAAAATCAAATCACATGGGTACCATATGAATGTACATGTGAGAATTGACATACTTGTCTATACAGTTTCCCTTCAAAGCTAGCCTATCAACTCCTTTTGAGTTGTATTGCTTTGAGATATTTCATCTTTTTAGAAGATGAGAAAGATAGTTTATGACACTGTGACAGTTTTGTTATTTTCAGTTTTCCTCCGGATCTGCATCTCCTCACAGGCTGGGAGAAAGACAGATGTTAATTTTGAAAACTTACCTGCAGAGCAGGTGCTTCCCAAGTGCAGAGTTAACTACTGGATCTCCCCGTAGGCCCTTTATATTTTTTGGAGTGTCATATTCAGATAAGATAAGGCTTCCCTAGAGAATAAGACAGCAATTGTAAGAAAATCAATATAATATATCACCACTGAAACAAAAAAAAAATTACATAACATTTTCCTTTTTTAAAAAAAATTTTAATTTTTTTGGGGGGGGGGAGGGGGGGGGAATATTTCCCAGGTCAGCTAAGGCAATGAAAAATACACTGGAGTCCCATGAGCTCTCTTAAACATAGAGATTCTTAGAACTTTACACATCGTTCTTCTCCAAACAAATGATAAGCAATAGGTGAAACTTTATCTAAAATACTGGGCCAAATTCTCTGGTAAGCATATATTCATGCAGTCCACTGTATGCTGCAGAGGCCCAGCAGGAGGGCAGGCAGGGAACAACTGGTATCTCAAAACACCTTCTGGTGGCATCAACTGGTATTCCCCCAGGCCTGTGCTACACAGCTAGTAGAAACTCCCCTCACCTCTTATAAAAAGCTCAATACGTTCTTTTGCTGCAGAAAAGGGAAAGCTTTTGCTGTGAGCAACATTTGGTCCATTGGCAGAAAACAACTCCTTGCGTTGGACCTTTTGGGGAACACACGCCTTTGGCGGGTGGGGAAGGGGTGAACCGTAGCAAAATTAGACTTGATCAACGAATTAGACTTTCAACCTTCGTAAGCCAGGAGAAGCGTGAAAAATCTCATATCTGCACGTAGCTTGGCAGTTAGGCTTAAGTTTATTAACATGGCATTCAGATGCCTATTTTAAAAGGCATCCAGGATTTGGATTATACTTCACTTGTGGTAAACAGCACTGCTGCAGTCCAGGCAGTTTTAAGCTGTTCCCTGCTCAGAGAAGGTAGTAGCTCACTATAGAGCTCACGCCAGGCAGCCAGAGAGTTTACCCGTGTTTCAAACCCTACATCGCTGCAGCTATCCCACTGTGCTGGTCAGAGCCAGGCTTTGCACTTCCACAGACCAAAACGTCGTCCTTCAGAATGCAACTTCAATACGAGTCGCGGGAGAGCTTTTCTTCTGGATTAAATACAATTAGAAGTCACAAGATGTTCACTATTGCTAACTATGGTCCCCGGCAAAGTCCCCTGATTGCACGCAAGCTGAGATCCATACTTAAGCGACCGCCCACCTATCTACATTTAGATTCCACCATCTCCGTGTAGTAGTTCTGTATGTTTTCTTTACCATCTTAGAAACGTATAATGTGCCTATTAGATGCTATCAGAAAGAAAGAAAAAAAATCCCTCCATAACTCAGAATGTGCATTCCCGTCCCCCGCCAAATCATAGAATCATTCAGGTTGGAAAAGACCCCCAAGATCATAGAGTCCACATATTTGCTTGTCACTGGTAGAAGCATGCCCCTGCATTACCCCTAAATCCAAAATGGTAAGCATTCATATGAATTTCTCCAGGATAAGAAGCGGTAAAAAAAAAGGACAAGTTATTCCACCCCTAAACTTTATGACCTATGGGGAACATAGATCAAAATCATAGATGGGATGCGATCTTTAATTTATTAATTATTTAGCATAGTCCGATTACTTGTTTAGAGACAAAAGCGTTTGAATTCATGCTAGGAACCTTGTCTCATCTCTGGTTTGCTTCTACTTTCCCTCCTGCCATGCACGCATTCTTATTTCAAACCAGACTCTAATTTGTTCAAAGATAGCAAACCTGATACGCCAAAAACTTGTTCAACTGAGCGGCTCAATCTTAGAGAGCTCGCACTTGTAAATGTTTGTGACATCATATAACAACATACAATATTTTACTTTTACACTGATGGTTAAGACTTTGTTAAACTTGTATTCTAACTAACATGGTTCCAGAACATTACCACAAAAGAATGTTCATTTTGTCTACACATACAAATGCATGGGATGGACATGGCAGAGCATTTTGACTGATCGCAGCAAAGAATTTCTTATGACCATTTTCAGACATAGCTAGAAAGAACTCACAATAGTTTTAGTGTTTTGCTTGGTTTTGGTTTGTTGTGGGGTTTTTTTAAATTTAAAACCAACACGCAAAAGTTCAGTCATTTGAGAAAATCATCTTAGAGTAATTGCCACACCAACACTATTTAGTATGCTCCTTTCCCTTTCTTTCCCTGATTGAAATATACATCAAGTAATTACATGCAATTAAATGTATTCTTTCCAATGCTCTTGCCTTGTTTCCTTTTTTCATTTCACTACAATTACTGCAAATTTCCTTTTACTAATCAACTTGCACTTTTCAAACAATTTTGCGTGCATTTTATGCATCAAAATGGACAATACCAAATTTCACTGCTCTTTCAGAACTATTACCTCTGTCATCACTCTTTACATCATAAACAAACCAGCCGCAAAGCTATTTTCATACCAATCTTTCAACTGTTCTATTTATTCTAAAAATAACTTGGGTAGGGGCCTTTCAAAGAGGAGGATCTTTGTAGTCTGCCCTGACGGAGAGCTGTTGCACATTCCAAATTTGTTCTGTGCCTCATCAAGGGTCTCATAATAGGATCTACACAGCACAAAGAATGAAATGGTCAAATCACACTTTGAACTGAAGAATTTTTTTCTTTTACTTCATGCTAGCACTTACCTGAATCATTAACTACAAAAAGGAACTTCATAAGCTGCAGTGTTGTAAAGCAAATAGTGCGCTTACTCGAGATAGTGACATAAGATGAGAAAAATACACTGCATTCTCCAAAAGAACATATCCTGTCTCTGCTACATTGAATTATTTAGGTTTTTGGCTCTTTGAGGTGAGGACTGTCTTTTGATATGTTCTATAGTATACAGCCTGAGTGGGCCTTAAGAACAAGGATACCTAGGTAATACCACAATGCAAATAATAAACATGCATAAGTCAACATAGATAGACATAAAGGACAGGATCTCTGCCCTTTATCAGATCATAATTGTTGGTATCTTCCTAGTCCCAAACATTTTAGGAACACAAATCCTTTCCACCCCCCATTAAATAACACATTACTGACTTCTCTATAGACCAAAGTAAGTAAAACGTGCTACGGCCTCAGCTAGTTACAACAACTCCCATTTCTAATTTTCAGAGGTTACCTGTTCAATTACTGTTAAGTAGAAGAGAATAGCAGCTGTTACACCAACTGAAATATACACAGAGACCAACAGAACTGCTGACAAACCTTTTCTTTACGGCTTCTTTCACAGAACATCACATTTGTTTCTGGTCTTTTCTGCAAACCGGTCGCCACCAAAAATACATTGGAAAACCATAAAGCTAGAAGAAATCCACTCCTCCGTACACCTCCACGTTCTTCGCACATAACAATCCTCTTCGAGACTCTATTCCTGCTTGATGCCTAACAGGCAAACTATTCAAACAAATTTGCCTTAACATCAACAGTCCTGACCCACACTAACCACAACTAAGCATACCTCAGGAACAAGATGACTCTCCTAAAACTTGCTTCTATACAGAGCAAGCCGAAAAGCTACTGCTCCATTCAGAGTGCTGCAACCAATGGTTGCACCACACTATTTTAAGCTCACCTGTTTGATTTTCTGCTGAAACAAAAGGAGAGGTCGTTAGCAGAGGCTGTAACTAGGCAGAAGGTGGCATTAGAATCAGCTGGGAGCTCTGGTAATTAGTAGCTCCCCACCTGAGGGCTCACGCTCCTCAGGTGTTTTTCACTTGTTTTGTTGTAAATCTAATTTTTTCACCTGTCTGGGAAGAGAAGTATTCTTGCGTCATTTTCAGCTGAGAATCAACTACTAGTCCCACATTATAGAAAACCAAATGCTGTTATCTACATGTGGGGTGTGCCTTCGATTGCATCATAATTCTGAACAAAAAAAATCTAAACTTGAGAAGGGCAGCTGGGGCATGGTCCTGAGTTCAGGCTAGGGTTGGTGTGAATATATCCTCAGCGCAGCCACTGAAGCACGGCAACTGGTCAGACCTATTCCACTAAGACAAAGGTGCTCTGTTCCTCCATCCCCAGGCATATATGATCCTGAAAACCAACTATTTCATCTCTTCGTCCCAGGATGGTCCTTGCTTGGAGTCAAGCCAGTAATGACCATATAGCCAGTCAGAAGCAAGACATTATGAAAAAAAATACCAATAAATAGTTTTGTTTTATCTAAACTGCTGTGTACTGGCAAATTAATTGAGCTCTGTCTTCTTTTGCACACGGACATACTAGCAGCATGTATTATTTGGGGTTAGAGTTAGCCAAAGTTTAGAAAACTGTATCTTCAGCAGTTGAGACCATGCTTAGATTCTACATGTGCCACAAAATAGGGAAAATGGATGATGTTAACATATTCAAAAATTTTTTTCCCCTGCACTTCCCTGGCCATTTTAAGGTTGGAATTTCAGTTTGGTGCGAGTAAAGTCTTGGAGATTAAAGACAACAGCTGAAATTAATACCTTGATTTTTCAAAATCTGGGAAATCAGGAAGAGATCTCTTACCAACAATTCCTAATAACTTCTTTTTTATTCTTCTGCTTTTCTGGATCTTCTGCCTATATTTAAAGTTAAAATCAAGGTAGACGTTAAAGTTTAGGACTTCAGCAGTGTAAACGATGATTAGATGCAACAGGCTGAAACATTAGGAAGAAGGCCGGTGTAACTTTCAGTACCTCATTTTCTATTTCACTGTTGATTTTGGTCTGTTTAAATTTGGGATAGAATAGGGGTGTCCTGGTTTCAGCTGGGATAGAATTAATTTTCTTTCTAGTAGCTGGTATAGTGTTATGTCTTGGATTCAGTATGAGAAGAATGTTGATAACATTGATGTTTTCAGTTGTTGCTGAGTAGTGTTTATACCAAGTCAAGGATTTTTCATCTTCTTATGCCCAGCCAGCAAGAAGGCTGGAGGGGCACAAGGAGCTGGGGGGGACACAGCCAGGACAGCTGACCCCAACCGGCCAAAGGGGTATTCCATACCGTGTGACGTCATGCCCAGTATATAAACTGGGGGGAGTTGGCCTTTGGGGATCGCTGTTCGAGAACTAACCGGGCACCGGTTGGCAAGTGGTGAGCAATTGCATTGTGCATCACTTGTTTTGTATATTCCAATTCTTTTATTCTTATTATTGTCATTTTAGTATGATTATTATTATCGTTATTTTCTTCCTTTCTGTCCTGTTAAACTGTCTTTATCTCAAGCCATGAGTTTTAAATTTTTTTGCTTCTCTCCCCCATCCCACTGGGTGTGGGGGAGTGAGCAAGCGGCTCTGTGGTGCTGAGTTACCGGCTGGGGTTAAACCATGACAAGGGGTGAAGGAAAAGTTTGGAAAAGACAAAGCTTTTGTCCTATACACAGTTCATAGATTAGGAAGAGGCCTGGTGTTAATACATTGCAATTTTTTTTTTCTCTTATTTTTCTCTGGGTATTAAACCGCATCATTTTAGTCTAAGTATTGCTTCCCTGTCTGGAGTCAAAATCATGGATAGTGTTGTGGACAGTGGAAGCTAACAGTTAAACTAAATAATAGATGGATCCTGAAAATTCAGCAGAGTTAGACAGACTATTGGAGTCAAAAGGCTCCGATTTCTTACTTCGCATTTTAACCTAAAGAATGATACCCTTGTGATATTTAAGGTGAAAATTAAGGTCAGGATAACAATTAGAATTTGAAAAAGCAAAATGTCAGAAGTCCTCTACATGACTGGAATCTGCTTAGTCCACCAAGCTATGAAGAGGGTGATGTCAGCAGTAACCAGTTCCTAAAGTTGTTGTTTACTGTAGGGATCAATCTCATGGGTATAATAAGTTATAGGAACGTAAATGCTCAAGAGTCAAGTTTATGGTCGGGTTCTTCAAAATACAAACTTTTAGGGATTCTAAGTAATGCTTGACTTGTTCCTTTCCCTCAGAGAATTACATTGAGTTGTAATTCTTCTGGTCAGGGTTAAGGTTTGGAAAACTGAACAGACCTTGAAAGCAAAACTTTGGTTAACTTCTATGGGCTTACACAGTTAGGAGGAAGAATGACAGCGACACTGGCTAGTGCCCTATCCTGTATTTTATTTTGGGATTGGTCGCAAGCTACAGCTGTGGTTAGTGTTGAGACTGGGGTTAGAGCTAGGGTTCAAGGCTCAACACCTCACCTCTTTCTACCTGGATTCCAGTGCATCCACAGATTTGGAGGTGGTTTTGTTTCAAAAGGGTACAACAGCAGTTTCCCGAGTTTGGCACACAAAGTACCTTTCTATGCAGACTATGCTCTGGGTGCACAGCGAGTCCTAGAGGTCTCCGAGGGCTGTACTTTGGCTCCTAAACTCTCTTTACCTCAAGTCCAACTGATATATATGGGCCTGGCCAAGTGGCCGCCTCTCACCGTTGCCTTTATGATTGCTGCCTCCACGATCGCTGCCCCCAGTTCCTCCCAGTCTTTCAGAAAGGGTTTAACTCAGAACAACTAGTCTCACCTTGTATTTTGCTTTGAAAATTTATGCTTCTATTTTGCATCTGAAAAAGTCATCAGTAACGCTAATGGGCATAGGAAAATATATTCTTTTTCCCCACGAACCTATGATACCATTAAACAGCTTTATGAGGAAAAGTTTCATTTGCCTTTCAGATATTACGCATTGGCCAGTGTTCAAGGAAACGTACCCATCCAGATGAACAACTGGGTTGATTCAATACTGAGCAGCCAAATTCATCCCTGGAGTAACACCAATTAATATCTGTAAGGGATATATGGCAGACATGAATTTAGGCCATTGGAAGAGGCAAAATTGGCGTATCTTAAGTATTGTGGCAGGACATACAAGTAGATTGTGTTCTACAGAAAACAGGTATATGTAAATCTGAGATACACAGGTTTTATTTTTAGCAAACATTAAAAAAGCAATTGTGTCAGACAGCTCTATTAAGTGTAATTCTCCTCAAAAGAAAATTGTCAAAGTACCTGCATTCAGCATCTTTCCTCACCTCGTTTCAGACAGCATACGGATGGATACACGGCACAAATATCTTTATCCGTAATTTAGACAAAAAGCGTTGAGCCTGTCTGCCTTGCTTCAGAAGTGTTTTTTTTAGACCACTCATGCACCTTCAGTATCAGTGCAGAAGCAAATACTGAAGTCTGAATCTCTGCCACTAAAGGCTGGATTCTTTATGGAGCCTTGTGATGACTCACGGTTGCCCCTCGGACAACAAAATCCACGGGGAAATCCATATGCTAGAGCTCGCTGTCTCCCGTGTGGGGGAAAATGATCAAGTTTGGAAAAGGAAATTGCAGTGAGGGAACATGCCATGAAAAGGAAAATGTAATTGTCACAGGACTTGCATCAAGGGACTATTCCAGCCACTGTAATTTACAGCATCCCTGAAATTGTGCTAAATTACCATCTGGATTTACTCTCTGGTTGACTTATCCTGAGAAGGATTATTAAATTTTGTTATTTGGGCTTTTAGGGAGACTTGGTCACAACCTTAATGGCATAAACTGTGTTTTCATACTTATTGGGGAAAACAATAAGAAAATTACTGCTTGCTTTCTTTTACAGTGGTGGAAATTAATTTCAAAAACTGGAGACTGAAATTACATGCCCCGAAGACCACAGAATTTGTATTGTACTTCAAAAACTGTGAAGCAGTGAGGCACAGAGAATTTCTGCATCAGACTGACAATCACCCACAATATCTTGGAGTCACAGGGACAGAACATTCAGTCATGTTTGCTGTCTGGAAAATATCAATAAAAAAGAGAGCTTAGGTAAATATCATTCACAAGCCAGCTGGCACTAAGTAGGACACCCATATACACCCTTAGGATTTCAATGCAAACTCTGACCCTGTCTCCAGCAGGAAGGCATCTGCTTCTTTGATATGAGAGCCCATATATGAGATTCCCAAGCATCAAAATTGTAATGCTTTGATAGTGACAAGTGGCATATTATACCTGCTTCAATTACCCAGCTTTCGTTATTGCTGACTACTGGACCAGAAAATATCATACATGAAATACCTGCATTATTGAAGTATCCAAAAAATGAGGGATAATAGATATATTTTGCTATAAAATGTTCTAAAACACATGACACCTAGCTCTTTTAAGCATATGCCTCATTTCTGGTTGCAATAAAGAATTTCTGAATTGATGGTGTTGAACACGGGGAGCATAGCGTGGAACAAGTCTTTTGGAGCACATTTCTGGGCACATCAAGGGAAAGGTGGTGATCAGGAACAGTCAGCATGGGTTTACCAAGGGTAAATAATGCTTGACCAACCTGACTGTCCTCTGTGATAAGATGTCTAGATTTGTGGACAAGAGGAGAGCTGTGGTTGCCATTTACCTTGACTTTAGCAAGAATTTTGACACTGTCTCCCACTGGAGTCTCGTAGCCCAGTTAGGACCTTATGGTCTGCATAGGTGAACAATTAGATGAGTAAAAAAAAACAACTGGCCGGCTGGAGGGGTTCAGAGAGTAGCAGTTAATGGTCATTCTCTACCTGGATGAAGTAGACCACCTGGCAGGGGTCTAGATGCCAAAGTGGTGCCTCAGGGAACTGTACTGGGACCTTTCCTGTATAACATCTTCATCATTGTTCACTCACCTCCTCCAATGATGAGGAAGAGATGACGGAGCTCAGCAAATTTGCAGATGACGATAAATGAGAGACCAGCCGATACTCCCGACGGCAGGGTGGGCAGGGATGCCATTCAGAAGGACCTAGACATGCTGGAGGAATGGGCCAACAGGAACATCATGAAATTCAGCAAGGATAAATGCAAAGTCCTGCACCTGAGAGAAAATAACACCTTGCAACAACAAAATAGGCTGGGTACTGACGGGCTGGGGAGCACCTCTGCCAAAAAGGACCCGGGGCTCCGCGTAAACAGCAAGCTGAGCGTGCGTCGGCAAGGCGCCCTCGCAGCAAAGACAGACAACATCCTGGGCTGTATCGACAGGAGCGCAACCAGTAGATCAAAGGAAGTGATTATCCCCCTTCACTTGGAACATTTTACACTGCATCTAGAATACCCTATCCAATTTTGGGCCTCCCAATTCAGGAAAGACAGCAACGAAGTGAAGAAAATCCAGCAGAGGCCCATGAGGATACTCAGGAGGCTGTAGCAGTGGTCCTACGAGAAAAGGCTGAGGAACAGGGCTTGTTCAGCCTGGAGGAGAGCCAGCTTGTGGAGGACTGAACAGCAGCTTTCCAGTACCTGTGAAGAGGTCCTCAAGGAGACAGAGCCAGGCTCTCTGCAGTGCTGCATGGCAGTAGGATGAAAGGAAACAGGTATCTGCCTCTGATGATATTAATTCTAGAATATGTGCTTTTGCAGGAAACATGAAAGGAATTAATCCTCAGGTTTTATTGAATGGGTGAGAAACCTTTGCATGGCTTTATAATCTGTCATGCATTTTTAAATGCTGTACTCAGGGGATTCCTGACAGAACTCCCACAGGCTGAAGATGTCCCAAGGATTAAGAAATTATTTTAAGTCTCTTGGAAACACCTTTTTTTTTTTTCTTTGTCTGCTAATCTGCAGTGCATAAAGTTTGTCTCTAGGTGAGGATATGATCCACAGTTATTACATAGATCTTACAGTGGTATAAACTACCAATTTTTAGCAAAAGAATTGCTCTCCATGGTCACGTCGTATTTCCTCAGTATAATATTTGCAAAAACATGCTTTAGGAATCATTCATCAATACACTTTCTCAGCAGAGGTTTACCTGAATAGTCTGATTTCTTATAACTATTTCTGTTTTGGGAGGAAATAAGCTCTGAGGTCTCCAGGATTAGCATGCAAATTATTATTTTCACTTTCAAGTTTTGGTCCTTGCTTGCTCATGTTACACTGTTTTCCAGCTGTGAAGGGGCATTTCCTTCACCAGCCACCAAGCTGAGAGAGTTAAGATGCAAACTGTAACATTTGAGAAGAAAGCAGAATCATTTCAAAGCTCAGAGACTCTCTTACCCTTTCTCTCACGCCTTGAGTTTGGCAGGAAAAATGTAGGCTTATTTGCAGTTTGTTTGTTAAGCTAGGGTCATGTCCACTATGTCCAAAGAACCACTTATCTGAGATCAAGTCACAGCGGAATAAGCACCAGCAGAAGGAAAACACAAGTAGAGACTTTTCGTTATTTGGAATTTAACAACAGTTACGTGATAACAAAAGGAGAGGCCAGGGAAAAACAAATCTAGTGATTTTTACTTACCTTCTACACGTGCAACCAGACCAACTGGGTGAATTAAATGTTTAAATAAAGGACCGTAATAGGCATTATATCTCTTAGATTTCACAATTCTGAAATAAATGAGGGTTCTGATCAGATGTCTGAAATCCACTCTTCATTGTAGACAGGAAGCACAAATGAGGCGTAAGTGGAACAGGACATTCCCTCTCTGCAGAGGAGAAGGTTTAATCAAAGGGAAGCATCTCTTAAACAGATGTCCAAAACACTGCTGTGGGTGATTTTTTTGTATAATACTATTCCTTCTGTATGCTATATGCATATTATGTCATAAATGGTAGCTACTCCATAATTAATATAAGTTCATAATTATAATGTTGCATCAATGCAGTACTGGAAATTTAAACCAAGGTGTCAGGAAAACAAAAAACCGCAGACCATTATAAAGCAAAAGGCTACTTTTTAAAATCTTTCGCTTTCAAAAAACCAGTTGGTTTAGGTTTTTTTTTTTTTTGATCTTCAAAGACGACAATGGTTTTTCAGTCATGACCCTTGGATGCTTAAAAGCAGCTGTGCTGTTCTACTCCTGGTTAGAATCTCATAGCTAGTGTTGCCTCCTCTACACTAGTAAATAAAACGGACAAGAACCTATCTGGCACAGTATGTCTCATGTCTGTATCGTTAATTTCTCTTACCTTCCAAAACAGAAAGGTTGCAGCTAAAATACCCATTGTAGATAGCATAGTCCCTAACTCACGCTCATCCTCAGACTGAGTCTGGGAATTGTCTGGGAGATTCTTCATTGTCACAAGACGAGACCATGCCAAGAACTGTGCTTCTAACTTAGCAACTGTGGGAAACAGTCCAAGACCATGCCTTGGCACTGTTTTGTTTATCACTAAGAAGCAGCTGATGAGCTTAAGTGCATAAAGGCACAATAACAAAAGGAACATATACAATTTTCTTAATCTTTCTTGAGAAAAAAACATTAATAAATATTGTGGCCTATGTTATCAGGACAGGCCTGTGAACTTCTTACTGAACTGATGGGTACAGGCTGAAGGGGTCAAAGATCATATCTTATTTTGAACTGAAATATGTTGATGTAATTTCAATTATTTGAGAAAAGTTATTCTTAATCTGCTCGGATAATATAAAGAAAATAATCCTATCCAGTTACCCAGCCTTTTATAAAGAACAATATCTAATTTCTTCCCTTGCTATATTTTTCTGATATTGAATTTTGTCTTTTTCCCTGTTAATGTGCCTCTCTCCGATCTGTTATCAATGGATACTGGAAACCTGGTTCTCCTTTAATTGATTTTTATCACAACTTCGTTACACATGTCTGACAAACTTTCCACAATACCAAGCATATTGTGTTATAAATTTCCAGCGGAGAAACCAAAATATGTTTCTAGAGTGTCAGATAACATCTTCCTTAAGCTATAAATATAAAATATCTTAAGACATTTCTAAGCAACCATTTTGTCACCCACAGGACAATAAGCAGGAGAAATTCACTCCCTGTGAGATTTCACAAAATCTAGAAAATTCTGCATTTTCAGTCATGCTGTTGCACATCATGCAACGTAAAAGCTGTGCACAAGGTACCTCTGGGAAGCTATTAGCTCACACACTCCGAGCTGCTTTGTCTAAAAATTGTTCTTACACGTGCCTAAAGAATTCTGGTCCATTGAGCTGATGCATGTTGAACATCTAAAACAATTAAATTCTTATGCCTTCACGCTGAACAAATCTTTTAAATACTTTTTGTCTGAAACTCCTCTTAGTTGGACCAGCTGCTGTCCCACAATTTCACCGTACATCTCCCAGGTTGACACTGGCAGAAGTGCAAGAGGGATTTATCTGGCTCTATGGACTAAATTTTTTTCTATAGTCAATGAAACGTGGGACAGTACATGTTGCTGAAAACTTTAACCTGGAGTACTTCAAAAGATAATTAATTACCTTATTGACAAAGTCTTATCTATACTTATAGATCATAATCATTGTTCCGGAACCAAGTGCTAAATTGGAGGAGCACCTTTAATGCAGAGAACAGTCCAGCTAAAAAGTGCAAACCAGCTGCAGATGCATTAAAACAAGCTGATTTATGCTCTTCTAACTGGAGTCCAACCCTGCTGCTGTTCCCTACAGTAGCTGGGACTTGGATCAATTGACTCCTCCAAACCCAGGTGGACTTTATCAAATCTCTTAGCATTATCTGTCAGGCACTTCTAATCATATTAGTGATTTCCCATCATATAACATCAGTAATTATATTATTAGACTTGGGGTTTTTTTCCCAATCTGATATAAGATTATTTCTGCATGTTAATAACTTTTCTACCATGAGACTTTAATGAAGCAGAATATCAATGAGATGTGATGGGGTGGAAAAGTGTTAGTGATATAAAAGATGTTCACATTCTAGAATAGACATGTTCTGCACTATTAGAAAAGGTTTTCTTATAATGAGCAAAGGTCTCTCTCCTTTTTCTTCTTTCATTTCCCTCGATGTGGGACAACTGTAAAACTTTATTTACAATTCATATGGAGAATGATTAAATAGCTTTCATTCTCTGTGTGTTGAACAGCACTGCAAATCACAAAGGCATTCACTTGGTAAGAAGAAATTACAGTGATATTGTCTCATCCTCAGCATCATTTGTTACTTTAAAAAACATAAGAAAGTATGTCAAATTGTGGCAGAGACTGTAGTTTTATCTAAAATAAACGTATTAAAGAAGACAGATTTTTTATTAACAAGTCAGAAACCAAATGATTAAACAGCTTTCTCTCTCTCTGAATACCAAATAGAAATCAATGTACATTATACGGCAGTGGCAGCTGAGATTGCAGAAGATCCAAGGACGGCATAAAGACTGTGATTTACTGAAAATATTTCACCAGGGCAACAGCCGAAAGATGAAGTCTACTTTGCCCACAGAATGTATTCCCTTGCTCTTTTCAATATGAATTTAGAAAACTTACTTGCATAAACTGTAAAAAGGTGGTAGTCTTGTTACAAATCCATAACTGTCGAGCTAAAAAGAATTGTTTCTACATCCTAAGCAGGTGCTCTAGAAAGCCCTTTGAAACATCATGTATTGCTGCTCAACGGCACACAATGTTAACAATTTTTTTTATTGCTGGTTGTGACAATTACAGCAATAGAAAATGTAACTGCGGAACGCTGTGTTTCTGTAACCTCCTTGCAACACTCAAGAGAAAACAGGATAAAAAGTCTATGTTCACCCAGTGATTCACAACATGTCAGCTTCATGGAGATCTTCACGGATAGAGCGTACAGAGAATCTGGATCTACCCATCCAACTAATTAAAGGATGATTTCCATTTAACATTACTATCAAAGGACCTATAACAAAGTAGCACACATGACAGCTAAAGCACTTCAATAAAGCATGCAGGTTTTTCGATTTCTTATAGCTGTTTTTATCGTAAAGATTTCAAACTGAACACAGGAATTAATTTTCCCAAAACAAAAATATGAAATTTTTACATAGTTTCACAAGTTATCCTTGGTCTACTTTTTCACTGGCTGGATATAACCTGGTAGAACTGAAAAAAACAGAAAAATGCAGGGCAGAGTTGCTGAAATTCAAGTGCCAGAGGTATGTCACAGAAATAAAAAGATTCTGGATGATATATACTAAGCACCATGAAATAAATAATTTTTAAAAATCAACGAATTATTAGAAATCATATTAATTCCATTACTTCAACTTTAGTGATATAATTAGAAATTATTCAGCATTATTTTTTAGCATACTACCTGGCCAACATAAAACAACATCACACAGAGAAACCAGTGCTTTTCTGAGCGGTTTGGGGAAAAGATTAATGCACATCATACAGCTAATATACCTTCCACTAGGCAGTACCTGTGTTTGTAAGCCTAACAAAAGTAAATCTAGAGAAGCCCTGGATAAAATAATTGTACTGTAGGTGACAATTGGGTAGGAAATATTATGGCTGTAGACAGACATAAAGACAAGTTCCATCCTGATTTATAGTATGTAAAATTGTCCCGGCTACGATGGAGAACACTTATAATAAGTCAATGCAGTTTATAGGTGATGCAAAGCAGAACAAATGCTTGCTAGGTCTAAGTGATAGATTTTATTGAGGTAAAAATGCAAATCCAGAAAGCACGCAAACACTCAAGAAAATGTATTTAAGCTGCAATTATTTATATTGTGCAAAGATAAAAAGTTTACTAGGTATGTCCCTGATTCTTTCCCAACTCTTTTAAAACAACGTATTCACCACCTGAAGTCGAGTGAATACTTCCAGGCTATGTCTGCACTAGTTTAGAGAAACGGGTGAGGGATTACCCTCCGGCTCTGGGGAAACCCACGACAGCATGGTTCGCGTCCCTGCGGCTGAACTGCCTTATTTCCCAAATCAGGGTAATCGCATCTAAACTGCATACTGTGAAAAGGCCTTGGTCGGTGGCTGGGCATGTTTTGGGACAGTGCTACTTGGTCTAAGCCACCTCTGCTAGGAAACACACTTTAATGGTATGGATGATTTGGGGCAGTTCCCTTAGCACTGTGGATGACACCTTACAGCTCAGTTTGTTCTAAGTCTGTACCAGTCTGTATCACACACTATAACCAGCTGGAATAGGGAAAAGTAAATTTGGCTTTAAACAAAAGTGTATTTCAGGCAGCAGGTAGACTTTACAGCTTTTACTTGCAACTAGGAGCTAGCTAACTATTTTCCTCAAAAGTTTAGTGGGGTTCTTACGGTGTATCAGAGTTTACGGTACCCTTTCAGAACTTATATTACAGCACAGGTACAATATAATTTCATAAATGGGCATACCAGGTCTTACCCTGCCATGGCAGCCCACAGTAACTCCCAGTGACGGTCATGGAAATTGCATTCATATCTTGCAGTGGGAGAAGAGGGTTTTGTAATGTCAAATGATAGCAGAATTCTTAGTAACTTAGGATATCCTCTCTAATTGTCAAAGGCTATCATAATTTATTTTATTACAGTGCATAGCCAAATAATTTCAAAAGGTTAGCCCCCCTCCTGTAAACTATAGCCATAATTTCTCTAACGCTCCTTTTGTTTCTAAGCACCTCATTCTATTAACGTCCAGGTAATCCAATCTTGTTCTGTATTTTTAATAGTTACATCTACTCTACACAGAGACTATGTCCAAAACTTGGAGATAGTTAATCATAATCATGAAAAAGTCCAATATGTTTCTAATGAAAGTTTCAAACAAAAACGTGGAGCCTTGAAGAAATGGGATTATCTGTCGATAATTGTTTGGTTTGCACTACATACATTACCTTTGCTCAATGAGAGCATAGGAAGAGCAATTGGAGGAAAGGCCAGACATCGGACTCATTCCTAGAAGAATACATATGAGGAGGACCTCATTATTTTATTTGATATTTGACTAGATAGGACTGTCACCGGCTAGAATTTCTCCCAAGGCAGATGATGATTTATGGAGACATCATTCACATTATTAGATAAATGTTTAATATTATTTTAGGGTTAGGAATAGTGAAGGATTCATCCTCCTAAACTTTGTCAGAGAACTCTCTTTGCAGTTACAGCAACAATGTAACTGTTTAGACCAAAATGCTTGCACTACCTAGAACATCATTTTAGTGTTTTTTATATAGAGATACGTAAGAATATAGTTAACAGACAACTACAGATAAGAGAAAATATATTTGGGGACACACAGAAAGGGGCTTTATATTGTAATAATTATGAATCCCCTACACCTTCCAGGTAAAATAAAAATCCACTAAAAACTTTTGCTGAGCAAGTCAAACAAAAGTAAAATTCATAGTCTGACAAAGACAAGACAGGTAGAACACACATAGGAAAATGAGACAAAATAAAACACTTACTTATCCAGAACACACTGCAAGCCAGATGTGTGCAACAAGCTTATACAATGAAGCCAGCGTTAGCTGTTACTCAGGATGCCTAGAATCCGTATTAAAGAAATATTGGGAAAAAAAATTTAAATGGGAGCTGTATGATTTCAGAATTTGGAGAATGTAGTAAATGTGTCCGGCTTAAGGACTCTGTGTAGCGATGGGAGAAATTTGAGAGAGGGTGACTGCAGACATGGAAGGCACAATTGAACCAAATAACATTTTTAACAAGTTAAAAAGAATTTCTTTTAGAGTCCGCCACATTCCAGTGTTCTTTCTCAATACATGAAAAACACTACTGAACTGGCGGATGTTAGCACAACAAGAATATATACAGCTAAGAGGACTGAATTGTAAAGGGGAACAGAGAAATTAGTGTACAAAACATGGCTAAGTGGTGACAGAAAGATGTGAGAAAATGTGATAAGAAATGATTAGACCAGACCACCAATCTATAAAATCCTGAATTAGTAAAGAAAAAAAAAAAGGAGTAGGTTAAAATTGAACAAAAAACAAAGTGCAACATGAGGTCTATTACACTAAAATATAAGGCAGTTAATCTAAAACTAAAAAAAAGTACTTGAGAACGTGGGTTCTCACGGTGCCGGTGCTCGGTCACCTTCACAGTAAAAACGCATTTCCTGACGTTCAGATGGAACCTCCTGTGTTTCGGTTTGGACAGGACCATCCGCTGGGACAAAGTCATTGCAACCAGTTCTCAAAAGGCAGTAGATATACATCCAGTCTGTTCTGCTGGGATTTTTTTTCCCCAATAGTAGTTAAAATATTCAGGATAACATCATGCTGTGGAGAACTACATTTCCATCAGAAAAGGGAGAAAAGGGCTCTCCTGACTGAGATTGATAGAAAGCACTTCTCAGCACGATCTTCTGTTGTTCACAATAACTACTATGTTGTGAAGACTAATGTCTGCACTCAAACACCTTCCTTTTTGTGAGGAGAAGCTCGTGCTGCTGATGGTAGTAGCTCTGTGGACTGTGCTCCCGTAAGAGATCAAGGTTCATAAAGTCAAGCCGCTAGAAGTTCTCCGTCCAGCTCTTATGTGATCCTCCTGTGAGGTTGGAGCAATGCAAGCCCAGAACAACCGTATTAGCTGCTGGGAAGGTGGAAGCTAACTGACTTAAATGCAGAGATACACCCTCTATTGTTTGGTAAACACTATGCCTGCATCTCCATAGTCTCTAATGGTCTCGCTAACAGAAAAAGGCTTCCAGTTTACTTGTAGGAAGTTCAAAACATTTCAGTTTATAAAAACAGATCAGAAGAAACTTGACAGCCAATGGAAGTTGTGCAATCTTTGATTATGATTGGTTTCACGGCTCATACGACCTCACTCTTTCTTCCTTCCTCCCTCTGCTTTGGTTTTATAGGGTAGAAATTGTGTTTGGTTTCTCTCCACTCTTCTAGGATTTCAGATTGGCTGAAATGAAAGAGGGACAACAATGTAAGTTTGGATGACTAAAGAAACACCAGTGATACGAAAGAGGCTTTTAGGCGGATCCTGATATCTGTTCTGCTTTCTAAAAAGGAACAAATAAAGAAAATATTTTCTCACACTCATCTCCTGGCATATGTGGAAACAGTTATTAATTTTATATGCTTTAATCACAGTAAAATATACATTCTGGATATGTAGTTATGGACAGGACCAGACAGAAGGACCAAGTCGCTGCAGCTAATTGTCAAAAGAAAGTATGTCTTACTGTGGATCCATCTTCAGAGTTTGTCCTGTTTCTGTTGAGGATTCACAAAAGGACAAGAGACATTTCAATAACAGTTAAGTAATTAAGAACAAAGCTGCTAGGTTTGTAAGATTTTAGGCAAGAAAGAAAATAATGCTGTCCAGCTCTTAACATAGTTTAGTATTTAATATACTGCCCTTTTTGTTTGTTCAGTCAACAAAAATTAATATTAATGAACTTGATGTCAGGTACAATGATGTAACACTTAAATACCATGATAATCTTAATGGATCCAGGAACCTGTGGGAATAAAAATAGTTGCTATTCACAGCTATAGTCTTTGCTTTTTTTCTTGGATCAAAATAAGATTCAAGGGTTACGTACAATCACTTTTTCATTGTTGCATTGATCATTTAATACAAACGCTTCTCCTGAAAATTGGGCCGTTTTCCAGACGTTGTAAATTAATCTTCCAGCTCCACAATTAAAGACATCACGCTGATGAATGAGGTAGTAATGCTGATTTACATTCAGCAGTTATGGGGCTCAAAGATATGATATACAATATCTTTGCCTCCTCAGCAGAAGCAGCAGGCAGTCTCTGAAAACCATTGTCCGCCAGGTTTCTGTGTTATCACTCTCGCTGAAAAACCTGTAATGCTTCAGATAGCAGGGAATTTGCTAATACTAGAAATAGTTTCCTTCTTTATTACCTGTTATAAAAGCAAATGAAATGCTTATTGATGACATCAAACTGATGGTCTTGAAGACAGATTATTTATTTTACTCAGAGGATTGTAACATCAGAGGCAGAACCTGGACAAGTTTTCTTTCCCGCTACAGCAAATCAGCCTTGGCCAGAAACAGCTATTCTGAAAAGGATGGAACGTATTCACCTTCAGCCCTATTCAGCTCTGGATCTCGCTATAGAAACTGCCAACAAACGTATTAATTAAGAGTCTAATTCTGTAGATGCTGCTGCCATTGGAATAGAGGCCTTAGAACTTGACAAGTGTCTATCATTTGAAACAAAATGGTGGAAATGCTCCAAGAACAGGCGTACGAGAACCTATAATGAATGTGTAAGGGCTTTCAGCTGTGACTTCTCCTTTTAGGGTAAGTCTCTTCACCATTTAGAGTGGAGATCTGCTGCTTTTTAAAAATCATCTGGCAGCTTCCCGATTTGAATCAGAGTACACGGGGGGTGGTGGGAAGCAAGATGAAGAGGAGACTCCTACATCCTCTAGGTCAGAGTGAGGATTTGCCCAAGCGTAGCTGTGGGCAGATTTCAGAGAGAGATGGGAAAAAGAGGCAGATGTCAGAACAAGTTGCTGGCAGGGATTTCTTCCTGTTTCTCCTCACCTGGGACCAAGACCTTTCAGTTCCAACTCTGTATGAGCAGAAGGAGAAGGAAACTCTTGCCAAGCCAGGCTGATCCTGGAAGGACAGGCAGCAGAATTGGGGAGAAAGGTGCAAATGAGTCAATTTTTCACAACCAGCTACGCTTTTAACAGCTGCTTCAAACAACGGCACTGCAAATGCTTTTACTGAGGAAAAAAAAAAAAAAAAAAACCGCAAACCAAACCAGATGTCCACTAATCTGAGCAACCTGATCTAGTTGAAGATGTCGCTGCTCATTGCAGGTGGGTTGGACTAGTTGACCTTTAAAGGTCCCTTCCAACCCAACCCATTCTATGGTTCTATGATTCTAATGTATTAGGTACTTTAAAAGTACTTGGTACATGGTTTAGCTACATAGAACTTATACTGTGACTGCTCACTTACTCTCTCTGTCAGATATTCAGCATTTATTTTTTGATAGCTATGTTATGTGATTCATCACCTAAGTCTATGGTCTTTATAAACTTCCAGATTAAATAACCAGCCTTTCTTGAAACTAGGAAAGAGCAGAGAATAAATTTATGGTTTAGTAATTATGCATGTAGAACACGTGGAACTTCAAAGAGTTACAAAACTTTTTAATGAATTCCTCAGAGTTATAAAAAGTCCGTAAGTAAAATCAGAACTCCCAATGAATGAACAGTGTGCTTTCTCTTGGAAAAAAAAAAAAAAAAAACAAAACCACGTGCAACTGATATAACTCAGTGAAGTTAGAAACATGCTATGTTAACAGTGAGCCTCAGTTTTTCCTGCCATGTGCAGTACGCCTTCCCTTGTGCTTTTAGATGTCCTTCACCAAAAAAGTGAAGGAAATAGAGAATATTTAAGGATTGTAGGTATTATAATACCAGCATCATATTCAGATGATTAAACCTCTTCTTCACTGAGGTTTAAGATCCTGCTGAATAGCTCATCACTTGTCTGTAGTTAATATACAAAAGGTGCACTTTGATATAATTTTAGAAAGGATAAATGAAACTGTCATAAAGGGTTTTGGTCCTTAAGAACAAGTATTAACATAAATGCTCTAAAAATATTTAAAAGAGCTGAAGGTCACTTGCTGACCCTTCCTGTCTAAGCATATACTGCAGTTGGCCTCTGTCTCTTGACAATAAACTCATCAAGACTGTTGCAATATCCAGATATAATGCTGTCTGCCAATGCTGCTGAAGTTACGGATTCATCACAGGATTTCCTTATCTTTCCTTGGTTTTAGAGATTTATAACTCCATTAATCATCCTTTAATATTAATGCAGTAAATGTGCCATCATGTACAATGGGATTTAATTACTAGATTTTTTTTCCATTTGTGGAAGGGACAAGTCAGATTATTTTCAATTTTCAGAAAACTACTGCTTTTAGATTAGAGGTCAACATACAAACCTTTGCAGATGTCTAACACTCAGCATTACCCATCATTCCGCTTTCTTATACACAAGGAATACAAAAGAAAATCACAATTAGGCAGTTATTTAGTTCTGCACAGTCTTGCGTATCTGCTAAGAAGCACTGACAAGCCAATAGATCTCTCTCATACCCAAATTTCTGTTTCATACTAGATAAATTCAGAGCCTAGGCAAAGCTGTCTATGTATGTCCCTCATTCCTCAAAGGGCCCTGGAGTCAGAGGTTTTGAAAAGCAGCCACTGCTTCCACTAAGATCATTAAGAGATCTTGGCATTTGGTACTTCAGAAAATCAGGAACTTTAATGTGGGGCTTTTGTGAGGCACAAGTGCTACAGGGATTCTTGAACAGCACCTTTGAACTGGTTAATTCTTCTAGGGGTGAATTTTGCTCTCAGTATGTGGTAATTAGATTCTTAATGCTAGTATGCATATAAAAATATATTACAGATCAATGCACGGGGATGAATTTCACTCCCTACGCATGATGAATCTTAATTGCATTCTCCTCTGAGTCTTAGATCTCCCCATAGGAGAGCTGCAATCACTCACTTAGATTGGAGAAAGGAGCACTTTTCTGAATGGGTTTCATAGCAACAAAATCCTTTTAGATCCAGTCAATAATGCTGCCACATACTGGCCTAATGAAATACAATTTTGCATAAACAAGACGACACATTTTAGGCAATATGTTATGTTCAGTTGTAAGGGAACACGGGTCACGATACGTGGCAGTTATTCTTTGCTTTGCATCTTCAAAGTACTTCGGAAGCAAACTAATTAATCCTCTAAGTAAGTAATACTAATTATTTAGTAGATGATAATTATGGTAGTCTATTGCTTTAAACTAATTAGTTGTAAATGTTTTCATGATATACTATAATGTTTTATATGCAATTGTCACGGTCTGCTGCGTTATAATGTGTATCTTACGATGTTTATTCCAAAATGGTCGGCTGCGCGTTTATACAACAGGTCACAACCTTTAACGGATGATCAGATGAAAGCACACCCGGGCTAAAGGACTAGGTTCACACCAGGACTTGTGGGCTGGGATTGCCATTACACTGACTGGAATCCAGAGCAAAGTATTTTGTCCTCCTTACACCGTGCACGGAAACAGCGAGGACTTCAAAATCAGGGGCTCAGGGTGATAACGCACACTCAGGGCTCAACACACCTCAGCAGCTGTGCAAGGGTGGCCAAAAAATGACAACTGCAGCCTGTATGTGCTGTTTACGAATGGTGGGTAGGGCATAAATCAGCTGTAGGACTTAAAGACATATATTCATGTGAGCTTGCTTTCTTTTTCTTAAATCCAGGAAGGGTAATTGACTCGGGTTAGTCCATAAGTGAAAAAAGAGAGACTCACAAACCAGTAATAGGTATGAACAGTCATCTGAGACGGAGAAGAAACGAGAACATCCTATGCTGCAAGAGGGTGGGCACTCTCTTGAGCGACTGGAGATATGGGCTACAACCCTCTTTGGCAAAGGGGAATCAAGCTGCGTCTCCCACATGCAGAAGGAACGCTCTTGCCCTGACGCCTTGCGTGCGTGCTTTCGGCAGAGCTTTTCCAACAGATTTCATCAAGTGTTTTCTACAGCTGAGGTGGGCACTAAAATGCCCGGTTTGTGAACCACAGCAAGGCTCAGGGCTGAGGAAGGCGCTGTGCTGCCCACGCTGCCAGGACCGAAAAATGCCTAAGTACGTGCTGGAGACATGGGCATCTTTTTGCCTCTGACAGTAAACAGCTTAGCACCATTTCAAGGGCAGTAGTACTTCAACAGCACAACAAAGCAAAGTTTTAGCTTTAGAATGTGTTTCAAGTAAGAAAAGCAGTGTCAGAAATTACTTCATAGGGCTCCGTGTTTTTTTCTCCCCCCAGTGACTCTACATCAAATCCAAAAGGCTTGCAAAACACATGATTTTTCTAAATGTCATCTCTAGCATACAGAATCCCCAAGATCTGAAAGTCAGCCTGCACTCATTGTACTTCTTGCACCATTACAAATAATAATTTTGCAGTCCAAATCTGAAATTGCAATTTTTGACAGAATGGAATTCAGCTCAGCTCTCTACAAAATCACTGGTTTAGTACCAACTATAATAAAAAGTTGGATTCCCATTGCAAATTAAACATAAAAAGTCAAAGACCACCAGGCTACTTTTTTTTTTTTTTAAACATACACACATTTTGAGCATTCCTCTTCAAACACAGACATTCACCATTTAACTTAGTCCAACATAAAAGAATTGTCATGCAAATAAATTAATGTAAGGCTGAAGCCAGAACTGTTGCTTACTATATATATATATATTTATATTTATAAAAGTACAAAAGGGATGATTCACTGAGTTCACAGTCAGGCATTGCAATGCTTCTTTCACACATTACAGCCTTTAAGTCTAGAAAAAACCATTTTAACTATGTATTCTAACCTCCCGTTTAGCACTAGCTGATTTTCATGCACTCATTCCAGCTTCACAGTCCAACAGTTGGGTTTGAACAAGACATTTTCTTTCAGAAATATAACCAGTCTTCATTGTATTATTTCCCAGTGATGAAAAGACACATCAGAACTCTTCGTAAACTGCTCCCATTTTTAATTATCCTCACCGTTTAAAATAAACACAGAATAACATTCTCAAAATTCTTTCTTGACTTTTAGCCTTTTGTTTTTCCTGGACTTTTCTGCCTGACCAAAAAGCCTTTTCTTACCAAATTTTGTGCTTTAATTATATTACTGTCCTTTAAGTCTTTATAAATAGACTTCTGTACCAATCCATCCATTATTTTGCCAGAGATCACATTGTGAGATGACTGTCCTTTAACTTAAACAAACAAAACTGTCATGATACTACCTTGATTCTAATCCTTGAAATGTCTCCGTTTTTCTAATATGTATAGAAAAATCAATTTTAACAATCCAGAAAGCCATTTTGCTAGCTGTTTTAAAACTCATTTGATGAAGGTTAAGTTTTAAGAGTTCAATTTATGTAGTTAGTCTTGTAAGAGAAAGCGTGTCATCACCATTTTAAAATATAAATATATGTTTATATATTTATATTTATAATATTACATATATATACCTATATATAATCTCTAACGGTATTTTAGAATTTGTACCATGGAGATTAATGGGACTTTTACGGCCACAGCTCTACTGTAAGCTGAGTACAGATGTTTAAGTGACACATAGATATTACCTAGAAACAACGCTTTTGGGGGATTCTTTATTATTTTATTGTTTTTCCAAAATGTCCTATTCAATATTTTTCAACACTTATCAGCATGTCTGTAATGCTGTACGTTACCTGGAGCTCTATCAGTGGACTCTGTCAACTGAACATTTTCGGAGAAAAGTTTTAGATCACTCTAGTAGCTTTTAAGAGGCCCTGTAAATTACTGTTCTAGTCATATAATAAAACTAAATCAGAGGTACAAAGTACCATCAGATGTCTTCCGGTAATTATTCGCTTAAGGTCACGAACATTGGCATGCGGAGCTTTCCTGAGTACCCGCTGGCAAAATGGAAAAGTTATCTTTGCCTACCTACTTTAAAACACAGTTCAGTTAACTTAGTTTAAGTGAAATGTAAAGTCAAATTCAAATGTGATTTCAGTGGACTTCTGTAAGTAGTCAGTCAGTCAAAAATTTGGACCTTACTTATCCTCTAGATGTGTTCTGTGAAAGGTGCATAAAGCATGCTGTTATGCTGACTGTGTTGGCCTGAATAATTAGTTCTCCAATGAGCTGCTGCACCCTGAGGAGAAATTAGCATTCAAAACATATCTGAAATTCCAAAACCATGCTTCTAAGTATCCTTCTGGACTTTTTCAGATTATCTCCTCATTAGAGGAGTGTAAAGAATAGCCTGTGCATTTTAAATTTGTCTACCGAAGAAACACATTATAGAGAAACTTGGTTTTCCTCCAGATCTTGACTGACATTTGGACAAAGTGGTCCTCAATGAGATAACCGAACCGTGTGAAAGCAGGTGAAAGAGCCTGTAAAATAAGCAAAGTATTTGCTTTTAAATGGACAAAAATTATTTTTCCCAGACATAAGAAAACTTTGATTAAGTGTGAATTACACAGTTCATATTTTCATATTTAGGAAGAGATTTTTTTCTTCAAGGTATCCTTATGGAAAAAAAAAAAAATCTACTGAATCTAATACTGTTGAATCCAGTTGGATGATACACATTTTAATAGTGTTCTACAGTTATTCCTCACCCCCCCCATACCCAAACTTACATTTTATACAGAACAATGAGTTTTCACACAAGCTTTATTCTTGTTATTTTAGGGTTTCTCTTTGACTAGTTCACTTCTGTTGGATGCTCAGATAGCAGTGGGAAGCCAAGAGAACATTTTGTCTCTTATCTAGCAAGAAAATTGAGACTGCCTTTCCAAAACAATCCTCTTTATAATAAACCATATTTTTCTTTGTCACAACAGGATTAAAGCTATTGTGTTAATTCTGCATAATATATAGGAGAGTTTTTCAGCAGGCAATTTCTTCTTCAGGCACAGTGAAATTTTGTCCTTGAATTTCACATCCCACACAAGCACTGTTTCTATCAAATAAACATTTTTTTTCCTCAGCAGTTCTGAAAGTAGTTTCTTCCTCTTCTTCCATGCACACATTCTATAATCTAGCTTCATCCTCTTGCGTGTCAAACGCTGAAGCCTCTTGCCTTTGCTACTTATTTTCCTTATTTTGTTCAAATTGCAGCTCTTCCATTCCCATCGAATCATCCTTTCACCTTGACTTGTCTGAGTGTCTTCAAGGCTTTCTGACACTTCCTATATCAGTATCAAACTCCTCATATTTATCTGAAAAGTTATATGTAGACCTAGTGACTTAAACGTCTCAGCTTTCATGTCTTACTGACATCCTCCATATTCTTTATCTCCATAGTCCTTTTTTCCCCCCTCTGCCATTGTTGTTACTAGCTTCCTTACACTTGAACTATCAACCTTTTTCCTAGAAAAGTACTTTCATCTTTGTTCTTCCAAGTTCCTCATCAAATACACTTTTTCAAATTTCCTAGCACAGAAATTCCCTCAATAGATAGTGAGAAGTACTGTCTATTCCTGTGCTTCACCATAAAAGACATAAAAGAAACTTCATGATCTCTTTTCACTGGAAGGATTATCTTCTTTTAAGACTAGTTTTCTCTTTCTCCATGATCTGTTCCCAGCATGTTCTATTGCCATTCTCTATGTAATAAGTTTATAAATATAAGGCTAATATTTTTAAATATATGAGCTGCAAAACACTTTTTTTTTTTTTTTACTACCTCAAAATTTCCCCGGAGAAGTATGGGGGTTTTTTCTGAACAAAAGACTAGCTGTGTGTCAGGATTATTTGTCTCTTTCAAATTTCAAGTTCCTATTAGAATTCATTGAGATATTAGAGCTCTTCAAAATAAGCAAAAAGAATTTCATAATAGAAAGTACAGAAAAACTAAATATAAGGTTTTCTCCCATTTCCTATAGTAAAGTTTCTTGAGCTTCACTATTACCTTACAAAGAGGAAGAAGACCCAAAGCACAGGCTGAATTTCGCAAAAAATCATTCAGTTTTAACAATAGTAATAGTAGTGCTTCATTTTCCTTCCACAAATTAAGCTTTCATTCTTTTCATTCCAAGGGAAAGTTACAGTTCTTTAAAAACCTGAAAAGAATTTATTTTGACAGGGCAACAAAAAGAATGCTGACAACAAATTTGAACTGCTCGATATAGCTGCTGTTTTATAATAAATATTGTGTCACAATCACCATACATCCAAACCCACGGAAGCCTCAGCTGAGCCTTGAATTGGTATAGAAAAACACGAAAAAAAAGAAAAAAAAAAATCCCCCCGAATCTTTAATTGTTTTCACTATGAAAACTTCCACTTCACATTCTTGGGGTACGACCTTGCAAGGTCAAGGAAGTACACTGCAGGTGTAGGCTGTAAATGCACAGATTATATATGGCTTTACCTGCAACAATGGATTTGTATGGTAACTCTAATAACTGCAGTAGAGATAGCCCATATTTCCAATATTCTGTAGTGTGGCTAGTGGAATTTCTTCATTAAAAATATTACTTTTTAAAAAAAGCTTATTGCTTCAGCAATTCAGCTGAGCCGAACACATCATGGTCCTCTACACTGAGTATTACAATTTGTAAGAAATGAGTTGGAGAAATAAACACCTTTCAAGTAGGTCACTAAAATGGACAAACTGAAATTAGATAAATTTTCTTTACATGCAGATAGCTCTCTTCCCTAGTCTAGACTGCCTTAATCAATCTGCTCCTTCCAGTCTTTCAGAATCACATTTATCAAAACTCAGTCTCACTCCAAAAAGCTAGGCCAGTAAAACACAATATATTTTTGTAAACTTGGCTCTACAGCTGGCTGCTTTTCACCCTCTTTTTCCCATGTACAGAAATACATTGCAAATCACTGTCTCTCTTTGCCACCTAGCGGGTAGCCTGATTTTACAACTGTCTTTGAGCTACTTCCCTGTAAAAATATGATCGTGGCATCCTACATAAACCTAAAACTGGAAAAGTATCTCTAGTGGGCCTTCTGGAAGCATAGTCAATGTATGAAGTATGCCTGTGGTCTAAATTACAGGGAAAGTTACACAAAGGCGGCTTTGAGGTATTGCATTGCTGCTCCAAGGGTAAATGTATTTTTTGAAAGAAATCAGAGCTTTTTTCAAATCCTTACAGAGCATGTGGTATCCAAGTGTGATTCATTTCTGAAAGAACCAGAAAGTCCTGGCATACTTGCATTGTTAGTATACGTTTGCTTGTAGGTTCCCCTGTTCTGAAGTTATGTTGGCATACCTTCAAGTCTGTCTTTCCTCAAATTATTTTTGCGTGCCAAAACTGGTATGGATAAAAATTAGAAAAATAGTTAGAATTTGATTAAAATTTCTTGGCCTTCTTATGGAAATTATGATGTTTGCAGATCTATTCATGTAAAGAAAACAAAACCTAATTTAGGTCTTTCCATGTATCAGTTAATTAAAGTCTTTCGCTTTCCAACTGGGCCGACACTAGCCATCAAACCCTGGCAATTGTCGCCAGTGCTGTAAGGATGCAAACAGTAAGAACTCAAGTCCTGAGCTGTTACATCTCCTGCTTGTGCTTTGCTGAGGCACAAGTTAATCAAGCCAATGGCCATTTTATTTTTCAAATGCCTGGAATTAAACTGCTTGCAAATGGCCCAACATCATGCCAACTGAACCTATGCTATCAGTATTGCAGGCTATTTTTTTCTTATTTTTTAAAATTATTTATTTCATATGCATTTGATCTTCAAGAGACATTACCAAATCACGGCAGAGCTAAAACCACAGATTGTTAACAGCTGAGCATTCTCTGCTTCTGGATAGGCTAACGCACAACACAAGATAAGGTAAGGACACAGATTTGTGAAGCTTGACCGCAGAGGTTGACCTGGCAGCTTGACTCTCGAGGTTGGCCTCAATTGCTTCGAGACATATCCGCGTGGACTCGGCCAGTACAGAAGCGTGAATGCAGTGGGACACCAGAACACTGTTCCTTGTGAACTATACGTTCAAAACCATGAAGATCAAAAGAATCATGAGATCTTTTGGGTGTCAGAGTATATAACTACTAGAAGAGACTGACTTCAGGGATTAAAGAAATGTATTAATCAGGAATTCATACTATTATTTGCAACTAGTACTTGAACCTGTAGTATATCAATAAACAGCAACATTAAAGATTTACAGAAACTCTGGTATATGTAATAAATAAAACTCTAGTTTGTGCAAAAGTTTACAGACACGAGCCAAATAAAAGCAAGCATCTACTGCCAAGTGGTGAATATTCAAGAGAGCCTGAGTTAAATGCTTTATATATATCTCTACTCTCTACCATTCAGAATGGATGTCAGAACCTTAGCTATTTGTTACCAGCCTTCTTAAATCAAGTCAATAGAGTTTGGCATATTCTATAAGATGTACTCAAATGTGCTCTGTTATTGCTTGTACTGTAACAGGTAAACAGGGTAACACAGCGCTCTCATCTGCTAGCTAACATGAAGCATCATGACATTTTTCAGGCTGTTACACACAAAGAAAATTACCCATGTCCTCACGTCCCCCTCCTACAGAACAGATTTATTTAAACAGAAATATCTTCTCCAAATTTCCATCTTGACTTAATATCCTTCTGATGTTGCATTTTCTCTAGAAGAGGAAATCAAGCAGTCATTCTTAATTCTTAAAATTTGATAGAGATGGAAATGGTGATTCATGACTTTGTCAGCTCTGTATCAGCTCTTGGGTTTGGTACTTTTCCAGTATTCCAGTGAAGTTAAAGACAGGGGAAATCAAAGAAAGTCCTTAATCGTGTTCCAGAATATCACAGTTATTCTCAGCTTGGCATTCATCAAAATATTACTGGAATGAATTCATTGCCTGAAGATGCAACTTGCAAGTGGAAATGGGTCAAGGAAGACCCACACTTGATTTGCCAAAGGACTGCTTTGATGAAAAGACAGAAAATGCATTTGATTCATCTTTCATTTCCCCAATGTCAATTCAAGTCTATTACACAAGGGTAAGTGATTAGAGGAGAAAAAAAAAAAAGCCTAACAGCTTTCAGTGTTTCTGCTGAGCTCAAGAAATGTCTGTATTCTGCTGAATGGTACTAACTTTTGGAGACTTTCCATCCACTAAAGACTGTTTCGAAAGCACTTTGACATTTGTAATAATTTCTCCTTCCCTAGCTTGTTTCCATTCCTCAGGCAGCTATCCATATTTAGATTACACACACCATACAATATAATAATCAATGTGATTTTTATAAATGCTAAGCAAATAGTTTTCTTGATCTCTGCAATATTGGCCTGTACCATTACTATGAGTTGTGGCATCTTCCAGTTACATAAAGCATATTCTAAACAAGGACATAAAGGAATTATGCAGTTGTTGTGATTTATGGTGCACTCATTCAAATTATATCAGCTCAGGTATGATAGTTAAACATGATGCGTACTGTGAGAAGTGATGGACTGGCATAACGTGAATGGGTAAGTCAAAAAACGCAAAGCCTACATCTATACAATAAGGGCTCCTGTTATTGCTGGCAGTGTAAACGTAAGCTGGTGGTATTATGAAACTCCAAGTCATCTTTTCCTTCTTCCTTTTTTTTTTTTTATGTTACCCCAGTCAAGCAAACTGAGTTTTTACGTACATAACTCACGAGATAATTTCTCCACACCTAACACAATTTCTAAATTACTTTTTAAAAAATTTTTACGGCAATTTCCACACCACACACGGTAACTTAATATGCAGCCTTCAGTGAAGAGGTTCCAGATTCGTAAGATGAAATGGCAGCTGCAGGCTGTTAGGCTAAGACCTAACAAAATAACAATAAATTGGTGAAGGAAGTCCTGAAGTGACCATGTGCTCTGTAGTTCCTTATCAGTGTTGTCCAGCGGGCTAACCCTCAAAGGCTTCCTTGCTTAAATGCAGCATATTAAAAGTTTCCATAAGAAATTAAAATGTTAGTCTCATAGCTGCATTTCTAATCTCTCTCAGTTTAGTTTCTATACGAGTCTTCCTGGAGTTTACTAATGGCTGAATAATGCAATTAGGAGGAAACAACACAATGTCACATGTTTATCACCTTTTTCCTCACCAAGAGAGATCACAGTTTAAAGGATAGCTTTCAGTTTAGTTTACCAAACTGTTCAAAGGACTGGAGTGAAAGTCATTGCAATCCATTGGAGCTAAAGCAATAAAGGAACGCTTCTTCCAAAATACAAGCTTTATACACCTAAGTGTCCTACAGCTATCTGGAATATAACACGGAACTGACAAACCGTTCAACTGATCTTGAAATGCACTAATGGAAGAATATCAAGAAATAGTAAGAACGTAAAGAAAACAGAGATTGAATGAAAAAATGTAGATAATAACAAGATGAGCATTTAATCAGATTAGGATATGCAATTCAATGGCACATCCTTAACTTAGCCATAAAATTCAAATATATTTTCAAGTATTTCTGAATTGTATTCAACAGATAATTGATGATAGCTTCGTACACAGAACAATAAAAAGTTATTAAGAAATCAGCATCAGTGCAGAACATATAACCATAACACCGAAGAATTTCAGGATTAATGCTAACATTGTCAGAAAAGAACCATCCTTACCAGTATCAATAGCTGAGAAGATGTCAAAGCATGGACAGCTAACCTAGAACCTTAAAAAGCTTTAATGCCAGAACATCTTGTAACAAATATTTTTTTTACAAAGCATTACTGTTATAGTAATTTCTGTATTTTGGAATTAAACTGCTCCTTTTCCCCTGCATTTCGGCATCTCACCTAATTCAGTACCCTGAAATTATTACTCATTCAGATACTCAGAAGATCGAACAGGTACTATCACCTATACAAAAAGAATTCTGTAAGAAAGTAACATGAGCTATACATCTTACAAAAATTTCCCCGACATAGAGCTAGCACTATATATAAACACAGATCCTACAGTAAATCTTGAAGTGCCATTTTCTTATGTTGGAGAATCTGGGGACCCCAGTGCATAATAACACAAGTACAATTTAGGACAGGTCAGAGAGAAGCTTTATGAACTATGACCATAGTGAGAGAACATTCAGACAGCATCTCCCAGTTGGAGGGACCCAACCTCTATACTGTTTCAGAAAAGAAAGAAAGAGGTGAGGAAAAACAATCCTGTCGATGTTAACAAAGCCAGGTATCCATCCCTGGGAGGGACGGACTCCTCAAGTAGCTTGCTAACTGCCAAGGAATCAAACAGTAAACAACATGACAATATGGAGAGATGGCTCTTGTTGCAATCTACAGCAGTGGCACACCCAGCATTACCTTAGCTCACAAGTGGGGAGTTGGAAACAATCACAGACTGTTAGCTTTTAGTCAGAAAGGCATGTTCTTTTAGTAAAGACAACTTCTCAGCCAGACCTTTCGATCTTAAATATTGATAATTTTACCACCATACTCATAGAGCCTCCACTTATGTTTTCCTTTCTACCATACAACAATTGAATAACCAAGACATGACATTTCAGACTTTGAAGCTTTATTTCCACAGCAAGCACTAACCATGGAGGTTGTAAACATGCATGAAAAATTATTCTAAGTGTTACCATGCTAAAAGGACAAGCAGAATGGAACCACAAAGAGGTTATATTTCAAGCTAGTATGGTACAATTGAGAAAGAGTTATGTAATTATACTCACAAAGTATTAATGACAAATAACCACAGATTACTAAATGAGAAGTTAATAAGTACATTATCGTTGATGAAGAACATGGGTAAATTATTGGCTAAGGAAAAAAAAAAATATAAAGGGTTACGGCAAACTGACCACTACATTTGTACATAACATTATCAACTGAAACTGTTAGCCATCAGAAGGAAAGAGCAGGCACAGAGGGCAACTGCATTTGATAATGAATCTAACAGAGAATAATAGTCAATACAAAGCAGGAGGGCAATAAAATTTGGAATGGTTTAAATTCACTTGAAGCATGGGCACACTAAGCATTTCAGCATTGAGATGCGGAAGGTAATGAGCCTGTGGGAAAAAAACATTGGATGGAAAACTTATTCTTAAAGGCCATATGTTGCAAAAGTTTGAGCAGAAGTAAAATGTAGCATGGTGGCGGATGAAACTAACTACTCTTGGCACTGTGCTTGAGACTGCTAAAAAGAAAATCAAAAGAAAGCAAGATCAAATTTCAGAAGATATTGGAGTAAGTTCAGCTCCGGTGTGAGAAGGTGACACTCCCACAAGGAATAGATCTCTGGTACAACATGACATGCTTTAGCTAAACACAGGCCAGTAAGACTTAGGCAAAATTTCAGGACACATGAGTCCGTAATGTTACAAAAATTACTGGCATGTCTCTGTACGAAGACTGCTATTTTCTCCATTTTACTCATGATTCATCAACATTTCATGAGAAATTCTTGGCTTAGACTGCGCAATTCATTAATTCGCAGATCACATAACTTATGCATAGGCTTCCATTCCCCAAGCAGAACATAATTTTTAGAATCAGTTTTTTCACAGGAATGCTTTGAGCAAGCTTTTAATGTGTTCTGTGTAATTCCAAAATTGTTTCCATGATTATTGATACCAGTGGGCTTACTCACTATAATATTTAATGAAAGCAATTTAAAATAAAAAAAAGGGGTGGGCGGGGGGGACAGTCTTTTCTATTTTTCACACCCAGACCTTTTCTCTTCCCTACCATAAATTCTGCAAGGTCTGAAGCTGGAATAGGTGGTTTAGGGAAGCACAAGCTTTATGCTTTCTTTCATTTTCTCCTCCAGCACGCGAGAGAAGTCCATTCCCATGCAGTATTTTTTTTTTAAATGTTGGGAGCCATATTCTATATCTTGCTCAGATGGTCTCCATCTGATTTGATCTGGCCTACTTCTGTTCACACCATTTCTCCACAGTTGCGGCTACGTGGCGGTAAGTGTCAAAAGTTCGCAAGTGCTTGAAGGACAAAACAGGCTTCCGTTGCTTCTTTTATCGCTATTTGGTAGCAATTTGGGCCATAAGCTTTAAAATATTCAACTTCAGTTACTATTTTGGCTACTGAGAGGTGCAGGGAAGAAAAGAAAATAGGGATTTCTAATAATCAGTAAGGCAACAGAACTGCCATGGAGTTCCATGGGACAAGACAAACGTACTTCTTCATTTCTGAGGTACTCTCCCTATTAAGTATCAGAGACCCTCTATAAATAAAGGTAATATCAAAGATTCCCAAAAGGATCACAGCATCTATCAACTTCAATATTTTATATCTTATCTTTGTGTTCATATTTCCTTTCACTGATAGGAGCACACTGCCAAAAGTAATTAGATTTTTATCTACCACTAGCTCCATATAATGGTCCTATTTAATTTAACGGAGCCTATGGTCATTAAAGATATACAGAACTCTCTTGGCCTTGTTCTGCATTTTCCTCAGTTTGATATGTTGTTAATAACTGAACACAAAGACATAAAACTAAGAATACAATTAAAAAAAAAAAAAAAAAAAAAAATCAGAGTTCTCACTGCTGATTGTTTCCAAGCCTTGTTGTCACTTTGTTTAATTTCCATTCTTCTTCCGGTAAAAAGAACTTGTACTGGACTATTTGTGAATATTGGTATAAAGTAACATCAAAGAAACAGTTTACATTTTCTTTTGATGTAAGATTTCCTATACTTTAAGTAATAAAAATACTACACATTGGCTCAATGTATCATACTTAGGAGCACTCAGAGTGTCTCACAGCAATAAAAAGTATTATATATTTTCTCATGAGGAATGGCATGCACGAAGTTGATAATGTAATAGCGTTTACTGAACCCAGAAATAAATCCCAATATACAAGCTCTCAAGACAAAGTGGTATCTTTTTCACATGTCCCTACACTGAATAATATAAAATGTGATACTATAATTTAAATAATAATTAATATAGAGCAGAGGCAAACCCTTTTTTGAGACATCTTTTCTATTATTCAAATAGAGATTATGGAAGTCCAAAATTCAAAAATATGGACTGATAAAATCAGGATAAATGCCTATGCTCTTTGCGCTTCTCCATATTAAGAATTATATCATAAGGCAAACAGTGTATTTTTTAAAAGTTTTACAGAACAAACACAATATGACAATTTATATTAGGAACTGTGAACACTGGAAGTGTTCCACTGAAATAGTATGGATTGTAGACTTCGCTATTTTGATGTTTTCAGAGATTACTGAAATAGAAATACATTCAAATCCAAAACTTTCAGCTTAAGACAACCTGAGTTAAGCTCGAAGTGCAGTAACTATAGCTTTGACTAGAACTACCTAGCTGAAAAATATTTAAAAACTGCTACTTGTATAGACAATGTTTAGTTATTGATCAAAAACAATCAATCTTTGCCAAGAGAACTAATGTTTATACGGAGCTCATCTCTTTGGGTAAATTAGCACTATAGATTTTCAGTTGACAAAACTTTTTCCTATCTAATCTATATTTTGTCACACATTTAATCCAAACTGCTTTTTGTACATAAGTAGTATTCTGTTCACCTCAACAAAGCACACAGGAGATTTAAAGAGTTACCTATTCAGCATATTTCATCTTAACCCTATCGTGCTCATTTTATACCCCTTGACAACTTTTTCTCACGTTAATGCAAGGGTATTCTCTAATTCACCCTCCTACCTTACCAGATTATTTTATTAATGAAAAGTGGGGTGGTTTTTTTCCCCTGCTAGTTCTCATTCTTACCCTAATTTAAATGTACTGGAAGTGAGCAAGTCAGATTTCTCAGTAACCTTCTGTTTCATTATTAAGAATAGCTGTATTTTTGTTCATTATCAGACATGGTTCCCCAAGTTCTCTTTTATATCCACACGCAACTTCCTTATTTTTCCCCCATCTTCATTCCTTATGTTGCTTCTACTTAAAGTACCCTTTTTTTTTTTTTTCCTAAGCTTATGGTAATTCAGAACCACAATTCAGTTTTATACATCTGCCATGACTGTGCTAATTGCAACTATATAGGAAAACTGAGACTTGTGATTTCTTTGTATATTCTTGAAGGGGATTACTTGCAAATACTAGTCATGTGTTCTCTGCTTTTTTTTTTTTTTTAATATATGTACAGCACCACATTTGTTTTCACTGATTGGGTGGTACAGTGCATTGACATACCATAAGTATCTATTCAAAACAACCCTGGGGTAAATATAATCTTTTGCTAATTAAGAAGGCTGCAGGTTTACTTTAAGGTGAAGGATGCGTTAAACTAAATTCATCATTAGTTTAAATTATGGTGATTTGGTAAATGTGTGATGCAATCATTTGTTATTAACAATAAAAAAAAATAGAGTATTTTGGGCTACTCACGTTCTTTCTGAACACAGAAAGGTGCTGCTCAAAACTACAGTATTTTGCTCAACAAAATTCTTTTTTGTAGGAAGCACTTCTGTCTCAAGAGGTTTAGACCCATGGCTTCAGAGTGCTTCCCTCATGCCTTGGGTGCAATCTGAAGTGCTTTTGCGCTACCTTTTAGCAATAATTGGCACCAACTAATCCACTTTAAGACAATGAAAACTACCAGTGTTCGGTACTTACCAAAACCCTAGGTCCCTAGGGTTGAATACTTACATCTCCAAATATGACCCGATAAAGGACTACATGCCAAAAAACGCATCTGCTTTCTAACTCTACCAGTTAGTCTGATGAAAGTGTTACCTGTTTTTAAACATTTTGCCATTCTAAATCAGCTTATGTGCTCTAAGGTAATGCCCTTGTAAGAAAGAGAACTTGAGCACCAAAATAAAAGCATCTACCACTAAACTTAAAGAGACAGTAGCTTTTTCTACACTAGCAGTACGCTGTACTGCACTAATACTCTTTTCATCGGTCAGAAACATGCAACACATCGAGCACCTCTGCATTAGCATTTTAGTGTACATCAGGAGAGCAGAATTGATGTCAATCTGTTGAGCATCCCCATCTACTGCTCTTTCATTCTCGCTGCAGTGTGGTTTTGGACTGCATGAATTGGTCCTTCTTCAGGTGGAGATAAATCCAAAGGTGTACTCCAGGAGGACACCTAGCAACACCAAACCACCTATGTGCATTCATTCCTTCCGTGCGACCCAGAATTAGACTACTGTGAAGTAAAACCTCCTGAAATTCATACAGCGTGGACATTAGCTCCTCCGTTCCGCAGAGCTGCTACCTGCAGTCTGCATCACTTGCTGACATAGACATAGCCAAAGTAAACAAGTGGCTATTCTTAATACCTTCAAAAATCTGTTAATCCTAGCAGTCTCTTGTTAGGTACCCAGCAACAGAAGACATTTAAAAATTTTGACTTAAGTAACTTGTCTTAAATGTCTCCAGACAAGCTTAAATATATCTGTACAATCATCATTCCCAGAACAGAACTCGAACCATTGGGTAGCATCTCATTTTTTCCCTGAAGATAGCAAAAATTAATTGCTAATGCCAAACTTTGAGAAAAATATATCTGTTCTTTGACAGCTTTATCAACAGAGAAAAATCACTACTATCAATGAAGGAGCAATCAAAACAAGTTCTGTTTCCTGAAAAAAAGCAACATAGATAGGTCATAGTGAACGAAGCAACAAAGTCATTGTCCCAGCCCTTACTCCAGGCATTGTTTGTGAATTACTGCTAGAGAATATACTCTAGGTAATAGCCACAATTCAAGATAATTAAAAACCATTCAGTTTCTTCTCTCAAATTAATTTTAACCAAGCTAAAGCATGATGCAGTAGAAGAATTGACTAAATATATATAATCATTACATTTTTAAATACTGTATTAAGCAGGATGCATTCAATCTATTAATTAGTGTATTGTCACAGGCAATTGGAAAGCACAGGTCTTAATCCAAATAGAGTAATTTACAAATGGAGAAATACTGGATTATCATTTGCACAGACATTTTGATGCTGACTTACAGCATTGTTTCCTAAATTCAATGATGTATGGGAAGAAATTAATATTTGAAAATGAAAATGAGCATATTTCATCATAATGTGATACAGATACTCTCTTTGACAGAGACATTATTGGTAATGGCCTCGAGCCAATATCTGGCTGTTATCTTATTTGTACAAGGCTGCACTTGAAAATCAGGAACAATAGCTGAAAATACATTATTTTATTCAGTTCAATCATTTTGCTTCCTTCTTCAACATTGGATTTGTGCAGCGAATGCTCAATATGTTTACTGGAAAATTCACAAGGCCTATACAACAACTTAAATCCCATTAAAGCTTCGCATTGGGACAACAGTGGTGCATCAGACCTTTACACATGGGTGACTTTCACCATAAATAATGACCCTTTTGGAGCAAGGTTTTCAACTCTAATTAGAAAACATTTTTGTTACTCTCCAAGTGGAAAGCTTTCTGGTGTCTCAGTGGTGCATCCTTTTCTCTGCCCAGGACTGCAGTGGCTCTGAAACATATATGCCTGCCTTCAGCCACAATGTACAGATGCATTGGGTTATAACCCATCGCAAATTTTCAGGTCCTCACTCAAAGAAATGCACGTAGTTTAGAAATGCATGTAGTTTATACTTTGCAGGGGAAATATTCTTTTAATTTTTTTTTTCTTTTACCAAGCAGGATTCATTGTAAACTGTGGAAATTTTTATGAGGCTGGCTGATTTCTCAGCATCTGTTTTCTGTGCTTCATCCATGCTTAATGGCTTTCTCCCCATATTTACTTTTCAGGCTGATCTCTACATTATGCTCATTCTCTCCCACTTCAAATCTACTGGCAAGAATATGGGGATATTTTAAGAAATGTTAGGCTTTACACAACTCCCTGACTGGGTCAGATTAGCCTTTCACTTACACAGTCCAAATGAATTCCGTATAAGCCTCTCCTAGCACAGCTACAATATCCTGTTCCAGCCATCCCATCCTCTCTCTGTACCATCAACTCACCAAGTGCAGCAAATGTAGCGGAGCAGCTAATGATACTGGACATTAAAACTAGTAAAGTATTCATAAATTCAATCCAAGGAAGGATATAAGCATGTATATAACATGTATACAGCAGCTGAATTAGCAAGACATTAGAAATCACGTCAGAAGGAACACAGTCATTTCTTGCCTGACTCAAATTCAGACTGCAAAACTGTAAATGAACAAGAGTAGGAATAACTTTAAATTAGGAGCCCAGTTTCTCCAGTTGAGGAATAGGCAGTTGTGTATAAATAGAAAGAATGATAATGGCATTATATAATATGCCTATAATTGAAGGGAAGGGTATATTCTTATTAGAAAACTTCCACTTTGAATCGTTACTAAATTTCCCTAGTATTGTGAAATTCAGGTATATACTCTTTGACAAAGGTGAATTCTGGGGAAATTTTTAGAAAGCTGGAATAGCAACTAACCAGTGCTTATGTTCCCTAAGGATTTTGATTCCCACAGACCTTTGAAATGAACTATTGCCAGATTTTATTCTTGTCCCAGCTTGTTTGGAGCTGGAATTTGGGCTCTATGAGTAATAACTCTGTACTTCTAGATAAACTATTTAATAAGCAGAATATTTTACATGACAGGAACACCATACACCATAAAGTTCTCTTTGCACTTGACTTCTGACTTCCAGCAACCTAGCGGTAAGTTTAGCCTTTCTCTCTCCTCTGCTTTTGTTCTGTATAGTTTAATATATTAATTATCTTAAGGTAAAATTCAAAAAAAAGCAAGATCCATGTACATGAGGCAGATGAAATACAATGCTTTTGTTTTTGAAGACTTTTCATTTAAGTCTATCTTTTAAATAGGACTTTCAAACTGTCCAGGGTTACGTGATATACGTGAAGGAGACTGAGATGTTTACTGAGAAAGAGGGTAAAGAGTGGGGTGAGCAGAATCAGCCTAAAGAATCTACTGTTCTCATGCAGAAAGAAAAAAAAAAAAAGACACGAAATTACTCTATTACAATGAAAAAAGCTTCAAGATTTCACTCTATAAAATAAGGAGAGATTGTTGCCATGGTACCAGCAAAATTTCTCCTTCACTTATATGCACACACATGAACCTTTCTTGACAGAATAAAATTATGAATGTGCAAGGTAAAATATTTTCTATTACACTTCTTCACAGTATTTTAAATAGATATTTGCATTATATTTCGATGAAATCATACAGGTAATCATCTCTTACAGATCTCTTCCAAAGCAAAGCAACAAACATTGTGTTGACATCGAAATGCACATCCTCAGAAGGCACTAGGTAACTCAAGGCACATAGAAGGGTATGTACGGACTTCTGAGCTATTCTCCAGCAAAGCCAGATTTCTCAGGAACTGGAAACACTCTTAACCTGGACAAAGTCATACTCAACAAATATGCAACTGGCTTATAGTTTTTATCTGGGATGACTGAACGACTCAGAGTCATGTTCCTGGGGCTCTGTTCCTCATGTTCCTACTGTTATTATTACTCTGTGGCCTAAAACAGTATACTCTTATGTTCCAGTCTATTTGTCTTTATAACACATACGACATTTTGTGCCAATTTCCCCAAGTGCTCTGAGCACTTAACAGGAAAACTTTGATTCAAGAGTTCTTAGACACACAATCAGATAGCTATTCAGTGGCCTAACGTGAAAAGGCACTGCTCAATTTTCATTGCACTTTCAATAGGTAGGCGTCCATTTCATGCACAAAGATTTCACATCAGTCCTTAATGTCAGTACAAGCATTGATTTTATATGATGATATTATACCATCTTGCACCTACAATTGGTCCTTGAAGATATAGTAAATTCAATGACAGACATTTTGAAGGCAAGAGGGACCACCTACTAGCACTCAAATAATCTATGTTCTTGCATAACATGACATATAACTATCCCTTATGCTAATTTCTAGATAAGGAAGAAATACGTATTTTCAAAAAGATCACTGATTTACTGAAGATCACAAACCACTAGAAAAATCACCAGTCTTTGAATAAGGTCTTACAATAGCTTTTTTAAGTCTATAAACTCATTTACAAATGTGATCATAATTTCCATCCGAGTTTTGTCTGACATCAACCCCTAGCCATTACATTATGCTGCACTTGCAATCACCTAAAGTCTTTCCCCACGTAATACACAGATATGATCAAGCCACCTTTTAAAGTTCTCTTTGACGGATTGTGCTTTTTAATGTTTCACTGAAGCCACTTTTGCATCCTTCTGGACAACAAAACTGGACACGATTGCCCAACAGTAATTTCACTAATGCCATACACACACAGGTGATATCATTTTCTAATTCCCAAAGGAAAGTTCCTTCCTCATAAACGCTCTCAACATGTGTGTTCTTCACAGCCAGAGCTTTGCACAGGGAGCTCGTGGTTGGTTGATTACCCAGTGTGACCTGAAAGTCTCTTCCAGAGGCAACACTGTCTTGAGCACCGTCCCTCAGTCTGAGAATTTGACCTACATTCACTGTTCCTAGATGCATAATATTGCATGTGGTTGAAGCTGGACATATTTGAATAGCAAAGCAAGCTATTCAGATCATGCTGTATGGTTGTCTCGTCCCTGAGTGGACACAATTTGCAACTTTTCATTCCCTCTGCAGGATGCGTAGTCTTTTTCCGTAAAGGAGAGACTTCATCCTCCAGCGCGCTCTACTTTGCACTTTTCACACCAGCGTGACACTCTTAGAAAAAGTAACGAGAGGGAAGAAAAACTGCACCTTCATACAGTCATATATTTAACCTTTTGCTTTATCAGTTATCAATCCACGCCGCACCATTTCATCTCCCCGGTGCTAAAGCCCCCCACTTTGGATGGCTGAACCATGCCGCACGCAGATCTAGAACATACATTCACTGCAGCACCCCATCGCTTTTCCCTTCTCTCTTTCAGTAAGCAAGCAACAGTGAAAACAGGCGCAGTATTGTGCTTTGCTGCTTTCTTTCTAACACGCTACGTGCTACAGACTGACAAGAAAGATTACAAATAGAACAGAGCCTCTTTCTCATTACAGTGATTTTAATGAGAATGATAAATGGGTTCAAATAAAACCATTCAGGCACCAGTGATAAGATCACTATCTCTTCCAGTGCTGTATCTAACCCAATTTCATGATGTCATTATCTTGCCTGAAATGTAATGGAATTTATGGCAATTTAAAGGATCAATCTTCGTGTATTTTCTATATGCTGTGATTTCTCTGGCACAGGAAATCCCCCCTCACTTGATCTTCATTATGACTATACTTTCAGGTATTTCTGCTCACAAATGATAAAATAGCTAGCTACAGATTAACACATCCATTGATCTGTGCACGCATAAGACATTTGCCTCTTGGTTGTTGTTTACTCCTAAAAGGTCAGAGATCTTCTGTTATGACTTGTACTGAGATGAATAATGTAATTAAACAACACCCGGGAGAGAGAGGAATAAAAAATGCCTGAAGAACAAACTCATTTGCTTTTCAGATTTTTGGTTGTTGTTTTTTTTTTTTTAAAAAGGCTGCCAAACTTTAAGGTGGCTGCCAAAGACTACCTCAGAAGGAGTACAGCAGTCATCAACACAAAGCTTACAAGTGAAAAATAGATAAATAATCCTGAAACTTTGTCATGAAAATTTTTCTATCAGAAGGTTAGAAAGAACTGGAAGCTCACTAGTTACATTATGAGCACAGAGAAGGCATAAGTCAAGGTGAAAGAATAGCAGGCTAAAACTTGAGCGATGACAAGGTCAAGGCAAGGATTTTTGCCACACTAAAATTAAAAGCTATTGTTCCCTTTCATCAATCTCCTGGAAACTGACTGTGTTGCTTTAAGTTTTTCCTGGTCCCACGTAAGAAAACAGAAGTAGAGTAGATCTGCAAGACTATGTTGTCACCTTCTAACAACCAGAGGATTCATACAGGTTTGTGAATTCTCGAGAATTCATACAGGTTTGTGAATTCCTGAGATTATCAACTGTTTTGATATATCTGCTGTTTTCACTCATACTTCCTTGTGCAAATGCTTATCTGAGAACATATAAAGAGTCTGAAAAGTCACAAAATACATATTCTTTTTCATGCCTTTTTTGGGGAGCCTGATTAACTATTCTTTCTGAAAGAGGGATATGCAACACTGCTGCCAGAATGCTGTTTCACTGAGGGTTCTGTACAATATCCTTGCAGTCTTGGTAAATGCCAGAAACTGTTCCAAAAGTAAACAAAGCCTTACATATTTTCATTGAAACTAGCAATGAATAAGCAGTAGTGCCATCAACAGTCACCTGAGTATTTCACCTACTATGTTCCGTGTCATCGCTAAACCCTAGCAAGGAGCTAGAACGTCTCTTTTTCCCTCTCCTCCTCTCTTCCTGTGCCTGATTTTCTTCAGGCTTACACTTTTCTGCTGAAAACCTAACTGGTTTAAGGTGATGGCAAGTATATTGTTTCTTGTTCTATACAAGGAAAACTGGAGGAGAAACTAAACCTTTCTAGACTTAACATCTTATCCACTGCTGTCTATTAGTAGAGACAATGAGACTCAATAACACAGTTTGTGCCTTTAGTCCTGTGTTCTTACAGCTCTCAAACCTTAACTGTTGGGTCTTATGTGCTAGTAAAGTTTTCCAGCAATACAACAGCTCTGTGTACCTAATACTTGATATGAATTTTGGGCATAGTAGATTTTGTTCTTCTCCCCTCTTTTTCCTTTTAGGTTTGTCAGTCCTGCTGGCCAAAACACACAGAAAGATAGATAGTTAGCACATGTCCATTTTCTCTGACCTTGTGGGCTAAATTCTAGTTGAGTTTTTATGGAAAAATAAGCCTGAACTTTTATCGCAAATTTACCCAGCCCTTTGTTCTCTGCAGAATGAAGAAGTCTGTATTGCGCGTTGATATTTGGATGAGATTCCCCCCTGCTGACTTATCTAAATATAAAGTAAGAAAATAAACAACAAAAACCTCCTGATTTGAGCCCCCATTAAGCATCAGGTTTTCAAAAGCACTCCCTTTAAGTCAAAAACGTCACAGCCTTTTCTATGAGGGCTGAAATTATGGAATGAAAATATCTCCTCTGCGCTCCAGGAAGGCTGTCAACCAACTCTTCATTCCAGAGATGGCTAATAATTACTGCATGTATCGCATGTATGCGTGAAAGTGCTTCAGGATGAAAAGTGCTATATAAGTGTAAGCTGCTATTAATTATGGCACTCGAAGGAACGTTCAGATAGCTTAGTTTTTCAAACCAAGCCTACATTAACATTGCTACATGTTCTAAATTTCATTTTCTCCACACCTTCTAATTTGCCGCTCTGTCAACAAAGAAATATAAATTCACTATTTCAACACACCTCTAAACCTAGATATACTCTCCCTGCTGATTACACTGCAACAATTGACTAATATATATTATTCCTAGAGCTCAGCTGAGGCTGATGTGAGGCAAAGACTCAGAAAGGAAGATGAGAAAAAATGAGGTTTTTTTACATGTACATATAAATATATACATTTTACAACATGGGAGCAAGAGTTATGAGCAGGGAGATCAAGAGTGAACCTGTTACACACAGATTTTCCTCAGGTTTCCAAGAGATTATATTAAAATGTAGCAATTAAAAGGGAGGAAGTAGATGATAAGGACTACAATCAAATTTGGTTTTCTGGAACATCTTCAAGCCAGTGCTCTCAAATAATTTCATTAAAGAATCAAATCTTATATGGCATAACATAAGTTTACTAAGGGATTAAAAGATATTTCCACTCGTAACCAGGATGACTACCTGGTGTTTAACAAGCAGTTAAACATGGTACATAAACACTTATTGACAACTGCACAATAAAGAAAATTGAGAAGTCAATATTCAGAAAGGATAAAGGCAAGAGTTCATTAAAAGGATTGAGTTGGCCCGGACAGTAGCCCTAACATCCCTAGTGCTGCAGTAAATGCCATGGGACTTTTACCCAAAAGTAGTATTAGACTTTCTGAATGCAGGAGGCTATACAACTGTTAATTTCTGTGATTTTCTGTTAGTTTCTAGTGATTTTGACTCCCGGATGTCAGTAATCTCATCATTTGATGGTCTGCATCTCTCTTCAGCATTGCAAGTTCTCTCTTTGCATGCAACCCGTATCACTCTTGTCAAGATTACCTTGCTGGAATATTTTCAGTATGGGACTATTCTTTAAACACCTTATAGATAAATTGGAATAACTCCATTTGTTAACTTGAGCATCTTGCTAGAACCACATGACTCCTCTAAACTTTTATATGACCTACAGTCACACCAAGATGTATATCTTCCATGCCAAATTTCCATTTGCTGGGAAACCTGCTCAATCTGGACCTTTCATGTCACAAACAGTGGGCTGCTGGCAGAATGCTTTCTACAAGGTCTCGTTCCATTTTTGATCTGGGCCAAGTGGAAATTATATCGGGTTAGAAGGCTTTCAGACTGAATAGACATTTTTTCACATGCTGAGACAAGAGGCAATTCTTTGTATGGTTGAATGATTGATTACATTAATGCTTCAGAGATTTAAACTGCATTGTTACCGTGCATCACAGTACTAGGAACCCAGGCTGAGAAGATTGTCTTTTACCTATAGATAGGATCCACTTGCCCCCTAAGAAACTGTTTCACCCAATGTTCATCTCAGAGAGATAAGAAAGAGAGAAGGAAAGCATCACCTATTGAATTAATAGTCACTATCCAGCCACTGGTAGTTCCTGCTGTCACCACTCTGAATAAGGAAGCAATTTGATTTTCTCATGTAGAAAAATATGATAGGCTTCCAAAAGAAGGCACTATGGTCGAAGTCTCTGTAGACAATAACAGTAACTCTTCCACATCACATGCTGGGGAAGATACCCTCAGTATGCAAACCCCCTAGATTTATATTTCTGTTTTAAAGGACACACAAATACCCCTATGAACACAACAGAACGAATGAATGAGCAGTCACAGGCTACCTGTAAAATTAACTATAGAACTGCAAGTGTCAAAACACAGTATCCCACATGATGCCTGCTTACTAGCTAATAGTAGGATATTGGGATTCTCCACCTCTGATCCTTAAAAAAATAAAATAGTAAGGGCTGTGTTAGAGGAATCTGGGGTTGTGCTTTCATCAAGTGGGTACAAAGGTGAGTGTAAAATGCTCTGACAACAGAAAAGCATGCAGAGATACACTGAAGAACTGCTGGGAGAGCACTGGGGAACTGCAGAGGATAGAAAGTGCCAACATTGATTCCCTCTTGTGAAGACTACCTTCAGGAAAGTAGACCCTAAATGAACCATCCCAAGAACATCCCACTTTCATCTCAGAGGGTTGATTTGTCTGGGAACAAAAGGAAATTTAGGCAGTTTGGACTATAAGTGAACTGGGATCCACGTTATTGACACCAGAAATACTCAAAATCTGTAACTGGGCAGGATAGGTAAGAACACTGGGCTTCCCCAGCACAGAGAAAAGGACTAGAGGTGTCTAGGACAGACCACCACTGAGCACCTCTAGACTTCTCTTAGAAGAGTTACTGTTTCTTTAAAATGGAAAGAATCACCTTTCCTCTTTTGCACTTCTCTTTGGGGAGGCAACTCCTGCAACTGCAAGGTTTCCTTCCTGATACCCAGCCAGACAACACAAGAGCAAAGAATGGAAAAGCAGTTCACATGTCATATCAGTTCAGTGGGATCTCATTGTCTTGCCTGGTGTAGCTGCTACGGTGACTTAACTGTTTGCTGTGTTTTCATCAACTGCCTTACAAATTACACTTTGGTTTTAGACTGATGGATACTTCATTGTAAGAAAGAAAGTAATTCAGAAGTAGAGATTTGAAACTAAATGTTGACAGTGCCATTCAGGTCAAACTTCGGGACCAAACCCTGTACGGCAGAGTCACAACTCTGCTTCACTGTTGTCTCCCCACAAGTCATACCTGCCCAAGCCCCATCCTGCCTCTGACAGTGCCTGCCTGCTATTTAAGCATGCAGCATCAGCATTGCAGGGCACAGAGGAAAAGAACAGAACAAAAAAGCCATCATACATGCTTTACCAAATGCCTAATCTAAGGGGATTTTAAATTTTTGTCCTCTAATATTTTCCAAATTAACCTGAAGCAAATGAAAAATGGATATTACTTATTGACCTCCAAATTATCTTATTTTGAATTAATACAAGATGCAGAGACAAGATTATTGACTCATAATTATTTCTTAATGGGATGAAAAAGAGTGGATTTCTCAAAGTATAAACCAAGGTTCAGAAAATTCCTTCCCTGAACACTTCTGTTAAGAATAAATTATTTCTCTTCAGGTTTATGTGCGGCAAAAGAAAGAATTTATTACTATTGTCAATTGTCATTCATCCAGAACTACTTACAAGTACAATTCATTTTGCAGCCCAAACTAGCAGAACTTTTAATTCACTGGGTAGCTGTCTATACTTTTACAGCTACAGAACACATTCCATTTCTTCCTTTTTGGCCAATATTGATAAAGTCCAAAAATTGCCTTGTTATCTGTGTTAATCTACTCTCACACAAAATTACCATTTAGACATCTACAACTTTCTCTAGATGAAAAGCCTGTGCAATTCAGGGTGTTGTCCGTCCCTCTCGAAAGTCAGAGAACGTGGTGTTCTCCTTCAGTCTAAATACCATGGATGATTCAGATTCAGTTCTGATTAGAGCTGTGGATTGGAAGCTGCAGATAAAGACTAAGAGATGGAGTCTTACTATGTGCATAGTTTGGGTGGGCCCAGCTGTCTTAAATAACTTAGCAAAAGTCTAACAGTGAGTCAGGAGCACCTGTAGTCCAGAACTCCCATAAAAACAGTTTTGTACTACAGTTGTTAAGCAAGTTTTGCCTAAAGCTGAACTATTCCACCCAAAGCGGTGACTTTTTGTTTTTCTACCAGTAACTGCTGCATTAAAGGGTATAAATTTCATCATACCAGCATTCCCTGCTTTAATTTGCACAGGATTAGTTTGTTTTTTCTTCTTAAACTCTCTAAGATTTTATGGGGCTTTAATGAGTAACTAAAAAGGATCCAGACTTGTTAAGCCTCTGACAGATGTTCTTTAATAATATCATTCTTGGTCTTTTCAGAGACTAGACAATTGGGATTATATTTTGTGGTCTGGTACGCAGTCTTTACTAGAATTTAACTATTTCATTAGCTTGCCTTATGAAGATGCTGTGTTGATGGCTGCTATTCCAACTTAATTGTTGCTGATTATATTTTTCATTTTTACAAATGTAGCCACACTGCATGTATCCAGTATATCAACTGTGTTTACTTTTCAAGGAGATAACAACGCTTACCTGTGTAACTCAGTAGGTTTTTATTTGGTACACTTTGGTAACATAATGCCCTTCCTTTGGATGTATCAATTACTTTCACCTCTTCTTCCTTTACACTAGCATACTGTTGTCTGTTCAGAAATAGGAATAATTTCCTTCTCTGATAGCACAAGCATCACATTCAGTTGTAACTCACAAAAATATGTCTATAAGTTTGGGGAGGAAGCAGACACACAGGATAAGAGAACCATGATAAAGCCAAGTATGCCAAGGTGGCAAAGATGAAAAGACATGTAGCTAGATCTCCTACTCTACTATTTTTACCAGAACCCTAATTTTCTTTTCCCAAGAAAAAAAACCAATGTTTTTGAGACTGCTTTAAAAAAATGAAGACAACATAAATATCTATTGTTCTTCCTTCTTGACAGAGCAACCAAACATTCTGGCCACACTTACAGTATCTCATGTAAATCACACAGCCCTCCAAATGGGACAGAAAATTGATCCTTGATCTTTGGCCAAAAAGCTCACTTCAGATATTAGCACTAGCTATCTATGTGTTGACTTTATAGGCGCCTACAACTAACAGCATTACGAAATATTTCCGCGTAACTTATCTGTGGTAGGTGGAGTAAGGATACCTACTAGAAAAATGTTCTGTAATGCTATTACTGTAAGTAGCCCAAGTTGCTTACCTGTCTCCACAGATTCCTCAGCAATTGCCTGGTAAAAGTCTCCTTCTGGAAGCATCCTTGCACTAACAGCACAAACTTCTCACAGCTTTCCTTCTCAGCAGACCCACTGCTTTTTTCATTCCTTCTGAACAGTGGAAAACAAATTCTCTAATGACATTTAAGAGGACTATTTTGAAAAATTATTCTGCCTTTACTTATTTAACTCAATAAAGTTAAAAGAGCCATAAACCGATAATTAGTTATAAACATGGCTCATTTAGCATATTTTTGTTTTACTAGTATAGCAGGGTGCATAGGGAGAGGGGGGCATCACTTTATTTATTTCTTTACTTACTTAAGCTCAGTGCTAACTCTCTAGCCTGCTTTTGCAATAATTATGGCTGACTCCAAGCTATTCCTTATGAGGTTCACCTGGAGGATACTTCCTATCCCAGAATCCAATCAGATTTTCTCATGAATCAAAGTCCTTGAGAGCTGAATGTTTCCTGTTTCCTAATCACATCTGTGAATGCTGCATTAGGAAATCTTGGCCAGCTTTAACCACTTCTCCTTTTGAAGTGGACTGAAAACATTATATTTAACCATGTATTTTTTACAGGACTTAAAATCCATTTAATGGAAAGAGGGAATAAGTTTTCTGTTTCTCTCTCTTCTCCATGTTGTGTGAGGTGGTCATACAGCCATGTCTTTACCTACCTCAGTCAGCAGCGCTTTTTTGTCCTCTGAAGTGCTATCTATTTCCTATTTCTATATTTTGCTGCCATCTTGTATTTTCTTTCCTTTCTCCTCCCCAGGTTTCTTCAATAGAGATAAAGGAGAAGAGGGTCAAAGCTCAGCATAAGGCTACGTCTGCATTTACAAGTCCCGCAACACAACAGAAACGTATCTGTAGAGCAAAACGATTCTCGCTGCAGAACTGACATCCACACTATACAAGTTTCAGGAGTTTTATTTCAGCAGAACTCTAACCTGAATACCCATTAATGACTACAGTATGTCAGGTGCAATTCCTGAATACATCTACTACTTTAATTTCATCAGAAAGGGAACCAGCCTGTGTGTGCAGAGATTTCCCCATGATACAAAACACAGCATGGTAGAAGGAGGGATTATTGGGGGATTTGCTTTAAAAACAGACTCCTGAGTTAAGTTGTGCATGTAGACATACCTTAAGTCACTGAATCCAAAGTAATTCAAATCCTAAAGTTACAATTTTCATACGGTCAAATTCATCAAAAACCACACTTAAAGTATGCTGGACCTCAGTTATTGAATAATAAGATAAAGCATTTATCCAGGAGACCTGAGTACACTTACCACTTCAACAGGAGGAACTTCAGTCAATATCTCACTGCCACACAGAGTACATAATCACGGGCTAATGCAGTAAGAAGGAAAAAAGCATACTTGCTCCCTTCCGTAGAAGATGATCTACCGTGAGGCTATAACTTCAAGCTTCACAGGACCAAAACAAATGTAGAAGACAGGTCAGTCAGCTAGGAAGAAAATCAAAAGGCTTGCATTTTGTTCTCACAATTGTTTGTGTATTTTAAATTGCCCAGTCACCGGCTAAAGAAAACAGAAACCATACTGTGAGCAAGCTTCAAATTTAGGTAAAGCACACAATTCCCCATCTGACAGAAAGTAGTAAATTGTATGTCAATCTTGAAGCAAGCCTTGTACCTGAAGGACACTTCTGCATGCCACTCAGAGACTCAGAATTGGGGAACCTCTGCAACTTGTTTTTGGACCACAGCAGAGCAAGGCAGGCGTTCCTCTCTCTGACTTCTGCCAACATGTTAGTGTTTATGTTCAAAAACCTCAAGAATGCTACACTTCAGAAAGTAGGTATTTCTAGGGTTTTAAGGGTACTGGAAAATGCTTCCTAGCTCTGGGCGTCTAAATCCCATCTGTGTCCTACAGACAAAAAAAGAAGTATTGTTGGCTTCTCCTCTGTGACATTTTTTGGGGTGATCTGCACTTGCTTAATTCAACAACTTGCTCAGCTCAGCAGGGAAGTAAGGACCGAGTGATTAGTATCATCCTTTACATTTTTCCCTCCTCCCCGTTTTTCTTCCTTACACTGAGAAGCCATCAGTTTCTCACATTCTTTGCTTTCAGCTTTCGTTACAGCTAAAAGGCTCTGTGACTCAAGAGAAGGCTTATTATGTCTGTCTCATTCTGAGTCTTAATGGTGAAAAGTAAATTGCAGAAAAGCTAGCAAAAAAAGAGAAGTCTGGATATTAGCTTTGATTTTAAAAGAACTAACTCTTTTACTAATGGAGCTTATTAATTAGCAAGGGATCCTTAAAAACATGAGGAACTAAAAGTTTTATGAATAGTCTTTTTAACGGCAAATATTTTTCTTCAGGGTAACATGCTGGACTGCAGCGTTCCATTCCTGTATGAAATCAGAATTTCATACAGTAAAACAAACACAAATATGAACTTAGGAGAAATTCATTGTCAGGCGTATTTGAAAAGGATTGCGGGCACCCAGGGAATGTTTCTATTTGCTGGTTTAAAAGCCCTTTTAATCTGCATCCAATTTCCTCCTAAATCTTAAAGCATTTCAGCGCAGTCTTTTCACACAATGTCGAGCGTGATGCATGCCTTGCACATAATTTTACCCTGGCTCAGGCTTTGAACCAGCTGCTAGTGGTAATGGAATGTGGAGCTGTCATGTGTTCGGCTATTTCAAATTCGAACTAGGAGATGAGAGACTGAAAATAGTTACTCTTTTGACTCTCTGTGTTCTGTGTCAATGGAGTTTGAGTTTCTCCTTTAATATTGGAGAAAATCCTGTGAAGTATCACCATCTGCCTTGTCTTCATACTCTCCCCTGGACGCCCCCAGTTGGCTACTGTCAGAGATAAGATGCTGCACTGGATGGATCTGACAATGGCTGCGGTTATGTTGTTTATGCTTTTCCGAAATTTTAGTAGATCATAACTACCTCACATTGTCACATTCACCCTTAAATTATACCTTTGTTCGATTTCAGTAGAAAGGCCAAAGCCTGATATTCTTCCCACCGTAAGCAATGTAATTGGTCGTCTTGCCTTCAATGAATGTTGCATTAGGTTTTAATGCAGAAAATTGTACAATGAAGAAAGAACCTAGTTTTCTCCTTCTCCAAGGGTGTCTTTTGGATCAGATTCAGGTTTTTCAGAGTACAATAATCTCCTTCTGTTTTCAGGTACCCAAGAGGAACAGAATAATACTGGTGCTAGTCATATGAGCAACGACTCTTCATGTACTAACATCATTCCTGAGAGGCTGGCATAGAGATCAGCACATAGCTTCTGTGTCAGCTGTACTACCGTAAGACATGGGCAGCCAAAGAAACCTGCAGGAATATATACTTTGTGTAAGAAGAAAACATCATTAATCAAACCTTATCCCCAGGTCTATGTGCAGAAATTATATTGCTATCGGTGAGACTTACACATATAGATCCGAGGGCAGAATAAAGCTGCTAGACATTTCACTGTAGAGCTGTAATTCACATTGTTTTTCTCAAAATAATTTTAGATTAACATACTGTAAAACTGTGTAGTGAGTACGGTAAATTCTACTTTCCAGCTGGAGCAATTCCAGACTAAGATGCTTCCTGATGAAGACATAAGCTAGTTCTGCAGTCAATGAAACTATGACACGATGTTGAAATATCAATCCAGAGTCTTGTGGGCAGCACGCAAAACAAATGCAACGGGTTATTTACTTGTGTTCAATATTCTTTTGTTATGGAGGTCATTTTGTATTTCTTTCCAATTAGAGGGAAAGGTTCACACAAAGTCCAATCTGTGTTTAAATTACACTATCTACATGTTCACAGGCTTTTTTGCCATTTATGTTGTTAACTGCAGGTGTCAAAAATCCAAGGCTCTGGCATTCATCATGAGTCAGCACAGAAAGAGGCTAGTTTCTGAACTCAGCTGTACAGTACAAATCCAAAGTCATACTATTACCTACCTCAAAACCAAAACTTTCCCGTAATAAAGAATCAACAGCCTTTGTTCACCAGTCTTTGCCAAAATCTCTTAATCTAGCACTCAGAATTATGAGCTGGCAGAAAATAGAATAACTCCAGTGGTGTACACAAAATATCAGCTGGGGCTTAGGGCAAATCTTGGTCCTAATGAAGTTAATGGCAGAATTCCCACTGATTGCAATGAGACCTGACACAGAATGCGACAACTGCACATAAACCAGAGCAGACTGGTAACAGCCTTTCAGCTCATTGTACTTCCTTGGAAACACGCAGAGGCTTTCACAAGTCCTTTTGTCCACTCCAGCAACTCAAAGGAGATTTAAAATTACCTCGAGGCTACTGCGGAGCAGTGCAGATACAACCGATTTTTAGTTCTCTGCTGTATAAGAAAAATAAAAAGGAAATGTTGTTTCAAGACTCTCTCAGATGAATATTTCATGAACTTTCTAGACAATCAAAATTCTAAAAATTACTAGCCAGGCCAAAATCTGTTCAATTTAAAATGTTTTGCAATGCAGTTTAAAAATAAAGAAAAGCATTCTGATCATTCAGTTAAACAAAAAAGGAATTTTGAATTTAAAATCTACTAAAATATTTTTTATGACAGCTTTGCATTTTTGACATGAGCTAACTGGAACAATGCTTACAAAAGTTGTTGAAACTTCATTTCCCCAAAAATAGTTTTGCTCAAAAAAATTGTAGCTCATTTTTTTGTAGATTTGACTTTTGGATAACAGGAGGCTGGCAGAATGGGTCACAAGCAGATTGTGGACTCCTTCCCAAAAGAAGTGGCTTGTGATGATCTAAAAACATGTCAAGACAAAACAGAAGTGGGTTTAGTAACCCTAGCTGACAGAATCGCTCCTCCTGTCATGCAGCGACTGTACGCTAAGCCGAGGGGCAGTTCAGGACTCCTGGGACAAAACAGAGATTGAAAATGGATTTGCCTTCCACCAAGCTTGTTCAGTCCTTACCCCTCTACTGCACTTCCATAGAGCAATGTTCACAATTTCCTCCTTGTCCTTTGATTTTTCTGCTAGCAAAGTAGTTTAGTACTGCTACGCTGAGTCCCACCACTCTGTAGGGTTACCTAATTATGCCTACAAAAAGTGAATTTTACCTTCTTTTCCTACTGTATCTTTGCCTTTATAGCCCATATCACAGGTGTTTATTCAGTGAGAAGAATAAGGTCAGGGTCTTCTATTTTTCTTCGAAGAGCGTAACAAAAAGCTATCCTGTTTTTTCTTGATTTAATTACCAGTTCTGTGAGGAAAGCTCTCACACAGGTTCTGTTACTGTTATTTTGCTTCAGTTGCTACTTGGGGCCATTGTACTGTCTGTTTTGGATATGCCTCCAGGCAGTTTTAGCCTGCTGAGATCTTTTTTTGACACCCTGAGAACTACTGATGAGTTTTCGTACCCCTGCGGCAGTGCAACCTGTCTCCCTGGCAGCTAGAAGTGACGCTGCACTGGTTGGACCGCGCTCCGGTACGGTTCGTGTATTCTTTTCTTGGCATATAATTTTCAACAGGTGTAACCATGCTCTAAGAGGCCCATGGTAGCAGCCTGTAATACAGTAATTGCTTAAAGGAGCTGCTCTTTTAGAAGAAATGACGCTTGCATTGTCATGCAGACGGCTGATCATCGCCTGGCACCTCTGCCCTCAAGGCAAGAGTCCAAACAACTTGTGAGAAGGCACTTTGCCATCTCAGCAGATGGACATGAGCATAAGCAGCTTAGGGACTATGTCTGCGTATCAAACATAGGCATTGAGGGCATGATTCCTAGCCAAGAATGCTGCAACTGCTGTTTATCTTCTGCTTACCAACCAAGAGCTGTTTATCTTCTGCTTACCAACCAGGAGTTCAGGGAATATGTCATTGCTAATTAAGACCTGGGCTGGACTCAGTTTCAAAAGTATAAAATACGACTGTGCAAAACAAGTGCCTGGCTTGAAGCGAGCAGCAAGCCCCAAGAGGGGCAGAGGGAGTTATCAGGATGCAGCCTGCACTGGGGCTGACCAAAACGCGGGAAACGATACCTCAAAATGTTGCCATTTCATCAGATTCAGGAAAAGAGTAAGGGAAGGGTGAACGGGGAAATACCTGTTAATATATGGGTGGATTTATATTTACTCAAAAGAAAAAGTAAAACGTGGCATAATAAAGGTATGTAGTTGAAACGGGAAAAAATTCAGGCCCAATAGGAGAAAAAATCCTGATTATGAATTGCGTGAATTTACAGAATAATCTCAGAAAGGAAGGCTTAGAGGCATTTTTGTTTGGCAATTGTAATACCTGAAAGAAAAAACTTCTTCAAAATAAGAAGACAATACTGTATTCACTGTGAGAAAACCCAGATGACCTAAGGGATCTTTTCCTCTCTCAGTTCCATGAGTCAGATAAGATTACGTTACGTGAGGTACAGTGGTACTACAAGTCCTATAATGCCTCTGAAAGCCTGAACTAGAATTAAGTGGTTCAGAGGCCTTGTCCGTGTACAGAAAAGAAATGAAGCAGAGGATCAGGCACTATATTATTTAAACCATGACGTGACATGCTTCTGCTCATTGGAGACAACGGCATTATCAGATGACAGGATCACGGACATGCTGAAAATATATTGGAAATACGTTAAAACTGGATTTTGATCTTGCCACTGTTATCTGAGTTTCAGGCCAAATATTCATGAAGTATCATAAAATCTGCTGCCCTCTTTTACAATTTTGGTATCAAAAATGGTTAGTAATTAGGGTAAGAAAAGAGGTCAAGCATTTGCTTTTCTGATAAAAAAGAAATTATAAATAGATAGAAGGAAAGCAAGTGAATAAAAATGCAAAACTAAAACTGAAAGGGATTCACTGCATGATACTGTACTGAAAACTTGAAATACAGCACCCTAAAAGGAAAAGCTGGCCCAAAAGGTAAAAAGCCTGACACAAAAAAATCATGAACCAGGCACAGCAGATTTCAGAGCTGATGTTCTCTCATTCAGGTCATTATCCACGCATTATGAGTAAAAGGACCGTGTATTTTACATGATTTTGTTTCATGTATTTTTATTTACACCCATGAAGCGATCTTCATCAAGCCAAGTTTGAAAGAAATTACGCCTCTGTGGAAACTGGGATACAAGAAACTCAAGTGTTCCTCAAATCTTTACAAATACATATATTCGGACAAAAAAGTTTCTATAGATTGTGTTTCTTTTACCATGCACTGATACTAAGAAGTTAGAAATGTCTAGCCTCCTTTCCCACTGTCCTTCCTCCTTCCTGACCTCCAATATAAGAGCAAGAGCCTACAAAGGAGCAAACCTGAAGGACAAGCACAGCTCACACAAACAGATGCAGCATGTTCCAACACCCTTCTCTAATGATACGACTAGGTAAATTATATCACTTCAGACTGTTCTCCAGCCCTATGCAAAAAGACAGATGGGATTCGATTGTCATCACCGAAATGTCTTTCCACAGTTCTACCAGCTTTCAAAAACAGTGTAGTCCTGACAGCTACTTTCATTATCACCACGCTTGTATCTGTATCAATATTTGAATTTATATATTTACACTTCTGTCAGAGGACCTTCATATATAAGAAGAAAATTTATGAGAAAATATCTTTGTTAGTATCACAAAAATGTTGCAAAGCCATCACATCCCCTTGCATTGTTTCATGCGATAACGCAAATACTTGGGGATACAAAGTAAATTAGAAGAAATCTGCAGTTTTGCCCTTGTCTGTTACCATGCACTTTTTCCTATCGTAACTATTTAAAGTCTAAATCAAAGCACAGTGAAGTTAGAATTTGCTCAATGAAATAACCTTTTATTTATCACACTTCAAGTCTCTCGGTTTTCACGTGAATGTCCTGATGACCTACACAGTCACACATGAATGTCAGTTGAACTATTCAACTCACTTTCTCAGACTGCTCATACTGCTTTGCAGTGGAGCCAGAGCCCCCCAACACACCAACAAAGTCAATTAAATGGATAGTCTTTGCTTATTTACAAGGTGTAGGTCAGCTATCATGTTGAAGATGACGCGTTAGCCTTATCCTCTCTGCTAGCTGGCAGAATATCTAATTTTGGGAGGGTTGGTTTGGAAAAAATGTAGAAAAAGATTGCTCTCCATCACCAATCACAAGTACAGCGTACCGTGACTGGGTTTTGTAAGGCTGGGGGATGAGCACTGGGCAGTGCCTGAAGAGTTTTAGGGAAAACAAAAACCCGAAGAAAGTAACCAGTAGTTGAACAGCAACCAGCACTAGATAGCACACGGACAATGAAAATGTGTGCTGCTGAAGTACTGCTGTTTTCTTCTGGTTTACCTTTAGCTTTTTTCTCCTCTTCCATGATATCAAAGCCAAGGCTAACAAGGAGAGTAAGCACCTGCAAGTCAGGCATCCACAGTCAAACTTGCGCTTCCAAGTGTCCAGCCCTCCGAAGATCTCCAGATACCTGCCCGACGTGCCACTGCTCCACAAGAAGAGCACAAGGAGGGTGAAGTACCTCAAAATGGGCATCCAAAGACGCTTAAAACGCATATATGGTACTAAAGCTAGACACTAGCATTATGGTTGTTCTAAAGGTAATTCAGTCCTTCTTGTCTCCAGCTTCTTGTTTTCTGTGTCCACTCTCTCACAAATTCACACACTTCCCTTCTGAGGCTTGCTCTAGCTATTCACCTCATCTTCCATTTCACCAGCCCTCCTCCACCATAACCATCCAGCCTGCCTATTTCTATCCTGCATAAAAATTCTTGCACGCCCAAGCTCCAGCAAAAGAGGTCTTGCACACCAGCTCTCATCTGGGACTTTTATTGCCTACCCGGAGATCAAGAGAGCTAAACTCCTGCCAAGCTTGCTCTAAAGAGGACTTGTATGGCCTCCCATCCCTAACCTCAGGCCTTGTGTCCTCATTCACAAAGAGATTCCTTGGAAAATTGCCTTTTTCTTGTGTAAGTTGTTTTCTCGCAGTCCAGCTTCATTGCTAACCTGACTTTGCCGGGCAAGCAGAGATCTGCCAGCGGTGGTGGTGCAGCCAGTGCCCAACCAGTCACCGACCATACTCACCCAGCTGCTGCCACAAGGACAGGGCACGCCGGAGCCTTGGGTCCTCCTCATGCCGCCTTCCTCCAGAATGATTAGCCCACAGTAACTACTGTACACTTTTCGCATGGTTACCGGGGAGAAGGACAGAGGGAAAAGGGAAAGGCAGAGTCAATGATCTTTCCTTGGGCCTCCTCACGCTCCTGAGACATGTATTTCAAGAATTTATTCTGTGCCGTGGGGGAAGGCGGGGGTGGAGGGGCTTTTTGAAAGCAGCTGTTTTAGGAAACACTAAGTACAAGGATGCATTTGAAATGTGACCCTGACCTACTCTGTGCCTTACATTTTGCAGGAAAATGCTTTTATCTGCTGCAGATCCACAGCTTTTAGCCCTTTCCTGAAAGAAGGGGTCTGTGACCTGTCTTTGAAATAGCTAAGCAGGGACTATTCCTTTCCTTTTAAAACACAGTTGAAAGGGGAGATGATGAAACAGCATTGAATAAAATATGAATCCTTGGAGCAGAACTCAAGCTATCCATCTATCATGTAGTGCCCTACCCATGAAGCTATGTTCATACTCCTGTTATCTTACTGGCCAGGTGAATCTTAAGTTCATTTCTATACAACAATTCAGATTCAACAGGATGGCTGAAGAGCACTGCCCATGTATATACCCCACTAACCACAGGCACCTAAACTAGGCAAGAAAATGGGGCATGTGGGTCTCAACTCTTTAAGATGGGAAGGAAAGGTGATGACAATTCTTTTGCAATTACAGGCTAGTACTTGTAAGGGAAACGGTAGGGTGAGACTATCTTCCTTCTAAAGGAAAATGACATCTCCTACTGCATTTTGTCCACTTTCCAGTTCATAAGGCACTTAACTAGGTGGAATCCCTTTTGAGATTTAATCACAGGATTATCTAATTACTGGATCTTGAATGTGAAGCCCGTCAAACACAAGTCATGATTTCATTGTTATTTTAGCTTGATATCTGGACAAGGCTGAGTAAATCTGAACTCTGGCAGAAGAGGGAAAAGAAACATACTGAAGTATAATTGGTTGCAGCTCCTCTCCGAAAGCCAACAGCAGTCAAAGGGTGGCCATCCAGATTGTGACACACAGAAGGAAAAGCATGAGTTCATGGCATATTTAAGCTCACAGAAAAAGAGAGAACTGAAAAAGGGAAGATATATAATAAAAATGTCATGAGCAGTACAATTTTAGGTTTCTTATTAAGTAAGTGTGGTCCAGCAAAGCAAGTACAATCTGAAGTGCGGGTTCACTAGTTAATAAGTTAAGTAAATTCTTGGTTCAAAATTCCACTGGGAACAATAGTCATTAGGCACTGTCACCTACTGTAGATGGTTATGAAGGATCTTAATAGAGGAAGAAGCTATTAAACATTTCATCGTAATAATACCTATCTGCTGTCTCATGGTCTACAAAAAGAGACACGAGAATTTTCCATGATAAATTTATCTCATAGAAAAGGAAGAACTGCTCCTTGCTGCAGATTTTTGGCTGAATATTTTTCCACTTGTCTTTTTTGCCATTTCACTCCATACCGTCTGGGAGCATTTGCTGCCAGAGAGGAAAAATATATTATTTACTGAACCAAACCAACAGTTCATGTAGTTTTATGCTCTGTCCTTGGTGGTGGTCAATATGAGTTACCTGACACAGAATAGGATGGAAGAGGTACAAGAAATTCTAACTAAAAATTCTGAATAACAGGCTCAATAAGCAAATTCTGGCTTAAGCTCAGGATGAATATGTCCTGAAACCTAATGATTTATCATCATTTCAATATTGTATCCCATTAATATTTGTCAGTTCTTTCCAATTTTAGTTCTGATAGTTTGATAATACTGAAACCATTTCAACTCATATATTCATAAACAATATTTCACTCCTATACTGCATTCTCCTAGTTCACCAGCACACGAGTTAAACCAATTGAGAGAAAGGCTGCTTTCCATCTGCTACCAACAAATGCGATCTAATACATTAATTATATTAAAACCCTATCTTTGAAGAATTTTTAATAACGTGCTAGAGAAGCATTACCACCAGTTTTTCCAGTTAAACTTATTTTGGCTCACAGTCTGGTCTCATATCCCAAACCACCCTAACTACAGTCTGCATTTGAAGAGCAAGCCGTTAGCTTTCTGTTTAACAGCTGTCAGCTTCAGTTTAGATTCCCAAAGTCAGGTGCAAATCCCTCATGTTGCCTCCCTTCTTCTTGACTGCTCTGCTCAGATAAATTTCTCCATGCCCACCACCTCTGTTATGTTTCCTAAACCAGAAATGAAGCATGGATTTGTAGCATAAGCAGTAGGTCTTCATACTGGTTAGCCCAACGCAGGCAGTCACGCAAATGTTTTTTGCATCCTGTTCAACATTAGTGCGTGGGAGAACTGATTTCTCGCCACACTTACTTCCATTCTTCTGGAATTGTGAAAGATCAGTGGCCTTGATTAGGTATTTTGTCAAATAGGTTTTGATGAGATGCGTAGCTGGAAGGTTATTTGACTAGTTCTGCATCTGTGCTCTCCAGCAGAAACAGCTCATCAGCTTAGCTCATATATTGCAGCAGAAAGAGCAGGATGAAATGTCATGAGGCAGTATTGGATTATATGCGAGGTTTCCTGACCTAATTCACTCTCATTTTTCCTTCTTCCCCCCGTCCTCCCTCCCCAGTGCAGTATGCTTCAGTAAACCTAATATCTGACTTTCATAACTATTTTGAAAAATATAAATACCTCTTCTGGGAAGCACTACGAAAAGTCACTGCATCACAAGCCTTACAAAGAGATGCTGAAAAAAACCTTTCATTAAAAGTGCATTAGGTGCTAAATGAATCTACAAAACCATACTCAAGAGACCCATATATTGCCCGTATGGGGAATAAGATATATAAAGTTTGTGGCTGGCAATCTGTTATTTAAATGGAACATTAATGTAATAGAAGGTATCTGCTTGTATCAGCAAGACTAGCACCACAAACTTTACAGAGTAATCTCTTGCTGTTAATAGCATTTCACAGGAATCACCGCAGACAGCACAGAAAACATATCCACTGTAGCAATATACAGCAATATCCAGTGGACAGTCCTTTCTCTTCAATGTATTTAATGCAAAATTAGAGAGAGCATTATTTTAAAAGGTCAGCACTTGAATTTGATGCTGGATCTCAGATCCCCAAAATACGAGGGTAGGGTACCAATCGGATCCAGATTTTCCATTTTATCTACAAAGATTTGAGAACACACCAACACTGAAATCTGGTACTAGGTATATAAAGAAGGAAGAAATGTTCTCAGGCGTGCAGTGTGGTTTCTCCCCCTTATGTTAATGATATGAAACTTAAGTTATGCTTAATGGATTCAGATGTGTAAATTCAATTGAAGTTTCCGAGCCAAATCCTTAACTGAAGTAACTCAGATATAGTTCAGACTTAAATAACACCAAACTAACAGTATGAACTACCAGGGAGTAAAAACAATCACAGTAAGGAACAAATTGCTTAACTATGTCATTTCACTAACTAAATAAAATAGCAGGTTTCAGTAATTTTTAGCAATAGCAAGGATTCAAGCAGCAGTTACCAAGATGCTTCTGAAAAAAAAATGTTATTTCCTTGATGTCTGAAATAATTGAAGATTTTTTGTCTTGATGATTTGTTTCATCTTCTATCACTGCAATACCCAACCAGAAAAATATGTGATGTTGGCGCTTCATTTAGACTTCATCAATGAATGGTGGATAGGGGCTTTTCTGACCACCCTGAAGTTGGAATTCCATTCTATTTTTCCTGTCTCCATATTCCAGTACAAGTCTGTGGACACTTCACACTTAAAAACCACTGTGATTCATAACACAGACATTCCCCTTCCTTTCTCACTGACAGGACGTAAACGATACGTTCTGAGCATGTTCAAGCCAATGAAAAAGAGGAGAGGAACTCTCCATAAGGTAATTAGAATATTTATTTAGGTACTTAGGTACATAGTCTCTTTATTTGCTTAAATAGCAGCAGAAAAAAATAATATTTTTAATACAGTAAGTATATTTTATATACTTATAAGTGTATATATCTTTAACTATAAATATATTTTAATATAATAAGTACCCAAATAATATTTATTTAGGTACTTAGAATATTTATTTAGGTATTTAGCTTCATCACGTTATAAAACTTGGACCTATCAACCCTACCAGCAGGACAGTATCCCACTGGAAACCACAAAACAAATGGTTCTCAACCTTTCCTTGTGAAGCTGCTCTTCTTTGCATAGAAAAATCAAACATACTTGTCATTAGTTTGAGATAGAATCTTGGAGTTCATATGGGATAAAAGCAAAATGAATTAAAGTCCTTGAGGAAATTAATATTTGTTTCTTAAAAGTAGAGAGAAGCTGGGGAAGGCCACGACAGACAGGGAGCTCCCCAAAGGCACGGACATCTGGGCTGTCTCCTCTGCTCGCCTTTCCCCACCACCTAGCTGTTTTGCCATTTCTGCACGCTGACTTTTAGAAATCCATTTTTTTAGGTAAATACTAGATCCAAGGACCGGGTGACAGAATTTATAAACTTATCTTTGGGTTGTGAACTCATTGAGCCCTCTGAGTATGAAAAGTTAGGAATTATGTAGGTTGGTACTGGAGCAACAGAAATCCCCTCGAAAATCTACCCTCGATGTCTCAGTTCTGTGTTGCCTGAAGATGGGCACGGGTCAGGTTATTCTACAGAACAAAACATAATAAAAACAATAATTTTTTTTTGCCATGTAAATCACCACTGCCTGAGACAAGAAGCAAATTGTAATCTCTAATTGCAGGTTGTCAGAACCAAGTACTTTTCCCAGCTCTGTATAATGGGGAACAGTAGTGACAAACTGATCCCACATCTAAAAACATGGCTTACTGTCTCCTTTTTCTGACTTTGAAAAGACTCAAAAGCCTTTCTCTTATTAATAGGGCATACTTTTTTAGAAGTACAAACTACATATTTGTCCAGAATATTTCTAGATTAGATTTCAGGGCAGCCATAAATCTACATTAGAAAACACCTCGGCAAGCCCCTAAGGGTTGATTGTACAAAACCCTTCCGAGTAATACTTAGCAGATTATGCTGCAAATTTTTTAAAGGCTAAAATCAAATCTAATCTAATCAAAAACAATTCAGCCAAACTTTTTGGAGGACAGGATAGGCAGGTGGTCCACTTACATGACATCTTTATTTTTTCTAGGATTTTCAGAAATATGGATGTAACGTAGAGACACTTGTACTCCAAAGCCACTGAGCGCTTGGAAAAGCCATTTATAGTAAAATTTTAATAAGCACATTGATGACTTGGGAACTTAAATTCCCTTTTTGAAAGTGAGGTAGGCACTGACAAGCTTAACTCTTCTAAAAATATAAGTGACTCAACACCATAATTACCCAATTCTCATGCACATAACCAATGTGAATTAAGCTTTTTATCTTTTAAGGAACAGAATTATTGCAAATGGCAACTATTTTTCTACTGATATTCAACCAAATAAAGAGACTATGTATACTTTCTACAGACTCTATTTTTATGTCCAAATCTGAAATGATTTCATCTTGGAGGTAAGGGTAATTTTTTTCCATCTTGCAATTTGAGCAAGATCACTTCCATAGCTGTGGGCAGTTTGTAGCAGACTTCTCAAAGAGCATCAAAACCAAACCCCAAAATAAAAATGCTTATTATGAAAATGTCTATATTTAGAATGGGGGCAAATATTTTAAATAGTTATTTCCACGGGAATGGATTGCCAGAAAAGGAGGCAGGTGGCAATACATGTGTTTGCACCTCTTGCTAGCTGGGAAAAAGAACGGAAAATTTAATTTTAATACAGACCCATTCTAGTAGTCTGCCAAAATCTTAGCACAGAAGCCCCACTCTGCCAAAATCTTAGCGCAGAAGCCCCGCTCCCCTTCTGCCAGGTAAGTGCACCCAAACCCATGTTTCCTTCCCTTGCCATGCTGTGTGATAAATGGTCCAACTCGCTGCTTCCCCAGCCTCAACATGGAGCCTCCTGCTGGGGACTTGCCTTTCCATTTTGCTTTTTCCTTGCATCCAGAAATATCTTCAGTGCCTTATTATTAGCCTTCAGCTAAATAGTTAAAAAGAAATTTCCCGGACATTTTCTAACATTCAGCAATCTGCTGGGTTTTGGAGCAGATGATAACTTATTGGAGCACAGACTTTCCTTTTTCTTAATTTTTGTACAGTGCTCTGCACAATAGGGGCCCAATTATATTAATGGTCCTTTGCCTCTAAAGTATGTAACTTGAAAGGGTCATTTCAGAGACTTGGGCATTTCCATCTGTGCCAAGCCTCTAACAACCTATTATTCTGAAAAAAAAAAAAAAATCCCCTAAAGCACAACACGGTTTAAGGATCTAGCAGATCACTATGGAACTACTTGAGACAATAATATATCAACTCACAAACCCCAATCTGGTTCTATGAATTCACATTTTGTCTCCAGACAGTATCAGATACCTTGTCTAAAAGAACTGCACTCATCCAACCTGTTGATAATAACCTTTTCCCATTTCATATATGTCCTGGTTTCAGCTGGGATAGAGTTAATTTTCTTCTTAGTAGCTGGTACAGTGTGTTTTGGATTCTGTGTGAGAATAATGTTGATAACACACTGATGTTTTAGTTGTTGCTAAGTAGCGCTTAACATTAAGTCAAGGATTTTTCAGTGTCCCATGCTCTGGCAGCAAGCAGGTGTACAAGAAGCTGGGAGGGAGCACGGCCAGGACAGCTGACCCGCACGAGCCAAAGGGATATTCCATACCACAGGACGTCATGCCCAGTGTATAAACTGGGGGCAGTTGGCCAGGAGGGGCGGATCGCTGCTGGGGCATCGGTCAGCACGTGGTCAGCAATTGCGTTGTGCATCACTTGTCTTTTCTTGGGTTTTATTTTTGTTGTTGTTATATTCCTTTTCATTACAGTTATTATGTTTTATTTTACTTTAGTTATTTAGTTTAGTTATTAAACTGAGTTTTACTTCTTTTTTTTCAATTCTTCTCCCCATCCCACTGGGAGAGGGCAGGAGTGAGGGAGCAGCTGCATGGTGCTTAGTTGCTGGCTGGGATTAAACCACGACAGTCTTTTTTGGCACCCAATGTGGGGGGAACCCACAACCCTGGGATTAAGAGTCCCACATTCCATCAACTGAGCTAGCCGGGCCACTGGAAAACATCAGAACAACCAACAGATAGACAAGGCTGCTAACATTGAAGTGGCTTAGGTAGATCTGGATTGGCAACGTAAAGGTGAATTATTTATGGCTCGGTGGCCCATGACATCTCAGGCCATCGGGGAAGAGATGCAACATATAGATGGGCTCATGATCGAGGGGTAGACCTGACCATGGACACTATCACACAGGTGATCCACGAAAGTGAAACATGCGCTGCAATTAAACAAGCCAACCAGTTAAAGCCCCTGTGGTATGGAGGGCGACGGCTGAAATATAAATATGGGGAGGCCTGGCAGATTGACTATATCACACTCCTACAAACCCGCCAAGGCAAGTGCCACGTGCTTACAATGATGGAAGCAATCACCGGCTGGCTGGAAACACATCCCGTGCCCCATGCCACCACCCAGAACGCTGTCCTGGGCTTGAAAAACAAGTCTTACGGTGACATGGCACCCCAGAAAGAATCGAGTCAGACGACGGGACAATACAACATACATTGTGATAAAGTAATACCAGTATTCGTACCTGAATTCGGAAGATGGAAACTTAGGACACAATGCTTGCGAACTCAGCAGGATCACTCAAAGCGCTAAGGTACTCAGGCTTAAAAATACACAGTAAGGGATCTTAAACTTGTAAATAAATGTTATTGAAGAATACTCCTGAGAGCAAGTGTGGAAAAAAATGGTTGTCAATAATATATTTTAAATCAATGAGCTGTTGTAGTATTGGAACTCAGTGATGCTTGTGCCCTTTCTGACATGACAGTGCTTGCCGCGCTTGCTTTGCCTGATCAGAGCCTGTAATCTTTGTTGTTGCTATATTTCAAGTTGCTGATGAAACAGCCTGAGGAAGACTGGAAATACCTCTTTGAAACGCACAGCAGGATTTCTCAAAAATGAACCAACAAGACTTTCAGAAAACTCTGCCGCAGAACCAAAAGCAAGAGAAAACTATGCACATTACAAGCATAAAGATATTCTGACATCTGGGAAATGCTCAGATGGGATTAAAATGGAGGGCAAATTATTGCCTAAAAAAAAAAATCAAGTATGGACAAGAGACCATGCACAGATGTAAGATTTCCCCAACTAAAAGTAACTATTTGTCCTCTATTGTTTTTCCCCGCTCATGCGTATCCAGCTTCTACAATGGCAGAAGGACAACTAACCACGATTCTTTGCCGTGGTCTACGTTAGGAGATATAGGGGTCACTTTAAATTATTTCAACTGCAGAAAATAACTTGTTGAAAGTAGACAGCAAAATTTTTCTGTCTCAGATGAAAGGCTGGAGATTGGGGGAACAGAAATTGATGATGATCTCAAACTGATGATTTCACGGTAAGGAGACAAATAGGAAGTCTTCTGTAGCACCGTGCTACCAGAAAATTAGGACATTCTTTCTCACAAGGTTTTGTTGATATTTTATTTTCAGTGACATCTCTGAGAGTACCCTATGTGCAAAAGATGGAGCACTGCACTACAAAACCTGTCATGAAAAGCAATCCCAACCAATGCTGATTTCATTTAAAGGTAACAACATAGGAAAAAATTGAGCAGAAAACCGACACTCTCCTTTGCTATATGTGGAACCTTCTTGCCAAGAAGAGTGCTCTAGACATTTTTTTCCCCTCTTTCTGCTTTTGTTACACCTGTAAAAGAAGATGACTGCCAGCATGCAGCAATCAGTACTACTTTGTAAAACAGATGATAAAACAAAGCTGGTTGCGATAGCAAATAGCTGGAACCAATGATGGAGGGGCTTTCCTCCAGCGCTGCATATAGATTGTCATAAAGTATTTGAAAATGAAGCCTTAATATGTTTTACTTATTTTTGTATTTACTTACACAGAAGAAGTTTAAAGTGTCAAGCCTTGTGACCCCCATCAAGAAAAACTTCAATAAAACAGGAAAAGAACTGGTACCTCCTGGGTGATGCACATCACTAGTAGGTAAATTACAACTTAGCACCTCAGAGTGGTATTGTGCAAAGGCAATACATTGCCAATGCCACCTATAGACAAACTGAATTACAAAGCACCCAGGACAGTACCTGCAACACCCTTCTCTCGAACGGCTGGTCATTACCCAGGGACGTAGCCCGCTTGGCACGCAGATACCTGTGAGCTCTCTGCAGCAGAGACCATCGTGTTCTTCTGTGTATTTTTATTATGCAACACTGAGCGGAAGGCAGTCTCACTTCACGACTGAGGCTCTGGGATTCTCTGCTGCAAATATAAATAAACAAGCGCACCAAACAGCATCGCACGCAGCTCTGACATTTTTGACGGCCTCTTCTGGAGACAGAACCTGCTCTGTACATGACGGTCAATGTTCACTCTTTCTAAACATTTCCCTTCGCGGTCTGAGAAACGTGGCAAGATTAGAGGGTTTCTATTGGAATCAGAATTATTCATCATCCTTGAGCCACCTTGGGCCTTTAAAGTATTTTAAACCAAAAGGGAGCGTTTCGTTTTACCCCACAAAGCCAGCCCTACCCTCACCACACTAACAATCTCAAAAGTGACCTTCCATTTAACGCTCGCCACGTACGGGCTAACGTTAAACGCTAGCCGCCCTGAACTTGCCCAAACTTAAACACCGAGCAGCATTTTACTCCGGCCGGACGCCCGCCTTCCCGATGGCAACCGCCGGCGCAGCACCGCGCAAGCCACCGTGCAGCGGGCTGGGGCCAGCGCACCGCGGGGCAGCGTTGGGTTGACCGGCGGCTCAGTGTGAAAAAAACCAAGCCAACCCCCCGCAAAAAAACCCCAAGAGTCCCTCTTACTGAGGCTTACCTACCGTAAAAATAGTTTGAACTTTATCTCTGTGTATTTTGAAAGATATCTATTTTCACTTTATATATGCGCAATTTCATCTGTTTGCGCGCGCTCTGTGATTTCCAAAGAGTCACTCGCCAAAACAGCTTGCCTGGCACCGTGCGCATGACAGCAGATGCCCATGCTAACCACGACAGATAATCTGTGAGGGAGAGCGACCTCCACCCCTACCTGACAGATCCGGGTTAGCATCCAGACTCTGCCTGTGCTCATGCAGATGGATCGTGTTTTCTTGCTCGAATTTCTGGCCTGCAAAGAGAGAATTTTAAGTAATGCCTGCTTTATCTGCAGGGGTGCACGATGGGGACCCCGCACGACCCAGTCCCATTGCCCCAGCCAGGAGCAGGGCAGCCGGGGGGGCACCGGGGCAACCCCAGCCCCGGGCATCGGGCACCTTCCTGGGCACGGGGATGGGCTGAGGTCGGGCTGGGACATCAGCCGGGTTCATCTTGGTGGGGCCCGTGGCCAAGAAGGACAGGGCTGTGGGGAGGTGGGCAGGGGCAGGCAGGGCTGGCGGTGCCCTCAGGGTCCTGGCAAGTTTGTCTTCTGGGTCCTCCTGCCTCAACATTCCACCCAAGTCTCAGGTTTCTCTTCTTTTCTGCATTTATAAAGGGAAAGGAAAGGAACGGAAGCGCACCGATCTGGACATGGCCGGGCTCCGATGCAACACGGAGGGCAGGTCTGCGTCACGGCTGGTTCTTGATTATTAAACCTGATGGATAAAGACTACTAGGTCTCCTTGCCTGCCTAGTATGCAAATTAAATACTTTTCTATACCGTCCACAAAGAGCTTAAAGAAACCCTGAAGTGGATTAAGCAGCTAAGAAAAGGAACATTTCCTAAATTTAGCGGATAGAGCGAATAAAATAGTTTTTAAAAATATGAATAAGACTCTTAAAGCAGCCACGTAGGTCCTTAACTGTACCATCTCTAGGCTGCTCTGGCGCCCAACCAAAGCCCAGAAATTAACGTCTTGCAATCAGAAATTTTTAGCACTTGTTATCTCATGTCACAAATTTATATTGAAAACACATATTTCAGTAGTCACGCTTAAAGCTGCCATTTTGCTTCCACTGCAGATACAAACTTTTTTTAAAATATGAAAAAATAAGAGCATGATTATATGGAGTAATTATGCAGTTGGGACTTCAGAAATAGTCCCTTAATTAGTTTCCTTAAGATGATATCAAGTACCTAAGAAATAGCACAATAAAATAGAAATTTAAGTCACTGGAAGGTTTGAGTTCTGGCAGGACTGCTTTCACTTATTAAAAAAAGAACAGAACAAATTTCCCAAAATGTTTAATGTCAGTACTCGCAGTTCTCCTTTCACAACAGCAGGAGAAAAAAAATTGTCTAATGCCCAAAAATGACATCTGTGAAAAAAATCTGTGCTAAAAAGGATGAAAAGAACATCTAGTACAATTTATTCACAGAAATGCCCTTAATAGACTAAATTTACACCATAAAACCCCTTTTCTACCCAGTCTGTGTAATAAAGCAAATTATGTTGATACTAGTGTTAAACCAGCTTTGTGTGGTATAGTAAAGCAGACTCATGCTATGCTAAGCAGATGGACACACTTCTGCTACGTGCTAGGGACCCTATCAGTTAGCCACCCGAGAAAGTCTTACCAGCACATTCATCCCCGTCATCTAACTTTCATTTAAGGGCATGACTAAAATCAGTAGGTGAGATTTAAAAGGTTGAGAAAACAACCACATCACCAGAACACTCTTTTGTTATACAGCCCGTCTCAGATAGCCCTCGCCAGAGATTTGAAACCGGCGCTGCAGGCAGAGAGCAACAGAGTGAATTCAGGTAGCAGCCATCTTCCCGGAACAGCTTTTGAAATTTCACTTGAGGAGGCACACAGTAGAGTCAACCAAATTAACATTTTCACCATTATTGACACTACAAGATTTATTACTCCCTGTTCAATTTAAAAAGATTCCCTGGGGAAATTTTTAAGGGGTGCTTGCTTTATTAGTTGTTATTGAGTTGGACCATTTGACAGCTTGTGGGGAATGTCTGAATAACAAAATCCTTGCTAGAAAGAGATCAACAGACCCCTGGTGACTGATACAGATGACAGTGATTTGATTTTAGCATGACGCATTTAGTTTCCATTGTTAAAAGAATATAGCAGATTAATTCATAGAATGAATAGTAACTATATGAACAGTATACACAAAGGAGTCCAACTAGGGCTGTGGTAGAACCTGGAGCCCTACAGTGCATGCAGCTCTCGCTCCCCCAGTAAGCAATAAATTTCCATGAGATTACTATATAGAGCTGGATTAGTGTGGGGAGGAAGCACTAGGGCTGAACCCTACAACTTCTACACTTGATATTCACAGGGTCACTCCATTAATGTATTACAGCGGCTGTGAAGTGGGGAGAGAAGGAAAGATGGGAGAGGAAGATTTCTATCATCTTAAAGCTCATGAATAACTTTCTTCCAGCATAAATATAAAGAAACCATGAAACATTCTTTTATAAGCAGGATTTTGAAACAATAGAAGCGCTCCGGCAAATACAAACACAGGGTATGAGAGTCACGCAGTTATGCAGTTTAAGAGGTATTCTTGGTATTAAAATACAAAACACAAGGTTAGCTAATGAGTAACAAAACAGAAGGTTAAGCACTGATAAGACTGGAACTATTTTTGTCTGAGGGATTATGAGATAAACAGAGAGAGTCTAGGAAGGTGGAGACAGGAAAGACCATAAGTTTAATGAATTCACCCAGACACCAGAGCATTTCTAGAGCTATGCACAAAGACACCAGCTTCCTCTAATATGCTGATAAGAAGAACTTTTAGAAAAGCAGGAGTGCATCAAGTTTACATGATTACATCACCGGCATCATTTGCTAATTGCCATTACCCGTAAGTCCTTCATTTTAGATTTAGTCAGTAGTCGAAAGTTCTATTGCTGCTCTCAAAATGGCTTTCACTTTCCAGAGAAAGGGTTGGTGAATATTCCTGTTATACCAAGAAACAGTAGGTAGTGGAGGGACATACTGTACTCAGAGATGGTTGAAATCAACTTATCTGAAGCTTAAACTAAAAGCTGAAGATTTTTTAAAAGGACTTAAAATATGCCCTTAAAAAAATGTCTCGAGAAGTCTGAGGTGTTGCAATTCCAGATGAAGTCTCTGCTGGATGGGCAGCAGCTATACATATTCTAGACTGAGAACTGCACTAAGATACCTTTCTACCATGGTTCCAAAAATGCCCTAGACTCAAGTATTTCTTTTCCACCCCCTCGTCCCCCAGCAAATGTATACTTGTGGCGACCTGGTTGATCATCCCTACAATTCCAACCCGCAACCACAGAGAGCCTGAAAAATTACCATGTGAAGGAAGTAAAGGGGTTTTATTCAGTCTGTGAGCATTTGGGGGCATATCAGATCTGAATTGTCTAATCCTAGAGTTCACCCGAGGCTTAACACGAATCGATCATTAACCCCACATCTGTGCTACATACTGGGCTTTGGCAAAAAGATGTGCCAGGCAAATATTCAGATTATACAAACCAAAGGAAGCCTGGAATCCGTTTCTCCAAGCACACCACGATTACTCAGCAGGAATAGCATTTGTTCCACTGTTTTTCTACCCGCCTATACTTTGCTGTGTACAGCTACTGTAATTACTCTTAACCCTCTCTGTGTTACATATGCTAATGTAATTTTCTGTACTGTGTTTGAGTCATCCATAATTCACTCCGGCCTTTCTAACAGAAAGCTTTATGCCTGTGGGGCTGGAACACACAGCTGATTTTCCAATATGCCCAATGAATGCCCAAACTGGTGGATTACAGTCAGTTTCCTTAACGTTGACTCTGTCGTCAACAGGACTACAGAACAAAATAGTTCTGATATCAAGAGATTCCATGGGGTAGGAGACGTTCACAAGCAATAGCTCTAACCCACCATTTCTGGTGATCTGGCATTTCTCCGTTGCCAGGTTAATATCCTTGTCATTGACCTACACAATTACCTTGTGCTAATTTTCTCTTGTTTTGGACAGAACGAGATAAATCCTTTTTATAGAACAAAAAGAGTCTCAAGAATAGTAAACTTCTTTCTAAAAGCATCAACTTCAAATGATTAACCTTAGCTGTTGAAAATCAATGTTGGACTCTCAGTTTGAATAATATGGCTGTTGTTCCAGGTCTGAGACCAAAACAGTCAGTGACTATGAATCTCTAAATGGTGGCTAAAATAGACAGAAAAATTATTGCCGGGTGTTCCCCAAATGACAGCTTTTGCACGTCTTCCTAACTAGTCTGCTTAGAGGAGGAGCAATTCAAGGGTGCTCTGTGAGGTACTGCAATGCAATTCCATCCCTTACGCACTGCTATACGCAGTGAAAGCCAGAGACAAGGCACGAATACTTCTTGAAAAGCATTTAACAATGAAGGAAAGGAAGAATCCACTTCTTCACATTAAACCAAATCAAAATACCATGTTCAAGAACCTAGCCACAGATGACTAAACCTAGCAAATTGGATGATTATATTATGGTGAGCTACAGCCATGGGTATCATACGGCAAGAAGTATCCTGCAACCAAGGAGCAGCACGTAAGATCAGCCTCGCTGAAAGAATGATTGATTGCAAGCAAAGAAGAAAGAAATTACATAGGATAGCTTTTTCTGGGGACAGTATTCTTCTTTGTGCTCTTTAAACCCAAGACAAAGCCTCTGGGAATGTAAGATGCTAATTTAAAAGAAATGAAAATTATTTCTTACTTGTCATATCAAACCCTTATATAAGAGCATTTCCATTCACTGTGTAATGTCTGTAATGCCTAAAGATCTTCTCAGTTATACTTGTTTTCTGATTGATTCTCCTCATCTAAGAAAGAGATACATTGCTATCTAAAAATTAATGATTCTGATAAGCTTTTTCTCTTTTTGAATGACATTATAACAGTAACTAAAAATCTTGAGCCATTAACTTCAGTGCAAATTTTGTCTGAAAAATGGACAAACTAAACATTTCAGGACTAGGTCCACAGAATTACACCATCATTAGATTCAAATAGCTAAATAGTTATTCACCGTGAATGATATTGTAACACTTCCAAAGGGACCGCGCTGGGAACAAAGGACGATAGCATCAGCAACAGCCCACACTAGTCTGATGCTGAAACTTTTTATATATCCAAATGGTAAATGTCAAATACGTGCAGACAACGAGACAGGGATGCATTCAAAGGTGACATAAAATACTTGCTGCTCGCCAAGGATAACTGCTGGACACCTGGAGACTACTGTGACAGCACCTATCCCCTGAACCAGCAATCTCTGTTCCAGACAGCAGGAAATCCAGCTTTGCTAGGAAGGAAAAGGGAGAATATGTGGCTGTGAAGGAAAAGCAGAAGGCCAGCCATGGAAGCGGCAAAAATCCTGTACTGTTGCCATACCCTCATTGCCTTCTTAAGGGAAAAGCATAGAAAGTCCGAGAAGAGGAAAAGATATCCTGAGTTGGCTGGGAAGAGGATGATAAACGAACCTGAGGGTAGGAGGGAAGGCTGATTAGGAGAGGAATGGAAGAAAGAGGGATATCAGAATCAAGAGGAAAGGGAAGGGATCTGGAGGTGGGTGGGAAGAGCTAGGTAGCACCAGAGGGACAAGAAGAGAGAACAGAGATGGAGAACGCAAAGGCTCTGGGAAGTTCAGTTACATGCCAGAGGAATCCTTGGTAAAAAAAAGTTTGGGAATCACTGATATAAAACACTGTACACGATACTGCAGTAAACCTACATGAATTATTATTCAGATTACACATAATTTTCACTCTGTGTAGAAGTGTGAGGCTGTAACAGGAAACAAACAAAATAAGAGCTGCGAAGTGTGAAAGAAAGTAGAGGGGAGAACTTGCTTTTCTCGGGTTATGTTTTTTACATACAGATAGGAAAATGTTTTCGTTCTGAAATATTAAGAAAAACTATGAAAAAAAAAGATAAAGTCTCCATTAAAAAAAGAGCACCTTCTGGATTAATATCTTGTTCTGTGGTTTGCCTTACCTGTTGCTTTTCCTTCTCCCAACCACAATTTCAACATCTAAATCTTTATTTTAGACGTATATGCCTAATGGTCCCTAGCTATTGAGTATACCTGTCACATACAAGAATCACCACCCTGCCAACTCTGGTATCTAAGTCTCACCCAGGCTCTGTACTGGGAGATATCTCTAGATGCCTCTTGCCATCAGAAAAAGCCCTTACTTCTAGTCATGTCCACAGCACAGCAGGCCAACTGGAAGGTGGTCTGGAAGTGAAGCTCCTAAAGGACAAGGCTGACTAAACCACATCAAAGCAGTGCCTTTTGAATTCACAAGAGTGAAAAATTAGAAAAGAAATAGCAGGGGAATAGGTTAACTTTTTACAGCTGGGAGCCCTTAAATTGTACATGAGGTAGTTCAAGATTTAGGATAACCTAGATAGGTACGAGGTGGGAGAGATCAAGGTACAAACTTAGGTAGGAGAGAAAAACTAAGCTAAGGTCAGGTTACTCTGGCAGGAGTTAAATACAACGCTATTATGAACCGTAACACTAAGGCAATAGCGAATCCCCTACCTCCTTGGGATTCCTGCTGGTTACTTTGCATTTTGAAACAGCAAAACGTGGCTCCAGCCAAGCCTTTTGTTTGATTTGGCTCAGATATGTCTACGCCCCGCTGAACCAACTGATTTCACTGCGAATTGATAGTAGCTTGAAACCTATCACTGGAAATTATTTGTTGTACAAAGCCAAGCTCACTTGGCCAAGTTCACAACAGGTATAATAAAACTAAGGAAAGTCTCTGGCACATTTTTCATACAACTCACCCAGGACTCTATTTCCTGACATAGCCCTTATCTGCTAGCTAAGCAACTTCGGAGATGTATAGTGTAAAAACATGGAGCAATGTTCCTCTTGTTAATACTTTTATCATTGAAACTTGAGTTGATAGATTATCACTGGACTGTTTCAATCAAAAATAATGACGAGTAGTGACAAGGGGAACTGTTCTGGAAGAGCAGTTGGTGACAATACTTATGCCACCACTATCTGGGCCTGGTTTTTATCTGAATTAAAATCAGCGGTGAAAGGGTCAGTGTTAGGAATCCACACAGGGAAAGTTTCAAATCTGGCTTCTCATATAGTTTGCAGTCATGGTGATTGCACACGATGCACCACATAATCACAATGTGTTTCAGAGTTTCTGGTGAGCGAAAAGCAATAGAAAGAATCACATCTTTCTATGTGCCAGCTCTAAAAACAACGAATGACACCAACAAGAAAAAATTAGTAAAAGCTTATGGGCAACATGTGAAATGTCTTTCTCAAAAAGTAAAAGAAGGGCTCCTGAAGCAGCATGGGACACTGACTATATTTCGGGAAAGGACTGTATAAAAAGTTGTTGGTCTTTGGAGGAAGAAGCTCTCTTATATGATTTAGCAAGATGTACCATAGTGAAAGAATACTAATAATCAATTCTCCACTGTCTGATAACACCGCTAAAAAGATCAGTGTTAAGAAAGGGTGATTAAAGCAAGTGCTGCAACTGCTGTTGACCCTGACAACTTATGCACTTGTGCTGAATTAGAGAACACGAGCCCCAACCTAGCAGCAAAGCATGATCTTGAAAATTAATTCAGAACAAAGATTATCAGATGTCTGGTTAAAAAGCATTATAACAGAAGAAGAAGAAAGATTTTAAACATGAGTTCTGGGGCATGCAGACAGAAAAACAATGATGGACTCTTAGACAGTTAGCATTTCTAAAGGGCTGTGGTATGGAGGTGCTAAGCCATAAGCAGACAGTCAGATATATTATTTAAAAATAGCGTGGATGCTCAGAAGTGCAAGGTAAAGAGAAATGCTCTGCCTGTTTCAGCTTTCATTTGAGCATGACAGGAAATGTGTGGGGAGGATATCAATTTTACAAACAGAAACGGAGGGATGAAGCTTAATAACTTCATTACTTTGTGAAAGTACAAAGGAAATGAAGAAAAAAGCTGCGGCAGGCCAAGGCAAGGTTAGCCGATACAGATGGTGCCTCACTGGGTAATGATTGATAAGATCAGCGATTACTGACAGTTTTAAAGAATGTCATTCTATTTTAATTCTCAGTATGTCAGACCCAGGAAAATTAAATCACATCAGACGCCACAGACCTATTACTGAAAGGCCAATTTTTATGAAACTTTTCCTGAACAATTTTAACAGAGAGATTAACTAAAGCCTACTCCATTAACTTGAGTCAGACAAGTTTTAGGAGAACATCAGGCAAAAATGGACTAAGAACTGTTGTACTTACAGATACTGCACAAGGCTTTGCTTGTATTTCCAAAGATTGCTTGGAAATCAAAAGAGTAAATGACCTTGGTATTCATAGCAGTAATATGATTCAAGACTTCTCTCAAAACATGCAGATGTGCTTTGAACTGAAAAATGAAGGAGCATCACTTGTCTTAATTAATGTAGGGATGGATCAGGAAAGCCGGTGTTACCCCTCCTATGTAAAGTCGCACTCACTCCTCTACTGGACCCGTTAGAACTGATGGGGCAGGGTGTGAGGCGATTCGGAGTCAGACCACTACACCTGCGAATCCTGATGCTGCAGCTTCTGCAGTAACCCATGGAAGGCCATGAAGGAAAATATTATGATCACTGGGTCCTTGTGCAATTGACTGGTTTTAAAAGCCAGGCCAAAAAGTGCTGTGTGTTTTATACCAGCTCATTTCTTGATTCATGAACAATTCAAAATTGTGAAGCATGGATGATGCCTCTGAGAAGCTGAGTATGATTGTGCTGGAAAACTGTGAGAAAATTGAGGACTAAGTTTGATCCAAGAAAAGGAAAAGTTATCCTAGAGTTAAGGGTCTCGCTTGAAAAAAAAACAACAGGAGTTCTTGAAAAACAAACTACTAATATATTTGCAGTACCAGGGTTTATGTACCAGATCACACAAATATCACGTTCTCTCCTTTACAATACAGAGGGCTATCGACGAATGTCTGTGTGTTCATCTTTCGTGTTTGATAACAACAAGCCCAGTAATTTCAAGCATTTGACAGGTATGCTAATACCAGCCATCTTAGCAGACTGACTTACTGAAGATCTAACTTAAAGGGAATCATCCAAAACTATATATTGTGTGCTCATTAATAGGAGAAGTAATGAATTCAACAATCAGGAAAAATCTTCACAATTAATACAGTAAGGCTTGAGGATTTCCAAAATGATCCAGTTAGTAATTACTGGATAAGTAACTACCATGGTATCTTTTTGCCTCTTTTCACATTTGAACTGAAGTGTGAAACACTAGAACTTTTAAAATGAGGGAAACAAAAAACGACAAAGGAGACTCTTCCTCATATATTATGCACTTGAATGGATATCCAAGAGGCACAACTAGTTCGTCTTCTGATAAACAATACAATTTACAATTCATAAGAAGAACTATATTATAGACAATAGCAACGATCTCAAGAAAAGGGATTTGACTTTTATTAGAGATGGCATAGCTCCTCTTAGGAATGCAGTGGTTTGACAGGAAAGGAAAATTAACATTCTGAGAGGCAGCCACCGAAAAAGGGTTCAAATGGCAGATCTGCTCGACAGAAATTACAGAATTATGTGCTGGCCTATTTGTGTTACACTTTGCCTTTCCTACCTGAAGCCAGAGGTAAACAGCAGAAAAAGAAATCGCATTGTTAGCACTGTTAGGCCTCTTTGAAACCAGATGAAACAAAGCAGCACCTTGCATTTTGCGGGCTTTTATCTATTCCCCTGAAATTTTAAATATACTTCCTAGCCATTGAACATTTTAATTTGATATTGCATTTTTCTTATTTATTGCTTCTATTCCTTTTCACACTGTTCCTCACAGGCTCTGCTTTTTCTTGTTTAGAATGTGTACACGAATTATTATACCATGTTGATTTCACTCTACTATTCATATTTGTCTTACTTTTAAAGTACTGGGTTTTAGACACATCTTTTCTGCTTAAATTTGTCACTTTACTTTTTGCCCGATCCTTCTGATTCTGTTTGATGTGGCTGAGGGTGCCCGTGAGTTTCACGGCTCCTGCTCCTCCTGGATACTTATCCCGTTCGCAGAGCTCACACAACTGATCTGTACGCCCAGGCTGAGCTGCCCTGGCAACTTTGCACAAGGGTTCCCCTGGGTGGGGAGATAAACGCTACGTTATTCAGACAGGAGCCGGGGTAGGGATGCACGAGGGCTAGAGACCGGGGAAAGGCTGGAAACCATACGGTCACTGCATCTCACCAGGTATGAACACCTTGCCTTATTAATATGCGTATTGAAGGACTTTTATATTTGTCAAAAATTCTAGAAAAATAGTTTTTATACACTTTGTAATAAAGTGTGTAATCAAGGACAGTTAAAAATGTGCATATCCGAGAGATGCACAAGTCATTAAAAGGCATGTACAAAAACTGTGGTTAGCACAAATTTATTTGTGATGACACATAATATGATTTGTGTATATCTCATACGCAACTGCAGTTTTTTGTTCTTTTGTAATTTTATGGTACCTTTATCATTCAGTTCTGCTTTACTGTCTAAGCTGATAAATGCACATCGAACTGAACTGAATTTTTTAATATTTTTGCTAGAGCTATTGAGCTCCCTGCATCATTTCAGTGCTGTGGCTTTCACACATCAGCCTCATTTACTCACGCCACAATCCTCTGTTTTTAATAAAATAATATAATTCGACTTTGTTTTATCTATTTATCACTCTGGGATAATTAACAGGTAGAGGTAAAAAACAAAATGAAGCATGAGGTGTCAGCAGATCTGGTTTCACAGGAGAAAACACTGTTTCCACCAGAGGGCACTAAACCCTGAGAAACTAAATTGTAAAAGGACAAGAGAGAAAATGGATGGTTTCTCTAGAAGCACACAGGAATTTACTAAGGTAATGCAACTTCTTAACATTGTCATTTAAGTGCCAGAACTAATGAAGTGGCCTTATCCCACCCCTACTGCATTCAAAATCTCTCACGTGAGCATACCTATCGGTGCACAACCCATCAGAATTAAATACTGATCTTCACTTACGCTGTTTAGGAGCAGTTTAACAAAATCAATGGAACTATATCCACGGAGGCATGATGAGAGTGAAGAATCATGCCTCAGACATTGTTAGTGAATAGATTTTGTACATATTCAAGTATCCTTAAGAATGTCTCTACCAGCAGGAAAGAGATGAATTCTCTCTACTGCCCAAAACACACCAAATTAAATCATCTTTTTTTGTGGTTTCTTTGGATTATTTTTCGTAAAAAGGCTTTGATGGCAGCTGCAAACTGGTCAATCCAGTTATGGGAGCGTAACTGCAAGATTACAGAACTAAAATGTCTGCTTGCGCTTGAAAAGGGATACAGGCTTCTTAAGATTACCTTGATTGCTAGCAGCTCTCTCGACATCTCGGTTGCTCACGCAGAGGGCACAGAGCCAGTGTCTCCATCTCAGGCTTTCCTCCTCCAGCAGCCAGCACCGCCAGGACTGGGACGTGGCTGGGCTTAGCTGGGACCGCACCCATGCAGTTTCCTTGCCCTGGGGAGCATGCAAAGCGGGTAGTTGATTTTAGTTCTAGTGTTGCAAACGTGTAGTAACTCCGGCCGAGAAAATGGTAGATTATAGTCTGTAAAGTCATCTGTTTGTTCAGCCATCATAGGTGTTATTCTTACCTGCACCACGTACTGCAAACAGCTGACTAACTGAAAAGTGATGCAGTAGGAAAAAAATGCAGCGCGTAATGATGAACTTCTGCAAACTATGTAAAAGTTTTTACTTCCTTTGAGACGCGTTTGCGTTCTGCTGCCTTTTACCGCAGCTCTTTATGGCACTCTCTTTTCATTTCCTGACGGCTTTAGGGCTGTGCGGCAGCACGCACAAAGAATCAGCAGTCTCGATATAAAAATTCGAACGCTCATCCCATCAGCAAGCGTAGCTGTATTTCTTAGTGCCTGACCCTGGACTGGTATTCAAGCAGCTGGGTTTAGCCTCAGGAACTGTGTATAGGGGGAGGGGAAGAGTCAGATGTCAAACAGCCTCTGCATAAAATGCAGAAGGAGTTTAGGGAGCCCAGACCGAAATCTCCAGAGGGTTGCGAACGCCCTTGGGCTTTCTCTTTACTCAGGGGCTACCACATTCCTTTCTTTACAGCTAGCTACAGGCTAGCTTCATAGGAGAGCACGCAGTGCTTCCCCCACCATCCCTGCCTAGTTGCCTGCTCCCTCCCCACAGGTACCCCAGCCTGCAGGAATTGGCCTCTGATCTCCCACACTGCAGGCGTGGGTTGAAACTTCAACCGATGTTATTGCCTGGCATACAGAAATTGTGCTCCCTTTCTGGTGCATTTAAAAAAAAAAAAAAAAAAAGGCCTGTGATAACTGAATGGCAGTTTTGGGTATCATAATGCTGGATTTGAGCACCTAATTTCCATTTGAGTCCCACTTTACCTTCCTAAGCCTGTTTGGTATCCGGCCCTACTGGTCTCTAAAAGATTCATTCCTTTCCAAATGACGCTATTACTTATATTCTAATTCAAAGACAGGGAAAGAAATCGGTTAGCTCTTCAACTAGAAAGCCTCAACAGCCTTTAATTGGTTGACAACAGCACACTTGCAGCAACATTCGTTTCTGGGATGCAGCCTGTGTGTGCTGCAATCCCACAGCAAAGCGACGGTCCATGGGGTTGTTCAGCCATCAGAGGAGAAGGAGCGGGCTGAAGAGGCTGGGAAGGAGATACAGCGATTCCCTTTTGCTCCTGCATCTGTCTTTTGTTATTTCTAACTGGTGCTCACAGTCTGATCTGAAAACTTACTAAAACCCTGAAAATACACATTAAAACTTTTTTAAACAAAAGGAGTGTAGGCAATACACATACCTTCAATAGCAGAAAGTTGCTGCACCTTCTGACGCTGTGACATGGATATATGACATGCATAGCAAAGGGAATCCTGAAAGCATATGTCATTTGAACAACTTATAGGTAGGTCCCCACGTGGCAAATGCAAAAGCTGTATATATTAGATTCCTTCCCAGAGGATAGATAATAGAGAATTAACTTTTTCAGAGCATGTAACTGATAGACACGAAAGCTCCATTTTCCACACGACTTAGGACTCAGGGTCACATTTTCAAAGACGCTTTAGTGCTGAAAGGTTTAGACAGTCTTCTCACAGGACTTTCAAAAGTTGGGATCTCAGGTTGCAAGTTGTGAGTTTTTTTGAACAGGCCTGGGGGTACCTACCTGAGACAATGATGGGCACAGAGATCTCTTTGAAATCTGACCGTCCAATCCCACCAATTTTCTATGTTTAAATAATAATTTTTAAAAATATGAAGGCCTGTAAATCAGTTCCAATCTTTTGCAAAAGCCCATCAATGGAAAGCAAGACTTTGTAAGGGCTACAAACTATTTGCTCTCCTTTAACACAAACAAAGGATTACGCTTTGCTGCTGAACATCCTAAGTGTAATCACTGCTAGTAATTTTTGGTGATGCTTGCTACCTACACCCACAGCCTTCTAGGTATTTTTATTATTTTTTGGTTTATGTATACACCGTATTAGAAACAGTGTTTGAACTCCAGACCACAAAAGCAGAAATACTATGGTGTACCTGGTTACTGTATTGATATTTCAGGAATAAAATGGTCCTGCCGTTGCGTGGTTCCCCATTTCCTCTTTTGTTCTGGCAGGCCCCGTTGCTTGCAGCGATTCATGGAACTGAAAGCCCAGAAAAAAAGAAGATCAGTCAGTTGAACAGGTTGACCTGAGTCATTTTATCACCTCATGATCGATCAGCAGTGAAAATGCAAGGTAGGAGGGAAAAAGGTCTGTGCCTTTTGAAGGAAGCGTGGTCCTGGATCGCTTAGGCATATGGTGAAACCACCGAGTGAGACGATGGCTGCTTAAACTCTCAATATACAAGATACCTCAAGGCTGGGTCTTGCATGGACCTCCTGTGCGCCTGCCACGGGCACGAGGCCTTCCACAGATAGCTGCTTTGGGGAGAGCAGACGTCAGTCCCCTCCCTAACACAAGCCACTGTGTAATTTACACAAATTCAGTGCCTCAACAAACCAACTACAGAGATCTGCAAAATCATCTTTGGCATCCTGCATGTGGTACTTAGAAAGCTTTAGGTATGGTCGGCTTCGCCGCCGCACATGCTGGGTGGAGCTGGGAAGAACGAGCGTGTAATTAGAAGGCAAAACGCAGCCATGGCCGCTGCAATTCTTGCTGTTCCTGGCTCCTGTTGAATGCTGGCTCTAATTGCATCTTTTATGGGCATAAAAGCATTTATCCGAGATATATAATGCTGTGAGGAAATTAAAGGCTTAGAAAATACAGCTTTTAAACTGAACCTTGTGACCTGGTGCATTGTATGCAGTTACAAGCTGTTTAAAGGCGTCCTTTGGTGCGCTGTGCCTGTTCTCTTTGTTCCTGCCATCCTGCATCGTGCGATTAAAACCCAAGCTAAACATTTCAAACTTTGGAAAGCAACCAGACACATTTTTAGGTCTTGCTCCTGACTAAAAATACACTTCTCGAAGCAGTAATGCCGCACAGTACAAATAAAGGCCTAATACTGTACGTAGACCTGAACATAAGCCCAGCACCTTAACTGACTCACTTTATTTGATTATGATTAAGAAATCCTGTCATGAAACCGCTGTTACGTTAGAGTTGCCCAAGTAACAAAACTTGCTATCAGTTCGGTGCATAGAATGGTTACTTAGGCAGTAAAAGCTGAATATACAGGAAGTTAATGTGAAAGAAGGCCTGAGATGATATTAATAAACAAAAAAATATGTGAAATACACATACCAAACAGTCTGTTGGAAACTAGCTCAGATTATTGAAGGAAGTGATGAGGAGACGGGGCTGAGACATGGAAATGGCGCCAGCTCTGGGAGAAGGGACAGCAGCTGTGACTGGAGCCTCGCATCCTCCCCGGCACCGTCGGGCTCTGGTCCTGGGAGATGCTCTCTGCTTCAGAGATTCTAGATTCGGCCAGACTGAGGGACCAAGACAGCATTTCTTTTCTCTCTCAATCCAACAGCTGGAATCGAAGACTTAGGTTTCTTCTGCCGCCTTTTCCTGCCCCATTCCCCCTGTCTCTATCCCGGCTACTAGTTAAAAAGAACCCAGAATCATTAGCCAAAATGTTTTTGCTAACTCTGAATCTGCAATCAAGACAGCATACAGCATTATTCTTTATTGCCGGACACCAGCTTAAATTTGTCCTGTAAGGCAGGAGAGCTGCGCGCTGCTCCTAACATCCCTGCGGGATCAAAAGTAAGAGCAAATTTATCCTCAGTAAACAAGAATGAGTGACTGTACTGGTTTTAGCTGAGATAGAGTTAAATTTCTTCATAGTGGCTTGTATGGCGCTATGTTTTGGGTTTGTGATGAAAACAGTGCTGATAACACAGGGATGCTTTAGTTATTGCTAAGCAGTGCTTACGCAGCATCCAGGCCTTTTCTGTTCCTCAGACTGCCCCGCCAGCAAGCAGACTGGGGGTGCACAAGAAGCTGGGAGAGGACACAGCTGGGACAGTTGACCCTAACTGACTGAAGGAATATCCCATGCCATACGACATCATGCTCAGAAATAAAACTGGTGGGGAATGGAGGCTGGCAGGGGCTGCTGTTGCTCAGGGACTTGCTGAGCATTGGTCTGTTGGCAGCGAGCAATTGTTTTCTTTTCCATCACCTGTTTTTCTTGGGGTTTATTTTCCTGTTATTTTTGTTCCTTTAAAAAAAAAAATTATTAAACTGTCTTTATATCAACCCATGAGTTTTCTCAATTTTACCCTTCACGTTCTCCCCCCCCCCTCCAATCCCGCTGGGAGGGGACTGAGCTGTGGGCTGTGTGGGACTTAGGTGCCAGCCAGCATTAAAACCACGACACTGACCCACAAAGGCAATATTACTCTACCCCACTTCCCTTCCCCTCTTCGCTCATGAAAGATCAACTATTATAAGAGACGCAGGCAGGCAAAAAAAAAAAAAAAAAGACAAACCCTTTGCTCTGTTTAAACAGACAAAATTGCACAAAGGGGTTGCTTTTCCAAAACGCCTCTAAAGGCGCTTGCAAACGCTCGAGCTTTAATCAATAGTCACGTTTTGGATGTTTTCCCAGTTCGCCTTCCGTCATTCATCTCCACGTAGCGGAAAAGCAAAGGGTTTAATGGAAATTTTACCGAGGCAAAGACCTCCCCCCGCCCCCCCCCCCCCCCCCCGCGGCCACCTCCAGGGGGAACGAGCCGCCCCCGAGCGGGCGCGGTCCCCGAACGGGGCGGCCGACGGGCGGGGAACCCGCCCGTCGGCCGCCCCGCTCGGGGACCGCGCCCGCTCGGGGGCGGCCTCCGGTTTCCCCTCCCTTCTCCGGTCTCCCCCCCCCGGACCTTCACCGCGCTCCGCCTCTGCGGGCAGTGCGCATGCATGGGGCGGCAGCCCGGCCCCTGACTCACCCCTGTCTTCTCCCATCAGCTCCCGTAAGGCGAGGAGAAAGAAAAAAAAAAAAAAAGGCGGCCACCATGAATCGGGTGGGAAAGAAAGCGAATGAGACCCTTATCGAGATGAATCTGTCTGCGGATGGTAGGAGATGGGGGGGCGGATGGGGGGGATCGCTGCTTTGTTTCGCTTCTCCCCCCCCCCCCCCAACCCCCCTTCCCCGCTCCCACCCGCGGTGAGGAGGGTGCGGCGGGGCCGGGGGAGCCCGTGGAGGTGTCGCGGGTGGGAGGCAGCGGGGAGTTGCGGCGGTGGACGCGAACCTGGTGGTGATGGTGGTGGTGGTGGTGGTGGTGGTGGTGGGTCCGGTTCCGCCCCGGGGCTCTGCAGGCGGAGGTGGGATTGATCCCGGATGATTCCTGCCGCCTCCCGGGTCTGGCTTTGATCCTCCGGCTGCCACTGAAAAGAGGGAACAAAACACGTTTGCGTGAGCCTGAGCGTAGTTCGATTAGGTCTTTATAAACCCCAAGTAAACGTTGAAAAAAGTGGTTCCTACAACAGCACGCTGCTCAGAACCAGTACTAGAGATAGCCCTTAACTACTATTTTTAAACACACTCCAAACGCAAAGGTTGCCTTTGCCTAACGGCAAACTTTTAGCCTTTTGCGAAGCACCAGCTGGGTTCAGTAGCTGAGACCGTCACTGCAAGAAAGTTCTGAGCAGACCAGGTCACCTCGCTTGGGCAGGTGGGAGCAGCCCCTCTCCTGCCTCGCTCCATCCGAGATGCGCCGGTACCCCGTCGCCTTTGCGTAAGGCCTCTGCACCAGTTGCAGCGTAGCCGGTGGGTTTGTGTTGGGATCTTGCTTTTTTTTTTGCGATAGCCAGGTTACGGTTTCCAATTCTTGTCAGTATGTAATGTAGCTACTTATAATAAATGTGGTAATATTCTGATTTCGTAAAACAACATGACGCAAATGCCTAAGTGTGTATTTATCAGTACCTCAGCTGGCAACGTGAATCAACAGTCAAGATGTAAGATAGTATGTTGATATTTTCAGAAAGATTCTGTAGATATTTAGAAACAAAAGAAAAATGCTGACCTAGAAAAATTTCTTATTGGGAATCGTGCTTTGCCATCAGTCCTAGAAGTGAAGATCTTAAAGCAGGAAAGAACCACTAAGCTTCTGGTTTGGCTGCTTGGCTTGTATGTTTTCCCTCACGGCTTGACTACACTGTCTCTTTTAGAAAAACGTATAATACCATTTTAAACACCTTGAGCACTAGGGTAAAATCATGACTTTCAAAATCTTTGACAGTCTTTTTTCAGAGAAATATGACAGCAGATAATGACCGTGAAAATTATCCAAAAGAAGCTGTTGACAATGACAGCAAGGAGCGGTGTCCAACTGTGACGAGGCAGGCGTCCGCAGCAAGTGTCAGACAAACGTTTGCCCTCTCTGTGAAAGCCCGGCGGAGCTGGCAGACTTGCTCAGGAACCGGAGCAGATGGGTGTTACAGCCTCTTGGCCAGCAATGCATTTCCAAAGTCTTGTGGGGAGGCGTGAGTCATTGCCCGTCCCGCTGCCTGTGAGCGGTGAAAAGTGCTTAGGACTGAGCTATCTCACCAGTGGTTGTTCTGCTGAAGTAGAGGAGACTAAAAAATAGTTACAAAATACGCGGTAACCATTGAGGGAATGATGTTAGAAGTCAGGTTTGTAAACTTAATTCCTCAGCATTCGGTTTTCCCATGAGCCTCTTGTGGTTTTTTTTTTATAACATCAAATATAAGGAGATTTGAGGGGTTTCAGTGAACGGGGACGATTTAGTAGGGTTTACCATACAGTAGCACGTAACTGTCCATACAAAATCTTGCAGCAGTTCAATTCATTTTTTTTTAAACGACCACTTTTCTAAAACAGAAATAAATTGAATATGGGGTAAAGCGAGTAGACTTTTTAAAGTTTCTGTTAATTTGTTTTCCAAAAACCTCTCAAGGTTAAAAAAAAAAAAAAATCTTCCTTAAATCATGGTTTAGAAAAGTTAACAGTATGCATGTATTGCCCCTGGGACTTCTCGAAGATCTAAACATCTGCTTTGTGCTTTTAAGGAAAAGATAGCCTCTTAAGCAGGCTCCAAGCTGTAGATGTCTGACGTGCACAAGCAGGGTCTGGGTGAGTCAATAGGAGCAAGGCAGAAGAAAAAACATCTGCTGCTTATTTTCCTTAAAGACATCTTCATATTTGGATAGTACGTGTGTATTTAATTCTGGTTTACTAGTCCTTTTCATTAAACTTGAATGCTGAGGAACAGGTTGTGGGGATGAAAAACTACTTACGAACAGCAGAAAGTTTAACTTGCCGGGTCTGTGTTTAGAGACCGTGTGCCAAAACTTCTACCTTGAAGGAAGCTTTCTGGCTTCCTGTTGAATTACACCCGCATGAGGTAATAACTTCCATTTTCGTGTGTGTGTGATTTTGCTTTCTGTTGGAAGATGTGTGGCATTTACCTCAAATATTAAAAATGAAGAAAATTGAACTTGCAAAATTGGAATGTAAATATCAGAGGAAGAAGACCACGGTATATTGTTAGGAATGTTTCTTTATGTCTAGGCTGTCTTTAAGCATTTTTTTTCCAGCATGAAATGTTAATGTTACAGTAGCTGTGTTGTGGGATATATCCCAAGACTGTGGATCTTCTGGAAACTCATAATTGGCTCCGTGCCATGATTTGAAATACGCCGCCTTTGTACACATGGCTCCCTTTCCAAAACTTCCAGGAGTCCGGTTTGAACTCGAAATGCTCTAGGACTGATCTAAATTCAAACGCTTACTTAGGCTGGTTGTCAGCTTGCTTGTGTTCCCTCTGGGAAAGGCAGCAAAACATCGGGAAAAGCCGATGGTGTGACTTCGGAACGGCGCTTCTGCCAGTGTGTTGGCTTCTCATAATGCCTCAACGTTCAAATACTGCTGTCATTAAATATGTGAAGTATCATTCTATTAAATCAGAATTATTATGATTCATACTAGTAACATAAAATACAGGCCTCTGTTCAAAACTACATCTGTCTCTAATTACTGAAGCAATGTATGTAGTAATTTCTGATCTATTTGTGGCAACGCTGAATGGGATATCATGTTTCCGCAGGGCTAAAGCAGAGGGTTTGTTAACGTGAAAGCTTTTTTTAAAGATTATTCCTAAGTAATAAAATAAAAGCTCCGAGAAATTTAGACATAGCTCAGAATATAAAAGGCAGGGGAGAAAATACTCCCTTAGACCAACCAACGTGTAGTTCCTGAGTGGAATTTCTTTACTGGCTGCGATGTGTCACTGCGGGGGCACAGTGTAAATACAGGTTGGTTATGGGAAGGTAAACCTCCTTTTAAGGGAAGACTCCAGTTTGTAGCAGGAAAGCCTGCTTTTGGGAACTGAGATCAACAACTTGCATAATATCACCTTATATATATTTTTTGTATACATGCTGTGGTGTTTTTAATGAGAAAATAAACATCAAGCTCATTCCACCACAGCTGTTAAATACAGATTTTATCCAGAGATTGTCTCAGTTAAAAAAAAAAAAAATTTGCCCTTGGACTGGTGACTGAGACTTATAACACTTTGCTTTTAGATGAGGACCCTGCATATGAGGTTTTAAGTCACTCTGCAGCCCCGTGAGTGGCAAAGCAGAGCAGCTCCCAAGGAGGAATTAAATCTCTTGCATGCCTTCTTAACCCAGTAGCAATTATGTGGGATGTTTAAGCCACGCTTCGGAGAGCTGGGCAATAGAGCTGAATTCCCTCAGGAGAAGAACTGAGTGACTGTCCCACCCATCGCAGGTGAATGCTGTTCAGCCTCTTTAATAAGGGGTCTCCAGCTTCACCTTTGTGCTCAGAAAAAAGAAAGAAAATATTCTGCAGCTGGTTTTCTCTCTCACCGGTTCCTGGAGGAATGGCTTGGTTCCAGCCGGGGCAGAGGTTCTGGGCTGTGAATGCCAAATAAATGCTAAGGAAGCAATTGAAACCCCATTGCGGTGTAAGAAAGAGTGATGTTCTCTCAGGCAAGTTTGCAGCTAAGGTACTGTCTGGTGTGATGTCCCATTCTGAGGTGTTTATAGGACTAATGGAAAGGCAGGTTTCTAGTGCATAGGGATTTGATTTTTTTTTTTTTTTTTTTTTAAGAAAAAAAATAATCTGGCTTTGGATCTGAGTAAAATTCAAAATTTTGGAAGTATAACTACAGGGGGAAAGTTTCTAGTCGTTGCTGCTGGTCATTGAAATTGTGCTATAGGTATGGTGTCGCACCCTTGGAAGGTTTTTGTAAGTAATTCTTCTCAAATTACAAACAAAATTCAAAGTTACTTTGCTTTTCAAGCTTTTGTTTAACAGGTGCATTAGCAGCATGTGTTGAGAACTGAAATCTGTGCTGAAATGCCAGTCTTCGCACTCTGGAAAAGTCTTTGCAGAAATAAGATAACTGTATCATAAAATAGAAGGGCACTTTAACATCTATGTATAAATGATTAATAATTACTATGATGCAAGGAAAAACTAGGATAAGATATAAGGACGCTAGTGAAAATGCTTTTAAAATTATGCTGAGAACTGCTGGCAGATATTTTGAAAAAAAGAAACAACAGAAAACAAACCACAAACCAAAAAAAAACCCTAGACAAAACCACCAAAAAACAGAAAACCAAACGTGGTTGTCTTCATATTTAGTATCTGTAAACTAATTAATGAGTTGTATATACACGTGGAAAAGTACAGTCACCTAATATAAACATGTAATTAAGAAGGTATAGGTAATGTGAAAATGTGGCGAGAGTTGCTATGTCAGATGTTAAGTGGCAAGGTAATAACGCAGTGAACTTTTCCACTAGTTTTTTATTGTTATCTGGGGGTTGAGCTGAAGAGCAGTGTAGTTGCTAGGTTGTGCTTCGTTATCTAGCAATAACTTAATTATATTTGGTAGTAGCTTTTCACGTGCCTATGTGTATAAATGCACGAAGGGGAGGGGAGATCCTTGTGTCATATTGGTAGGGATAGTTCTTGAAATTATAGTTATGGAAGGATTTTGAGGTGTTGGCTATCTGCAGAAAGCTGAATAATATGTCAGGAATTATTTATGAATTAAACATTGTGTGTGGGAGGAGTTGATTCTAGTTTGGGACCTGGTTACTTGGATTATGCTATAGAGATGTGTGTTTTAATTTGAAAGGCCTCCTGCAAGAACTTACAGCCGTTAAACCTGTGGTGTTCATTGCTTTAGTCTGATGCACACCAAGAAAAGGTGTGCTAGTTGGCTGCTGCTGATAAAAAGGTGCAGAATAAGGCAGGACGCCTGAACCAATGCTGGAAACTTCATGTCTTGCACAGCTGTGCTGACGTGCATTGTAAGCACTAATTACAGCTCTTAATATAATATAATACAATTCTTAACTCGCCTATTTGGCTAGGCTAAGGGATGTAATGTGAAAATCTGTGTGTAAGTGTAGTTTTCCAGGAATTTTACTCATATTGCAGTAATCCAATGAAGGCTGCTGGATCTATTTCTGTGTATTCAGAATACATCCATGTGTAAATTTGGATCGCTCTTTTCACACCACATCAAGGCAGAACTAGCATGTGTTCTCACCCATTGTAGACCTGCCTTCAGTCTCTCTTTAGCCCCTGTTTTCATCATTGGTTTCTGCTTTGGTTGTAGCTGGTGCCCAAGAAAAGAGGAGAGAAATTGTCTTAGGTCCTGTTTGCACAGTTGTCATCTGGAATTTTCAATAGATCCTATAGATTAAAGGGTTATGGGATTTACTACTTTTTTTTTTTTTTTTTTTGCATTTGTAGTGTAGGAGTCTGTTACGGATCTGACCGTTAAGAATAAATTAAGAATAGACCAACATTTGATGTTACTTGTGTTAAAAGACTTCATTCTAGGCTACTGTTTCAAATAATTTTTTTTTTTTTTCAGTGCACATGGATCACTCATTTACACATAACAGTATAATATAAGCACCTCATTATTTCATCTTGTTAGTTTGTCTGGGTCTGTTGGTACAGTCAGAGCCATTCTCCACTGGTGAGGACCAGTAGAGGCAGTGAAGTTCCAAATGCTGGTTTTTAGGAAGTGGGAATATCTTTGGGTGAAGTACAGTCTTATAACTGGAAATCCCAAGTGATCCCCTTGTCTTCGTTAGCAGGCTCCCAAGGGTAAATGTGAAATTTGAGGCCTTTGGCAAGACAGCAGCAGCACCGCAGCGAGCCATGTGGGTAGGGCTCCCGATGCAGATGGTTGGCCTTTTAATTTTCTGCACTAGCCCTAAATTAGAAAGGGCCCTGTGGTTTGTTATTCAAAGGAGTTTTCTTAACTATCAGGTAGGAAATCAGAGAGCCTATGTTTGCACAAGTTACAGTGTGCTAGAAATATACCATGCTAACGAGTAATGATTACCAGGCCTGGTTTTGAGACCATTGGCAATTTGGATGCCTTTGTGTACTTCAGTCCTGTTAATCGACTGGTGCTTACATAAAAAACTCTTAAGTGATGGGAATCGTGGTCCATTGCCCTGCTTGTTTTCTTGATTGATAGGAGCTGTTTCTCTCTGAGGTCAGTATATGACTTCAGTTGTTCCGTTGTCTTTAAAGTAACTTGGACAGAAAACGTTAAGTCTTGCAAACTGATACTTCAGGGAAAAAAATTGATAGGATTTGTTTGTAAAACATCATTCTGTACTGGTATATTTTTATGTTTAATACGAGAAAATGAAATACTTGGTGAATGACGCAGTAGCAAAATTCCCAATGACACATTTCATTGGAAGCATAACCAAAATAGTATTGAACTAGGTAGAGCATGAGGACCAGAAGGAACAAAAAATTGTGGATTAAATTGGCCATCTGAAATGAAATGTCTGGGTAGCATGAAACCGAGGAGTACTGCCAGAGGACAGTAAATTTGAGGTGTAGTTTTTTTATATATTGCTTTTTACTTTCTTAATAAAAGTACAGGTTATACGTGTTTCTAGTTTATGGTAAACCTCATCCCACCATTTTTTCACTATTTCCCCATCATTAGTTCCCTGTTCATACATCACTTTTGTCTTATGGTATCTATGGGAGATCTCCCATACAAGGATGGGAATATAATGGGTGTCCATAGAATGAATAGTACGTTGGGCCGTCCGCTACTTTTAAAAGCTTGTGTATTGCAAATGTCGAAAGAAATCAGAGATTGTGTTGCCTCAGGGTTTCATCAGTGATTTCAGTGGAAGTTGGAGAAATGCATTAATGAAAGATGCTATAAGATTTTAAGTGTATCTCTGGAAACACTAGGGAAGCAAGTCTATACCTAACGCTTTTTGAAGTGCTTGTAATTCCCTTGGGCTGTGATGAAAAGCAATAGCATGGTTCCCCTTACTTCATCTTTTCTTGAAGGAGATGTGAGAGCATCTGGCACTTTCATATATGTGCAAGGCCATTGCCCGAGCTGTTTGTCTGCCTCTGCAGTCAGATAATGCCGATGAAATCTGGCCCTGCACATATAAATAGTCTAAGTGCAAGCAAGCAAAGCCATAGTGCTTTATGAGTTGTCGGGACTTCTGCAGTCTGGTATTTTACCACCCTGCTCTTCTGAGGTTTATTTGCCATCCTATTCCCCCTTACTTACTTACGTGCATCCAAATGCTACGCAATTTAAAAAAACCTGACTTTATCCAGCTATCACTGGTCTGGGCTTTCTTTTTTTAATTGCATTTGAACCTATTAATTAGTTTACACGTGTCATTCTGGAAAATGATGATACCTGAAAGGTGTAAGTGCTAACTTCAGTGCTCACAGCATGCTTTAAGTCTTGTCCATGCTGGTACGTACAATACGGTAATGGTTACTGCCTTAACCACATTAAAATGCCATTCAAGTTCTCTGTTACAACATTATGCTTGTGGGTTTTTGCTAAAAATGGATTTACACGACTTTTTTTTTTTCCCCCTGTTTTGGTTTCTGTTTTGTTTGGTTTTTTTTAGCCCAGTGCCTTTTAATCAAAAGGAGAGGTTTTATGGTTCTTTAAATGGAAGGCAGCTGAGAGTAAACCTCAAGTTCTGATTTAAAATACTCATTTACTATACTAGAGATTAGAACTGAGGACGTCATGTCTTTTCCAAATGCTAAATGAGATTTTGTTATTGTTAGGAACAGATTTCTCTTCCATATATTTATGCCTATATAAAATAGTTATTTATTCTTTTACTTCTTATGTGTTGATAAATCCCTGTTCTCTAGAATCGCTTGTTTAATAATAAAACACATGCTGAAAAGAAATATGTCCGTGAAGCAGCCTATACTTGAATGCAATCTTTTTTTTTTTTAATCATAAAATTCTTTTAAAGTGTTCCCAATAAACTTTCTTGGATTTACTGAGAATTTGATGTTTTCATTGTTAAGAAATAGTTTTAAATTTTTAGGAGCAGCTCTGAGTGTGCAAAACCCACCACTTCAAACATAATCTTGAGGTTGAATCTTTGGCTCAGCAGTGCAGTTATTACTCTTCAGACCATGCCAGGTGAAGTAGTAACACTGACTTTACTTGCTGGGGAGCCAGCATACTAGGTGGGTCCTTAGTTCCCCTAGGCAACTCGGTCATCCAGCTCTGGGAGGATATGGTCAATATACAAATAAATTTAGTTAATAAGTCATTTTAAAGCTATGTTTTCCTTAGATATGGAAACACTTACAGCAGTCATGAAACTTGCTTGGAATGAGTGACCTTATTTTGGAGAGGTCTTTGTCCACTATGCATTTTTGTTAGTGACTCGGTGCTGAATCAGACTCCTTATCAATGATGGAAACCGGTCAGAGTAGGTCGCACTACGGCAGGAATCCCATGGTGATCTTTTGGGAGCAAAGGACATAGTACTATAAATACCACCTTGATTTAGTGATAAATAGTCATGTTTTAAATCGATTTCTCTTTTCTGTCAGGCAGGCCAGTTATTGAATAATGGCAGGACTTTATTAAGATCGTAACTTCAAGACATCTAGGAATAAAATTTTCTTTCATTGCTTTGTAAGGATGAATATTAGGAATTTTCTTTGTAGTACAAAGTAGCTACCTTGTAACAACTGCACTGTAAGTTTCAGGTTTGGGGTTTTTTTTTTTGTTGTTTGGGGTTTGTTGTTTTTTTGGTTTTGTTTTGGGGTTTTTTGTTTGTTTGGTTTTTGAGTTCTTTCATTTTACCTGGACCATCAAAATTTTGCTCTAGGTATATGTGCGTGCATAGACTGATATGCCAAAGGTGTCAGACATATGCGGAACAGTATGACAGGTCTGAAAGCTCTTTTTACCTGCTTGTTTTTGTTGACTGAAAAGGATGCTGTTACTGTGTCTAAGAAAATCATCGAAATAAATGGAAGCAGTATTTTGGACACAATACTGAAAGCAGTAACAGGACCAGTAGTAATACTGTCTTACTGCTGCTAAATAATAAACAGTTTATCAACACCTGCCCAGGCATCCTGGCTCTGACTTTGCCTTTAGCATAGCTCAGTCTTAAGCGTGCGAGTGCAGATGATTTTCTAGTTTTAGTAGCAAAATGAAAATTTTGATCCCTAAAAATGTCTATTCAGCTGCCATTTGGCTTTAGAAGCACCTAATATGGTAACATTTTTACTGGTAGAAACACATCTACCGAGAGCTGTACTTGGTGCAGATGAATCAGGGTGATAGAAGTTGGAAGAAAGGAGAACTTAAATGCCTGCCTTTGCTCTGTTTTCTGATGCAGAGTTGCTCTGAACTGTGCCAGACTGCAGCATCCTCACACCAGCTGCTCAGTGCCCGGCTGTACCTGGAGTGCAGCATCATCGGCCAAGCTTTTTTCTTCCCATCTGCCAGCAGACCCCAGCTTACTGAGGATGCTGAAGTGATAAAGATCATCGTCTTCCAGGGAAATTGCTGGTTAGGTACAGTTAAAGATGCTAGAGCATCCCTGGCTGTGCCTGTGCTAGTAATTAAAAAAGCCAAGGATTTTTTTCATTGGCCTTTGAGGACAAGTAGCACAGTCCAGCCACATCCATCTGGCTAAACTCCCTTCTTCCCCAGGCAAAACAGACTTCTCCGTACCGTTTGGAAGACCAGAACCTGGCCTGTGGTGTCCTCCACAGTGTGTTTCTGCTCTGTCTAGGAGAGTGCTAGAAGCCAAAAGCCGTTCCACAAAGTGCACTAATAATTAAGCTGAGTGAGCAGTCCTGTGGTTGGGCCCGTGTCCTGGAGCTTTTACTTGCCTAGTCGAGGCACAACTGTTGTGACCGGGACGTGGCCTGTGACGGGTTGTCCTTCTCCCAGAGAATGTGCAGCTCATTTTTCTTGTGGAGGGATGTACATCACTAGCCCTGTGGCATCACTGAGCGGTGCTCGTTACCTTGCCCCAGCTATCAGAAAATAGGGGGTTACCGGAGACCTTGATTTACAATGGCACCATTACTTTTTTGCGACAGCACTGAACACATTTACTTGTGTTTTATGAGATTTTGTAAATGAAATTAAACCCTAGTCAAAATAAACAGAATTTATTTTGCGCTGCTTGGTTTTTTGCAGGTGACTTTAATTTTATAAAGTCTGTATTGCCATTGTAGTCATCGAAGAGAATTGGTAGGTAGGTTGTGCATGTGGTCTCTAATCCATTTATCTGATTTTAAATATGTCACAGCCAGTCCTACTTGAATAGCTTGTGTGCTGATTCTGTAAATTGCAGATGCAGTAGCATCTTTGAAAAATTGTGAGCATGTTGGTGTCTAGACCACTAAGGGTTTTTGTCTTTCCTCATGGAATGAATAGGAAAGTTTTGAAGGACGATTTTTTGAGTCCTGAAATATTAATCATATTAAAGCACTTCTTTTAACCAATGGGTCCAGATGTGGGGTTCAATTCCTTTTGTCTTTTCCTAAATCATCAGTTTTGCCATGTAGAAAAAGAAAGCGATTCAGGCACTGTAACAAAGTTAAACTATTGTAGAGTGACTAATCATTTCATTACACAAGAAGCCATTTTTCATGCTTGTTACAAAAATCATAAGATAGCACTAATAGAAGTACACTTTTTTGTGGGGTAAACTACTTACATTTTAAGAGGCGAAATCAGTCTTGATTATATTCTCCAGTCTTCAGTTCTGAATGTTGATTTCTGTGAGCTGTTTTGAATTACTGTTGATCCGATCATCTGGGTCTGTAATTGAAATAGAAGTGGTCTGTAATTCTTAGGCGTGGCATACCAAAAGTTTATAAGTAGGTTGCCCTGCGGTAGGGTGTAGTTTGGGACAGCGTATGTTAATGCTGCAAAATTACAGGCCGTGTGAAGCTTACTTATTTCCAATAATGTGCAAACTCCCAAGACACATGTGTTTAAGGAGTTACAAATAGCGGTGCGCAGAACTGTAAGGCTGTTGGAGACAACGGTTACACTGGGAAAGAGGCATTTCTTCAGCTAGGATATGTGCATGCCCATGAAAGGCAAATGATTTGAATAAGTATTAAAATTATATATGTCTGAAATGATTTTAATGAGTTTTGATAGTCATAGAGTCATTCTGGAGTTTATTTTGAACAAAAAATTTGCAAGGAGTGACTGCAATTTGTACAAACGAATTTTGTACCGAAGGGCCACTTACTTATGTTTAGTAGATGTCCTCATTCGTTTTTCTTGGTGTGCACATCTCTTTACGTACAGTAGAGCACGTAGTGTTGAAGAACGAGGCCATTCCCTTAAATATCATGGTTTTATCAGAATATTATTGTTTTACTCCCATATTTAGATATGAAGTTGTAATTTCTTGAAGAATTTTAAAGGCATTTTCTTGAATAGCAGAAACTATTATGGTCCTCCCTGCTGCTGATATGGGAAAGTGGCATCCTTGTTTGTGTTGCTGAATAAGGTGCCTGGACAAAAAGGTGTATGCTGGTGTTTCAAGAGGAACCTGCTCCGTGCATTCTGCCTAGATCTCGGTCTCTGGTTTCCAGGGCTTTATTCTTGTGTTGATATAGTGGCTGTATTGTAAAGGATAGAAGAGAGTTATTAAATGGGTTCATGTTAAAAGTGGATTTTACTTCTGGTTCTCACTGAAGTGTTCTTTCCTTTTAAAGATGACAATGCGATTCTCACCAAGTTCAAGCCGTCGTGGTCAGAAGGTATTGTACTAACTGGCATTATGCCTTCCTCCCTTTTGTGTGTCCTCTCTCCTTCTTTTTCTGCTGAGAGCCTCTTGGAAATCGGACTTAAGTTTATATGAGTCATTGATATCACATATGAGCCAGGCTTTTTTGCAACGTGATTGGCAAGTCAATTCTTCACTATCTGTGGGCAGCTCTCTTGGTTAAGAACTAACTGGGCATCTTCATCCCTGGTGCTTGTTGCAGTTTTGGGTTGCGGCTCCTTCACACCTTCCTACATGACAGGGACGTGCATTTCTTGTACTGCTCCTGCTCAGGAACCTGCTGATGTGTTTTTCAAAGAGTGGATGTATTGAGTGTATTATACTTCTCAGTTAATATATGTTTTGCATTCTCTTTTTGCCTTCTTGTGTGCTGCTCTAGGGTTATTCAGTTTTATTCCCCTGGATCAGTGATACCAAGAGGATTTCCTTCGACAAGTTGCATAAGTAATCAGCTATGGTACTGGGAGAGCATTTGAAACGTAAAACTCTGAATCGTGCTTGTTCCTGAGGTTAAACTTTCACAACTACAGAAAGCATAATCCAGAAAAAAACAACACCAAGGCTGTTGTCGTAGGCTGTGGAATCAGTTCAAGTCCTCTCAGCAGCATAGGCAAATTGGATGTTACTGCTGCAGGGACAAGGTGCCGGGCTGCTCCTGCCGCGGAGGCTCGTGTGATGAAATGTTTGGGCTTTCTGCTCCTGGGCCCTGGGCTCGCTACCTTTGGCCAAAGCTGCAGCAGGCACCTGCTTCCCAGGGCTGTAGGCAGAGCAGGTACGGAGCGTGATGGTGTTGCTCCCTTTTTTTCATCAGCCGGCAGTCTGCTGTCTGGGCAGCTGCTGAGTTTGCATAAGCTTAGAGCCACCCCTGTATGAAGGTAGAGCCTCTCCTTAGGAGTATTCTTGCAGAAACAGTTTCTCACATAAGTTAATCTGAATCTTTTGATAGTTGTTGTTTTTTGAGTCAAGGCTTCTGTGTTCTTGCTACGATATTCTCCCGCTACGTGCCATTTGTTTCTCTTGCATGTTGAACCGCTTGTGCTGTGTTGGGAGGTGAACTGAATTCAGGTCTGTGCTGAAGCTGTTCCTGTAAACCTTCGCTGTGTTTGGTGTTCTCTCTTACAGCGTAGTCCCTGTAGCGTTTATGATATATTTGGGTAGGAAGAATGATCCCAAATTATTGACTCTCAGGCTAACTTTTTAGAGATGGCTCAATGCTGGTCTCCACGCTTGTATCAGCATATGGAAACACCTTTCTACAAGTGCATAAGTAAAACTTAAGTGTTCAAATTGTATCTATTAATGCAGATTTTGCAGGCGTAGTTTGTTTTAGCAGAATGGCATGCAACAACTTTAAATGTCTTAGCATTCAGAAACTTCTTCATTATATGTATATACCATTATATACCAGTGCCCAGTTTCTCATCACATCATATGTACAGTTGTAAAGTACAGAGACCATTTTCTGTAAGTAAATTTAGACATAGAAAAAAATTAGAGGAAACAAAGTGCTCTGAAGTTGTACTTGAGTAGCTTATTATACATTTTTCAAAGAATGAGTTTATGTCCTGCCTGGATGCAATTTTGACACCAAATATTTGCAGGTTACAAAAAAAAAAGTACGTTTGTTTTATTGGTAGGAATAATCTAACTGTAGTTGTCTTGACAGTGGTTCAGTCTAAGATGTGCTAGTCAGTCTGTCCAGTCGAAGCTATACCCAGCAATACTTCCTCGATGGAGAACGGAGTATGATGCATCTTTGTTTTGGAAGAAAGAGGCAGCGTTATTAGATGCCTGCTCTAGATCGTGATGAGCTTTTTTCAAAACTGCTTGCCCTTTTCCATTGGTGGTGGACTTATTTAGATGCCTGATTTAGGAGACTGGTCTGTCTGTCTCATCAGCAGAGAGGCGGTTGTTTACAAAAACTTCTTGGAGCAGGAGCCTAGCTTAGGGGCTCTGAATTGCTCTCCAGAGCCCCAAACCCAGCCAACGTCTCAGTATGATTTAGGGATCTGAACATACTCAATGTGATTTTTCCCTATAATGTTAACATTTAAGTGACAGTGTCCTTGGTGAACTGACTATATTTGCAGGAAAGTCACGCTGGAGTTCAGTACTGTTGTTAAAATGAAGGTGGGTTTTTCTTCTGTGGGGTTTTGTTTTGGTTTTTTTAAACAACAAGAAGCTTGGTAATTTAAGTTGACATTACTGTTCTTGATCCTGTCGTTGTGTCTCCATTATGTGGGCATCTGTAATCTTGAGGTTATGCACCATTAATCCCTTAGCAACAAAAAACCTAATTCAATTTCTAGCAAGCAACCCCAGAGATAATTGAACTTTCATAACTGAGGCAGCAAAGCTCCGGGTGCGAGACCCTCATAGACAGTAACCTGGCAGACATTTGAGACAAGAAAGGTACGTGACGCTGACAGATTTTTGTTTATCACAGTTAAAAGTATGTGTCTGTGACTGCAAGGTTACAACCAGGTATTACAGGCTGAGTATATTGTCTCTCACAGCATTTTTTCCCCTTTACAGAACCATTCTCAGAGTTTTTATGTAGCTCAGTATTATTTTCCAGCTTTTGCTTTTGCTTGTTCATAGTTCTGTGGCTTCAAGATGCACACCACTTTCAGATACAATAATATTTTAAAATAAGGAATGTATTTATGCGAGTCTATCTTTCTTTCAATGTTCCTTAGGGGAAGAATGCAATGGACCTTTATGTGAGACTATTTCAACTGCAGGATCAGAAGTCCCAAGCAGCTCTGAGGTAAGGTACAGTACCGATGGTGTTAACATACTACTGGTAGGAAGAAAGAGGAACCGTTGCTGTGAAAGATAGAATTAGTTTTAAAAATAATATTTCTTTTAGATTGTCTTACATGTCCTTTTTTTATCCATGTAAACATTTTCTTCCTCTAGTGTTTTGAAGGAGCAAAACCATGAATGTAACACTGATACTCACTGAGTCTTACAAGAGATTTATCAGTGTAGAAAACAGTGTGGGCTTAACAGTATTTCCAGGATCAGTCTTGAAATGAGAATCACACAATCATTTAATGTTTTGGCAATTGGAAAAACATAATGCTTTTGCACAAACCTAACGCTTTGTTTTATGCTGCGTATCATATTGCTGGTTCTAGGAACTTTTTGACAGTGCAAAGTTATAAGAATACTTCTTCCTTGCAACATGTGCAATATGAAAAGCATCATCAGCTATTCATTTTTTCACAGTACCTCATTTCTTAATATGTGCAGTACGCAATATCTTAGATAGCGGTGTGTGGTTATTATTCAGTTAAGAAACAGATTTTTTTAAAAGAATATTGAAAATTTGCATTCTTGAAATTGGTGTTTTATTCTAATTTCTATTGTCTCGTTTCTTTATTGTGGTTATTATATGCTTAGAGGAAGATATGAAGAGTTTCTGCTCCTGGGCGGAAAATAGTTGGTTTGTCGAAGTAGAGTCTCATACGGGCCATGAGCACTCATCAGAAATGATGTCTGTTGAATTGAGTGTTGGAAAACTGTAGCTGTTCTGCTGAACTTCTTAAGAGCAAAACATGTCCTCACCTACCTCTAAGAGGCAAATTTGGAGGTGGTCATGTGAAGACAGAACTCGGGAGTGCTTCCTAGATCACACAGATCTTTATCTTGCTAGCGCATGCAACCATGTCATCTAACTATTTTCATAAATCTACCAGTTCCATCTTAAAAATAATTAGTATGTTCACCCTGCTACTTTCTGAATCTATTGTAGGAGTTGTAGCAATCTTTTTCTCCAGCAAAATTTTCCATGAACAGCCATATCAAATACTTCACTGAACCCTGGGCAGATAGGGTCTCCAATTATAGCTTATGAATCATCATACCATGATAAGCATCAGAGTCCGAAGCCGATTCCGAGTTCCTTTTGAGTGCCTCTGAGTAGATGGAGATGACCTATGTCACCAAAGCTTGGAAGACTTCACTTCATGACTGAGGATGTAGGAAGAAGCAGGAAACATGGGAGAAAGGGTGCAACGCGTGTGTCATATATGTGGAGACATGGGATTTGAACCTTGTTTGAAGGGTGACAGATTCATGATGGGGTGGGAAATGAGGCTTTGATCTTCAGCACTTTCTTGCCTGGGAGGTAGTCTCCTTATGAAAAATATATCTGATTACCCTCTCAAAAATGTCTCATTGGTAACTTCATGCTGCCTTTTCTCTTATTTTTTACTTATGCGTGTTCCTTACATAATTGTTTTTCTTCATAATTTGTTCTCAAATATCAAAAAGTATTGTCATATTAGGAATGTTAGGCTGTAGTTGACTTGATGACTCAGGTGTTTTGTTTTGATATTTTTCCGCTCTCCCTCTAAGAACAGACGGCTTATTTGGCTTTAGATAGTTTGTTTCTCCAGATCAGCTGGTTATCTGATGTTTGCTTACATTTAAGCTGGTACTCTTCTGTGCTTTGCATTATCCTACCCTGTCCCCTAATACAGTCTCATTTATCTGATTTTTGCTTTCTATGCGTTAGCCAGACATAAAGTTACAGAGTTACTCTTAATCTTCTTACCCAGTTTCACACTCTCATCAGCCATGACAGGCTTAGTTCTTTGTGATTAATGTCCTAGATATGTCTATGCTTAAAGTTTTTCCATGAATTCATTCCAATAGTAAGATAGCCTTGCTTTTTTTTCATATGATGCTAATCCTTTATGTGTTGTCCCAACTTCAGTTTTGTTTTCTATAAACTGGAAGAACTTCTTTTCCCTCAGTTCTTTGCTAGGGTGCCTTTTGTCATCCTTGATGCATTCCCATAGGAATTGAGCAGGGTCATCTATCCCGGTATGAAAGACAAGCCATGGTTTCTCCTCTTTTCACCAAGACCCTTCTGAGCTCAGGTCAACATGCTTTGTTCTTGTTTTGACAGATAGCACATTTCTCTATTTCATGATTTTACTCTGGTGATAGGTTGGCAATTTTCTTATTACTTAGCCATGTACTTAACTATGTTTTAAGACTTCCAAGTGTTCATATTTTCCAACTGCAGGAACAATTTAAGTCAAGTAATTTTAAAACAGAAATGAAATTAATTCATAAAAAGACCATTGGGGAAGAGTTAAACAAATTTACATTCAGGTCACAACTTCATTATGCTCGGGCTGTCTTTTCTTTTGGAGGAGAAGAAATGTAACGTACAGTAACAGTATGCTTCTGCTCAGCAGTAGGGAGGAAAAGCTAAGGCCTTATCGTTGATTTAGCAACAGAGGAGGGAACAAAAGAAATCTAGATTCAAATATGGAGAGCAGAAAACATTACCTATCTGTAATTCAGT